>NC_045798.1:0-600000 GCF_009873245.2 Balaenoptera musculus | reverse complement strand
CTGCAGTGCGACAGCGAGAGCGACGGGGATGACAAGGTAAGCCTTCCACCCCCTCCCCTGCCCCTCCTGCTGACCTGGACCCCAGCAGGCTGGGCCCTGGACACCAGGCAGAAAGGTCGTGGTTCTCCTGTGGGGTGTGCGGGTGGCTGTCGCCTCCCCGACCTGGCTGAGGGCCAGATGCGGTAGACGTCCACGCTGGGACCTGGGAAGCTGCCCGGGCCCCTTGGGGCTGCAGGACCGGGCCTCAGCTCCTGGCCTGTCGGCAGCTGTCTCAGTCCAGGGTTCCCTGGGATGGGGGAGCCGTGGGCAGAGCGGGGGCCACACTCTGTTGCGTTTCCATGCTGGGAGCCGTAAACATCACCCCAAAACAGAGACTTCCGCTAATAGCAACAGCGCCTGGCCCCTCGCAATTCCCTCCAACCCCCCGCTTTTTAGGAACAATGAAGTTTCTACTAACTCGGGATTTATGCAGTGGGAGAGTTAGCACAGGGACAGCCGAGGGGCCTTCCGGCGGTACCGTCATCCTTCTGCGTTCCTTTCCGCAGCTCCTGCCTTGGCCCTTGGGGTTCGGGAGTCCTTGCTCCTGGCCATCTGCCGGGCCCTGTGTGTCCTGGGGGAAGGGCAAGAGCTCTTGGCTCAGCAGGTATTGGCAGAGCACCTACTGTGTGCTGAGCTCTGTGTGGGCAGGGATACAGCGGGGGGCGCCGCTCGGGACTGCCTCTCGGGGGCAGCGACCAGAAGCAGCAGCAACAGGCGTGAGGCCCAGCGGGCGCAGGCGCCCGGCACTCACCGTCCCAAAGCCCTGTGGGGCAGGGACTGTCACTTCCTGATGTAGAAGTGGAGACAAGGCACAGAGAGGGTAAAGAACCTGCCCGAGGTCACACAGCTGGAACCCGGGCAGGCTGGGTGCACCGTCCTTGGGGAACGAGCTAGCAGCCCACCTGAAGAGTCTTAGGTGGTGAGACGGGCAGGAGGTGGCCGCGCCAACGTGATGGAGCCCCTTGTCCTCGGGGTGCGGCCCCCCCGGGGGTGGCACCGGGCACCAAGGAGGACAAGTGTCCAGGCAGTGGGGCCAGTGTGCATGAGGGCTCTTCGTGTGAGGCAGATGGAAGGGCAGCTGAATACCGACTGGTGTCTAGGCAAGTTTCTGTGAACTGGAACGTGGTCCCGTCGGGAGGTCTGTGCGGTGTGAGAGCCTCGGTTGCTGCCTCTCTGGTGTGTCCTGGCCTGCGTGGGCAGGAGCTGTGGACGGACAGACGGCCGGCCCCCCTCGTACAGGCTTCACGCTCGAGCACAGAGCCGCCTATAAGCACGTGAGCAAGTGTGGAGAGAACCCAAAGGCCGGCTAGCAGGGTGCTCGGGGCAGGACAGGCCTGCAGGGGGTGCCTGGGGTCCGGGTGACCAGCCTCGCGAGGCAGGGTGCTGGGCTGGCCTGGGCGAGTGTTTATCCCAAGGGCCGGGAGGGGGACAGGAGTCGCGTGGTGAATGGAGGAGGGGCAGGTGTGAACGGGTGAGGTTGAGGGTGTGCCGTCCCAGGTGAGTTGGCCCAGAAGCCCCGTGTGGAGTCGTTGCTGTTGTCGAGACCGTCCTGGGAAGGTGGCCAGAGGGCAGGGCAGCTAGGAAGTGTCTGTGGTCCCGAGTGCTCCCCGCTCAGCCGTCCTGTGAGTGGACAAGGTGTCGGGCCGCCGGAGGGCACTGGGACAGGTGCCGCGTTTTCGCAGGAGCTGTCGCTCCTGATGTCTTTTTTTTAATATAAATTTATGTATTTATTTTTGGCTGCATTGGGTCTTCGTTGTTGTGCACGGGCTTTCTCTAGTTGCGGCGAGCGGGGGCTACTCTTCGTTGCTGTGCGTGGGCCTCTCATTGTGGTGGCTTCTCTTGTTGTGGAGCACGGGCTCTAGGTGCGCGGGCTTCAGTAGTTGTGGCTCACGGGCTCAGTAGTTGTGGCTCGCGGGCTTCGTTGCTCCGCGGCATGTGGGATCTTCCCGGGCCAGGGCTCGAACCCACGTCCCCTGCATTGGCAGGCGGATTCTTAACCACTGCGCCACCAGGGAAGCCCCACTCCTGATGTCTTTAATGTATTAGATCGCAGCACCTGGGAAAGTGCTGCGCTGGGCCATCACCTTCAGCACCTCCTTTAATTGAAAAGCTGCAGGAAACGCTCTTTGAGGCTACGGGCTGCTCTGAGGGGGGTGTGGGGAGGGGCTTCTGAGACCCTGAGGCTTCTGACTGCTCTGTCCAGGGGCCCCTTGGTCAGCGCTGGTCCTGGCATGTTTCTCCCTCCACCCCTCGGTCCACCCCTCCTGCCGGAGCGAGGACCCTGGAGTGGAGACCAGGCGCCGGAAGGGGCCGAGCCAGGGCACAGCCCCACATGGCAGCTCCGACCAGGCACGCCGAGAACTTCTGCCCAGGGCCGTCAATCCCGGGCACCGAGGCCGGCAGGCTGTGACCGAGGGCTAGCCGGAGGCCGTGGCTTTGGCCTCCTCTGCATTCACGCCCACCCGCGCACTGGCGGTGGCCCCGAGCTCAGCCTGGCCAAGGACTGACGGCACAGCAGGCGCGGTCACCAGGGGCGGCCCGGGAGCTCGCTCTGGTCGAGTCTGGGGTGGGGTCTGGAACCAGCAGTTCCTTCTGGCGATTCCCTGTGCAGCGTGCGGGAAGAACCCCACTCTGAGGGTCTTTGGGAAGGCCAGGGTCTGAGTTCCAGAGGCCTCTGCTGGGAGAGACTGGGTTCTGCGCTGGGGCTGACCCCGTGGCACTTGCACCGGGCCTCGGCGGCCGGGGGTCCTCAGGAGGAGGGGCAGAGCCCAGTCTTCCCCATGGTGACTGGGCCCCCAGGGGGCTGCACGGGCGATGCGGCCGTGTGACCGCCCCTGGCTCCGGTGCGGGCAGGCCTTGGTGGGCCCAGGCAGGGGGAGGGAGAGAGAAGCCTCCCACTGTCGCCACCTGCTCCGGGAGTGACGGGGTGCTTCTCCTGGGCTATGGTGAGCTCTGAGTGAGCTAGCACAGGGTGACTGAGCCTGCCATTTGTTTGTGGGGCGGTGGGGCCCCTGAAGTGGGCAGAGCCAGGCCATGCTGCAGAAAGCCTCTTGGCTGATGAGCCAGGGAAAGGTACAGGATTCCTCCCCGGTCACCCGAGTTTGCCTTCTCCATGAGCACATGGGGCTTCTGGGGCACTAGGTTGTGTTCCAGACAGCTTGAGATGCAGGCCAGAGGCCAGGGCCAAGATTCCATGGTGCCGCTCAGAGAAGGGGGCCTGGATGGAGCCCAAGAGCTGCCTGGTGGTGGGGAGGTCTTGGGGCTTCCTAGAGCAGCCCCCTGGGATCTGGGCCCCCTCTAGGGCCCCAGGGCTATTCACCAACCAGCATGGACAGATGTTGGTATTTCTGCCACCGGGACGGGGATGTGTGTGGTCAGCACTGGCTGGGCTGTTGTGACTCGCCAGGCCCTGCATGGCTGCCCGGCTGTAGGTCTGGAGGCCACAGCTGCCCTCGCCCTGCCCTCACCAGCTCTCCTCTGGGCGTGGCACAGTCTCCTTGCTCGCCAGCTCACATCTCTGCCCTTACCAGAAAGATGCGGAGACCTCTGTTGCCTACATGATAAAGTCCCTACCTCTGTCCTGGCTTTCAAGGTGCAGACACCAACTGTCTACCACATGGCCCGTGTCAGGGAGGAAGCTGTAATGGAACTGGACTAAAGAAGGAGTTTGCATTTCTCACCTAAAGGCCTGGATGTGGACACTCTCGGCTGGCATGGCCTGTCTGTGGTCATCAGTCTCCTCTGTCTTTCTGCTTGGCCATTCTTGGCATATGGCTTCCTTCCTCATAGTCACCTCTTAATCCACAGAAGCAGCTGTAGCACCAGCCATCTTATCTGCATTCCCCTTTCCCACATCATTGATCTTACAACCTGACTGATCACCTCCTGCGTGGTGAGGCAGGGATGATGTTGATGTAAAATGTCCAGTGGGGCCGAAGCAGAAGGAGGGAGGGAGTGGGTGAGCTCAGAGAGGCCACATTGTAAAAAGTCATGGCAAGAAATTCAGCTTTTGATCCAAGTGCGGTGGGGAGCCACCATCCTGGGAGGTCCCTGACACACAGCCTCACCCTGGCAGTGCTCCCCGGGGGCACTAATTATGCACCAAGGGTATCACCTGCGGTCCAGACCTCTCTGTTTCCTCCATGGCAGGGACACCCGGTTACTCGAGGCTGTTTGGGTCTGAGTTGGGGTGGTGGGTATGGAGAGACCTTTGGAGTTCCTTCTGTCCTTTACCCGAGCTGGGTTTCTGGGCAATGAGTAACTTCCTCTGGGCCCATCCAAAAGCAGGCGCAGGTCAGAGGGCCACGGTGGACACTTGGCTGGGGCCTCGGCCAAAGTTACCATCCCCCGCCTTCCCCACCCCATAGGGCGGGGAGAGCAGAGAGAGGCGTCCGTCCTCTGCGGCGCTCCGGGGCAGAGCCCTGCCTTTCCGAGGCCGTGAGAGCACAGGTGGCAGGGAAAACACCGTCCACTGACAGCAGTGCCCTGGCCTCCCCTGGAGCCTGGCCGCGAACAGGCTGAACGAAGCTGGGACAAGCTTGACTTGTCACACTCCTCGGTGCACAGCAGGCTGGAAGCAGCGGTCAGAAGGCACCCGGGCTGCTCGGGTCGGCGAAGGAGACGCAGCTGGGTGTGCAGGTGGGGCGGGAGAGTGGGGGCGGAGCCCCGTGCCCTGGGTATGTCGGCGCTGACTCCACACCCGTGCTGGGCGCTGGGGATGGCGTGCCAGGCAGGCAGCCCCAAGGAGGCCTCCTCCTGGGCAGGGCGGCGGGAAGACCAGCGCTCCGTCTCTCCTGGCCAGTTTGCTCCTCCCGTGCCTGCCAGCGTCTGAGGTCAGACGCGCCTGCACCTCCAGGGCCCACTGCTGCCCCTCCTGCCCCGCTTGCCTCCCCGGCCCCGGGCTCCTGCCGGCCCACCCGCCCCTTGCCCGCCGGCCTCGGGCTCTGCCTCTTGGCTCGAGGTACAGACACGCTGAGGACAGTGTGCCTCCCAGACACGGACAGACAGTCGGAAACCAGCGAGGCCTCTCCAACCAGCCCAGCCCCAGAGGCTGACACGCAGACAGACAGACAGACAGACAGATGGAAAACCTCTCCGCCGCCTCCCCTTCTGCGGGACCAGGCCCTGCCCCGGGGGCAGCCCACACCCGGGATGCAGGCCCCCCCGCCCCCCTGAGACGCTCCCCTCGCCACAGAACCCCTACATGCTTCCCCACGCCCCACCCCGGCCCTGCCCTGGGCCCTCAGTGCTGGCGGGGAAGGCGGCCTGAGCTGCCAGGAGGCTCCGGAGCCGGGCGGCCAGATGGCTGCGGTCGGTGTCTAACTGCTTTTTTATTGGAAAAATATGGGGTGAAAAATCGTGTGGGGCTCGTCAGGCAGCCTGCTGGTCCGGGCCGGCTGCCGTCTGCCTGAGCGGCCCGGCCAGCACCCAGCCGTCTCTTGAGGGATGTCTGTCTGGCCTGCCTGCCAGGCTCGCCCCCGCCACCCCGCCAGGACGTGCGCCCCGCACTGGGCCGCAGGAACGGGCAGGGGCAGGGGTGGGGCTGTCAGGCGGCTGGCCGGAGGGCCGGGGGTCCTCTGAGGGCCAGCCCTCCAGCCCCGAGCCTCGGTTTCCTCTTTGCTGAGCGTTGCGAACGGGGGGTCCGGGGTGCCTGCGGCCCGGGGTGGAGGCCGGGGTTCGGGGGGGTCGGCGCTGGCTGCTGAGATGGCCGGGCGGGCGTCCGCCGCCTCGGGCCCCGGGTCAGCCTGGCTCCTCGGGGCCCTCAGTCTGCGGTGAGCACGGAGCCCGGTCCAGGCTCCTCCGCCTGGCACCTGACGGGGGCCTCCTCTGAGTCCCCGCCTTCTCACCTCTGGCACGAGGCTCGCGGGCCCACCCCTTAGGTCCCTGTGGCAGCAAGGAAAGGGCACGGCAGCCCGACAGCAGCTCAGAGCAGCGCCCGGCGTGCGTCCCTGCCGCCCGCCTCGGGGCAGCTCCCCTCTGCATCCCGGGCCCGCTGGCACTTGCCTCCCGCGCCGCCGCCGCCGCCCCCACTTCCCGCGGGATGCCCCTGCTCGCCCTCGGAGCGTCCCTGCTCACAGAGGTTTCCTGTGTGCCGGCCCAGCCCCACTCCTGAGAACACCTTCCCGGAGTCTGTAGGAGGCTCACCCGTCCTCCCCTCTCCCAGCCGCGGGCCCCCACTCCAAGGCCGGGTGCTGGGGGGACAGAGGTGCAGGGGGCCCTGCACAGGCAACCTCACCGGGTGTCCTCACGAGGGCTCAGGGCTGTGCACCGTGACCTAGGGCTGCTCCACCCAGAGTGTGTCTTCCCACGGGTCTGCCTGAGGAAGAGGAAGGGCCTTTGGCAGTTTGCTCACTGAGGGTCCCAGGCAGGCACTGGGGCGGCACATAGGTCCCAGCAAGGACCACGATGTGATGACTGAAATGTAGCCCGCACCTCCTGGCCCCTGCACGCGTCAGCTCATTCAGCCCCAGATAACCCTCTGAAGTGGCATCTGTCCTGCAGCCCCACCCTCAGCGAGGAACCCGAGGGACAGAGTGAGCATCTGCTAGGACCGGAGGCCTCAGGGGACTCAGGCACCGTCAGGCTACTGCAAGAGTCCCAGCAGGCGAGGGCGGAGGCCTGGGCTGTGGATGCAGGGGTGGGAGAGGCACTTGTGTCCTACAGCTGCTGTAACAAATTACCACAGACTGGGTGGCCTAAAACAGCTCAAGTTTATAGTTCAGGAGGTCAGAAGTCCAAAATGGGTCTCCCTAAGCCAAAACCAAGGTGTCAGCAGGGGTGGTCCCTTCCGGAGGCTCCAGGGAGAACGTGGTTCCTTGCCTGGCGGGCTTCTGGAGGCTGCCGTGTTCCTGGGCTCGTAGCCTCCTCCCGTCGTCACTCTGACCTCTGCTTCTGAGGTCACGTCTTCTTCTCTGACTCTCCTGCCTCCCTCTTGTGAGGACCCTTGTGATCACGTTGGGTCCATCCAGGCCCATTAGGGCCTGTGGGCTGGGACGCTAGAGCCCGCTGATGCCTTCAGGACTCCACTGCTCACCTGGGACGGCCCTGGGTGCGTGGGGGGCCCCAGGACGCCACGGGATAGAGGTAGCGGAGGGTCTCAGTCTGGAAGGTGTTGGGTCTGAGGAGCCTGAAGGGTGTCCCAGCATAGGTGAGACAGATGTGATGGCCGCCAGGGACAGAGAATGGGGGGTGGGCACTGACACCAGGGTCCCCATCCACGAGCGCCGTGTAGCGTGAGGCCCAGCACAGCAGCGAGGGTGGGAGTGCCCGCTGTGCTCAGCAGAAAGCTGGGTGCGGAGAGTTTAACTTCCTGCTGGGGTCACACAGACCTAAGTGCCAGGCGGGACCTGAACCTGCACCTTCCAGCTGAATGGGAACGCTGAGGCTGAGGAGAAGCCGGGAGGCTGGAAGAGAAGGCAGGAAGACCTCCACGGTGGGGGCCATCTGCCCCTCCCGCCTCCCCTGCCCCGGCCTTTCCAGAACTAGCTGAGCAGGACCCCGGGCAGCTCCCACATCCACCTCCAGGTCTCCCCGGGCTCCCCCAGGGATGCACCAGGCTGCCTGGGCACTTACAGGGAGGTTGTCCTCTGGCCCTGGGGTGTCCATACGCCTCTGTGCCCGGAGGGGTCGTAGCGCCTTCAGACCACACCTGCCCTGCTAGCCTCGGAGGGGGCCTCACTGGGCGGGGGCGCCAGGGGCCTGGTGCAGGCTTGCGAGGTGGGTGGTCCTCACCTGGGGGCAGGTGGGAACCATGGGATCGGTCAGGGCACAGGCAGAGGCCCAGCATGCAAAACAAGCAGATGCTTTCCGGAACGGTCAGAGCTTGAGGACCAGTCAGGTGGCTGGGGCAGGGGTTAGAGGGCGGCCGAGACACCCCACCCCGTCCCTGCACGCCCCGTCCCTGCACGCCCCGGCCCTGCCACAGCGGAGAGCTGGATTAGCGCCACGACAGCGCTGTGCCCCCGGGTCCCCAGCACGCCCAGAGGCGCCGCCCCGAGAGAAAGGGCTTTGCCGTTGTTCTGGCTGAAGAAAGCCAGGCCTCCGTGGCCTTCGTGCAGACGCAGACGCGGCTGGGGACAGGGAGCCGCCGCACGTCCCTGCCCTGCGTCACACGCACACGTGCTCCCACACTCGCACACGCATGCCTTCACACCCGCACACGTGCGCGTGTTCGCCCACAGAGTGTCGCACACACGTGCATTCAGCGGGCACTCACGTGTGCACTCAATGCCCACGCGCCCCTCCTGATACCTGGAGCTCATGGCTTCTGCTTTAGACACCGGCAGAGAACCCACTCCCCTCAGGGATGGGCTGGTCAGGGTGCCCACCGCACACTCAGTGGACCCCAGTACCACACTGGGCAGCTTAAACCACAGGAAGTTATTCTCCTATGTCCCAGAGACCGGGAGCCTGGCATCAAGGTGTGGGCAGGGCCGCGCTCCCCGGGAGGAGGCTTCCTGCCTCTGGTGGCTTCAGGCTTCCCTAGCTCGTGGAATCGCTCCCTTCTCCGCCTCCGTGGTCACGTGGCCTCCCTCCCCCACCCCCGTGTCTGTGCCTCCTCTGTGCAGAAGGATGCAGTCATAGGACCTGGGCCCCCAATCCAGGGTGCACTCACCCCAAGATCCTGAATCACAGCTGCAAAGACCCTAATTGCAAGTACGGTCACATCCCGAGGTTCTGGGTGTGCGTGTCTCTGGGGGCCACGCTCAGCCGCTGCAGCAGGCCACCCTGTCCTCCTGCTCGCAGCCCCTCACGGACAGCACAGACCACAGAGGGTTGTCGTGGCCGCAGCACTGAGGACTGTGGAGGGCCCGGGGCCTCCTGCGCCCTAGAAGCCCCGCTCAGCCCCACTCATCATCCACGCGGCTGTTCTCCCAAGCCCATCAGGAGCCCGTCAGCCTCCTCCAAGGCTTTCCAGAGCGTCTTCTCAGTTGCACGAACTCTCACATCTTTGGCACAGTCTGCAGTTACCCCTCTGCTGTTTTGCACTGAATTTGCGTTTTCTGGTCAGTAAGGAGGGCGAGCCAGCGTTGAGCGGGGTCTGAGTTCACCCTTGGTCGGCCCATTAGTGAGCATTTGTAGATTTTTCTGGCCTTTGCTTCTTCCCCAACACTGGACACCAATGATGGACATGCCCAGCTAGCGAGGACCCTCTGGACTCCGCCCCGCCCCCCATGCCCTCCCCTCCGTTGAGCCCGCCAGCCTGGCCGAGAGGGTCTGCGCTCCGGTCCACAGCCACGGGGTCGCTCTGTGTGAGGCCACAGTCGCAGCTCGGCAAGGATGAACCGAGGCTGGGGAGCCCAGCCCAGGAAGCCTGTCCCCCATCCCCCCAGTGACCCCCCCCCCAGCCACACTGGCCTTCTCACACGCATGGGGCCCTGTCTCGCTAGGTGTCCTTGTCACACGGCCCACGGGCCTTCGTCTGCAGCCCCTGCATCCACTTGCCTCCCAGAGAGGCAGCCACGAGGGAGCAGGCCAGCTGGCAGCGCCTTAGCCCAGCCGAGGGGAGCCCAGCGATTGACGTGGCTGATTGGCAGCGGGGTGGGCACTCCCAGTGCCCCCCGGCTGTGGGTGGAGCCCCCCCCCATGGCCCCTGTGACGGTACCTCCCCCTTGCTCTGCGTAACGATGACAGATGTGGTTCTAAGATGGGTTGTCGTCCCCTGCCCACCACGTGCAGGCCCTGAGTGGATTACCTCTGTTTGGCCTGGGACGTCCCTGCGCTCTCTGACGGTGGCCTTCATTCCTCCCGGTAATCTAGGCCTGCTCCATTTCCTTCTAGATTTCCAACCTCATTAAATCTTTCATATCACAGCCACTTTCCTCTCTAAACAGAATTAAAGCCAGTCCTGCCCAAAGTCTGATTTTACTCCCAAACCAGAGGGCGGGGCCATGGCTCAGAGGTGGCATGGCAAGGACTGCGGCCTTTTCAAGGACCATGAGTGCCCAGGGTGGTCTTGAGAATGATGTTTGAAGTGAAGCCATGTCATTACAGGAAGACAGGCTCCTCCAGGGTCAGGCTGTGGTGGGAGAGGAGCCGGGGGGCACATTGAGACCTTGACCATGACCTGATGGTCAGACTCGGGGGCTTGTTCCAGACCTGGGTGACAAGG
Organism: Balaenoptera musculus; assembly: GCF_009873245.2. NCBI lineage: Eukaryota > Metazoa > Chordata > Mammalia > Artiodactyla > Balaenopteridae > Balaenoptera > Balaenoptera musculus. The sequence continues at coordinate 589,850 of NC_045798.1, read as the reverse complement.
CCGGGCTGGGGCTGGAGAAGCTCCTAGCTGCTCCCGCTGGTTCCTGGCGCTGGCCCAGCCCTCAGTTGCCACCCGCTCTCCCCACTGCCACTGGCTCCAGGAACCTTTTACTGCCAGGGGTGGGGTCTCCAGGTAGCTGGGAGAGACTGGGTGCAGCCCGGCTGCTCATCTGGAGGAGACATGATGATGGAGCGTACCTTTGGGGCCCCGAGGATTCAGCAGCTCGACTGGGGGAGGTTGCCTGACCTGGTGCACCAGGGTCACTGCCCCCAGAGCTCCAAGCTCCGTAACCAACTGCCAGCTGACATCTCCAACGGGACGGTCCCTGTCCCCACCTCTGGAGGGGCCCCACCGCCTGCCCCCTTTCATCCCCACGCCTGCTTGTCGCTGCAGCTCCTAGCCCAGCTCCTTGCGCCCCACCCAGCCCTGTGGCGGATCCTACAGAGGGGTCTTTTTAAAGACCTCGTCATCCGTCTCCTCCTCGGATCCCACACACATCTCTTCCTGTTGCTCAACACAAATGCCCAAGCTCCCTCATGGCCCTCAAGGCCCTGTGCCCCACCCCACCTCCCTGGCTGGCCCTGCCAAGTTGTTCCTGCCTCAGGGCCTTTGCACTGGCTGTGGCCACCCCAGAAGACTCTTCCCTAGAGCTCCCCTCAGCTTAGCCTGGTCCTTCTCATCTTTCAGGTCTCAGCTCAGACGCCCCTCATGGGAAGGCTCCCCCAGCTGCCCTTCAGATCAGTGCCCGTCACTGCTTTTCACATTGCCCTTTACTGTCTGTCCAACGCATCTGTACTCGTATTACCTGTCTCCCTGTGTATGGCCCTTCTCTCCCACTAGGCTGTGAGCTTGACTCAGGCCTGCCGATGGGGCGGCTTGTTCTTCTGCATTCCATCCCCTAATCAGGGTCCTGGCTGTGAGTGTAAGTTGAGTGTGGCTGCAGTGACAAGTTGTCACCAACTCGGCGGCTGAGTACTACACTATTATCTCTCAGTCTGGAGGCCAGAAGTCCCACAGGAGTGTCCCCGTGGGAGTCAAGCTGTGGGCTGGGCCGGCCCCTCTGCGGCTCCAGGGAGAATCCCTTCCCGGCCTTTCTGGGCTTGTAGAGTCGCCCACATGCCTGGGTTCCCGGCCCCTTCCTCCAGCTTCACAGCCAGAGGGCAGCGTCTTCCCGTCTCTCCTCCCACTAGTAAGGACCCTGAGATTAAGCTGTGCCCGTGGCATCGTCTCTCCATCTCCAGGTCAACTGACCAACCTTAATTCCACTTTGCTGTGTAAGGTTCACAGACCTCTGGGCTGAGGGCACTTTTGCTGCTGACCCCAGAGGGGTAGATCAGGACACCCCACTGCATGAACACCTTTCCTCTTCGCTGCCAGAGGCCTTGGAGCTGGGCCAAGTGCAAGAGCTCACGCCCTGCTGGGGCACGGTGCAGTGGGCACGGGGGCACATGGGCCCGCAGACACCCACCCCTGAGGTAAAGCCACCCCCCAGCCTGGGAGTCAGGGCTCTCCCGCCAGAATCCCACGTCCCAGGACCAGTCTCTGCTGCTCTCCTAGAGGAAGAGCACGTCTTGGCTAAGCCCATGGACCCCAGGGTCAGACTGCCAGGTTTCCAATCCCAGCCCTGCCACATACCAGCTCCGTGGCCTCCAGCATGTCACCTCACTTCTCTGTCTCAGTTTCCTCATCAACAAAATGGAGGTGACAATAGTGTGTCCTCAAAGGATAGGCGTGAGGGCCCAGTGATTTCATGGTTAAAAGTCATTCAGCACGGTGCCACATACGTGCTGTTTTTATGGCAGGAAACGGTTTCGTGGTATGACGTTTATGGGGGTGGGGTAAGGGGAATACATGTAACTGGTAAATAATTCAAACAGAACAAAAGGACTTAAAAGCCCCACCTAGAGGCTGGCACCGTTGGCCATTTCTTCTTTACGGTTGGAGATTAACTGTGGGCTGTGTAAGTGCATGTGTCTGCCTGTGTTTTGCCGCCTTTTGAAAAGGGAGCGCTGGCCCCGTGCCCGCGGTTCTGGAGCTGTGTCCCAGGGTCCTGTTTAAATGGCTGTGCGCTTCCCCGCTGAATGGACCCGCCTCTGATCGCCCAGCTTAGGGCAGGCGTATGCAGGCCCTGAACCTGGGCTCTAAGCTGTGGGTCCCTGGATGCCTCAGGAGAGCTGACCTCCTGGTGCCCCTAGCCCCACAGCAGCTTAGAGGTGGGCTCTCAAACTCCTTGCAGGAGCCCCTCGGCCCCCTTACCCTCCGTGGATTTTTTTACAGCAAGTTTCATGATTGGGAGTTGTGCTGCTGGTGTCCTGGTGTTGCACCTGCGCGCTCTGGAATGTTAGGTGCCACCCCGTGGGCCTGGATCGGTGTGGGGCATATACTCGGCCTTCTCAAGGGGCGGTTGTTCCCCCTGGATCTGAACTCGGTTTGGGCCCACGGAGCGGCCAGGTGGCTCCGGAGTAGTGGTCAGGGTTGGCGTGTACTGCGTAATTCGCAATTACAGTAACTACTTGGACCCCTTCTCCCACTTTGCATCCCCATCTCGCAGATGGTGAAACTGAGGGCGGAGCTTACATCGGACAGATGTGGGGGCTCTGTTGTCCTTCCTTCAAGTCCCAGCTCCTCGACCTCGCCGCTCCGTGACTCAGTTTCCCCCTCTGTAAACTGGGCGTAGGAGCCATGCATATTCGTTGCTGTGAGCGTCGGAGTAGCCGGCCCATACAGCGTTCGGTACAGCTGGCACCGCGCGCCCAGACCTGGTGACGGGGATGGGACGGCGAACGCTTGAACCCAAGTCCGCGGCCCCGTGCGGGCAGATCCGCGCCTCGGGGCTGGATTAATCGGGCCTGCCCGCGCCCCGCCCCCGCCCCGCCCCGCCGCGCTCCCTGGCCGCCGCCTGCGCGCTAGCCAGCAGTGCGCCCGCCGCCGCCGTCCCCGCCGCCTGTGGGACACGCGCCGCGCCCGACGGCGTCCGGGAGCCCGGTGCGCACCGAGAGCCGCCCGGAGCGCGCCGAGTCGGCGCGGCGGACATGCGTGCCCCGCGCGCCCCCGGCCTGGGTTCCGGCTAGGCAGGGCGCCACGGGAGAGGGGCCACCTCGACGGGCCGAGGCTGGCGGGGGCCCGCGTCCATGCCGCCCAGCTTCGACTCCGGCTCCGGTACGAGGACTAGCGGCGGTCGCCTGCAGAGCGCGCCGGACCCGGGGCGCCCGCGCGGTGAGTGAGCGCTGGTGGCTCCGGGGAGGAACTCGGGACTTCGGGGGCCGGGGTTGGGAGAGCAGCCGCCCCCTCTAGAGGAACGGGGAGCGGGAGAGGCCCCCGGCGCTCTGCTCACTCCGTCTCTCACGGGAGCCGCACGCGCGGACACCCCACGTACCTCCGCCTGCGCCCGTGGGGCGCACGTGGCGGCAGACCCGCAGAGAGTCCTGGGCCTCGGCCAGGGCGCTGGGGGGCCCGCGGCGGAGGCGGGGCAGGGCGCTGGGGGACGCGCGCCTTTGTCTGCGCCCTGGCGCGGGCTCGGCCGCCCGGGTTCCCGGCGCCCGCCGCGCTCACCTGCCCGGAGTTGGAGCTCTTTGTCTGGGGCGGGGCGCGGCCGGCGGAGTCTGTGCCGCGTGTCTGGGCCGAGGCTGCCCCGCAGGTCGGGTGTTCGCAAACAAAGCGCGCCTTGACCTCCGCCCGCGGCCGGGATTGCGTATCTCCGGGGAAAGAGTGCTGACCCTGACACTCTGGGTACGGAGCGGGCGCCTTCCACGGGGACCCTGAACTTGCAGCCCGGGGACCTCCAGCCTGGACTTTGGCCTGAAGTGACCCTCTTCTTTCACACCCACACCGGCTCAGTGCCAGGATTGGAGGGTGCCGGCGCTGCCTGGGTCAAGTCCCAGTGGATAACCCTCGGGAAGTGACTGGCACAGATCTGGCGGGTGCGCCAGGGCTGCCCACCCGCCTTGGGTCAGCTGGCCGGCTCCAGACCCCTTGTCCTGGAAGGGAAAGAACCGAGGGACCTCGACCTGGGCCAAGTCCCAGCAGGGGTGGCTTTGTGCCTGTGCTGGGAAGGGGGCTGGAACCTGAGCCACGGCCCCAGAGGTCCTGGGAGCTAAGGGTGCCTGTGGGTGTTTCTTGAGAGCCTTCTCCAGTGGGCCTGGCCGTGCCTGGCCCGGTGTCCCGGCCCTTGCCGTGCGGTGGAAGCCTGCCAGGTCCCTGCCCACGACCCCTGTGGGGACTTGGATCCCTCAGCTTCCCTGAGCAAACTTTAATTTGGGCAGTGTGGCTGTGAGGACCGGACAGACAGGGGACAGTGGCCTTCCCACCTGCCTCCCGCCTTTGCCCGGGCGGCATCCCAGGGGTCGGCAGGGCCAGGGAAGACACTCCCCGTCGCTGCTCCTCGCCCCCCTCCCCTCCCCTCCCTTCTCTGCTCCCCATTCACTTTACCAGTGTCTGGGGCGCCACCTCCTGGCTCTGGGGTCCAGTGCTCCAGCCTGGGGCCTTGAAGCGAACCGGAACTGGCCTGGCTGGGTCTCCCGGACAGGGCAGGGGCGCCTGCAGCCTTAACTGGACTTGCTGCTCTTCCCTCCACCCCCAGTCTAGGACCGAGGGCAGTCCTGCCCCACAGGAGCAAACGCATTTTCTCAGAGTGACGCCTCTACCACGTTCCTTTGCAACACCAGCCTTGGTGGGACGGGCGCCCTGCTGTATCAGAGGAGGGCTCCGGTGAGGGCTGGCACACACGGGGCAGCTGAGGCAGGTGCTTGAGGCCGACCTGCCATGGAGTAGCCCCCTCCCCCTCCCCGTGGCCCAGCGACCACACCCCTGGGAGCTGATGACAGCTTGCAGGCTGAGCTCACTCCCTGCACCTGCTGATGGCACGCGATAAGGCACTGGGGTGGGCTGCTTGCGCGGTCAGCACCACCGCCAGGCCCAGAGGGGCTGTCGGTGCCTCAGGTAGTGGAGATCTTAAGGGGGCGGCTCCGGAGAGCAGAGTGGCTGCCGCTGCTCTGGTCCATCTCATTTGGGGGGCGCCGGCCCTGCCCACTCGTGCCCTTCTCCCGCTGGTGCAGGGCAGCAGGCGAAGAGGATTTAAACGTGCGCCAGTGGGGGCGGGGCACCCTCAGGCTGACGGGGTCTGGGAAGGCCTGGGGGGACTTGGCCGAAGCCACTGGGTCAAGGGCCCAGACAGGCCGGCCGGCCACACCCTTTTGGGGGCTGGGGGAGAAGCTCACACTGTAGTTTGGGGCAGTGGGAAGGCACTGGAGTGCTTTCAGTCCAGGGTGACTTGTTCTGGTTTGGCTTTTAAAGATACTCTTGGCTGCTGTGTGGAGAATTAATTTGTGAGAGTGTTAACGAGACCAGCTAGTAATTAAGCAGCTGTCACTCGGGCTGTGTGGCCTCAAGTGGGAGTGTCAACAGGACCCCCTCCTGGGGTCGTGGCGAGGGTCCAGTCCTGTTAGGCCTGGGGGTCTTTGGGTGGGAGGATAGGTGACTCATGGGCCTTTGCGGGAGGATACAGGGCTCTGGGGGCACCTGGCCTCACGCCTGGACACGTGGCCGTAGCTCCCAGCAGAGCTGGGGCCGTGCCTGGTGCAGAGTGAGCGGGCGTGAGGTGTCCCCATCCTGGCCCTGAGGGGTGGGCGGGCTGGCACTGCTGACTCTGCCATCCTGACCCCGCAGACCCCCAGCTCAGGTGGGCCCCTCACCCACCCATCCCCCCACCCCCACCCCGGGGTCTCCCCGGGTGAGGCCATGATCCAGGCTGCTCACCCCGCAGGATGCCTCGGGAACACCCTCAGGAAGAGGTCAAGGCACAGCCTCCCTGCAGAGGGCACCCCGGCCTCAGCTCCCTGCTCCCCTGGCGCCCCGGTTAGCAGACTCCCCTCTGGTGCGGGTCCGAGTCCAGCCCGGGGAGCGTGGGCCTGTGTTTTCGGGCTGCGTTTGCCACCTGTTTTCTTCCCAGTGCGGGGTTTCGGGGCGTGGTTAGGCAGGTGGCCCCAACCCAGCACGAGTGTAAGGGGCACAGCGGTCTGTTCAGGGTTCGCTCTGCACGTTGCCGTCAGCAGGCCTGGAGTGACACGGGCCCGGGGAGCCCCCGTCCAAGCAGCTCCTGCCCTTTCCCACAGACCGCGGCCCTGCCTGTGCTGGGCCTCCCGTGGGCGTCACTGTCTGGGACTCTTGTTTCTGTTCTGTTCACCTGTCAGTCTGTTCTCGCCTCAGTCCCCATCTCATGATTGACTTTCTTGCACCACAATTTACGCGCAACAAAATGCACCTGTTTTAAGTGTACAGTTGGGTGCGTTTCGACAAATACATACCACTACATACCCCCACCGGAGTCCGACAGAGAATGTTTTCATCACCCCAGAGAGCTCTTTCATGCTTTTTTCTTTAAGTTTTTTATTTATCATGGTGAGATACACATAACAAAATTACCATCTTAACCATTTTAAGTGTACAGCTCGGGGCATTAAATACATTCATATCGTTGTGCAACCATCACCACCATCCAACTCCAGAATTTCTTCATCTTGCCAAACTGAAACTCTGTCCCCATTAAACACTAATGCCCCCTCCCCTCCCCCTCCCCCAGCACCCACCAGCCTGCTTTCTGCCTCCATGGATTTGCCTGCTCTAGGGACGTCATGTAGTGGAACCGCACAGGATTTGTCCTTTTGTGACGGGCTTACTTCACTGAGCATAGTGTACGCAAGGTCATCCACTTGCAGCATATGTCAAAGTTTCCTCCCTTTTTAAGGCTGCATAATATTTCATTGTGTGCATACACCACGTTTTGTTTATCCAGCCATCTGTTTATGGACACTTGGGTTGCTTCCACGTTTGTTGTTTTTTTTTGTTTTTTGGGGTTTTTAAAATATTTATTTATTTATTTGGCCCGCGCCGGGTCTTAGTTGCGGCACTCGGGATCTTCGTTGCCATGTGTGGGATCTTTTTAGTTGCGGCGGGCGGGCGGGCTCTTAGTTGCTGGCATGTGGAATCTAGTTCCCTGACCAGGGGTCGAACCCAGGGCCTCTGCATTGGGAGCGTGGAGTCTTAGCCACTAGACCACCAGGGAAGTCCCTGCTTCCACGTTTTGGCTATTGTGAATAATGCTGCTGTGAACACGGGTGGACAGATACATGTTTGAGTTTCTGCTTTCAGTTCTCTGGACATATGCTCCCAAGTGGGATTGCCGCATCATACCGTAGTTCTATGATTGATTTTTTGAGGAACCTCCGTGCCGTTTTCCACAGCGGCTGCGCCGTGTTCCAGTTTCTCCACATTGTCCTCGCCAGCCTTGGCTGTTTTCTGTCTTTCTTGACAGTGGCCGTCCTGGGGGGAGGCCTCATGCCCTTTGGTACTCAGTCACCCCACGCCAACAGCAACCACTGTCTGCTTTCTCCCCAAGGAAGTCCACGATGGGGGCATCGGGAGACGCTGGGAGCAGAGTAGCGGTGCCCAGGGCAGGGGGAGGTGCGAGGATTGGGGCGATAGCTGAAGGGCATGTGGTTTCTTTCCGGGGTGCTGAGAATGTTCTACAACAGGTGGAGGTGATGGTTGCCCACAGCTGTGTGCCTTCAGTGGGCGTGTTGTATGGTACGTGAATCATATCTCAGCGAAACTGTTTTAAAACAACACTAGCTAGGGAGAAAAGATCTGCTCAGAACAGCCTTACAGGCTTGCGGCTGTGAACCGGTGGGTGGGCCACATCCTCATCCTGACGGTCCTCACCAAGGCCCGGCACACACAGGGGCGTCTCCCCCGGAGGGGAGAGGCCGAGCGGCCCAGGGGCCCATCAGAAACTGCCACGTTCCCTCCTGAAGTGGGTTGACCCCACTCCACCCTGGACACTCAGTGTATCATGGTGGCCGGGGTCCCCAGACCTGTGACTCAGCATGTCTGGGGCATGGCACGTGGTGTCTTGCAGCCTGGGGCTGGGGGGCGCGGGCATCCCTACTCTGCTCCCCCCACCCTGCCACCTCCAGTGCCAGGCCCAGCGGAGCCCTCAGGTTCCTGGTGCCGGCTCCGCGGGTTGGCGCCCCGATTCCCAAGTCCTAGCTCCCCACCCAGCAGGGCCAGGCTGAGCCCCTGCATCCCTGCTGAGTGGGGCGTCCTTGGTTCCCTGGTCACAGGCCGAATGACCTGTGTCCGAGTACTTGCAGCTGGGACTGGGCGTAGTCACCCTCCTCCATGGGGGCTGTGGGCCCAGAAGGATGTGTTCTGCCAGGCTGGGCGGCCCTTGTGTGCGCAGAACCTGCCCAGACCTGTTTCCTGGGTGCCGGGGGCAGGGGGTGAGGGCCAGGTTCACCCCAGCCCTGTAGGTCTCTCTGGCCTCTGACCCTCCTCTCTTTCTTTCAGGCGTCTGTGGGCTCTGAGAAGCTCTTTGCCCCGGCAGCCGATAAAGGTAAGTGTGTTCCTGGGCTCCTGGCCTCTAGGAAGGGACAGGACACATTCCTGAAGTCCGTGGCGGCCCCCAAGTTAGGCTCTGTCTTGGGTTTCAGGTGCAGAGCCCCAGGCAGGAGTTGGGTGCTGTCATTTACTGAGGGATGCAGCCCGCCCCCCCCGCCAACCCCCCGGGAAAACCACAAGGAGACAAGGGAAGCTGGGAACAGGGCCAGTGTCTCGGCCAGAGCTGGGCAGTTCTGGAGCGGCGGTTCCCAAAGTGGGGTCCCTGCACCGCTGGGGACCGTGAGGAGCGCACTTTCCCCGGCCCTCCCCGGGCTCACGGGCTCAGGTGCTCTGGGATGGCCAGCAGCTCCTGGCTCGGGATGCGGCCCCGCCAGCACACCCAGGCCCTGGCCAGTGACCCCCGAGTGGCATGGCGCAGGTACCCAGCATTTCACTGTCCCACAAAGCTCTTCTGGCCGGCACTGCTCTGGAGGGTGGATGCCTGGCCACGGTCCCATCAAGGCCAGGATAGGCCTTTGTGACCCAGCCTGTCGGCTGTCGGCTGTGGCCGGGAAGGGGGCTTCCCTGGGCCCAGCACAGAGAAGGGGCCCTTTTGCTTGGGGGGGGCTCCCTCAGGATGTGAGCACACAGGACAGGCCTTGGGGCACCCGCAGCACCATGGGTCCTGCTGGCCTGGTAGCTGGGCACGGCCTCTACGTGCCTTGAACTCGAGAAGCCCCTTCCTCCAGTCAGAGCATTGCAGCCGAGCAGACACCTGCTGGGGAGTCTGGGTAAGGCGGCCCACCAGAGGCTCCGAGGAGCCAGGCATGCTCAGCTGGCATTTCAGCCGGAACTAACGTAGGGTGTATCACTTTCAACAAATGACCACAAACCGCGTGGCTTGAAACAACAGACATTCACCTGCTCACGGTTCTGGAGATCAGAAATCTGGAGTCAAGTGTGCGCAGGGCCGCGCTCCCTCCAGAGGCTCCAGGGGAGGGGTGCCTCCTGCCTCTTCCAGCTCCTGGTGTTGCCTGCAAACCTGGGCATCCCCGGGCTTCTGGCTGCATCCTTCGCATCTCTGCCTCCGCCTTCATGAGGCCTCTTCCTCTTCTGTCCCTTACAAGGACACCGTCACTGGATTTAGGGCCCACCCGATTCCAAGCTGATCTCATCTTGAGATTCTTAGCTTGATTACGGCTGCAAAGACCCTTTTTCCAAATAAGGTCACAGTCACAGGTTTGGAGGTTATGATTCAGCAGAGTTCAGGGAACTCTGGGCTTTGAGGTACCCAGAGAGGTGGCGGGGCGGGAGGGTGATGAGTAGCAGTGCTTTTCCAGTGGCAGGAGGCTCTAGAAGGTTCCAGGCGTCTCCAGAAGGGCTGGGGCACTGGTGGCACACGTGGGGTCACGTCCAGGTCTGCATGGCCCGTGCCTGCCTCTTTCCATCCTGATGCCTGCTCTTACTTTGTGAGGGCCTCGTGTGGAGATGTGAGAGAGACAGGAGGGGAGAAAGGGCTAGCGCCCCTGGGCAGCTGTGAGCAGCAGGTGGGCTGAAGCCAGCGGCCCTCTGTTCCTGTCCTTGTTGCAGGAGTGGTGGCAATGGCCTCCTCTGTAGGTGCGTCCCTAAGCAAACAGACCCAAGGCAGAGGGAGGTGTCGCCCTAGGGAAGGAGACTTCCCAGAGGCTCCAGACCTCTCACCTCTCTGCCAGCCTGGGTCACACTGCCCTGCAGCCGCAGGGGAGTCTGTGGCCAGCTCTTCACTCAGCGTGGCAGCCACGGGGTCAGCCCACAGCCCAGCGACGTGAATTTCCACTCCTCCTGGGGACCGGGATGCTGCCCCCTGCAGGCAAAGCGGCTCACATGGGTGGTGCTGCCCCCGCCTGGCTGCTGGGTATGTGACCTGAGGCCTCCCTTGTAGCCGTTTCAAAAGGAGGGTCTGAAGTGAGCAGGCGGCTGGCTGGAGCTCACGGCCCAAGGGCAGGCCCGCAGCTCGCAGGGGAGCAGAGGCTCTGGGCGGTGAAGAGGGGGGCAGTGTTGGCCCGCGGCAGCTTCCTCCCGGCAGACCAGGCAAGGCTTGTCATCCGGAAGTCTGCCCCAGGGCAAGGGCCCACAGAGGGCTTAGGCCAGGGGTCACCCGGGTGGGTCCAGAAGGAGCAGCTGCTAGCACGAGTGAAGCTCCTGCCGGAGGAAGGAAGGGCGACAGAATGAGCTGGGAGCCCAGCGCCCTGCCTGGCCCGGCTCCCTCGTGCACCTCGGTCTCCCTCTGTACAATGGGGCCGGGACAGTCCCTGCGCTGGGATCTCCGTGGGCAGGAGGTGCAGGGACACTCCCTGCGGGTCGGCCCTCAGGGCAGGTAGCCTGGGGGGCGGGGGTACCGAGGTGTTGTGGGCAGGAGCTCCGCGCCGCGTGTCTCCCCGTCGGAAACAGCCCTGGACGGCATTCAGTGAGCCGGGACCCCAGCTCACTCCGGCCCCGCTCTCCGCAGGACCCACGCTGGGCGAGAAGTCCGAGGCCAAGGCCGGGGCGGCGCTCAAAGTCTCGGGCCTGGAGCGCAGCCGCGAGCTGAGCACCGAGCCGCCCTTCCTGCCCCCTGTGCGCAGCCCCGCGCCGGTCCTGCCCTCCGCCGGCCCCGCGCCCGGCGCCCCGTCCAGCCCACCCGTCAAGAAGGAAGCCCCGGCCCTGCCCCGCCTCACGCCGCAGCCGCCGCCCGCGCCCCTGCAGACCCGGGCCCCGCTCCCGACGCACGTGCCTCTCCCCCCGGGCGCCTTCCCGGGCCCTGGCGCGGCAGCGCACAACGGCCTGCACAGCCTCAGGTGGGCGCGGGGCGGGGCCTGCGCAGCAGCAGGTGGGCGCGGGGCGGGGCCTGCGCAGCAGCAGGTGGGCGTGGGGCGCGCGCGGCCGGCCGGGCACTGAGCGCCCCTCCCTGCAGCAGGAGCAGCAGCGCCAGCAGCGGCGCCAGCCTGGGGCTCGCGAAGCACGCGTCCCTGTCGCCTCACGGGCCGGGCCCCCACCTCTCTACCTCACACTTGGCGCTCCGCTCGCAGGCCCAGCACCAGCACCACGCGGCGGCCATGTTCGCCGCGCCCCCGACACTGCCCCCGCCCCCGGCGCTGCCGGCCAACAGCCTGGTCATCCCAGGACACCCCGCCGGTAGGTCCGGGCGCCGTTGGTGGGGCAGCGGGGTCACTGTTCCCCTGCACTCTGGGACCCTAATCCCCGGGGGGAGGGACGCGGCCCCTGGGGAGGGGGCCAGCCCCCGAGGTCTGTATCCTTAGTGATCACCTGGCCCTCCAGACCCCACCCAGCTGGATGGCAGCCCCCCGGCAGCCCATAGCGCTAGCAGGCCACCTTGCCCAGGGCAGAGGAAGCTTCCTGCCAGGGCTTCGGTTGTGTGTGCGCGCGCGCGCACACACACACACACACAGGTACAGGTGCTCACACACGCGTACACGGATACACACGTCCCTTGCTCCATTCTGAGCCCTTGCCAGGCCTGGTCAGGCAGTCTGGGGCAGGGAGTTGGTGAAACCTGGAGCTGCTCCGTGGTCATGGTAGTGAGGGCTCCCGGGGCCTGCCGTGGCTCTTCCCATCCACCGTCCCTGGGCTGCTGGGGGGGCGGGGGAGGGGGGAGGGTTGAATTGTGGAGGAGAGGGGCCCCAGGTGAACAGCAGCTGGCCTGGCCCAGCCTGGCCTCTCTCTCCCTCCCTGATTCCAGCAGGGGCCCCCTCACGGCCAAATCTTAGGTCACTAAGGATTTCTCTGTGGGTCTCCAATTTTTTTCTAAAATCTTGTCGGCCTAGCTTGGGTTGGGGGCAGCTCAGTGCCCCAGGATGGGACCAGGACACTGGTCTGGGGGTGCTGGGACGGGCAGGGCTCCCCTTCAGGGCTGTCTCCAGGGGCTCCCAGGGTGGCTCACGGTGTTCTCTCTTGCCTTTAGATGCCAGCCTGTTGATCTCATTCAGCCAGCCAATCATGTATTGCCAGCCTCATTCGGGGATTCTGATTGGTACTTGGTCACAGGCACCTCTCTTACCTCCACCCTGGGGCCCGCACGTAGCGAGCGGCCACCACGGCTTGGCCTGCCGAAACCGGGAGTGCCAGCAGGTGACTATCCGCCTCGCCCCGCCGGGAGCCCGCGGCCGACGTGCCTCTCTGTCTCTCTCTTTTTCTCTTGTAGATCACGAGCTGCTCAGGCAAGAGCTGAACGCGCGTTTTCTGGTCCAGAGCGCCCCCCTGGGCCCGGGAGCTCTGCTGCGGGCGGAGTTCCACCAGCACCAACACACACACCAGCACACACACCAGCACCAACACACATTCGCCCCCTTCCCTGCCGGGCCGCCCCCGACGCCGCTCCTGCCGCCCGCCGCACCCCCGCCGGTGCGTAGGCTGCGTGCCGGCGGGCGGGCGGGCGGGGGCGGCCCGGGCGCGGGACACGCAGCAGGCACACGCAGACGCTCTCTGCACGCATGCAGGCTGACACCATCCCCTTCCGTCTGGCTGTCCGTCCAGCCCCTCCTCTCGTCCCCGTCCCCCCCCCGCCCCGGGTCATGCCATGAGGTTCCCCATCCTGAGCCGTTCTTTCGGGCTTGGGGAGCACCGCGTGTCCACATGGCCATGGGGCCAGTGGCACCCACGTGGGGTCCTCCGTGTCTCCGCTGGCAGCAGGGCGGCAGGTCTGGAGGCCTGACAGGACTGAGGGGCCACGGGAGCCAGGCCTCTTCCCATGTTCCTGGTCCTCGAGGTCCCATCCCCTGAGCCAGCTGTTGTGGGGCAGGGTCCCCTCTGCTCCCACCTAGCTTTGCTTTGTCACTGACTAGTCTGCCAGTGGCCTAGGTGTGTCCTGCAGCCTAACCACCAGCCTTGGGCTTCATGCCCTCCCCCCCCCGCCCCCCCAGTCATGGCCACAGACACCAGATGGGCGAGTCTGCGCCTCCCGTGCTGGGACCACTAAAACAGGGAAGGCCAAAGGGCAGCACCCTCGGGGAGCCTAGGGGACAGCTGGCCTAAGGCCACCAGCCTCACTGTGGCCACTGCCTGGCCCGAGGGCGTGGGTGGGTGCTTGGCCAGCGGAGGGCGTCCGCGTGGACGGAGGCCTCACTCTCTGCCTCCTTCCCTTCCAGTTTGACAAGTACACGCCCAAGCTGGACAGTCCCTACTTCCGACATTCCAACGTGAGTGTCCCTGCGCGCTCTGGGCTGTCCAGGCAGGGTGAGGGGTGTGGAGGGCGGCGGGACTGTGCCGTGTCCGTGTAGCCTCCCACCCAGCGCAGGGGTGACGGAGTGGGGACCAGAGGGCTGGGCCCAGCGTCCCTGCCCTGGGCGTCCAAGCATCTGGCGAGGCCCCTGGAATGCCCCTCCTGCCTTCTCTTGCAGTTTTTCCCGCCCTTCCCTCCAGCCGTCCCAGGACTGCCCGCCCTGCTCCCACACCCAGGTCCCTTTGGATCCCTGCAGGGTGCTTTTCAGCCCAAGGTACCAGCTGCTCCCAGGAGGGGGGTGGGCACTGTGGGTGGGGTCTGCAGGACCGCTCCCCCCACCCCCCACCCCAGCCAGCCCTTCCCATCCCGGGGCAGCTCCAGCCGCCTCGCACGTGGTTGTGTGTGTCGTGATCCCGGGTGGCCCCCAAGGGGTCTTCATCTCAGTGCAGAACATCCTGACCCTGGGTGGGGCCCTGTGTGCCCCACGGGGCCGGGAGAGCCTGGCTTCGCTCGTTCTCACCTCTCCCGCTGGCAGCGCTCGGGGTTGGGGGTGGGAGGAGCAGCACAGCAGCGGGGTCTGGCTGGCAGCAGCGCAGGGCCATCCTCGCTGCAGGAGGCCCAGGCAGGAAGCACCCCCTGAGGCCCCAGGACCAGGGACGGGGCTTGCTCTGCTCACCTAACCTGAAGCGGGCCTGCCTTGGGCCTTGGGGAAGACCCTGGCCCAGGCACGTCGGTCAAGAGCTTTTTCAGAAACCTCTGGGTAGGATATGGTGGGAGGCCAGGCCGCCCCTGGGTGGCGCCTGGGGGGTCTCGTGCCACCTGGGTGTGGGGCCTGCAAAGTCATCTCGTGCCCTGTCCCTCTCTCCTCTCAGACTTCAAACCCACTCGAGCTAACAGGCCAGGCCAGTGCTGTTCACACCCTCCTACAGAAAGCCCCCGGGGTAGGTGGCAGCGGTGCCCGTGCCTCCCTGCTTCCCTGGCGGGCATTCCCGCCAGCGTGGCCCCTCGTGGAGGCCCGCATAGTGCTCTCCCCCGACCCCCCGGGGCTGGGCTGCTTGCAGAGCCTGGGTCTGATGCTTCTTCCTCTGTCAATGGCAGGTGTCAGACCCGTACCGGGCAGCAGTCAGGGTGAGTGTGTGTACGCCTGCTTGCCTCACCTTGGGAGGGAGGGGCCTGGCGGGACCTCAGGGGAGGTCCAAGGCCAGGGAGGACTCTGGGTGCCTCTTGAGTGGCCACAGGGGTGCGCTGTGACAGCAGGAATCTGGCGGGGGGTGGGGGGAGCGAGGGGGTCCTGGCCTCAAAGCTGAGCCCGTCACCCGCCCTGTCGCAGAAGCCCGGGAAGTGGTGTGCCGTGCACGTGCAGATCGCCTGGCAGATCTACCACCATCAGCAGAAGATAAAGGTGAGCCTGACTGCTCATCCTGCGGCCAGGCCCGCGGCTCAGAGGGTGCCCCTCGCCCAGGCGCTGTGCCGGGCTGTGAGGGGTCGGAGCTGGGGAGGGGACAGGACGGCAGTGTGTGGGGAACTCAAGGCCACTTACCGCCTGGTCACCCAGGGTGACACAGGCAGGGGTTTGGGAGGCGCTGACCCTGCGGGCCTCCCCACCATCAGTCGAGTCCTCCCAGCGAGCCTTTGGCCCTGCCCCCTTCTTCCCCCCAGGTGTCTATAAGCACTTGGGCCTGCTGTGTGCCTGGGCTTTTAGACAGGGGCAAAGACGACCAAAAGTGCTCACGGAGCCTGCGTGCTCCCTGCGGGGGGGGGGGGGACAGGTGGTGAACAGGAACCCAGCTCGAGGCCGTCCCCCTCCCGGCAGGTGGTGCCAGGCACCCTGGCCGAGCGACACAGGGAAGTGGGAGACCTGGGGACCCACGGCTGGGGCGATGGGCCGGGGCGCTGAGGGGGCCAGGACGGACCCTGCCCTCGTATTGCAGAAGGGTCTCCATGCTCTCCTCTGCCATCTCAGATAACACGTTACCCCACGCACAATATCTTCACGTCCTAAATATGCTACAAAGGACCAGTCACAGAAAGGGGTTTATGACAGATTATTGTGCGTTTCAACATGCAGATGCTCAGACAGGGCCACCTGGAAGGCACAGTGAAGGAGGTGGGCAGGGCCCCCAGCTAGGGCCCAAGCACCCGCTCTGTCACTGCCATCTCGGCAGGTAGAACTCACCTAGCCCCATGCCTCCTGCGGCCCTTGTGACCCAGGGACTGGCTTCTTAGTTTTGTTTAACTTTAATAAATTTGAATCTTAATACTGAAGCTAAATTTAGTCATTGGAAAACTGGAACGACTTGCGTATGGGAATGCTTTTCCAGCCTAATTTTACAAAGTGTAAACAAAGTATTTCCAATGAAAATGTAGCATCCAAATTGAGATGTGTTTTAAGTGTAAACACACCAGCTTTCAAAAAGCGCATGAAAAGGAGTGAAACACCTCAATTAGGAACTTGTGTCATCACACATGGCGTTCGGTTATCCTGCGTCCGCTGAAACGTCGTCAGGATAAATCTTACCTGTCTCCGCCCGCTGGGCAAGGCCAGCGGAGCAGATGGCATCCCACCTTGCTGTCAGCTCACTGGCAGCCCCTGCGCACACCCTGTCCTGCAGATGCAGCTGGGCCCTCACAAACTGGACGCGGGCGCCAAGCTGGACTTGTTCAGCAGACCCCCCGCCCCGGGTGTGTTCGCCGGATTCCACTACCCGCAGGACCTGGCCCGGCCCCTCCTCTCCAGCTCAGGTAAGGCGGCCTGGCCCGTGGGCGCTGGGGGCTCAGCCGCCATGCAGGCCAGGGGGCGGCCGGGCGGGCGGAGGCGTTCTCGCCTTTTCCCTCTGGCTGGTGCCGGCGCCAGAGGGCTCCGGCTGCTCGGGCAGCGTTCTTGTTTCTCCGGCCGTAGCCGGAGGGGTCTGGCAGCCCTGCCCTCCTCGAGCTTCTCCCCCCGCGGAGACTTCCCCCCCCGCTGACCTGAGTCCCGCATGGACTCTGCCCAGGATGCCCTCCTCTCTGGGGCGTCCTTCCCGATGTCCCTCCCAGGAAGGGTCTGGCTTTTCTCCGAAAGGTGGGAAACGGCTCCCGGAACCCCTGTGCTCGCCCCCGCCAGCAGCCGCGCCACAGCCTTGCTGTGTCAGGGTCCCTGGGACTACCCCCAGGCTCGCAGTGCTCCCAGGACTCAGCACAAGTCACACTCCAGCCCTGGCTGTATGCGTTGCAGCCGAGGGACACACAGCAGTTGGCAAGGAGGAGGGGGAGGGTGGAAATGGGCGGGTGCCTCCTGAGCACTGCCCCGAGGGGCCCCAGGACGCAGTTCATTCCCCAGCGAGGAGCCATGACAGCAGGGCGAGGTGCTGTCTCCCAGGGAAGCTCGTGGAGACCCAGCGCCCAGGGTTCTTACTGGGGGCCGGTCACGCAGGCAGCTCTGCCTGCATGGACCAAAACCCGGACTCCCAGAAGGAAAGCAGGTGCTCAGCACAGACCACCTTGTTTGCACAAGCAACCTGAGCGTCCGTGAGGCCTTCCTATCAGAGGGAAGCGAGAAACCTCCTGGAACCCGGGTTCCCAGATGCCGGCCGAGGGCAGCCGAGCAGCAGGCCTTGCTGAGGTCAGCGGCCTTGAGCCCTCGCGCCGGGGCTGCTGCTGCTTCCTCCCCAACTGTCAGGCCCTCAAAGGACGTCACCTCCTCAGAGAGCCCTCCCTGACTGTTCCTCGGACACCTCCCCCCGCCCTCCTCCGAGCTCATGTATGCTCACCCCCACCCGCTGCCCCTTGCACGTGGACACGTGGTGCATGCGGGCAGCCCGTTGGCACACTGGCGTGACGGGTGTGGATGGGGTCATGCTGGCTGGCCTGGTGAGCCTGGCGCCTCTTCCCAGCCCCAGCTCCACTGCCCTGATGGCCTCCAGACCCCAGCCAGGCGTCAGGGCCCTTCAGAAAGCAGAGGGCCTCCCATCTGGGCCAGAGCCCACAGGCTGTGGCCTGGGCCCCTCTGTGCTCCGCACCCACCCATGGCCTCGTCGATACACCATCCTCTTTAGCCCTGGGGCCAGCTGTTTTCCTAACTTCTTTGACTCAGGGTCACTTGGAGGTGAGGTCAAGTTTCTAGTTGGGAGCTCCCTGGGAGCTAGAACCTGCGTGTGGGTGGAGGAGCCCGCCGGTGACGCACACAGGAGCGCGCCACTGTTGGGGTCCCCACAGGTGCAGGGAGCTGGAGGGACACGAGGGGGCGCCCACGTCACTGGTCTCGCCAGGCACTCACCTGTAGGCTACGGGGCGGGGCACCCTAAGCAGCAGAGTTGGCCCCTGACTCAGCCCCGTCTCCAGACTGGGCCCACCGGCTGCCCTCCAGGTTCGGTCCTGGGGGGCGTCGGGGGAGCCGGGGCTGTTGCCGCCGAGACGCTTGTGGGCTGTGGCCTGCAGCCAGGGGACGCCGCAGGAGGAGCTGCGGCCTCTGGCAGCCGTGACTCGGGCCAGTGTCCGTCAGCACCCAGGCCGCACCCACTGTTAGGTGACCGGGGCTGTAGCTCTGGTTGGAAACTCCAGGGCCGCTGGCTTTGGGAGAGCCCCCTGAAGGCTCGATCGCAGGCCGTTCCTCTGCCCTTCTTCCTCTGGGGGCTCCGCTGCTGTCAGCACCTGCCTCCCTGCTCCGCCCCCTCGGGGTCTTCCAGGCTCCAGGGAGATGAAGGCCCACCTCCTACCTGGTCACGTGCTTGGAGTGGGAGGAGCAGCCACCCTTGGAAGGAGCCACAGCCGAGGCCCCAGGCGCACTCCGGCCTCCATCAACCTGTCCCCCTCCCCAGGTGCTGCCCATCCCACCACCAACCCGTTCGGACCCTCAGCCCATCCTGGCAGCTTCCTGCCCACTGGTCACTTGACAGGTAGGTGTTCTTTGAGGTCCGTGCCGTCTGGCTGGCCTGTGCTGACCTCAGGGCTGCCGGGATGCAGGTGGGTGGGGAGATGACCTCAAGAACCCGGGTACCCCGCAGATTGCAGAGGTGGCACCTGCCAGGTTCGGGAGCCACGGGGTGGGGGGAGGGTCCAGTGCGCACGTGGAGGCCCCTGAGCCCTCGTTTCCCCCACAGACCCTTTCAGCAGATCAAGCACCTTCGGGGGCCTGGGGAGCCTGGGCAGCAACGCCTTCGGAGGCCTGGGCAGCCATGCGCTGAGTGAGTGACCGCGCCCCCTGCTCTCCCCGCGCATGCGCCCTCACTTCGCGCATGGGCACGCACCTTGTCCTCCGCGCGCGCCTGCGCGGGCCCGGGCCGCCCTGACGCCGGGCGCGCGGACCCTCTTCGCCGCCTCCCTGGGGCACTTGTGGGTCTGAGGTCGGGAATCTCCGTGTGTGTGCGCCTCCCTGGCGACCCGGCCTCACGCTCCCACCGCCACCCACCCCCCAGCTTCCGGTGGCGGCCTCTTTGCCCCCAAGGAGGGCCCCACGCTGCACGGCCTGCCCAGCCCCCGCGAGGCCTGGAACCGGCTGCACCGGGCGCCGCCCTCCTTCCCCACGCCACCCTCGTGGCCTAAGCCTGTAGACGCCGAGCGGGTCTCAGCCTTGACCAACCACGACCGAGAGCTGGACAAGAGCAGGGAGGAGCGGTGAGTGGGGCCCCTTCGCTCCCCCATCCTGCCGGCTTCCCACCCCCGCGTCCCCTAGGCAGCTCCGCCGAGTCCCGGGTACCCGCCCGCGGGGCACGCTGAACTCTGCCTTCAGTCTCCTCGGTTGGGAGGGTGTGAAGTCTGCACCCTCAGGACCGGGAAAGACTAGGGGAAGGGGCCCCCCATACCCAAGCACCTTCCATTCCGCCCGCACGGAGGGCTCTTGTTAGCGCAGGGTCTGGGCAGGCACCATGCAGGGCGGGGGTGCACTCCCTCCGAGGCCCTGGCGGGGACCGTGGGCTTGTGGACCACAGCGGGGCCTCGAGGGAGCGCAGATCAGCAGGGCAGAGCATGCCGTTGCACGCTGCAGGGGGTTGCTGAGCCACCAGGGGGACCGAGTCTGGGAGGTACGCCCGTGGGCAGGGCAGGTGGATGGCGGCTGAGCTTGTGCGTGCCTCCCTGCCCCCAGCCCTATGGGCCGCAGAGCTAGGCCAGGGCAGGGGAGGTGGGAGCCACCTTCTCAGGTCAGTGGCAGAGGCTGGGACTTGAGTGTTCTTGAGGAGCCGTGGCCCGCCACGTGGACGGGAGCAGAGGAGGACTCCCTGTGGGGCCCTTCCACCCAGGTCCCGCCCCCCCCAGTCCTGAACTTGGGGCACTTCACTCATGGGCAGTGCTGCGTGCCAGGTACTGGGGGCACAGGGTGGAGGTTGAGAGCGAGGAGGCGACCTAGAATCGGCCTAGAAGGCGGTGGGGACGTGTGTCGCCGGACCCAGGAAGGGTGCCAGGGAGCAGCCCAGGGCCTGCCCGCATCCTACAGCCAGCACTGTCACCACAGAGATGGTGGCCAGGTGCAGCACTGAGGGTTGGGCAGGGGTCTGGGGGACCTGGAGACTCCCAAGGGGAAAAGGAGCCTCGGATCTGACCCACTCAAGCCCAGCTGCTCTCCCAGCCCCTCATCAAGGTGGGGGCCGTGCCCGCTGTGCTCCCAGCTCAGAGGCAAAGAACTGTAAAGTACAGGGTGGCGCCTCGGGTGAGAACCAGCCTGCGATGGGGCGGGCGGAACTGCGGTGACCGCAGCCAGGCCACACACTGCCCACGAGGAAGGAGTTGCAGGACCCTGTCCCTGCAGCGGATCTGGGGCCTGGGTGGAACTGCCCTACGTTCCTCACTGAAGGACTTGTCCTGGCTCAGGGGCTCAGCGGCCTGGGTCCCCGTGGAGCATTCTGCGGTTCTACTGCAAAGTCGGTCTCCGTGGTGCTTGTGGAGGGGAGACGGTCGTGGGGTAACCTGCGTGGGGATGTGGGTTGTGGTCGCCATGTGTGTACGGGGTGCCACTAGCAGTGATTCCATGGGAGCCCGGGGTGCTAAGCGTACCCCACACGCACGCACGCAAGGACTCTGAGGTCACTACGGTGGGCAGTGGCCTCGCTGCGTTGAGGTGGGAGCTTGGTGTCAGGGGGGCTCGCTGCCCGGTGTCCCGCCAGGCTGAGGAGGGCTCTCTGTCTTGTCGCTCCCAGGGACCTCCTGGAGAAGACGCGCCTGCTGAGCCGGACCTCGCCCGCGGCCGCCTTGGGCCACCCGGGCAGCGGCCTCCTGCTCCGCGGCCAGGGCGAGCCGGGCCGGCCCGGGCTTCCTGCCGAGCGCGAGGCCGAGCCCCGCGTCAAGGAGAGCCGCTCCCCGGCCCGGGAGGACAGCGCCAAGCCCAGCAAGGCGGCCCTGGGGGACGGCCTGCGCCTGGCTGGCCTCCTGGGCCGTGAGCCGACGAAGCCGCTCGAGGCGGCGGCCGAGCGGCCCCAGAGCGACGTGAAGGTCAAGGAGGAGCGCGGGGAGGACGGCGACGCGCCCCCGCAGCCTGGCCCGGGCCCCGCGGGCCGCGAGCGCCCAGCTTTCGCCTGGGAGCCGCTGCGGGAGGCCTACCGCGGCCCAGAGCCGCCCCGCCGCGCCCCGCTCGCCCCGGGCCCCGCCGCCCTCCTCGAGCCGCCCGAGCGCCCCTATCGCGACCGCGAGCCGCACGACTACAGCCCCGAGCGCCTGCGGGAGGCGCGCCGCGACGAGCTGGAGCGCGCCCGGGCCGCGCACCTGGACGGCACGGCGCTGCTTCCCGCGCTGGGCGCCCTGCACTACCCGCGCCTCGCGCCCGCCGCCGCCGCGCTGCACAACGGGCTCCTGGCGCGGACCCCGCCGGCCGCCGCCGCCTCCCTCGGCGCGCCGCCCCCGCTGGTGGCCGCGGCCGGGCCCCCCACGCCCCCGGGGCCGCCGCGGAGCAGGACTACGCCGCTCGGGGCCCGCGCGCCCGGCGAGGCCCGCGACTACTCCCCCTCGCGCAACCCCCAGGAGGTGGAGGCGCGGTAGTGGCCGCGGGGCCGCGCCCGCCGCGTGTGCGGAGGCCCCTCCACGAACGAACGCACTGCTGTGGACTAACCTAAACGTCTGTTTCTAGAACTTAAGCACAGTTCCATCGGCCCTGGGGCGACGCTCGCTCTTCCACTCGCAGCCCGTGGAGTCGGGGTGTCATACACAGCTTTTCTGGGGGTGATCTTTAGTTTTCCGAGCTTGGAATGAGGCTACTGGAAAAAAAATTCAAGTTTGTACCTTTTTTCCCACAGGTGAGAAGCGTTTTTAATAGAT
This sequence comes from Balaenoptera musculus, assembly GCF_009873245.2. NCBI lineage: Eukaryota > Metazoa > Chordata > Mammalia > Artiodactyla > Balaenopteridae > Balaenoptera > Balaenoptera musculus. The sequence goes on along the minus strand of NC_045798.1, from coordinate 568,060 downwards.
TTGTATTTTTTTCAACTTTGTGCTCTTTAGACATTTAAATGAAACAAAAAAGAGACTTTTGCTTTTTAACTTTTAGTTTGGTTTTGCGATTTAATGGCCTCAGAGCCCCAGGGGGTTTTTTTGTCTTATTTATGGAGAAGAAAACGGTCATTTTGTCCAACGCACTGTGAGGTCCCCACTCAGGCCCGGCCCTGGCCCTCCCTTGGTACTTGGAACCGAAGTTACAGATATATATTAGGATAATTAATAATGTACAAAACTTTATTTGCCTTATTATGCAGAAGTGTAAAAGGGTTTCTTTTTCGGTTTGTTTTTTTAAAAAAAAAACACAAACTGTAAATAGTCTGTTAATATAAATATATGATGTTATTAAATTCTTAACCTAGGTAGACTTTATAAAAACGGTTTCTAGAAACTCCTCTGGTTATCTGTTTAACATGGTCACAAAAACCCACCCGCTGTCAGTTGGAAATGCCCTCAGACGTTTAACTGCGGCAGCGTCCTTCAACTATGCAAGCGGTCAGGGCGGCCGGGCCGCCGGGGGGACCACGGAGCGGCCCTGGGACGTGTGTGCTGACGGCGGTGTCCTCGGGATCCACCCCAGACAAGTAGGCTTTGGGAGGTGAAAAGGCTAAAGGCACAAAAGAAATAACTTCTGTCTCTTCTCACGGAGGACATCAGCAGACGTTTGTCTCGTGTTTTCCCACCGGCCAAGGCCTTGGCATGATTTCCTTTTGGTTTCAGTCTTACTTTCATAACCCCGTGAATGTCACCATGCCCTGTCGTCAGCGTACCTTGTTTCCTGGCATCCACACCTGTGTCCTCGGCGTGTGAGCCTTGGTTCGGCCATCTGTAGCTGTTTGCTTTGTTCGGTTCTGTATCTTCAACCCCGTGTTTCCACTGTAGACTCCGGTTATTTTAAACATTCTGTTCTCACATCAACCAATGAAGGTAAATACAGCCTTGATTTTGGATGGACAGGTGGTTGAGTGTTTTGTGGGGCTTTGTGACAGCTGGGGGTCGCGCACCCACCCTCAGTTCCCTCCCGCACTCTGGCTGCTACCTCCACCAGGGCTGCCCAGTGGAGCGCCGTCCTCGTCACCAGCCTCACCTCGCCCCGCTCCCCCAGGCCGTTCCGTTCCCCCGGGGCCTTTCAGGCTCCTCCCTCTGACCTTTGCCTGGCACCTCTCGCTTGGCCTTCAACTCTGCTCTGGTCACGTGGTCCCCACCCTGTCATCTGCCACATCTCCCCTGTATGGAACTTGTCCGCTGGGTTGGTCTTCTCTGTGCGTTGGCTGTCGGGGTGCATGTCCTGGGCGGGGCGGGCCTTGCCCCCCGCTGCCCCAGCAGAGCGGGTGGCGGCTGTTGGAGAGGGGAGAGCTCAGGAAGGAGGGGAGCAGGGGAGCAGGGGCACAGCTGGCTGCCGCCACCTGCCGGAGGAGAAGGGCGAGGGGGCGCCTGCCCTGCAGTGGGGACCGCAGCTACTTGCGCTGAGCGCTGGGCCCTTAGCCCTGCCCTGGCCATGGTTTAGAAATGGGGCCCTGGCACTGTACCCCAAGTGGATTGGCCTCCTTGGGTGAGCAGCCAGGGCCTAAGCAGGGCCTCTGAGCCCATGACGGTCCCCATGGAGAGTTGGGGGTGCCCTTCATTCCCAGGGACAAGCTGGTCACCGTTGTGCCCTGGAGCACCAGCCAGGGGCTTCTCCAAAGGGGTTTGGTTCCCGGGGACCAGCCCCACCGGGCCACAGTGCCTTCCTCTCTCACTCCTTGGTTTTCCCTTGTCTCAGTTGTAGCCTACACAGCAGAGCTCCAGGAGCAACCCGTCACCGAGTTCTCCTGTGATGGACTGGGGAGGCTCACGACCACACCCACCCTGGGCCGGTCCACCCAGTGGCCTGGGCTACGCCCCACCCCACTGCAGGGTCCCTGCGGAGCAGACAGAAGCAGAGGCCCAGGGCTCTGGGACCCCACCCATAGGTGTAGTTGCAGGGTGGATGCAATTCAGGGTCTGCCCTTGACCGAGACCACTTGGGAGTCCAGGGATATCACGTGAAGGAATAAAATACTTGAGTTAAAGCCAAAGGACATAGTCTGCATTGAACCGTAGGGACCAGGAGAGTAGGCCTGTGCTGCTTGCCTTTTCCCAGACAAGGGCCCCTAGCGGCATGTCACCTGCAGGGTAGTGTTGGTATCTGCCCTGGGGCAGGCCATCCCTAAGGGACATCCTTTTCAAGGGATCGTGTTCTCTAATGGAGTGTCAACCAGAAGGGCATGATTTTTGGTGGAGCAAAATCAATAACGGAATTCTGCCCACTGGGGAGCGCCCTCCGTGCTGGCACATCCCCCAACAACGACCGTGGTCTACGCAAGTGGCCCATAGGGACCGTTGTCTGTAAGGCAGCACCAACCTCCAGGGACCCACAGTCCGTGCTGGAGTGCCACCCCTTGGGAAGCGTCTGTGAAGTTAAATGATTGTCAAATAAAATTTTTCAATAAAAGGATTAAAAGATAGAAATTATAGTTTATAAAATCCCCTAGAAGGAAAAACAAAAAGACAGTGAGTTGAAAATGTGAGAAAAGGTGAACGACTTAGACGGCCTTTCCAGGATGTCCATCATCCAACTAATAGAATTTTGGGGGGCGGGGGGGGGAAGAAAGCTAAGTGCAGTGGGACATTTTAAAGACGCGATTTTAAAACATCCTGGCCAAATACCAGTCAAGAAAAAGACGTATCAGACACGCAAGGATTCAGACATACATTCATTCCCTGCGTCTTTTGTTTGCAAGCCACTGGAGGAAATATTCCAGTAAAATAAGGGTGTAAACCAAGTGAAAGAGAAAGAGAGGGGCCCAGGAGGACGCCCTCCTGACCCAGGAAGGAGGTGGGAGGCCTTGAGGGAGGCTGTGAGCGTGAAGTTTGCTGCTGTTATTGCAGACAATTTCTCTATGTGAACTTTAGGGTTAGCTTGTCAAATTTTGTTAGTTTTTTCCTGTCACTTTTATATTGGGATAGCATTGGATTTATAGACAAATTTGGGAGGAATTGACACTTTTACAATGTTGATCCTTCCTGATCCATCACAGGACTCTCACTAATGTATTTAAGTTTCCTCTTCTGTCTCTTGGTAAAGGTTTTAATTCTCTCCAGCTGTCTCGCAGCTTCTCGTGTGTACTCCTAGGTGTTTCATGCTTTCGGTAAAGCTGCGTGTCGTGCTGGTCATTACGATGGTGCAGAGTAGCTCCTGGTTCGCGTGTCTGCCGTGGGTCTCGCTCCCTTCCTGTGGCATCGGTGCTGCTTGCCGAGCACCCCCCAGCCTCCAAGTGCACAGGAAGGCCGTACCACTGGCCCCCGTGGGTGGATGGAGCTGTGGGACTCGCCCTGGTTGTCGTCACCTGCGGAAAGGCATAAGCTGCTTCTGAGCAGGGGCTCTCGATCGCTGGTGTGGCACCCCCCAGGGCCTCAGCGCCCAGGACTGTTCCCAAGGGGGCTGCTCTGTGGGGCTCGTGGTGGGAAAGCACAGAGCAGAGCCCTGAGACGTGGGGCTGTTCATCAAGGCAACACAACCGGACCTCTCCCGACCGAGGTGCTGACCAAACCTCCTACCAGCTCCACCGGCCTTTCTGTTGGCTCTCTTACGTTGCAGGTAGACTGGGAGGTCATCTTCAGGCGAGAACAGTGGCTGTCCTCCAGCGTCTTTGCGCTGTCCCCTTGTGCCGCCCCGGGGCAGGCACTTCCGTGCTGTACATAGACAGTGGGTAGTTTGATGTTCAGTCACCAGGTTTTCTTCTTTGTTAGCTCCCTTTTTAATTTTTAAATCAGACACAGGTGTTTTAGATCTATTAGCTGGCCGTGTGGGTTTTCTCCTTGAGTCGGTAACATCACACATCGCACAAACAGCTGTCCTGACACTGAACCGCCTTTGTGCTTACACACTCAAGTTCTTGTGAAATGGCCAAGTCTGACCAAGCAAACCCTGTGCTCTCCTGCATGACCATCGCTGCCTTGAGCCAGGCACTCAATTTTAAAATGGTTTTGTAAGTTGCACACTTGACCGCTTTAACCCAACAGGTCTTCTTTTTTTTTTGGCTGCGTTGGGTCTTCATTGCGGTGTGTGGGCTTCTCATTGCGGTGCCTTCTCTTGTTGCGGAGCACAGGCCCTAGGCGCCCGGGCTTCAGTAGTTGTGGCGTGTGGGCTCAGTAGTTGTGGCTCGTGGGCTCTAGAGCGCAGGCTCAGTAGTTGTGGCGCACGGGCTTAGCTGCTCCGCGGCATGTGGGATCTTCCTGGACCAGGGCTCGAACCCGTGTCCCCTGCATTGGCAGGCGGATTCTTAACCACTGTGCCACCAGGGAAGTCCCGCAACAGCTCTTTGGTGACCAAATTTTATTCTGCTTCTCCGAGTCCTGAGGGGGAAGTTGAGACTTAGTTTCCTGTGCCTCTGTAGCTGTTTAACGCGTTTCCTGGCAACCTTGCCGACATCTTTCTGAGGATGTCGCGTTCATCTGTGACCACATCTGTCCCCCAAGGAGGTCCTGGCGAGCCTGCCCCCGGCCAGGCAGGGGCACTGACCGTTTCTGATTTTAGGGGGTAACCAGTCTCTTCAGCATTACTACCTGGTTTTAGAGACAGTTTGGGCAGTTTTTATCTTCCTGGGAATGGGTCTGCTCTCTGAGGAATGTGGGCGCATCAAGTGAATGGGTCCACACAGCACGCTTCTTACAGTTTTTAAAACTGTCTTTCCTCTGAGTCTCTGTCTTTCACGTTCCTCGGGCTCACCGGTGTCTCCTCTTTCGTCAGTCACACTCTCAGAGGTTTGTCTATTCTATTATATTTTGCAAAAACCAAACCTTCGGGTCTTCCCTCCCTCCCGCGCCCCTCACGCCCGCAGGACGCAGCGCCCCCGCCCTCCTGCTCCCCAGCAAACCTCCCAGCGCTCGGGGCTCCCTGCCCGCGGGTCCTGCAGGGCCCACGCCGCCCCGAGGCTCTAGCCACCGGCGTTCACCGCTCGCCACCTCGGTACCACAAAGCGCCCACTTTCTCTCCAGCCACATTACTGAAGCCACAAAGCGCTTCCAGGGGCGTGCGTGCCCTCAGCCCGTGGCACCTCGGGGATTAGCCGCCTAGAGACTTAATCTAAAACCCTACCCGGGTAGCCGACACCTCTTGTCACTTCTCATCAGAGTTTTGGGGGAGACCACGCGGAGTAAGTCTCTCCAGTGACGGCCACTTGTCCCGAGCGCAAAGCTCCCCTCCCCTGGCCATCTCCCCATCGTGGCCCCGCGTCCCGGGGAATTATCGATAGTTTCGTGACCCACTGGGCCTTAAGCCAGAGCCTCTTAGCGCAGGGAGGTGGCTTCATCCCTCCCCACGTGGACGGAGAGACGGCGCCGACCGCTCACAGGCAGGGCGGCCACGGGCTGCGGGCCCGGCCCTTCTCGGCGCTGGAAGCCTGCCAAAGTGTCAGGGGTCTGAGGGGGCAGCTTCCGTTTGGGGAGATGAGAATTTGTGGAGATGGTGGTGGACGGTCGCTCAGTGCGAATGTACTGAATGCCCCTGAGCTGTGCGCTTCAAATGGCTGAGAGGGAAACTCTTATGTCATGTGTATTTTACCACAAATTTTCAAAAATTGCATTCCATGACTACAGAATAAAAAGTTTGGGGGAAGAAAAAAAGCCAGGAAAACTGTAGACCCACTTCCTCCCCACGGTGGGCAGGCGTCTGCGACATTTTGCATGTGAGCTTGGGGGCGAGGATGCCTGGGGGGCACCCGTGGAGACCGCTTTCTTGCCTGCAGAGGAGGTCGTCCCGTCCTCCCCATGACGTGGGAGACGTGCGACTTGCTCTGGACGAAGAATCACCCAAGTCCCTTCCGCAGGGTGGTGCCCGGGACCGTGTCCCCCGGCCCCCAGCACCGCGGCAAAGTCCCCGCGGCCGCCCAGCGACCAGGCCTCAGAGACGGGGCCATGAGCGGGGCCACCACCATCGGGTGACCCCCGTGAGCCCCTGTGGAAAGTGGTCCTCGGATCACCTGTCGCCAGCTCCCTTGCAGACCCCCTCCTCCCACTCTGCCCGGCCCTGGACCTGAGGTGGATCCCAGGGTCCCTCCTCCGAGGAGCTCTTGGTCTGCCATCAAATCAGGGCCACCCAGGATGGCGAGGAGGCCAGCGGGGGGGACCCGGAGGACCTTCAAGGTGACAGACGAGAACCCGACCCGGGGCCCCTCCGTGAACCGCCCCTTCCTCTCCCTCCCTTCCCAGGGCCTGGGGCCCAGCAGCTCTTCCCGGGCATCTACGGTGTTTCTAGAACGACTTGGAGGGTGTCACGGGCTGAACTGTGTCCCCCAGGTTCACAGGTTGAAGCCCGACCCCAGGACCTCAGGATGTGACTCTGCGTGGAGACGGGGCCTTTAAATGGGTGACTGAGGTAGAACGAGGTCATTAGGGTAGGGCCGAATCCCACAGGACGGGCGTCCTGAGAACAGACACAGGGAGGACCACGTGGGGACACGGGGAGGACGCGGCGTCCGCGCCGCCCCAAGGCTGTCAGCCGTGCGCGCGGGGGCAGCTCACGCCCCGGACACCACGTTCTCCGAGGAGTGCCCGGCCTCGAGGGGACCAGGCTCTCCTGGAGGGGGAGGAGCGGGGGCTCCGGCCGATCCCCGCGGAGGGACCCCGCCAGGAATCCCCTCGCGTGCGGCGCTCACCCGGGCTAACCTGCGCGAGGCCGGCAGCCAGTGGGCACACTGCTGTTTTCCTGCTGCAAAGGGGAAACTTCGGGGTCTGTCCGCATCCCCGGAGGAGCGAGCCGCTGGGGCTCCCCGGGGCCTGGCCGGCTGCCGACCCCCAGCGCCACCTGGCGGCCGCGGGCAGAACTTCCCTTGTGCCCGCGGGGTGCCGGCGGGTGGGGCCGCTGTGGGTGCATCAAAGAACAGAACAGGCAAGACGCCCGCGCGGCGGGCCCAGCGCCCCAGGAGCTGAGGCACCATGAAGCAGGCGGAGCGTCCGCAGCATCGGAAGGCCCCGCACCTGAGGACACACGGAGGGGCCGGCACTAGGGTGGCCGGGGTCCCGCTGAGAACCAGGCGTCTGAGTACGGACTCGGCTGCGGGCGCTGCGTGGCTCTGCGGGCCGATCCTGGGAGGCCCTGCGGCGCGAGACCGGCTCCCGGAGAGGGAGGGGTCGGTGGCAGAACCTCAGGGAACGAGGCGGGGACAAGGTCGGACACTGCTGGCCGTACGGGGGACCCTGTGCCTCTACCCCAGAGTCTCCAGAATATTTTGAGCTAAGGAGAGCGATCCTTCTGGTTTTGCTGTTTTTATTTTATTTATTTATTTTTGGCCTTGCCGGGAGCGGGGCCGGGCGGGCATGCGGGATCTTAGTTCCCCAACCGGGGACCGATCCCGTGCCCCCTGCAGGGGAAGTGCCGAGTCTTGACCACTGGACTGTCAGGGAAGTCCTGGTTTTGTTGTTGTTGTTTTTAATTTATTTATTTATTTATTTTTGGCTGCATTGAGTCTTCGTTGCAGTGTGCGGGCTTCTCATTGCGGTGGCTTCTCTTGTTGTGGAGCACGGGCTCTAGGCACGTGGGCTTCAGTAGTTGTAGCACGTGGGCTCAGTAGTTGTGGCTCGTGGGCTCTAGAGCACAGGCTCAGTAGTTGTGGCGCACGGGCCTAGTTGCTCCGCGGCATGTGGGATCTTCCCGGACCAGGGCTCGAACCTGTGTCCCCTGCAGGCGGATTCTTAACCACTGCACCACCAGGGAAGTCCCTTAACTGGGTTGTTTCCACTTAAGTTTTGAGAGTTTTTTGTATAGTCTGCATCCAAGCCCTTTGTCAGATGTGTCATTTCTTCTCGTCTGTGGCTTGTCTTTTCATTCTCTTAACAGTGTCTATCACAGAACAAAAGTTTTTAATTTTTATGAAATCCAATTTATCTAATTTTTCTGTTATGTGTGGTGTTTGGTCATGACTAAGACCTCTTTGTCTAATCCAAGATCATGAAAGTATTCTCCTCTTTTTCTTCTAAATACTTTACAGTTTTATGTTTTACATTTAAATCTATTCTTTTGTTTGTTTGTTTTAAACTATCCTTTGTGGCTTACCTGGCTTGTTCTCATTATTAGGGTGGGAGCAATGGCTTCTCATGACTTACTCTGCAAGGACCGTCATAGTCAGCTCCAGCCCAGGAGGAGCGGGGAGAAGGGGAGGAGGAGAAGGGGAGGAGGGAGGGGTAGGAGAATTTTTTTTAACAGAGCCCAGAAAAGCAGCCTGGTGTCTGCAGGGTGGGTGCTGGGCACAGAGGAAGGTGACAGTTAAATTTCTGGCACTCTGGGCACAGAGCCGGCTCTGGTGTTTGCCCCGAGAAGCCACCAGAGGGAACAGATTCTGGATCAGCCAGGACTTCTGCTCCAGGGGAAGGTGGGGGACCTGGGGGCCGAGGGGGCAGGAGGAGGGACCAGTGGGAGGCCCCCTCCCCCCAGGGGTCTTCAGCGGGCTCCAGTGTCCTCACTGCACCATCCGCAAGGTCAGGGGAGCCTTTCCAGTTGGAACGGCCAGCTGATGACTTTTACCTGCAGTGACCTGTGTGCGCCTGCGGGGGAGGGATGTGTCTGCACCTGCCCTTCCCTCTGGGGAGACTTGGTCTCTGGTTAAGGGGGCTCCTTAGGATGGCGCTGAGCTGAGACCCGCTGTCTCCACGTCCACAGAAACACTCGCTCAGTCGGGAGGTTTACTGATGCTAAGTTGTCACCTCGAGGTTCCAGTAGGTGCCACCCGGATACGGGTGGTCTCAGGAGGTCACAGCTAGACATCTAATACCTACAGGTTTTCGTCGTCCCAGGAAGAACAGCCTGAACACGTGCGGGTCTCGGGGTCCAGGGAGGTCTCCAGGGCACAGACCAGGTCCAAGTCACTAGAAGACACAGCAGAACTGGGAAACGCACAGGGAGACGCATCCTGCAAGGCAGGAGCAGGAGGGGCTGGCCTTCGGGCCGGCTGCATCGTAAGGGCCACACCCTCCTCAGGACCGGCAGTCAGCACCTCTGGGCGGGGCCGCCTTGTTGGCTCCGACACCCTCGGGACACCCGTGGGCTCGCTGTCGTGGCACCCGCGGCGCCCACTGCTGCTCCGGGTGCGGATGGGCCAGGCGGGCGTGCTCAGAAAGCTCTGGTTCTCAACCTCGGGGCTCAGACACACCTTTACGGTCAGACTGAAGCCACGGGTCCCGGCGTCCGACACCTTTACGGTCAGACTGAAGTCACGGGTCCCGGCGTCCGAGCTCGGGCACCAGGGTGTCGTCTCCCAACCGCTCGCTGCGACCCTCCGGTCACCGTGCCCCACCTCCCTCTGCCCCCCCCGCCCCGTTCTCCGTGCCGTCTTCAGGTTCTGCGTCCTGGGGGGCCGCCTCACTGAACTCCTTCCTCTGGGGAAGGCAATGGGAGGGGAGGAGGGGGGAGGAGGAGGCTCCGGCGAGGGTCCTTCCCTTTGTCCAGCCCGGGGTGCAGCCCCACAGGAGTCAGTCCCGGCGCCGCCCCGTCCCGTGGGTCCGCCACCCGCCGCTGTGCTGGCCCTCCACCGGGCGTCCAGCGCCGTGTCCTGCTGCGACCCTGGTGGACCTGAGAGCCCACCACCCATGACCCGTGTCCTTTTCTGACGCCTCATCCGGGCTCTGCTTCAGGAAACAGGAACGGAGGCCGATCTGCAGAGGCAGTTGGCGGCCTCTCCTGGGAGGGGACACACCACTTCCAGGTCACTGCCCACCCGCCCTCACGCCAGTCACCGGAGTTAGCCCCACAGGCGGGCCAGACCCGGTTCCAGGACTCACCCAGGGCAGGCACTGGACCAGGACGCCGCTCCGGCGGACGCAGCGGTGGGGGCCGACCTCGTTCGCCTGGATGCAGCACTTACTGCGGCACTCGCTGTGGTCCGTGCAGTGGTCCCCGTTGGGCTGGGGACAGCGGTCAGAGGTCAGAGCCAGCAGGCGCCACCCTCCGGCCCCGCGGCCCTTGGCCTCACCTTGCGCCATGGCACGCACTGCAGGAAGATGGTCTTGGCCGTGCAGTACGTCTGCGGCCCGTAGCTGCTGGTGACGCAGCAGCCGCTCCGGCACTCCGTGTGGTCCAGGCAGGTGTGCCCATTCGGCTGCGGGAGAAGGAGACCTGTTCCCTTCCGCCAGGCCCCCGGCCCTCCTTCCCAGGGTCCGCCCTCCCCAGCCCCTCGCCCCTCGCCGGCCGGAGCAGGGCACACCTTCTGCCAGGACAGGCACTGCTGGAAGACGGTCTGGGGGCTGCAGAACTTCTGGGGACTCAGGCTGTTGGTGACACAGCAGTCGCTCTGGCACTCCGAGTGCTCCTTGCAGGCCTCCCCGATGCCCTGCCAAGTCAAGGCTCACCCAACTGTGCCCGCCGCAGCCCCGTGTCCTCCCCCACCCTTCAAACTTAGCTCGCCCGCCTGACACTGTTCTGGAACATCCGCAGACAGCGGGGGTCCAGAAGATGGAGAGCCAGGGGAGGGAGGCAGAGGGTAAACTGAGGCACAGAGGATGGAAGAGGCGGGCAGGGAGGAGTGCCACGAATGAAGCTTCCAGGCCCCCTCCCCACACTCTCATGTTTTACAGGTGAGACGCTGCGGCTCAGAGAGGGTAGGTGACTTGCCCGGGATCACAGAGCCAACAAGGAGTTGGACTGAAGCCCAGGCCTGCCGCCCGCCCACCACCTGTGAGGGGCCCTCCACTCGGCTCTCAGAAATCTCCTTCACAAACTCAAAATTACTGAAGGTCCCAAAGAGCCGTTGTTCCGCGTTTACTGTTCTGGGTAAGTCACTTCAGCTCTCAAGGGCTGAGAATAAAGCCGTCTGGGCTCAGGGTCGGGGCGGCCCAGCGGGTGAGACCCGAGGACGGAGGAGGAGCAGCTTCTGAGCCGTCCGGAGACAAAGCAGACAGGAGGGCCCCAGGGAGGGGGCTACACAGTGCGGGGTCCTCCCTGCTGCATCCTGCGCGGGGGCCACCGCAGACCAGGCAGGACACGGGGACCAGGGAGGTGACACACAGCCCCCAGGACACAGATCGCGTTGTCTCTGCTGTCACAGCACGATGCACACGAGCTGACCACTGTCACCCCGGCACCCGCTGCGCCCTCCTCCCCCCCTCCTCTGGGCCCGCCCCCTGCCATTCCACCCCGCGCTGCCGGGGCCCTGGAGCAGCTTCTGTCCCAGGTAGCAGGGGCTACTGGACTTGGGACTTGGTGACGGGCCTGGGTGTGAGTCAGGAGTCAGCTGTCCTGGGGGCCTGAGAGCCTTGGGAGGCGGATGTGCTCGCAGGCTGGGCGCGGGAGGGGGGACGGAAGGAGAAAAAACCCCGGGGCAGGAAGGCGGGCTGGGAGCCAGGGAGCCCCCGTGGGCCTGGGTGCGGGCAGCCCCGGACCGTGCGGCGATAGGGGGCAGGGACGTGTAGCTCACCTTGTGGGAGTGCGGCAGGTGCTTCCCCCGCGTCGTCACCAGGGTCGCGGGCAGCACCCAGAGCAGCAGCAGATGCCGGGCGCTGGCCATCGCTCCTGGCCTGTTGGCCCCAGAGGGCGTGGAGTCCCTGCCCGCAGGGCTCCTGCCCTTCCCCTTCCCAGTCTTTCTCCAACCAAATGGATTTTTAAACATGAGTAGACATTGTTTTCTTAGAGGGTTTTTTTTCTTAGAGGGGTTTTGTTTACAAGATGGGGCAGGAAGTGCAGAGAGTTCCCATACATGCCCCTGCCCCGCCTCCGTTTCCATTATCAATATCTTAGTCGGTGTCATGCATTTGCTGCAATCCATCAAGCGATCTTGATACATTATTATAAACCAAAGCCCGCCGTTTCATGAGGGTTCGGTCTTGGTGTTGTACATGCGATGGGCTTGGACACATGTCTGAAGTGTACCTACGCTTGAGAATCATACGGGGTTGTTCCTCTGTGCTCTGCCTGTTCATCCCCCAGCCCTGGCACCGCCCACCCCGATCCCTTCACGTCCCCATGGCTGTGCCTTTTCCAGACCGTCCCAGGGTCGCAGTTGCGCAGTGTGTCACCTTTCAGGTGGCTTTTCCCACTTCCTAATACGCACCTGAGGGTCCTCCGTGTCACTTTAGGGCTTGGTAGCAAATTTCTCTTTATCACTGAGTGGAAAATATATTTTCAACAGCCTTTCTCTGGGGAACAATCGAGCCCTTTATTGGTTTAGACGAGAGCGTCTCTGAGGTTAGCGCGCCCAGAATCTCTCCTCGCTTCTCTTTTGGGCCCACCTTGGCAGTGGCCCCCTCTGGTCTCCAGCTCTGGACCTGCGATGTGACAGGACGAGTGTCCTCAGGGCCCACGGGCCTCACCCTCAGACTGTCCCAGGTCACTCTATTTGTTGTGGGGCTCTGGGGAGACCGCCGGGCCTTTCTGGGCCCTAGTTCTCCTCCCTGTGAAGTGAGGGGTGGGCCCCCTTTGAACTGTCGGTTTTCAGATGATTCCGTGAAGCATGGGGTCATCTGCCTCGCAAAGCACCGTGGAAATCTGCTTTTTAAGTTCCCGCAACTGTTCAGGAGCACGCCCAGCCCTCCAGGATGAGCCCCGGCTGCCCGTACTGGGAATTTGGGAATTCAGAGCCTTCCGGAGAACAGAGCTGGGTGGAGCACAGACAGGGAGGCGGGGTGGCCTGGGGGTGGCGCCCCCCCCAACCCGCCCGATTGGGACAGATTCTCAGACCAGGAAAGTCGTCGTGGGCAGGGCCTGGTGGGGCAGCGGTGTTGGTACCTGGGGGTGGGCGGGCAGGGCTCTGGTTTGTCTCCTGCTCATTGCACCTCACGCAGAGCACCCGACCCAAACAACCAGGGCTGGTATTTGCTCCAGAGCCATTCCTGTCTGTCAGCACAGACTCTTTGGGCCCCATGCAAATATCCAGAAGTTACCCTGTGCTTTCAGTAAGGACAGAATTGAGCAGCACAGAACATCTCAGAGCGGCTTCGTTTATACTTTTGTTAACGAAAATGGCAAGTCACAGGACACATCAATCACTTCTCTGAGTTTTGGTTTTCTGTAATTTTAGATTTAAATTTATCTGCAGTAAACCATAGCTCATGAGCCACAAAAGCAGTGCTAAAGCATTTCATTCAGAAGTTTTGCTGTTTCAAAAGAGACACAATAGCATGAACTCAGAGCCCTATTTGGATCTGCGGATGCCGAAAAGTGATAAAGATGCAGAGAAAAGAGAGCAGAGGATGCCGGTCTTAGTGACAACAATACCATTTCTCTTTTAAATTTTACCTTTGAAAAAGCACCTCGAAGTCTATTTCAACCTGTGTACGACAACAGTGTTTTAAACTTTTCCCCTCAAAAAAAAAGCACCTGCAAAGCTGGGATGCACCTTTCCCACACGTGCGTCCTACATGCCGGCAGAGGTCCAAGTGTGTCTGCAGGTCTCCCCGCAACCCCATCGCAGGTCGGCAGATGTGAGCGGGCCGTTCTGGGTTCTGGGGCCTCACCGGGCGCCGCTGCCCGCATATCCCAGGCCCTGGCCCCGCCCAGGCTCCTGTCCCTCCACTCAGAATCGGCCCTTGGGAGGAGGACAAGTGTTTCCACAGTGGAACCCAAGACACACTCTCTGGTCCTGGGAGACTAAACCTACAGACAGACCCACAGCCCGGAGCAGCCAACCTGGGGAGCTGGCCAAACCGCTCAGTGACCCCAGATGCCAGCCCCGGGTCAGTGACCCTAGCTTCCCTGGCTTTGCCCCTCCTCTAACTCAGGACCAGCCTGAGAAGCCAAATGTGCCCCCTAACCCATCACACGGGATGCCCATATCAGTCTGCCAGGCTGCATAACAAACCCCACAGACAAGGATGGCCTTGCATCCTGGAGCCTGGCAGGCCTAGGTCAAGGTGTGGGCAAGGCTGGTTCCCTCTGAAGCCTCTCTCTTTGGCTGTCTCCTCCCCGTGTCCCCATGTGGCCGCCCCTGTGTGCCTGTCTGTGTCCTGATCTCCACTTATAAGGACACCAGTCCTATGGGATCAGGGTCCACCCTAAAGACCTCATTCTACCTCAGTCACCTCTTTAAAGGCCCCATCTCCGCATAGTCACATCCTGAGGTCCTGGGGTCAGGACTTCAACATACGGATTTGGGGGGACACAGTTCAGCCCATGACAACACCCCACATCTAGTCAGCTGCCTCACTTTCCCCACCAACACCCTGCCCTCGGTGCGCTGGAGCCGACCCTTTCAGCTGTCAGCGTCCCGTCCCACCGCCCGCCTGCGGGTCTGGTGCGGGGTGGACCAGCCCCCATGCTGGGCAAGCTCTGGACAAGTGCCCTTGTGCTGACCACTGCCCTCTGCCTTCCTGCTGATCTGTGAGGGCCACCGGCCACAGGCTCCGGGGACGGCGCAGGAACTCATTTGGTTTCCTTCATAGCAGGTCAAAGGTCTTGGATGCCTCAAATCACATGATTCAAGGAAAATGACACCAGACAGTTGAGTCATATAAGCAGTTTCCAAGATAAATGGCAACCCCACAGCCATTGTAGGAACTTTGTAAACCCTGTTCCCACATCATAGCAAACCTATGAAATATAATCATTATGTCACAACTACGTAAGAGCTAAATTTCAATCACACCTTGAACACCTTTAACTTTCAAACCTGCAGTGTTCTTTTTGTACTTTAAACCAGGAAAAAAATATTTTCTGGTCTCAAACCTTTTCTCAGGCCCTTGAAAAGTTCGCAGACCCAGTGCACGCAATTGGGTACGATGTGCCTGATCAACCAAACAGCCCACGCGGCACGGGAACACTGTGCCCCTGGGAGAAAGTCCAGTTCACGGAAGGTCACAGCCCACCTGTGCTCACAGCCCATCACTCACAACAGCCGAGGGGGGAGCAGCCCGAGGGTCCACCGATGGATGATGGACAAGCAGAATGTTCGTCCACATAATAGAATGTTCTTCTCCTTAAGAAGGAAGGGCACTCTGGCATCTGCTACAACACAGAAGAACCTGGAGGACATGATGGTCAGTGAAATAAGCCAGACACCAAAGGACAGATTCTGTGTGGCTGGTTCCACTATATGATCCTCCCTGGAGGAGTGAAATCCACAGAGACGGGAAGCAGGATGCTGGTTTCCAGGGTCTGGTGGGGGGGGTGTTATTTTATGGGGACAGAGTTTCCCGTTTGGGAAGATGAAAGAGTCCTGGAGATGAGGGTGGTGAAGGTTGCACAACAGTGAAAATGAGCTTAATGCCCCTGAGCTGTACACCTAAAAATGGTTAAGATGGTAAATTCTGTATTGTACACATTTTACCAGAATTAAACTCAGGGCCCTGGAGGCGTAGCTGGTCCTGAGCTTGAAGAACAACGCATTCGCAGCCCCTAGTTATTCTGAAATATCCTTCTATGTATAGACTCTCTTTTCTTGGATATTTGTTTCTAAGTCTCTCGGCTCAGGCATCTTTCCACAGTTTTGCCCTCCAACATCAACGTCAGGTGTGGTTCCACGGTGTCTCAATCTGACAAAAGCCCGATGCCAAATCTGGTGAAAAACTTTACACATCCTGATAAATTAGATTATACAACCACAGGTACCGTATTTAGAGCATAAACCCCTCGTGTTGGTCCCATACCCACCCGGCCTCATTTAGTCTCCGAGCGGGGAGGCCGGCTGAGCCTCTGGTGCCCACGAGGAAAGGTGACCCGAAGGTGCAGCCCTGACGAGCGCTCGCATGCAGGCCGCCCAGCACCCTCACACGCAGAAGAATAAGACGTGCCAGCAATCGTGTGAGAGTGGACATTCCCTGCAGAAAAACGCCCTCTGGTAGCTGATAATGGCTTAAATCCTCAGCGGCCCTACCTTTGAATCTTGGGTCCCACCAGCTCCTCTGTGTAGAAGTGAGACTGGCCAGGCTGTGGCTTCCGGAAAAGACTCCCAGCCCCCAAACAGAGATTCACACAGGAGCCAGTCTCCAGGGAGCTTGGGGCAAAGCCGCCGCAGAATCGCCGGAGCAGCTCCCAGCCCCGCCTCTGTTCCCGAAGTCTCCTCCCTCCTCAGGAGAGACCAGACGCACAGTGGGCGGTGGCCGGGCCACACAGGACGGCAGGACGCTGGCCCACGTGGGAACCCCAGGAACCAGCCGCAGCCTCTGCAGCCGTGGGCCCAGACGGCCGGCCCCGGGCCAGTGACCGCAGCTCCCCCGGGTCTGCCCGCCCCGACTCAGGACCAGCCCCTGACCCATCCCGTGGGACGTCCCGCTGCCCGTCAGCCGCCCTGCCCTCCCCACCAGCACCCCTCAGGGCCCCTGGAGCCGACCTCCTGCACTCTCAGGGTCCCCACCCGCCTGCCTGGGGGGCTGCTGATTCCCAGCCCTGCTTGTCCTCAGGGGGGTGGTCTGAACACAGTGTTCATTCAGTTACATTTCCTGACTTACTTATTAGTGACGACAAGCCAGGCTCTGCGGAAGAGGACTGTGTGTCCCCAGCCACCTTATCACCTAGGAGGGGGTTCTTGGCCTCGTGTGGGAAGTGGACCTGTCGACAGATTACGTAACGTGTGGAAGATGCCTCTCGGGGGGCAGTGGGGATGCTGGGAGGCAGGACTGGGGATCTCCAGGTGGTGGGATGCAGGACAGGGGTCCAGGCAGAGGAGGGGGTGGGCCGGGAGGAGGCTCGGCCTGGGAGCTGGGGACAGATGGGAGGGTCGGGCCTGGAGGGCTGGCACAAGAACCTTCACGGGACCAGAGGGTGTGTCAGAAAGCTCTGGGCACCACGCAGGACAGGACGAGAGGCTGGCACTGCTGGACCAGTGCAGTGGGTGCTGCCTGGGTGTGTGGGGCGAGGGCACCAGGGACCCAGGACAACTCTGGGCTCTGGGGATGCGGGTGTGAAGGGCTCAGTTCCACACAGCGTTTCAGGGGTCCACCACTGCCTAGCGGGCCCCCAGAACTCCATGGCCCAGAGGGCAATTTGTGACTGCCTCTCGGGTCCTGTGGGCTGACTGGGCTCAGCAGGGCGGTTCTCGCTTGGACTCACGCAGCGAAGGGCAGTCAGATGGCACCAGGCTGGCGAAGTGACCTGAAGCCACGACTTCTCTGCCTGCTTGTCCACGGTGGCTGGAAGGCAGGGCCACCTCCCCAGTGTGACTGCCTGACATCACTGAGTCCCAGGGGGACCAGCCCAGGAGCCAGCATTACCCCAGGGACGCCCGGGTCAGTGTGGGAAGAGGAGTGGCCAGAGCCAGAGCTGAACCCAGGAGTGGACATGAACCACCCAGGAGTAGATATGACCCCCAGGAGTGGACACGACCCCCAGGAGTGGACACGAACCACCCAGGAGTAGATATGACCCCCAGGAGTGGACACGACCCCCCAGGAGCAGACACGAAACCCCAGGAGCGGACACGAACCTCCCCAGGAGCGGACACGACCCCCCAGGAGCGGACACGACCCCCCAGGAGTGGACACGAACCTCCCCAGGAGTGGACACGACCCCCAAGGAGTGGACATGAACCTCCCCAGGAGCAGACACGACCCCCCAGGAGCGGACACGAACCTCCCCAGGAGTGGACACGACCCCCAAGGAGTGGACATGAACCTCCCCAGGAGCGGACACGACCCCCCAGGAGTAGACACGAACCTCCCCAAGAGCGGACACGACCCCCAGGAGCGGACACGACCCCCAGGAGCGGACACGAACCTCCCCAGGGGCGGACACGAACCTCCCCAGGAGCGGACACGACCCCCCAGGAGCGGACACGAACCTCCCCA
This sequence comes from Balaenoptera musculus, assembly GCF_009873245.2. Taxonomy (NCBI): domain Eukaryota; kingdom Metazoa; phylum Chordata; class Mammalia; order Artiodactyla; family Balaenopteridae; genus Balaenoptera; species Balaenoptera musculus. The sequence continues at coordinate 550,312 of NC_045798.1, read as the reverse complement.
GGAGTGGACACGACCCCCAAGGAGTGGACATGAACCTCCCCAGGAGCGGACACGACCCCCCAGGAGTAGACACGAACCTCCCCAAGAGCGGACACGACCCCCAGGAGCGGACACGAACCTCCCCAGGAGCGGACACGACCCCCAGGAGCGGACACGACCCCCAGGAGCGGACACGAACCTCCCCAGGGGCGGACACGAACCTCCCCAGGAGCGGACACGACCCCCAGGAGCGGACACGAACCTCCCCAGGAGCGGACACGACCCCCCAGGAACGGACACGACCCCCAGGAGCGGACACGAACCTCCCCAGGAGCGGACACGACCCCCCAGGAGCGGACACGAACCTCCCCAGGGGTGGGCACGAATCTCCCCAGGAGTGGGCACGACTCCCAGGAGTGGACACGAACCTCCCCAGGAGTGGACACGAACCCCCAGGAGTGGACACGAACCTCCCCAGGAGTGGACATGTCCCCCAGGGAGATGGCAGAGGGTGAGGAGGGGCAGCTAGTGACAGGATATGGTTTCTTACAGGTATGATGTCTGCACAACTCTGTAAATATACTAAAACAATGAATTATACACTCTAAATGGGTAAATTGTATAGCATGTGAATTTTATCTCAATAAAGCTATTTAGAAAAGGAAATCTATTTGAACTTTTAGTTATAACTTCATTGTTTTTACTTCATTGTTTTACTTCATTGTTTTATTGTTATTTATACGTTTTTAAAATTCTGTCCTTGTCAGAGAGTAACATTTCCTTTTAACCAAAGAATTAGAATTCAATTGAATAACTTGCTTTTTTCACTTGTAAAATGCCTTTTTAAGTAAAAAAAGAAAAAATCAGTCCTCCTAAAACTAATTTCTTTAACTTATTATTTTTTTTAACCATTTTTTAAATTGAAGTATAGTTGATTTACAATGTTGTGTTTGTTTCTGGTGTACAGCAGTGATTCAATTATATATATATATATATGAACTTCCCTGGCAGTCCAGTGGTTAAGATTCCACGCTTCCACTGCAGGGGGCACGGGTTCAATCCGTGGTCAGGGAACTAAGATCCCACATGCTGTGCCCCGTGGCCAAAAAAAATTATATATATTCTTTTTTAGATTATTTTCCATTATAGGTTATTACAAGATATTGAATATAGTTCCCTGTGCTATACAGTAGGACCTTGTTGTTTACCTGTTTTATATATAGTAGAGTGTATCTGTTAATCCCAAACTCCTAACTTATCCCTCCCCCACTTTCCCCTTTGGTAACCGTAAGTTTGTTCTCTATGTCTGTGAGTCTATTTCTGTTTTGTAAATAAGTTCATTTGTATCATTTTTTAAGATTCCATATATAAGTGATATCACATGATATTTGTCTTTCTCTGTCTGACTTACTTCACTTAGTATGATAATCTCTAGGTCCATCCATGTTGTTGCAAATGGCATTATTTTATTCTTTTTTATGGCTGAGTAATATTCCATTGTATATATGTACCACATCTTCTTTATCCATTCATCTGTTGATGGACACTTATGTTGTTTCCATGTCTTGGCTACTGTAAATAGTGCTGCAATGAACATAATCTTTTCAAATTATGGTTTACTCTGGATACATGCCCAGGAGTGGGATTGCTGGATCATATGGTAGCTCTATTTTTAGTTTTTTAAGGAACCTCCATAGTGTCCTCCATAGTGGTTGTACCAATTTACATTCCCACCAACAGTGTAGGAGGGTTCTCTTTTCTCCACACCCTCTCCAGCATTTATTGTTTGTAGATTTTTGATGATGGCCATTCTGACTGGTGTGAGGTGATATCCCACTGTAGTTTTGATTTGCATTTCTCTAATAATTAGTGATGTAGAGCATCTTTTCATGTGCCTGTTGGCCATCTGTATGTCTTCTTTGGAGAAATGTCTATTTATGTCTTCCGTCCATTTTTTGATTGGGTTGTTTGTTTTGATATTGAGCTGTATGAGATGTTTGTATATTTTGGAGATTAATCCCTTGTCAACTGAATCATTTGCAAATATTTCCTCCCATTCTGCAAGTTGTCTTTTCATTTTGTTTATGGTTTCCTTTGCTGTTCAAAAGCTTTTAAGTTTAATTAGGTCCCATTTGTTTATTTTTGGTTTTATTTCCATTACTCTAGGAGATGGATCCAAAAAGATCTTGCTGTAATTTATGTCAAAGAGTGACCTGCCTATGTCTTCCTCTAGGAGTTTTATAATATCTGGTCTTACATCTAAGTCTTTAATCTGTTTTGAGTTTATTTTTGTGTATGGTGTTAGAGAATGTTCTAATTTCATTCTTTTACATGTAGCTGTCCAGTTTTCCCAGCACCACTATTGAAGAGAATGTCTTTTCTCCATTGTATATTTTTGCCTCCTTTGTCATAGATTAATTGGCCATAAGTGCATGGGTTTATTTCTGGACTCTCTATTCTGTTCTGTTGATCTATGTGTCTGTTTTTGTGCCAGTACCATACTGTTTTGATTACTGTAGCTTTGTAGTATAGTCTGAAGTCAGGGAGCCTGATTTCTCCAGCTCTGTTCTTCTTTCTCTAGATTGCTTTGGCTATTTGGGGTCTTTCGTGTTTCCATACAAACTTTAAAATTTTTTGTTCTAGTTCTGTGAAAAATGCAATTGGTAATTTGATAGAGATTGCATTGAATCTATAGATAGCCTTGGGTAGTATAGTCATTTTGACAATATTGATTCTTCCAATCCAAGAACATGGTATATCTTTCTATCTGTTTGTGTCATCTTTGATTTCTTTCATCAGCATCTTATAGTTTTTAGAGTGCAGGTCTGTGTCTCCTTAGATATGTTTATTCCTAAGTATTTTATTCTCTTTGATACGATGGTAAATTGGGATTGTTTCCTTAATTTCCCTTTCTGATATCTCATTGTTCGTGTATAGAAATGCAACAGATTTGTGTGTATTAATTTTTTATCCTGCAACCTTACCAAATTCATTGATGAGCTCTAGTAGTTTTCTAGTAACATCTTTAGGATTTTCTATGTATAGTGTCATGTCATCTTCAGTGACAGTTTTACTTCTTCTTTTCCAGTTTGGAACCCTTTTGTTTCTTTTTCTTCTCTTACTGCTATGTTTTGGACATCCAAAACTGCATTGAATAAAACTGGTGAGAGTGGGCATCCTTGTCTTGTTCCTGATCTTAGAGGAAATGCTTTCAACTTTTCACCATTGATGTTAGCTATGGGCTTGTCATATATGGCTTTTATTATGTTGAAGTATGTTCCCTCTGTGCCCACTTTCTGAAGAGTTTTTGTCATAAATGGATGTTGAATTTTATGATATTTATAGAGATTTCCATCTGAAAGCAGTAGAATACATGTTCTTCTCAAGAGCACATGCAACATTCTCCAGGATAGATCAAATGCTGGGCCACAAAGCAAACCTTGGTAAATTTAAGAAAATTGAAATCATGTCAAGCATCTTTTCCGACCACAATGCTATGTGGCTAGAAATCAAATACAAGATAAAAAATTGCAAAAAACACAAATATGTGTCCAGGCTAAACAATATGCTACTAAACAACCAATGGCTCACTGAAGAAATCAAAGAGGAAATCAAAAAATACCTAGACAAATGAAAAGGAAAACACAATGATCCACAACCTATGGGATGCAGCAAAAGCAGTTCTAAGAGGGAAGTTTACAGCAATACAAGCTTACCTCAGGAAACAAGAGAAATCTCAAATTAACAACCTAACCTTACATCTAAAGCAACTAGAGAAAGAAGAAACAAAACCCAAAGTTAGTAGAAGGAAAGAAATCATAAAGATCAGAGCAGAAATAAATGAAATAGAGACTAAAAAAAAATAGAAAAGATCAATGAAACTAAAAGCTGGTTCTTTGAAAAGATAAACAAAACTGATAAATCTTGCAAATAGAGATTATCATACTAAGTGAAGTAAGTCAGAAAGAGAAAGACAAATACCATGTGATATCACTTATTTGTGGAATCTAAAATATGACACAAATGAACTTATCTGTGAAACAAAAAACAGACTCACGGACATAGAGAACAGACTCGTGTTTGCCAAGGGAGAGGAGGGGATGGGGGAGGGATGGAGTGGGAGATTGTGGTTAACAGATGTAAGCTTTTATATATAGAATGAATAAACAACAAGGTCCTACTGTATAGCACAGGGAACTATATTCAATATCCTATGATAAACCATAATGGAAAAGAATATTATATAAAATGTATATTAATAGCTGAATTAAATTCTTTATGTAATAAAAAAAGAAACAATAATACTTTGGATGTATTAGGTTAAATAAAACATATCAAAATGAAAAAAAATGATAAAACTTTAGCCAAACTCATCAAGAAAAAAAGGGAGAGGGTCCAAATCAATAAAATCAGAGATGAAAAAGGAGAAATTACAACCAACACCACAGAAATACAAAGGATCATAAGAGCAACTATATACCAATAAAATGGACAACATGGAAGAAATGGACAAATTCTTAGAAAGGTACAATCTTTCAAGACTGAACCAGGAAGAAATGGAAAATATAAACAGACCAACTACCAGTACTGAAATTGAATCAGTATTTTTGGCCACGCCATGTGGCTTGCAGGATCTTGGTTCCCTGACAAGGGATTGAACCTGGGCCCACGGCAGTGAAAACGCAGAGTCCCAACCACTGGACCACCAGGGAATTCCCTGAGTCAGTAATTTAAAAACTCCCAAGGAACAAATGTCCAGGACCAGATGGCTTCACAGGTGAATTGTACCAAACATTTAGAGAAGAGTTAACATCTATCCTTCTGAAACTATTCCAAAAAAAATTGCAGAGGAAGGAACAGTTTCAAACTCATTCTGTGAGGCCACCATCATCACCCTGATACCAAAATCAGATGAAGATATCAAAAAAAAGCAAGTTACAGGCCAGTATCACTGATGAACACAGATGCAAAAATCCTCAACAAAATACTAGCAAACTGACTCCAATAATACATTAAAAGGATCATACACCATAATCAAGTGGGATTTATCCCGGGGATGCAAGGGTTTTTCAATATCGGCAAATCAATCAGTATGATACACCACATTATCATACTGAGGAATAAAAACCATATGATCATCTCAATAGATGCAGAAAAAAAGCTTTTGATAAAATTCTTTAACTTATTTAAATATGTTTATGCAATTGATTTTAACTGACACCTTAACTGTCACCACTGACTCTGTGGTTGGGGCCACGCTTGTTTTCTCCCAGCCTGAAGTTTGCATTAGGACTTTTCACTTTTAATTTTCCTTCCAGGACACTTCGAGACAACTCACCTAAACCTCACAATGAGCGGTTGGGGTCCAGACACAGGCTTCGCACTGACTTTGAGAGGCTGCTAACGGGAGAGTTCTAATGGGATGGGTGCACATGGCAAAGCCACCTTCCTGGGGGCACCCTGCAGCTGTCCTGTCGTCCCCAGCATGATCACAACGACACAGCAGAAAACTCTTCTCAAACAGTGAAAGAAATCACTAAATTCTTGGACAAACGAGATTTTATAACATACCTTTTCTTCTGAGAAAAGATAAGGAAAAAACACTACACATTTTCAGAAGACAGAACCCCTGCCACAGCTGGCCAGGCAGGACTTTGCCCAAGGGGAGGAGGGTGACCTGCAGGGGAGAAATCTCCCTGTTGGTGTGGGTTTCTCTCTATCCCTGGAACGCCGGTATTTCACCCTGACATTTTAGGTGTGAACCTTTTTAAAAATCCTCTTGCCCGGGGCCCACCAAGTCCATTTATCGCTTCTCCCCAGTTTCTCTTCTTTCTCGAACCGTGTGACAGCCTCTCAGAGCTGCCCACACCTCTCCTCCCTCACGACCTTCTGTTCATGGGGTCAGTGTGCCAGATGTTGAACCCTGCAGTTGTTGGGGTCAGGCTACTAGTGGGCCACACACAGCGACCAGCCCCTGGCCAGTGGAGAGCCCTGTACTGTGTGCTCCTGTAACCTGTGCTGGGCAGACTGGCCAGCCACTCCCCTTCAAGGCACAGGGAGAAACCGCCTCTGCTGACAGCAGCATCCGTGGGCCCAGGAGCAGGGCAACACCCCAGGGAAGGGTCTCTGTTGCCCCCAGGTTGCAGGCAACGAGGGAGCAGGGGCCCATCCTACCGTAGCACCCTGGAGGTCCCAGGACTCTGTAGCCCTCACTCCCCATCTTCCCCTCCCCCCACCCCAGTGCCTGGCAACCATTAATCTGCTTTCCAACTCTATGGATTTCCCTGCTCTGCACATTCCATATAAATGGATTCATACAACAGGTGGTCTCCAGGGACTCACTTCTTTCAATGAGCAAAATTTTTGCAAGCTTCACTCACGTTGTAACGTAGAAGGTCCTTCATTTTTTTCATTGCAGAATCATTCTGTTGTATGGATATACCACATACTATTTATTTATCAGTTGATAGACATTTGGGCTATTTCCAATTTTAGCCATTATGGATAATGCTGCTGTGAACACTTACGTACAGGTTTCCGTGTGGACACGTTTTCATGTCCTATGGGTGTTCCACCTAGAAGTGGATTGTTGGGTCCTGTGATAACTCTAGGTTTAACCTTTTGAGAGACTGTCAGACAGTTTTCCAAAGTGGCTGCACCACTGTTCATTCCCACTGGATATAAAAAGTATCTGCTTTTTCCACATCCCCACCAACACTTGTTATTATCTTCTTTTCGATTACAGTCATCCTGGTGGGTGTGAAGTGGTCTCTCACTGTGGTTTTTTTTTTTTTTTTTTTTTTTTTAAAGTATTTGTTTATTTATTTATTTATGACCGTGTTGGGTCTTCGTTTCTGTGCGAGGGCTTTCTCTAATTGTGGCAAGCGGGGGCCACTCTTCATCGCGGTGCGTGGGCCTCTCACTATTGCGGCCTCTCTTGTTGTGGAGCACAGGCTCCAGACGCGCAGGCTCAGTAATTGTGGCTCACGGGCCCAGCTGCTCCGTGGCATGTGGGATCTTCCCAGACCAGGGCTCGAACCCGTGTCCCCTGCATTGGCAGGCAGATTCTCAACCACTGCGCCACCACGGAAGCCCTCTCACTGTGGTTTTGATTTGCATTTCCCTACTAGTGGATGCCGTTGAGTGTAATTTCATATACTAACTGGCCATTTGTGTATCTTCTGTGGAAAATTTTCTATTCAGATCCTTTGCTCCTTTTTCAAATTGGTTATTTATCATTTTATTATTGAGTTGTAAGAGTTTTTGAGGTACAAGTCCCTTATCATATATATGATTTGCAAGTATTTTCTCCCATTCTATGGGTTGTCTTTTTACTTTCTTGATGGTGTCCTTTGAAGCACAAAATTTTCTAATTTTGGTGAAGTTCAATTTATTTATTTATTTTCTCTACTTATGTTATCATTTATAAGAATCCATTGCCAAACCTAAGTCCACAAATATTTACACCTATGTTTTCTTCTAAGAGTGTTATGGTTTTAGCTTTTACATTTAGGTCTTTAATGCATCTTGAATTAATTTTTGTATATGGCGTGAGGTAGGGGTCCAAGTTAATTCTTTTGCATATGGATATACAGTTGTCCCAGCACCATTTGTCGGAAGACTACTCTTTCCCCAGTGAATTATTTTGGTATCATTGTCAAAATCAATTTATTTTATTCTGGTTTACATATTTATACTTTCTTTCTTTGTTCTCAAGTCAGTTCCATAAATCTACATTTCTATCCTTATGCCAGTAAGTACAAGTGAGTTGTTGGGTCCTATGGTAACTGTTTTGATTACTGTAGCTTTGTAGTAAGGTCTGAATTTGGGAAGTGTGAGTCCTCCAACTTCACTCTGCTTTTTCAAGATTGTTTTGGCTACTCTGGATCCCTTGCATTTTTATATGAATTTTAGGATCAGTTTATTCTTTTCTGCAAAGAAGCCACCTGGGATTTTAATAGAGACTGTGCTAAAGTTGTAGATAAATTCAGGAAGAATTGCTATTTTAACATCATTAAGCCTTTCAGTCCATGAACATGGACTGTCTTCCAACTTACTTAGATCTTCTTTAATTAAAAAAAAAAAGTTTTATGGGTTTCAGAGTATAAGGCACTAGTCCTGTTAAATTTATTCCTAAGTATTTTATTCTTTTGAATACTATTGTAATGGAACTCTTTTCTTTTTACTTATTTATTTATTTATGGCTGTGTCAGGTCCTAGTTGCAGCGTGGGGAGCTTAGTTGCCCCGAGGCATGTGGGATCTTAGTTCCCCGACCAGGGGTTGAACCCACATCCCTTGCATTGGAAGGTGGATTCTTAACCACTGGACCACCAGGGAAGTTCCTGGAACTGTTTTCTTAATTTTCAGATTGTTCATTGCAAGTGTTGTAAATATAACTGATTTTTATATATTTCTTTCTTTGTTTTTGGCCACACTGCGTGGCTTGCAGGATCTTAGTTCCCCGACCAAGGATTGAACCCAGCCCCCCTGCAGTAGAAGCGCAGAGTCCTAACCACTGGACCCTCAGGGAATTCCCTATATACTTTTTACTGAACCAAACTTGGGTCTTCTTGCCTGCAAGCAGCAAAGCCAACCCACTGACTCCGGGTTGTGACGAAGGAAAGTGCAGCATTTATTGCAGGTACCAAGCAAGGAGTCCAGGGAACTAGTGCTCAAAAGACCTGAACTCCCCGAAGGCTTTCAGGGAAAGGTTTTTAAAGACAGGGTGAGGGAGGGAGGTTGTGGGGTGTGTGATCAGCTCGTGGACATTCTTCTAATTGGTTGGTGGTGAGGTAATTGGGAGTCAACATCATCAACCTTCAGGTTCCAGCCAGTCTGGGGTCTACATGCTTGTGGGCAGCATACAGTTAACTTCTGACACCTGGTGGGGGTCTCAGTATCTGCAAAACAGCTCAAGGACACGGCTCAGCATAGTATCTATAGCCCTTGAGGAAGAACTAAAGGTCCTTGACTTTGTTTAATGGCTAAAATATTGTTATTTTGTCTTGTTTGACTGTTTTCTTTCTGCATTTTCTCACTTCTCTGATTAAATTTGTTCTTTGGAACTGGGGGAAGGCCTAGGAGGCTAAAGTTTTTCTACAGACAAGAGGCAGGCAGAGGACAGGGGAGGGTCTGTCCCGGGAAGGCCCCACAGGGTCCTGCTCGGTTACATATTGATCTTGCATCTTGCAACCTTGCTGAACTTGCTTATTAGTTCTAATAGGTTTTAGTGGATTCCTTAGGCTTTTCTATTTCTATTTTAATTTTGTCCCCATTTTCTTGCTATGTGCCCTGGCTGGAACCTCCAGGACAATGTTGAATAGAGGAGACAAGGGAGGACACCCCCTTCTTATTCCTGATCTTAGGGAGAAGCATTCATTCTTTTCACCATTAAGAATGGTATCAGCTGTGGGTGTTTTGTAGATACTTTTTATCAGGTTGAGAAATTTCCTTTCTAGTCCTAGTTTGTTAAAAGTGTTGTTATCATGAAGAAATGTTTTGGATTTTGTCAAATGCTTTTTCTGCATCTACTGAGATGATCATGTGGTTTTTGTCCTTTATTTTGTTGATATGGCATATGATATAATTAATTTTTGGATATTAAATTAACAGTTGGTTTGCTTTTCTTTTTGCGAATTTTTGCATCTATATTTTAAAGAATTAGTCTGTTCTTGTGATGTCTTCCTTTTTTTTTTTTTTTTTCCACAGAGCAATACTAGCTTCATAGAATAAGTTGAGATGTGTTCCCTCCTTTTCTAAATTTTAAAAGTTAACATTTAAGGAAGTTAACATTTAACACCAATCCTGGAAGTTTTAGCCTGAAAAATCAAAGAAGAAAAATAAATAAAAGGCATCCAAATCAAGAAAGAAAGAAAGTCTCTGTTTGCAGATGACAGGATCTTATATACAGAAAATCCCAAAGAATCCACAAGAAAACTACTACAACTAGTAAATGAGTTCAGCAAAGTTGCAGGGTAGAAGCTCAACCCACAAAAATCAGTTATGCTTCTACATACCATCAATGAACAATTAGCAAATGAAAGTAAGATAATAATTCTCTCTACAATAGCATCCAAAACAAACAAACAAAAAAACCATAGGAATAGATTTAACCAAGGAAGTGAAAGAGTTGTATAATAAAAATGACAAAGCATTGTTTAAAGAAATTAAAGAAGATGTAAATAAATGTAATGACACCCCATGTTCATGTATTGGAAGACTTACTATTGCTAAGATGGCTATGCTACCCAATGCAAACTGCAGATTCAGTGCAATCCCTATCAATCAAGATTCCAATGGCCTTGTCTGCAGAAATGGTACGGCTGCTCCTTAAATCCATATGGAATTGCAAGGGGCACTGAATAACCAAAACAATACTGAAAAAGAACAAAGTTGGAGGACTCACATTTTCCAATTTCAAATTTTTCTATAAAGCTATAGTTATCAAAACAGTGTGGTGCTGGCATAAGGATAATACAGATAGGACAATGGAATAGAATAGAAAACCCAGAAATAAACTCTGTGTCTATGGCCAATTGATTTTCAACACAGGTGCCAGACCCTCAGTGGGTAAAGAATAGTTTAACAAATGGTGCAGGGACAACTGGACATCCACGTGCAAAAGAATGAAATTGGAGCCCTACCTCACACCATATGCAAAGATTAGCTCAAAATGGATCAACAATCTAAATATAACAGCTAAAATCGTAAAACTCTTAGAAGAAAACAGGGGTAAATTTTCATGACCTTGGATTTGGCAATGGATTTTAGAAATGACACCAGAAGCAGAAACAACAAAAGAAAACATAGATAAATTGGACTTCATCAAAATAAAAGACTTTTGTGCATCCAAGGTCATTATCAACAAAGTGAAAAAACAACCTACAATGGGACAAAATATTTGAAAATCATATATCTGATAAGGGTCTACTATCCAGAATACATAAAGAATTCTTACAACTGAACAACAAAATTTTTTAACCCAATTAAAAAATGGACAAGGTGGAACTTCCCTGGTGATCCAGGGGTTAAGAATCTGCCTTCCAATGTGGGGGACATGGGTTCAATCCCTGGTCTGGGAACTAAGATCCCATATGCCGCGGGGCAACTAAGCCTACACGCACTAGGGCCCACATGCCACAACTAGAGAGCCTGTGCATTGCAACTACTGAGCCTGCGCTCTAACTAGAGAGGAGCCTGCATGCCACAACTAGAGAGACGCCCACGTGCTGCAACGAAGGGACCGGGTGCCGCAATGAAAGATCCTGCAACTAAGACCCGATGCAGCCAAATAAATAAATACTTTTTTTTTTTAATGGGCAAGGGACTTGAATAGACATTAATCCAAATAAATTATATAATTTCACCCACTAGGATGGCCATAAGTGAGTGGAAAATAACAGGTGTTGAAACGGATGTATAGAAACTGGAATCCCTGTATATTGCTAACTGGAATGTAAAATGGTTCAGCTGCTTGGGAGACATTTAGATGGTTCTTCAAAAAGTTAAACACAAAATTACCATATGACCCAGAAATTCCACTCCTAGGCATATACACCAAAGAATTGAAAATAGTTGTTCAAATACTTGCACCCGGATGTTCATAGCAGCACTAGTTACAATAGCCAAAATATAAAATATAAAAGCTCAAATGTCTATCAGTGGATGAACAGGTAAATTGTGGAATATCCATACAGTACAATATCGTTCTGCCATAAAAGGGAGTGGAGTACTGACACATGCTACAACCCAGATGGACCTTGAAGACATTATGCTAAGTGAAAGAAGTCAGACACAAAAAGGCAAATATTCTACGATTCCATTATTTGAAATATCCAAAATAGATAAAGCCATAGAGAGAAGGTAGATGATTGGTGGTTGCCAGTATGTGCAAGAGCAGGGGGACAGGAAGTTCTTGATGGGCATGAGGTTTTATCTGGTGATGATTAGAATGTTTTGGAAGTAGATGATGGTGGTTGCACAATATTGTGAATGTACTAAACTTCAATGAATTGTTCATTAAAACGGCTAATTAAATGCTATGTGAATTTCACCTCAAAAATGTGTAAAACATTTATCATTTTGTGAAATAGTACGATGTCTGGGATTTGGTCCAAAATAATGAGGTGGGGGTAGAGGTACAAAAAGTAAAAACAAAAACATGTTTCCTCCGAGCTGTATAGGAAACAAAACAAAACAGAGACGGAAATGGGTAGAAGCCTAGAGTGCGGAAATCCAGGTGAGAAACGTGGCGGGGCGCTTGGGGTGGGGGGATGGGGAAGGGGCTAGAACCCAACAGCCCTGACGTGTATCTGTAGACAAAAGCAAGAGGACTGTTAGGGCAAAGAAAGTGATCCAGATTTTTGTCTGAACCCTGGAGGCAGGGGTGCCTTTGCCGAGCTGCGGGGAACCGCGGACCCGAATCAAGGATTGCTCTTGGGAAATCATCTCCTTGTGCACCTTAAACTTACACAACTTCACGCGTCGGTTGTATCCCAACAAAATTGGGTAAATATACATATATATTTTTCAAAGGGATTGCTCTTCGGGTTTAGTGCGCGCTGCGCATCAGACACCGGCGGAGGCGCGGAGGACGCGGGCGGTGCTCTGCCGCGTCTTCCCCCCGCGTCTAGTGTCCTCCCAAGGGACGCGAGGGCCTGCACCGTCTTCACGCCCTCCCTGAGCGGGCTGGGGGCGACGGCTGCCGCGACCCCGACTATGCCCGCTCGGGGCCCCACCTGGCGACACCTGCCAGGTGCGCTGCGTGTCTCCGCCCGGCGCCCCCGCGGCTCGGGGACCGACCTGGGGCGGGTCGAGGCGGGACAGGGCGGGGCGCGCGAGGCCACGCCCCGGAGGCGGCCACGCCGGCGCCCCCCCAGCCCGCTTCCCAGACCCAGCAGCTCGGGGTCATGGCGGCCGCCGAGCCCAAGCCCCCCGCGGGGACGGCCGCGGCCCGACGCCTGGCCCGGGGCTGCTGGTCCGCGTTCTGGGACTACGAGACGCCCAAGGTGATCGTGGTGAAGAACCGGCGCCTGGGCATCGTGTACCGCGCGGTGCAGCTGCTCATTCTGCTCTACTTCGTGTGGTGGGTGCGCACGGGGGAGACCCGGCGGCAGGGGGTGCCCAGCGGGGTCCGGAGGGGAGGGGAGGGCGCCGCCGGGACGTCCCTGTTTGGAGGGGCCGCTCTGGGCAGGGGGCGAGGAGAGCGCCGGCGGCCGCCGGGCTGGCCCCTCGGGCGCCGCAGAGCCTACCCGGCCGGCCCCCGAGAGGCGGTGACGCAGCCTCGATCCCGCCGGAGTCGAGCTGACTCGGCAGGGGAGGGGTCCCGGGCCTGCCCCGGGGTCGCCTCCAGAGCCGGCCCTGCCCGTCCGCACAGGTACGTGTTCGTCGTGCAGAAGAGCTACCAGGACAGCGAGACGGGCCCCGAGAGCTCCGTCATCACCAAGGTCAAGGGCATCACCTCGTCCGAGCACAAAGTGTGGGACGTGGAGGAGTACGTGAAACCCCCCGAGGTGTGCCACTCGGGCCCCGCCCCCAACCCGAGCACCCCGAGGGTGGGACCGAGCGGCGGCCGAGCTGCCCGGCGCCGGCCGACCGTCCCTTCTTTCTGAGCCCAGGGGGGCAGCGTGTTCAGCATCATCACCAGGATCGAGGTCACCCCCTTCCAGACCCTCGGAACCTGCGCCGAGGTGAGGCCGGGTAGAGAGCAGAGCGGGGGCGGGAGGGAGGGGCCCTGCCTGGTCCGCTGCGCCTGGGGGCAAAGGGTGTCGGGCCCCTGACCAAGTAGCCTCCTCCCTAGAGTATGAGGGTCAACAACGCCACCTGCGACTCGGACGAAGACTGCGTGGCTGGGCAGCTGGACATGCTGGGAAACGGTCAGTGTGTGCCAACTGGGGGCGGGGGCGGGCCGCGCCCCTGAGCGCGCATCTGCCACCTGAGCGCGCGTCTGCCCACAGGCCTGCGGACCGGGCGCTGCGTGCCTTATTACCACGGGTCCTCCAAGACCTGCGAGGTGTCCGGCTGGTGCCCGGTGGAAGACGGGGCCTCAGTCAGGTGTGCACGCCCGCTGTCCCCACCCACCTGGGGCCAAGCTCCTTTGCTCCTTTCTCCTCACTGACCGGAGTCGGGGTGTGTGGGGGGAGAAGGGAGGGAGGGACAGCGCAGTGGGGGAGGCTGGGGGACGGGGGGAAGGGGAGACTAAACACACCCAGCCTGTGCCTCCTCAGCCAGTTTCTCGGTAAGATGGCCCCGAATTTCACCATCCTCATCAAGAACAGCATCCACTACCCCAAATTCCAGTTCTCCAAGTAAGAGCCATTAGCGTGTGGTGACAAGGGATGGGCTGGAGTGGGAGTTGCCTCTTGGAATGTGTTGTTTGGGGGTGCATGGCTTCTGCTCCCTTCCCATCTGATGCCGCTGGGCCTTGTCTTTAGGGGCAACATCGAGAGCCGGAAGGATGGCTACCTGAAACACTGCACGTTCCATGAGGTCTCTGACCTCTACTGCCCCATTTTCAAGCTGGGCTACATCGTGGAGCAGGCAGGGGAAAACTTCACGCAGCTGGCACACGCGGTGAGGGCACCAGGGAGAGCAGCTGGGACAGCTGTCCGTCCAGGTGCTGGCTCCCACCTGCACACAAAGGGTCTCGTTACAGCCGAGTCCCTCTGCAGTTTGGCCAGCCCTGGCCCTGCTCGGGCAGAGGAAGAGAAACACGATCGGCTGGCCCATCTGGGTGTGCATGGCTCCTGCTAAATTATTGACTCCTGGCATCCCCTCGTGCCTCGGAAGCAGGGCACTCAACTAGCCCCCTTCCCCAGCTCTCTGCCCTGAGCTGCCCTGGGTGCCTCACAGTATGCACCCCGCACGTAGCCTCAGCAGGACCCTGGGGCTGTTGAAGGTCCTCTCTGTGAGCCCACCCTGACCCTGTGTCTGTGCCCACTTTTGGACAGGGCGGTGTAATTGGGGTCATTATCAACTGGGACTGTGACCTGGACCTGTCGGCATCCAAGTGCAACCCCAAATACTCCTTCCGGAGGCTCGACCCCAAGCATGTCCCAGCCTCATCTGGCTACAACTTCAGGTACCTTGGCCTTGGGATGCTGGGTCCTCATCTGCCCTAGCCGTGGAGGTCCAGGAGTCAACAGGGCAGGTGCCCAAAGGTTCAGGGGCGCCAGTTGTCGGCGGAGTCTTGGAGCTGCCCCATTTGGGCAACAGGTGCACCCACCGTCATGCTCCTCAGGGTCAGGTGGCCAGGGCTCCTGCACCCGGGTCATTCCATCCCAGGTTCTGACGTGCTTCCGGGTCATTCTGCCCTAGGTTCGCCAAGTATTACAAAATAAACGGTAGCACCACCCGCACACTCATCAAAGCCTACGGGATCCGAATTGACGTCATTGTGCACGGACAGGTAAACCAGCCCACCTTGCCTACCTGGGATTTGGGCTGGCCCAGCCTCAATCTCTCCTACCACACCCCACGCCTCCCTTGAGCCCCACTCCCGACCATCTCAGGCAGCCTCTTTGCCTCCAGGCAGGGAAGTTCAGCCTGATTCCCACCATCATTAACCTGGCCACAGCGCTGACCTCCATCGGGGTGGTAAGGGATGCACGCTAGGGTCGGGGGTGGGGGGTGGGTGGGACGGGGGGCGGGTGCCAGGCTCTTACGCGTTGGTCTTGCTGGCCTCAGGGCTCCTTCCTGTGCGACTGGATCTTGCTAACGTTCATGAACAAAAACAAGGTCTACAGCCATAAGAAATTTGACAAGGTGTGTACTCCCAGGCCCTCCTCAGGCAGCTGGCCCGTGACCCTGGCCCTTGTTTTGGGCCAGGCCCCTCCCCCACCCTATCCCTGCTCCGCACACCCAGGCCAGGCCGGCCGACCGCAGGGTGAGGGGCAGAGCCAGGCCTGGGCTGTCCCCCCCACATGGCCTTGCCCCACTTCTGCCCCGTCTGAGCAGATGGTAGATGCTCCCAGGCGGGGAGCAGGGCCAGGGCTTGGCACCTCCGAGCCTTCCCAGCAGGACTGCGCTCTCACGGACGCCCGAGGTTTGGCCCAGCTCTGAGCCCACTCCCACCTTCTGTCGTGCTGCACTCAAGACCTGGGCCTGTTGGGGGCCCCTGAAGTCTGTGGCCCCAGGAGCGCCCCCAGCTCCCCAGGGCAGCATGGCTGGGACCTCGGACCTGGGCCCTGCCCACACACCTCAACACTGTGTCTCTGCAAAACCAGCAGCCAAAGGGCCCCCGTGCAACCAGGCAGTGGGATGACATGAAGGGGATGGCACCTGCTCCCGGCCTGCCCACCTCGTCCCCCAACTGCCCAGGGGCCTGTAGGGGGCAAGTCCCCACCTCCACCTTCTCCCTAGCTGTTCTCCTCCCAGGCTCTTTGCTCCTCCCCACCCACCCACCCCTACCCAGACCCTCCGCTCACCTTATAGCCAGGAAATCACACATCCAAGTCCAATAAACCTGTGACCAGAACCTCCTGGCCTCGTCTTTGGGGAAAAGCACTTTCAGGCTCTAAGACAAACACGCAATGGCAGGTCTTTGCGCACGGGGTCTCTCTTGTGGTGTGCTTGGCCCTCCGTATCGCCCCTCTAGCCAGCCTGGGTGCAGAGTGTGTGGACGCGTCTGCTGCCCCCACATCCAGCCAGGCTACAGTCATGTCTGACCTGGGGGCCAGTGGAGGTGGGGGACACACAGGCTGAGAGCGCACGAGGACCCCTAGACTCATCCCAGCATGTCCTTCAGGTAGTGCATTTACCAGCTTCCTGCAGGGCTCATCCCGGGCCCCAAACCTCAAAATATAGGAAAAGGCTCATCCCAGACCCCAAACCTCTCAAAGAGGAAGAAAGCCAGGAGGGAGGCGATGAGAGTTGTACCCAAGGAAAACGAGAGCTTAGGCTGACACCAAAATGCCCACCCAGGCCCTGAGGCTCTATTTCAAATGGGGATTGGGGTGGAGGAAGGAATTCGGTGCTGGGGAACAGGGGTGGACAGGGCAGGACGAGGTCGGAGGAGTGTGGGAAGCCGGCGCTAGCTGGATCAGGCCTACGGGTAATCTGGTTCCGGCCTTGGATGCTACAGTGGTCATTCCACTTAGCAGCTCTGCCTGGCCACGCCCTGCTCTGAGGACACTAGGACCTGGTTGGGCGGTTTCCCCAGCAACGGCTATGATGGTGCACAGACCTGAGGAGGCATAGTCCCTCCCACAGATCCTTTCACCTGTGACCCCATCACTCCCAAAGTCAGAGCTGGCCTCCCCACCTGCCAACGAGGCCAGCACCACTCACTGGAGCCACAAACCCTTGAGAAGCCCCCACCCAGCACCCCTGCAGATTCTCCTATGCTCGTCAGCTCCCTGGGTCACTCAAATGCCTGTGACATCCTGAGTGTCTGGCTCATAGACATCCAGCTCTAGTTTTAGAGAAACCAGCTTTTCCAGTTGGAGCTGGGCTGCAGCTCAAGAACCAGGGCCAGGGGCTCAGGTTTCCCATCTCCAAGCATAAGAGTGACCCTGGGACCTCCACCGCCCCAGATGCCCCCAGCCAACTAAGCCGGCCCCGCTGCAGGGAACACAGTGTTGGGGGGTGAGGCACGCAGCCCCACCTCCTCGCTCCTCCGTGCTCCCCTGGGACTTCTCCGGCTCTGCTTCCAGGAAGCACAGTTAGCCCTCCTCCTCCCCAACTCGGCCCTAATTTGATTTGATCTCCATCTGGGGGCTGAGAGGCTCCATCCCCTTCCAAGCCGAGTCAGGTTTCTTGCAGTCGCTGGGCCTGGATGCGCCTGGTGGGCAGTACCCAGGGGCCAACAAACCCAGACAGACAGACGTCAATTACTTAGTCTTCTTTCCTTCCTTCCAGAGACCCAGGCGCAGCGCACAAACATACACACAGTGAAAATTGTAGGAAATGTCAAAGTGTAAAATTAAAACGAAAATCCAAAGTGTAAATTGAGGTAACCAGGACAAATTTAAACCAGGCTCCAGAGCCAACAGTGGGGCCCCCCACTGTCCACCCGTTTGGGGTTTCTGAGTCTATGATTCACTTTTAACATGTTTGTGTCCTCACCAATTTGGCTGGTTTTCTTTTGCTTCCAGTTGCATTTAGTTAGAAATGAGGTGCACGGAGTTGGTCTTATGTTCTGGGGCTGCTAGCAGAACGGAGGGAGAACTCATGCTCAGCAAAGGGTTCCCCAGCCTGGCCCATTCTCCTCTTTCAGCCCCACCCGGGAGGAGAAAACAGCACGGCCCACATCTCTGTGCAGCAACAGGGCCCTGAACAAGCTGGTGGTGAGTGTCGCATTTTAAAGGGGGCACAGCCCAAGGACCCTCTCTGCCTTGGGGTCACAGGTCTTGTACTGATCCCTGAGGCTGAGAAGCAAGAACAGAACTGCCTCAATCCCGATAAAATTGCTGTTGCCCTTTTCTCCATCCTCTCCCAACCACTCCTCAGACCTGAAGGAAAGAACCTAGTCTTGCATGTGAAGAAATATTTTTCTAGAATCCAGGTGCTAACATATGATGTCAAAGTCCGCGATAATGGTGTGCCTCCTCCCTCCCCGGGGCCCCCAGGCCTCCTGCTGCAGTGGCCCCCCTCACAGCACAGGCAGATTCAGAGAGAGAGGTGCCAGGCCCCGCTGCGGCTGAGCCCCAGCCTGAGACCCTCCCCTTCCTCAGCCTTCCCGCCCCCAGCCCAGTCTCACTGCTGCCGATGAGGTGACTACGCCATGATACGGACACTCCGGCAAAGCCTGCTCTGACCGGGAATCTCCACAGACAGAGGGGCCCAAGCCCCAGAACTCTGTGTGAGAGACGCCCAGGTCGCCACGGGTTCAGCCAGGGTCCCCTGGATGCGGCCCGCATGCCGCTGGCATGGACCGTAGGACAGCACCTCTCCCGGAGGCAAGGGACTGGAGAGCTGGGGCTGCAGACCCCCACTCAGGCACCCCTCGCCCTGCCTCTGGCTTCCAGCCACCCTCAGGGGCTCGGCTCAAACAGAAGGCCTCAGGGCAGCAGAGGAGTGGGCAGGAAGGGCTGGGGCTGCAGGGAGGGCCGTGCAGCAGCAGAGGGGTGTTCATCCAGCGAGAAAGCAGCCCTGGGGCCCCTCGCTGGAGATGCTTCTTGGGCCTAGAGAGGGCTGCCCTGACCGAGGCTGGGGGCCCCAGGGAACCTGGAGGTGGAGCCACTTCTTGCTCTGGCTGGTTCACGCTTCTTCTGGGCCGCATGACCTGCTCCCTGAAAGCTCCCTGAGGATCGTCTTCCTGGGTGCCCGTCTCGGATGTGGGTAGTCATAGCAGAGAATGGGGACGCTGCCCAGCTTGCTAATGGCCCAGCTGGGGGTTCTGCTGCAGCAGCCACTCCAGGGTCTCCATGAGGTACGACATGCCATAGTGCTGGGCAATGTTCCGGAAGATTCTGATCTGCTCCATGAAGACCTACAGGAATGACCAGTCACAGTGAGAACTAGTCCCAGAGGAGGCACAGGGACGCAAGGCCGAGACCCAGAAAGGGCCAATGGCCGAGGGGCAGCAGGGCTGGCTGTCCACGGGAGGCCCCACCTTGGTGTGGATGGTGAGGGAGAAGGCCCCGGCACAGCTACAGTACACGGCCATGTTGGTCTCCTTCACGCCCTGGCACTTCAGGCAGACCTGCGATGAGAAGCAGCCCCAGTCAGGAGCCCCCCCGGCCCAGGCCAGGGCTGGCCGGCCACCTGGCACCGGACAGGCTTCCCTCCCCCATGGCCTTCACCTCAATTCTGAATAAAGTCTGAGACTTGATAATGGGCTTTATCCACACATGCCAACTGCTTCTCAACACCCTCCCTGTGGACACCCTACCCTTGACTCTTGAGTCTGGGGCTCCCCCATCCATCACACCAGGCACCAGCTGTTCCCTGCCTGGACCCCAACACCTTCCTCGGGTCTTGGTGAGATGTTCCCTCTTGGTGAGACCACTCCTCCACCTAATGCTGAAAGCGTCCCTCTTTTGCTCACACACTGCCTGTTGGTTCCCTTTACTCTTACCATCACTTAGTTGTCCATCTCCCTCCACTAGAATAAAAAAGGTCCATGAAGCCAGCACTTGGCCCCTGTAGGTGCCCAACAGATGCTGTAGAAATGAATGAGTCACCTGGGCTCATGGACAAGGCCTGACCCAAGAGGTGGTTACCTTGGAGGACCAGGTAACGACGTTGAGACCTGTGTACACCTCTAGTTTCCCGTGGGTGAAAACTGCTTATCAACAGACCCTCCACCAACTGGAGGGGCGGTCGGGCTGGGTGCAAAAAAGCCCCAGCACCAGGCCCCGCTGCTCACCAGGTCCTGCAGGGTGAAGGCCATCAGTTTCTTCTGCAGGGCTTCCACCAGGGCCATCTCAATGACTGACGAGTCGTAGGCTACCTGACAGTTGGAGCAGAGCCACTGAGGCAGCACAGACCCATCCTAGGCAGAGAAGGAAAGGGACCAGGTCACCTTCCTCAGCCCCAGTACTGAGAAGGGATGGAAAGAGAAGAGCTCGTGGTGAGAACTGTGGTACCGCTTGCTCACAGCTCCAGGGCACACTCACATCACCACTGTCTTCACTTACGTGTTTACCAGGACAAGGTTCTGGCATGTGGCAGCTGAGTGGCTTGAAAAAGGGTGTTTGTTTCTAATTCACACCAAAGCTAGCTGGGGGCCCAGGAGGTGTAACCCAGAAAAGGTGGAGACTGGGGTCACTTGGGAGGGGGTACTGCAGGACCCCCTGATCCACTGACACCTGGATATTCTGACTTTACCAGCAAGGGGCCTGACGGAGCTGGCCCACCTGAGAGAAGGAGGGGTCTTTGCACAGGTCCAGGTCCCGGCAGAAGTTACAGCTGCGGCAGATGACCTCAGGGAGCACGTAGGAGCGGCAGGGGTCTCGGAACTGGGCCTCCTCCGAGAACTCGCCGACATCTACCAGGCGAAGCAGGTCTCGGTTTAGCTTGTTCACCTGGTTTGTGATGTTCGTGTCCAGAGACAGGACCTGCAGAGAACAGAGCCCACGTCAGGGACAGCTCCCGGGGCCTCCCTGCTGCTGTTTGGACCAGAAAACCCTGCAGCCAACTCTCTAAGCTACTGTTTCTCAGCGTCATCTCAACTCTTCCTGCCTCCTGTACATCAGTGATTCCCCGACTCGGGGCCATAAGAGTGGAGTGGAGGCCCTGCCCCCAGGCCTTGTGGTCTCTGTCAGCTCCGGGGAACTCTGGGACACACCGAAGTGTGCTCTACGTGTTCTCCTTACTGGCTCCTTCTTCCTCAATGACAGGCAGTCCTAAGTCTACCAGAGCTCTACAGTCTCACTGCAAAGAGGTTGACTTCAACCTTCCACGGTACAGGGGCTCCCAGGCCAGCCGAGAAACGCCTCTGCAGCACACGTGTGTGTCAGTGCCCGCAGTGCTGGCACTGCAAGTCGCTCCTGCAGAGCCACAGGAGACTTGTTAACCCCCCATCTGTGAACAAGAGGAGACAGCACTGGCATGTTTCACTGGCCTCTCCCAGCCCTACAGCTCCTGTCCTAGCACAATGCCAAGAGCACAGAACCAAACACCACTTAGAAGACTTCTCTGGGAGGAGCGTTTATGGTCGATCTGAAACAAAGTGGGTGGATTTGCAAGCGCATTTATAACGAGGATCGACAGCCTACTGGGCAGTATTGTTTAAAATATATACATTATACATGTCTTTTGCATAGGGAGAACACTGGATGTAATTAAGAGACAGAAAAAAATGAAAGTGAATTTACCAAAACATTAAGGAAGAAGTAATGCTGATTCTACACAGTATCTTCCAGAAAACACAAGAGGAAGAACACTCCTAACTCATCTTGTGAGGCCAGTATCACCCTGATACCAACACCAGACAAAGACAGTACAAGACAACTACAGTAAAAAACTGTCACGCACACAGACTCAAATATCCTCAGCAAAATACCGGCAAATTGAACCCACTGATATCACGACCAAGTGGGATTTACCCCAGGAATGCAAGGCTGGATCAACATTTGAAAATCAGTGTAATTCACCATATCGAGACTAATGAATAAAACCAATATGATCATCTCAATTGACGCAGAAAAAGCCCTTAACAAAATTCAACATCCATTCATGATTAAAACTCTCAGGATGGGACTTCCCTGGTGGTGCAGTGGTTAAGACTCCATGCCTCTGATGCAGGGGGCGCAGGTTCGATCCCTGGTCAGGGAACTAGATCCTGCATGCTGCAACTAAAGATCCCGCACGCAGCAATGAAGATCCGGCGTGCTGCAACTAAGACCCGGCGCAGCCAAATTAAAAAAAAAAAAGAAATCAGTGCCATTACAATAGCACCCAAACCATAAAAACCTGAGGTGCAAATATGTGCACTATTTTTATGCTGAAAGACCCAAAAACACTGATGAAAGAAATCAAAGACAACTTAAGTAAATGGAAAGATATAGTGGTTCATGGATTGGAAGCCTCAACATTAAGATATCAATTCTCCCTAAATTAATCCATAGACTCCAAACAACTCCAATCAACAATCCAAGAGGATTTTTTTTTTTGGTAGAAATTGATATGCTGATTTGAAATTTATAAGGAAAGGCAAAGGAACTAAAATAGTCAAAATAATTTTGAAAAAGAAGAATAAAGTTAAAGCATTCACACTACCTGGTTTCAAGACTTATTGATAAAGTTACAGAAATTTAGACAGTGTGGTATTGGAGAACAGATAGATATTCAGATTGATGGAGACCCAGAAACAGACCCACACACATATATATGGCCAGTTAAGTTTTGAAAAAAGCACAAACATATTTAAATGGAGAAAGGCTAATTTTTTCAACAAATAATGCTGGAATAACTGGATATGTTTATGCAGAATATGAACCTCAATTTATAACATGCACATTGCACAAAAATTAACTCAAAATGAATCACAGACTAAATATAAAACCTAAAACTATAAAACTTGTAGAAGGAAACATAAGAGAAAAACTTTGTGACCTTGGTTAAAGCAAAGATTTCTCAGATATGACACCAAAAGCTCAACCCTTAAAAAGTGACAAATTAGATAAAAGTTAAGATCCTCTGCTCATTAAAAAATGGAATTTTGAAAAGGCAAGCCAAATTCTGGGAGGAAATACTTGGAAATCACAGATCTGATAAAGGACTTATATACGGAATATATGAAGAACCCTCAAAACTCAACAATAAGAAAAACAACCCTGGGACTTCCCTGGTGGTGCAGTGGTTAAGAATCTGCCTGCCAATGCAGGCGACACGGGTTCGAGCCCTGGCCCGGGAAGATCCCACATGCCGCGGAGCAACTAAGCCTGTGAGCCACAACTACTGAGCCCGCGTGCTGCAACTAATGAAGCCCACGCACCTAGAACCCGTGCTCGGCAACAAGAGAAGCCACCGCAATGAGAAGCCCGTGCACCGCATCGAAGCGTAGCCCCCACTTGCCGCAACTAGAGAAAGCCCGTGCGCAGCAACGAAGATGCAAAGCAGCCAAATATAAATAAATATAAATTTATAAGATAAAAATACAAATAAACAAATATATTTAAAAAAAAAAAAAAGAAAAACAACCCTGATTCACTTTGCTGTACACCTGAAACTAACACAGCATTGTAAATCAACTATACTCCAATAAAAATTATTTTAAAAAGAAACAATTTTTAATAATGGGCAAAAGATCTGGACATTTCACCAGAAACACATGGAGAGTAAACAAGCACATGAATAAAATCTCCACATCATTAGCATTAGGGAAATGCAAGTTAAAACCATAATGATATACCACGACACACCTATCTGGACAGATAAAATCTTGAAAATCAACACCACCAAGCTCTAGCGGGTTGCGGAGCAGCTGGACCGTAGCTCGACACCGCTGACGAGGATGCAAAACGGGGCCACTTCAGAAACAAGCGCGACATGACACAGCCAGTCCCCTGCTAGGTTTCCACCAAGAGAAATGAAACTTATGTTCACCCAAAACCTTCTCTATGAGAATGTTTACAGCAGCTTTACCAACAGTCACCAAAAACGTGAAAACCACCTGAATGTCCTTCAACCGGGGAACTGCGGTTCTCCCACACAACCAGGGAGCAAGACTCAGCGATGGAAAGGAACGAAGCACTGAGACAAGCAACGCCATGGAGGAGCCCCAGGGGCACTTTGCTGACCGAAGGAAGTCAGACCTAAAAGGCTACATAACCAACCATCCCACTCGTGTGACATTCTGGAAGAGGTCACAACACAGGGACAGAAGACAGATTGGCGGTTCCAGGGGTGCAGGCGAGAGGAGTTGAGCCCGAGGGGAAGCACGGGGGAGCTCTCCAGGGTGGTGACCGTTTTGTACCTGGCTGCTGATGGCCAGCCCTATCCATCTGTGAAAACTCGAACGACTGCACTGCACGGAGAGTGACTTTTACTGCATGCAACTTTCAAAAAGTAAATAAACATAGGGACAGACAGATCAGAGCGTGCCAGGGGTGGGGGACTCTGGTTCTGTACCCTGAATGCGTGATTGGGTACCTCACGGAATGCACACTAAAATGGTGAATTTTCCTGTATGTAAATTATACTTGTTCTTTTAAATATGTATTTATTTCTTTACTTGGCTGCGCCAGGTCTTAGTTGTGGCACGTGGGATCTAGTTCCCTGACCAGGCACTGAATCCCGGCCCCCTGCACTGGGAGGGCAGAGTCTTAGCCACTGGACCACCAGGGAAGTCCCTGTAAATTATACTTCAATAAAAATAAAACTTAAAAATTCTGAAGTCTACCAAGGAATTAAAATGGTACACTAAACCATTTCTTCACCACAATCAGAAATCATTTGATCACTGTGAAACTGTGATTTGCTGGGAGGTAACTTAATGGACAGTAAAATGCTCCGTAAGGGATGACGCCGGCTGGGTCCTCATCCGGTAATATTATGCCATCGTTTGATGCAGCCTGCCTTTCCCAGAAAGGCATTTAGCGTCCGATCAAGCTCTCCTCTTAGGTTGCACAGCAGCCCGGACGTTTTGGGAGCCCTTTCCAGCTCCTAGTCGGGCCCAGCAGCCCCACGGGACTCATGAGCACCTGCCAATCCACTACTCACCCTTCACCAGCACCGCCAGGTCACCCCTCCCCAGGGTCTCTGCATCCCCTCTGCCCACGGCCAGACCCTCTTACCCCAGTGGTCTCATTCTCAGCCCCAGGCCCCATCAGAGGGCCTTCCTCACCTGCCCCGCCCCTGAGCCCACCTCTCAGGCACCTGTGCTCTCTGAGCTCACCTGTCCCTCACTGACTCGTGCCCCCTCAGTGGAGTGAGGACAGAGGTCTTTCCCACAGCGGCTGCATGGAGTGGGTGCAGTGGGTGTTTCTGGAAGAAAGGAGTGACCTGCACACAAGTCAAAGGGGGTGTCCTCACCTTGCACACATATTTGATGAACTCCAGAGCAGGGTTATTGAGCAGCAGGTGAGAACCGGGGAGGACAGGAAACATTTCTGAGAGCTCAGTCGAGTTCCGAGAGCCTGTGACTTTCTTCTGGATCTTCTGTGTGATGGTGAAGAAGTTCTGAGTGAGTTCATTCGCCACATAATCTTGTGAGAAGGTGATCATCCCTGGGAAGAGAAGCGACACGATGCCTGCTCCCTATTTCGCACGGCGACAGGGACACCGAGGGAAGGACCCCTGAGGAGCACACAGTGGTGGCCTCCCGCGGCAAGGGCGCTCACCGGGAAGGGCTCCGGCCTCCCCCTGGGCCTCCTGGGAGAGCTGGCTGGCCCCCCTCCTCCTCACAGGGGTGCTGCCCGGGGCGCCGCGCCTCAGCTCCTCCTTCATGCTGTGGTACACGGCCACGATGTACGCTGCAGAGAGAGGGCAGGCTCAGGCCACTGGCCCCGAGCGTCGGCACTGCCGCCAACATCCCAGAATCCGGGGGCACCCTGTGGCTAGTCACACTGCCGCCCAGACTGGCTGAAATGTCATTATTAGCGATGATTCTATTTGCTGCACTAAGATGAGCCAAAGTCAATCAGAGAGATGGGGACAAGCAGGGCGTTCGCTGACGCCCAAGCTCAGGCAACACGCGTCAGCCTTCACACTGGACGGCGAGACAGAGGGCTCGCCTCGACCCCCAGGCACAGCACGCTTCTCCAAAGGCTCCACCAGGCCCACATATTCCAGAAGAGAACTTAACAAAGCGAAGGGCTCAAAGACAAGTCGACAAAATATAAATATAAAATATAAATATAAAATAACCACAACGGAACTACCTCTGTCGCTATATACATGGGTGCACCTATATCTATGTCTATGCGCCTGCTGAGAATTTAATTTATGATGCTCTTCATCAACTGCTCTAATGATTAGCTCTGAATTATAACGGGTGTTTAATGTACACACTTCGTTTACACATCAAGCTAAATAACTTGATTTGTAACACTAAACCTTTTTTTTTTTCTTTTAAAAAGCTTTTGTTGGAGTATAGTTGATATACAATGTTGTGTTACTAACACTAAACCTTTAGACCCAAATGAAATACAGGAGTTTCTTACACCATAAGTTGAGCCTCAAGGACCAGCCAGTGGGACAGTCGATTCACGAAGTGTCTAAGCTTTTCTACTTGGGGTTTACCTTGATCACTATATGTGCACATGCACAAACCTCGGGGGCAGGGCCATGAAGCCTTCGTGACGCCCCGGGGAGGGCAGCCTTCCTCACGGTGAGGTTCTGCGAGGGGCCGAGGGTCTCCTCTCCGCCTCTCACAGTGCTGGGCAGCCAGGGCGCCCCTCAGGGGCCCCCGACTCTGGGCGTGCTCCCACCAGGGCCACGTTATTCCCACTGCGTGGCTCAGACACTATGGCGAGTGTGGACGACTCACCTGAAACGATCATGAGGAAGTAGCTCTGGCAGGAGGCTGCCTGCGGCAGGAACTGCAGGATGTTCCAGTTGTTTTCCAGCAGGTCCTCGACATCCAGCTCCTGTGCGCCTCCCTCCTCCTCTCCCTCCTCAGGCTCCTCCTCAGACTCCTCCCCCTCCGCTCTGCCCTCTTCGGGGGAGTCTTGCTGGGACACAGAGACAACCCCAGTCACGTCTGCGCACAGCAGCACCGCCCGGTGGGTGCCCTGTTCACCCCCTGAGCCCAGGTGAGATTCCTGCAGGACGGCTTTAAGAATAAGGTCATTTATGGAACGTGCCTGGTGCACAGAAGCACTCAGTACACAGCTGACTGCTACTCTCGTTTGCTCTTTCAGAGGATTCACTTTAAAATTATTCAACTCCCACCTCCCAGGAGGGCAGAATGTTCACCATCTGAGCTCTGACGGCCGCCATCCTTCAGAGCACCAGCCACCACTGCCTTCCCTTGATTCGTCTACATGGCCTGCACTTCCTTGTCTCCCATCGTGGTCTCAGTGGCCCTCCCAACCCCAGCACCAAGGGCAGCCTCTGTTTCCTATCTGCTCCCAGCAGCACGGCTCCTTCCTTCTGGGGCCGCTCTCCCTTTGAAACCTGAGGCCCCATCCCCCAGTTCCCCTACCCACTGGCGGCTTCCTCCATGGGGACCTGCCCTGGGGGGACTCAGGCCTCTCAACCCACACTCACCCCCAGGTGTTCTCAGCAGCTGGGATGACCCCAAGTTCCCACCCCCAGCCCCTCCCCAGACGCCCCTGCCACCACCCGACCTCTGCATCTCCACCTTGTGTACGTCAAGCAAACGGCGGGCTCGGCAAACACCAGATGCCACAGCCAAGCACAGCTCCCCTCTCCCCACACTCGCTCTCCTGCCCCGTCCATCGGGGCTCACACACCCAAGCACAGGCCCACACACAACCTACTCGCCCAGACATCGCCCACCCCTGTGCCCCCGGGCGTCACCCCACATTCATTCCGCTGGCCCGTCCACTCCACCTGCAGTGCCCACCAGAGTCCTTCTCCCTGACTCCACCCTGCCCCACATCCTCGGTCCACTCAGGATCCAAGTGGAAGTCAGGCCCTGACACTCCCCCACTCAGAATCTCCCCGTCACTAAAAGCCAAGTGTCCATTGCAGCCCTCGGGCCCAAGTGGCCTGGCCCCAGCCAGCTCTCTGCCCACACCTGTGACCACTGTCTCTGCCTGTCCCGTAACTCACGGCAGCCTTACACTGCAGTTCCGTCACCCCCTCAGAGGACTCCTCGACCTCCCCATCCAAATCGGCCCCGACCCCGTGGCTCACTCTCTATCTCTACCCTGCTTTTTGTTTTCTCCGAGCCCTCACCATTGCTGACACTGGCGTCTACATCTACTTGCTTGCTTGTTCGTGATCTTTGCCCTCACAGACTCCATGAGAGCAAGGACTACATGACCGGGGCCTGGCACCTAGAACCGTGCCTGGCACTCGGCCTGTGACCCCCAAGTGTGCACTGAAGGGGCCAATGTGGACCCCTAAAGTTGCTTCAGATTCCAACCTCTGCTCTCTAAGACTGGTTACCTCTTACCTGTCCACAGTGAATACTAGATGGAACATTTCCTTTGATTCCACCATAGTTAGAGGGATCCATCCAGAGAAGAAATTCCCAGCATCGAGAGAAAGAAATTGTCAAAGAATGGAAGATCTCTTTAGAATGGATGCTAAAAAAAGCAAAACAGAAATTGCTTAAATGAAATCAATAGTCTTCCCCTTTTTCCCCACTTTCCTTCTTTTATTATGTTTAACCCTCTACTTACTTAAAAACGGATATAAAGTAGATTCACATTTTATCATCCCTCAAACTTTCTAGGGAAAACGATAAACATAATACTAAGGAGACGTCTGCATCTAGCCAGGAGGGGAAACAGGGACCAGTGTTGAGGGGATGAGAGGCGAGAGCGGCGCAGAGAGAACCCCGCATTCAGCAGAGCATGGATCACACACAAGTGTGAGAAAACCACACCAGGCCTGGGGTGCTTGCTTCCCGCCGCTGTCAGAACCTCGTAACTCAGAGGCAAGTGCAGCTGTGCTCACAAAGTCTTGCTTCAACAGTGGGAATAATGAGCCCTAGACTAAACACTGCTCTGGCTCTGCCTATACATCTCAAAAAACGCCCCAAAGGATCAAACTCTTTCCAAGTAACAACATAAAGCTCAAGAATATTTACAGGAATGCAAAAGCACCCAACGGACAAGCCAAGATTCTTAATGTCTGGCATCCCATCCTATATCACCAGGTGTGCAAAGAAGCAGAGAAACACAACACATAATAAGGAGAAGAATTTACCAACTGAAGACAAATCAGAGCTGACAGAGACGTAATAACGAGCAGAACAGGAATTAAAACTGTTATTAGGGGCTTCCCTAGTGGTGCAGTGGTTAAGAATCCGCCTGCCAATGCAGGGGACAAGGGTTCAAGCCCTGGTCCGGGAAGTTCCCACATGCCGTGGAGCAACAAAGCCCGTGCGCCACAACTACTAAGGCTGTGCTCTAGAACCTGCGAGCCACAACTATGGAAGCCCGCGTGCCTAGACCCCATGCTCCGCAACAAGAAAAGCCAACGCAATGAGAAGCCCACGCACCGCAACGAAGAGTAGCCCCCTCTCGCCGCAACTAGAGAAAGTATGCACACAGCAAGGAAGACCCAACGCAGCCAGAAAAAATAAATAAATAAAATTAATTAATTAAAACAAAAACAAAACAAAAAAACCTGTTATTAGAACAGTATCGCATGTGTTAAAATAAACCAGAGGGAAGACTGAACATGTTAAGTAGACTCTAGAGATGTATAAGACCCAAACCAAGCTTCTAGAGATAAAAACTGTCAGTGTGAAATGAAAAATATACTAGATGGGATTAATGGCTGATTAAACACTGCAGAAGATCAGTGAATTTAAAGATATAACAACAGAAATTATCCAAAAAGAAACACAAAGAGGAAAAAAAAGACTTTCAAAAAAGATCCATCTGCAATTCTATGCCCAGCAAAAATATCCTTCAAAAACGAAGGTGAAATAAAGGCTTTTTCAGATACCCAAAGGCAGAAAGCATTCGTTACCAACAGAGCCATGCTACGAGACATGTTAAGGCTGTCAGCAGCAGGTGAATGGGTCAGATAAGACACAGATGAACGAAGGGTGCAGGAATGCTGACACCTGTTGGTGATGTACTCCACGTAGGCAAGGGCGTCCTCCACCCGCCGCTTCTTGGTGCACAGGATGATGCGGTTGAAGTTGGCGTAGACGACTGATGACCCCAGGCGCTTGAACTCAGCAATGAGCCTGCAGACCAAGTTCAGAATCAACGGTCAAGACACCAGAGAAGACCAGAAGACACTGTGAGAAAAAAGCTGATCGTCCTGAAGCAGAAAACATACTTAGAACCCAGAAGCAACAAAGAACAAAAGAGGTCTGCATCGCAAAACCCTACTGTAAACAAAACCAAAGACAAAGACTGAGGAAAAAGTGTGCAACTCACATCACAGAAAAATAGCTAATTTTTATCTAGAAAGAACTCATACAAATTAATGAGGGGAAAAAAACCCCCAAATCTACAGAAAAATGGGCAAAGGATATGAAAAGGAAGTCCAATTTCATTCATAATAAGGATTGCATATTAAGGGTATACCAAGAGAGCATTTTATCCCATCTGGTTGGCAATAATACCCACCACGGCGGCGTGGCTTGGAGTGGGGACATGCATTCCCAATCATCGCTAATAGCACAATCAACTGTACGACCTTTACAGGGAGCTCTCTGACAATATTGATCAAATTGGTGTTCACCCATCTGGATTTACCTGATAATATCGATCAGACCTGCAACAGCGTTACTTCCTGGAGACTATTCTACAGACATGTTTGCGTGACCTCATCATGTACAAGGCCACTCCATGGTTGGTCACTGTGACAGCAAAAGTTGTGGAAGCAGCCTAAATGTCCATTAGCGTGTACGTCCACACACAGCTCTCTAAGATCTACTGCTAACGAAGGCAAGCGAGGTGCAGAACAGTAAGCACAGTGTACAATGACTTACGAAAAAGCAACAAAGACTATGCATCGCACAGCGTGTCTCTGGAAGCTGCGATGGCAGCTAAGCTCTTCCTGGGACCCATCTGATCGCTATGGTTCAAGTGGGCTCTTGATCCCAGAGGTGCTGACTGCCATCTTTCTGGTTTGGGGACTGAGGGATCAGCACAGCCCAGAGAAGGCCACGGGCGGCACTCACTGCAAGAAGAGCTTCTTCATCATGCTGTGCAGCGTGCGGTGCAGGGTGGGGTCGTGGAGCAACGAGGACGGGGACCGGAGCCAGCGGTAGAAGTGCATCACCTGGTTGTCGGCGTAGATGTTGCGGTACTGCGTGATCTCCTTCACCCAGCCCACCACCATGCTCTTCAGGATCCTGCAGGAGGGGTTCAGAGGGCGCCCCCCTCTGTTGCTGGCACCAGCTCTTCCCTGTTCTGCTGTCACCTTTGCCCCCTCCCTTCTCACTGTTCAGATCCATTCCTCGGCCCTCCGTGACTCATCTGCACCCCTCAACACCACCACACTCAACACAACCTTTCAAGTTTTCCCTACGGCTGGTGCCAGGACAGAGCTGAGAAGACGGGGGGTGCCCTTCAAGAAGGCACCTCACCTGCTGGGAGAACCAGGAGCAGACTCACCACAGAGACCTACAGGGCCCTCCTCCCTTGGGCCAGTCAGGGGCCTAACGATCTGCTTCGCCACGACTGCCCTGGTTGCGTCGCCCCAGATGGCTCGAAGCCATCCCCTCCCCGACGCGGCTCTGCTGCCGCCACCTCTCGGGACACAGCTGGCCGCTTCTCTGCCCAGCAGCCCTTGGCCCTGACCACACCACGTGCCTTCTGGCCCCCGGCCTGCAGCCCACTACCTCCAGTTCTGCCCGCCTTCTGTGAGACGGCAACAGGAGTGGCGGTTGGAGAAAACAGTTCTTGAGTCGCAAGACTTGCTCCTGAGCACCAACCCTTCCCCTCAACTGCAGTACGACCGCAAGCACGGGGCCTCGGTTTCCTCATCTCTACAACGGGCCACAGTCATATCACCTGGTGGGCTGTGGAGAGCACATGTGCTCCCTGCCCGTGTCACCACTGCAATTCGCACCCCTTCTGTGTGGCTTAACCCACTGTGCATCCCGCAGCAGATACTCGATAAACACCCGCACCCCAAGTAAACTGGCGATTTCCTGCAGGCACGCCTCTGGCCACAGGAAGGGGGCCAGAACGCAGCACCCGGAACTGTCAACCCATACCTGGAGGGCAGCAAAAGACCCATGAGCAGAGGAAGGAGCCTGGCCCTATGCTGGTTTCTGGAAAGGCGGAGGGAAGCCCCAGTGACACTGTCTTAGCTCTTAGTTTCCGAAACAAGGACAGAAGATAAAAGGATTTCTACTGCTCCTTCTAGAACCCAAACTGTTGCTCGGCCTTTGGAGAGGAGAGGGCACAAGAAGAACAAAAGGTCAGGTGATGTCCTCAGGGTCGCAAGCCCCTGGGTACCTGAAGGTGCTGGAGCAGAGGGCCGTCTCGTCGTAGCTGGCGGGAGCGCTGGCAGCCTGATTGCCCGTGATCATGTCCTCCAGGGAGGCCTGCTGGATCACATCGAAGCTGATGCCCATGCTGTCGGCGCCCTCCATGTCATTGACGTGGTGAGACTGCAGGATGGTGTTGACAGCCAGGTTCTGAATGTCCAGCTCCACGCACACTGCACACAGACACCACCGCTTGTGCACTGACCCCTCCTGGGTGCGGGGCCCGACCCCAGCAAGCACTATCTCAGAAAAATCCCTGCTGCTGCTGCTGGGGGCAGCCAACTGCAGAGCACACACCCGCAGAGCCCTGCAGGCTCGGCTCCCAGGCTCCCGGCCCAACAGGGCT
This sequence comes from Balaenoptera musculus, assembly GCF_009873245.2. Lineage (NCBI taxonomy): Eukaryota > Metazoa > Chordata > Mammalia > Artiodactyla > Balaenopteridae > Balaenoptera > Balaenoptera musculus. Next base: position 517,501 of record NC_045798.1, on the reverse strand, counting down.
GCGCGTTCCCACCAGTGCAGAACGGCAACAAGCGGCAGGGACAGCAGCCCAGGGCCCCGAGTGCCTCACCCACCCACCTGTGGAGTAACAGCCTGAACTGTTGATCTCCACAGGGGCTTGGTCATCGAACTCCATGATGAGGCGGTTGTCGTCAGCCTCCTTCCCGCCCAGGTCAGGGCGTGACGTGGAAGACAGCCAGAGCAGGTGGTTGTGGCGCTGGAGACGGCGGGCAAAGAAGAGGTCGGAGCCAAAGGTAGAGATGTCCTCTGGCAGATTCCCAACGGGGACGTGGAAGTACCTGCAGGGGCACGGGGTCAGCCAGCCCCAGGAGGGGACAACGACCGGGGAGGCGGGGAAGGCCGACTTGCCACCAGAGACCCGTGAGGCCAGTGACAATCAAGATGGCCAGGGACACCCCTCCACTCGGCTCACCTGCTCATCTCGAAGGCCTGTGACAGGCAAGTGTCCAGGTTGAGGTAGTGCCGGATCATGCGCCGGGCTCCGTGGCGCTGCCAATCCAGGACCCCATAGCTGACCTTGTCAGCCACACGGACAGGCACGACCGGGAATTCCTCCAAGACAGGAACTTCGCCAGCCAGCCTCTGCAGCTCCCAGTTAGACTGAACGGCGATGAGTGTGGGCCCACGGCGCTCCTCCTGGGCGCGGGGAAGGAAACGGCTAGGTGGGCCCGGCCCGGGGGAGGGAGGGAGGGAAGGAGGGAAGGAGGGAGGGCGCTCCCACGGCACGGGACCCCAACGGCACGCACTTTGTAGGCCAGCAGGAAGCGCTGGATGGCTCTGCAGATGACCTTCATGTCTGTTTCAGCCCGAACTTCAAAAGTGTGTTTGCTGGGGGGCAGGAGCTCGGGGCCCACTTTCTCCAGCAGGAGGCTGTGCTCGGCTGAGTACAGGGCACTGAGGCTGGGCATCTGGTTGCTTCGCACCTAGACAAACAAGGGCTGGGTCGGCGCCTCTCCCCACCGGGAAGGAGGTGGGCAGCCCTGGGTGGACACGGGTGGCCGGGCTACCTCTGCGGATCCACTTCTAATCCCTGGGCAAAGGCTTTTGGAAACAAGGCAGCAGTGGGGGCAGGGGTGCGAGAGTTTCGTGCCCAGGGATATGCTCCTCCCCCAGCGAGGCTCGCCCACAGCCTGGCCCGGAACTCACGGTATCCAACACAAACACAGACGCCTTGCGCTGTGCGGGCACGAAGATGCCGAAGAGAGCTTTGTGGCCCTGCGCGTGGTGATACAGGAAGATGTGGCGGATGCTCCCTGCAGGAGGACATGGCCTGTCACCCTGAGATGAGCAGGAGGCGGGCCAAGCAAGGGCAGCTGGCACATGCCATACCTGGTTCCAGGTAGCTGAACTGGGCCAGAGAGCGCATCTCCAGGTGCTCAAGAGCGAAGGTTTCTGCTTCCCAGCCTGAGTGATGCCTCACCAACTGTTTATTGACCACACACACACAGCCCAGCTGCACCAGGGCCCGAAACAATAACGGAACCTGGAAGTGGGGCAGACAGGGTGGTGTGAGTGCTGATGGGGAAGGACACAGGCCCCTGGTCATCTTCGGCAGACATGCTGCTGAAATTCACTGTGTCCGTGGAGTCCACAGCCGATGCTGCTAGCCTGTCCATGCCTCTGTGGGGTTTGTTCCCTCTATTCCGTCCGGAGAGATCCTTGCACAGTGCAGCTGGGAAAACAGTTACCTGAGTCTCGTACACGCCCTCCATGTCCGGTGCTGCCAGCTCGGTGTTGATCTCGTTGATGTGCTCTTGGTACATGTCCTCTGGCACCGAGTACTCATAGAGATTGTAGACCACGTTGGAGCGAGGAAGGACCCGATTCACCTGGTGACACGACATGGCGATGACCTCACCCCACAACTAAGTGGTAATGTGTGCTACAATGCACAGGCAAACACATGTGCACACACTCTTACAGACATGCATCGTTTAAACAGGCCTAGAACCTCTGGGGCCCACAACCATGGAGTAAACCCCTACAGCCCATCCCTCCCAATGAGTAAAACGAAAAGGTCTGGGCATGACTTCAAGAAGCTGCCTGAGGCTTCTAAAAAGCAGACAAGCTCCCAGACTGTGAGGGGCAGGTGTTCCCGCTTTATTTTCCTCTTTTCTCTCCTGGGTTTAACCTTAAGGGTGCAGGAAGCAAAAACCGCGAGAGAAGCCATGGTTTCCTGGACAGAAGACAGGAGCTGCAGCCAGAGAGTGTGGGAATCCTGGCGAGGAGGGAGCAGGAGAGGGGTGCCCAAGGGGAAGGATATCCTACAAGGAAGGATGTTCTCCTGCAAACTCACACCATATCACATCCAAGAAAGCTACGGAATTCCAGACCATCTGTTCTCTGCTGCCCAGCACCCTCCCTGTCCTCCTTCTAGATCCACATTCTGCTGAATCTTCTGGTCGGAATCGAGTTTCACCTTCTCCAGAAGCCTCCTGTCTAGTTGCCAGTTACCAATACTCAAATCTCATCTCCTCAACTAGACATCAACCTGTTAATCGGTTCCTAGCACCCAACCAAGAAACGTGCTCATTTGCTCAGTGAATGAGCTCTGGGTGGAGCTAACTGGGAGCTCGGCCTCTGAAGACACCACAGCTGAGAGGAGGACCACCGGCTGTAGGATTCCATGTATGCGAAACGTCCACAAGAGGCTAATCTAGAGGTAGAATGTGGACCCGTGCTTACTGAGGGCTGGGAGAGGGGAGAGACTGCTAAGGGGCCCGGGGTTTCTTTGGGGGTGGTGAAAACGTACTAAGATTGACTGTGGCGATGGCTGCATAACTCTGTGAATACACTAAAAGCCAATGACTCGTACACTTTAGCTGCGTGGCCTGTATGGCCTACGAATTAGGCCCCAGTGAAGCTGTTGACAGCCGAAGAGCCGGTGGAGACGGAGCCTGCAGCCTCTGACTGATGGCCCGCAGGCCTCTCCCTGCCACGTGGGCGTCAGATGCAAGAGGACAGCGCAGCAAGGACAGACACCCACAGCTTCCGTCGCTGAGCATTCACCTGGCGCTTCACAGCATCGTTTCAATCAGTTTTTACAGCATCCCAGGAAGGTTCTCAGGGACGGAGGCTCCAGAACACCTCGCTCAAGGCCACAAAGCCCACTAGGCCTTTACGTGGCCTCCTCCACAGTGGAGACACCCTCAGAGGCTGAGCAGACAGCTGACCTCAGTGATCAGCAACACAGCTGCCCCCCGTACCTTCCGATACGAAGGGCCCTCCTCCGCTTTGGCCACCCGCTGGTTCACGTAGAATACCCGGGGAATATTCAGCTTGATGCAATACAGGTCACTGCTGATGACAGCCCACAGCCTGAACCAGCCAGCCTGGCTGGTCTCGCTGATCTGAAAGGAAACACAGGTGGCACAACAGTGCGTGTCTCACCGTGTCACAGAAGGCACTCAATGCTTGTGGACAGGCCATCTCCCAGGTGGCCTCCAGCACCAGGCCCCATCACAGAGGCACAAAGGTGAAGCCCTGCCCTTCCTGCTCCATTCCAGACCAGGTCCCCAGGATCGTGAGCCGTCCAGATACCCCTTCCTTCCCATAAGCCGTGCTCCTGCCCTCAGGGGTGTCCCGTCCTCCCACTGATAGCTGTCCGCACTTGCACAATCTGCCACGGAAGGTCCAGAATGCTGCGAGCAGTTCTTCGAAAGAAGCCCCCCAGCCCTGTGGAGGGCCCCTCTCGGATGGTCCCAGGCCTCGGTGCACCTTCTGCCCCCTCCAGACGCCGTCTCTTCTTGTGAGCAAGGCGCTGTCGAGCTTGTAGCTGCCACTTCTTCTTGTGGAACTGGAGCCAGACCAGCCACTCTTCCTGGGATAGGTCAAGAGGAGGAGGCGGGAAATACAGCTGAGCACGAGTGAAGCAGAAACACCCTTCCACAGCAACTAACCCTCGCAGCCCCCAAGCACTCTGTAACAACTGGGTACATCTTGCCCATCTGCTCAGGGGTCAAGCCCCAGTTCAGGGCCCAGACCCCGCAGGGAGACAGCTCATCACAGGTCAGGCCTGACCCGCGTCCCTGCTCCCTCCCCCTGAGGATTCTTGCCTGGGTGGTTCCAAGCCCCGGAGGCTGCCCCAAGATCTCCTGCCAGGGCACCGTCAGCTCCAGGTCCTGCGACTCCTCCTGGCTCTCCCAGCGGCTACGCCTCCTCTTGGTGGCAATGGGCACTGCCGAGCGGAGCGGCTTCACAAGGCCGAAGTCCTCCATGTCGGGGGCGCTGAGGCTCTGGGCACCTTCTGAAGCTTGCGCCACGCCCACCTGCAAAGATCCAAAGGAGCCTTAGAACAGCTCTCTCTAGAAATCCACCATAAGTGCACCTCTGAATAAGGTAAAATACTTGTATGCAAACATATTCATTTACAGACTAATCTATTTTTAAACTTTTAAGAGTGAAAAGGTCAGACAGAAAATGTCACTCAGGTACCACCATTATGAAGTGAATGTTTACATTTTTCTGTGCTTGCTCCAGAACTCTCTCCTCTTCATAAGAAATAAAATACTGCAAAGAATAGGTCAAGGCCCCCTGTTTCTCCCTCCCAGCCAAGCGCAGTGCCTACCACTCCCCACACATTTTGAACTTTTATTCCGTACCTATAAACCCATATACCGTTACTTTAAGCTGCAGTTTTATATGAACAGAGACACACGGTACACATCCTACTGCAACTTGTTTTACTCAATAACATATTTTTGAAATTGATCCCTATTGATACATGTAGACATTGTCCATTCATTCTAACTGTAGGATATTCCATTATGCAAATAAATCAGCTTACCTATCCATGACATTCTAAAATGAAGAATGGTTAATTTCTACTCTTTCAGAACTAGAAACTGGGTTTGTCAACAACCATCCTTCCACATGCTGCCTGAAGACCTTGTGTTCACACTCCCACCAGAAATACAGATAAGCTATTTCCCCACGTGTGCTAATAGTTGGTGTCACCATACTCATTTTTTGGTGTGACGTGGTATCTAAATATTTCATTTTTCATTTACCTGACAGTGGGGTTGACCCTGGGGCAGTCAGTCTTCTAAAATGGCCCTGATGACCCCACCTCCAGCTGTTCATGCCCCTGTATGACTCCCTCCTGAGTGTGGGCTGGACCCAGTGACCTGCCTCTAGTGAACAGATTACAACGAAAGTGACAGGATGTCATTCTGAGATTAGATTATAAAATACAGTGACCTCTGAACTGCTGGCACTCTATCTGGCTCTTATCCAGTGCTTGCTCTGAAGTCAGCTGCCAGGCTGTGAGCTGCCCTCTGGAGAGGTCCATGGAGCAAGGAAATGAGGACGGCTCCACTAGTGAATCCTGCCACCAGCTACCAGAGTGAAGCACCTCCTTCCCCAGTTGCTGGGGAAGCCTTCAGATGAGACCACAGTCCCAATGACACCTGAGTGTAGTCTGTGGGAGACCCTGAGCCAGGGGACCTTGATAAGCTGTCCCCAGATTCCAGAACCACAGGCCACAGAAGTGCAAGATAATAACACACCTGTGGGACTTCCCTGGTGGCACAGTGGTTAAGAATCCACCTGCCAATGCAGAGGACATGGGTTCAATTCCTAGTCCAGGAAGATCACACATGCTGCAGGGCAACTAAGCCCATGCGCCACAACTTCTGAGCCTGAGCTCTAGAGCCCGCGAGCTGCAACTACTGAGCCTGCGTGCTTTAGAGCCGGCGCACTGCAACCACTACTGAAACCCACGCGCTCTGGGGCCTGCGTGCCGCAACAAGAGAAGCCACTGCAATGAGAAGCCTGCACACTGCAACGAAGAGTAGCCCTCACTCGACGCGACTAGAAAAAGCCCGTACGCAGCAACGAAGACCCGGCGCAGCCAAAAAAAACAAAAAACAAAAAAAACACCTGTGTTATTTAAGCTGCTATGTTCTCGGATTACTTGCTACATAGCAACAGAAAAATAATATACACGCTTATGGACCATTTCTAACTTCCGTACATTCCGATTATCTTCTTTCAATTATGACTTGTCTATGGTGACTTCTGTGCTATAAAAGTGTGTGTTTTTTTTACTTTTTATTATAAAAATTACAAAAGTAATGAATACCCATGTTCTTATAACTCAGATTCAATAAATACCAACGTTCTGCCATTCTTGTTTCAGACTACAGAAAATTTACATTTTAATTAATTGAATTTATCTGTCTTTCCCTTTGTGATCTGTTTTTTATGCATGCCTTAAGAAGCTCTTTCTACCTCAGCATCATGAAGATAGCCTCCTGTGTTTTTTTCTAAACAGTTGTTTTCTTTTGCAATTTAGATCTGTATTTGGAATTTGTTTTCATACTCAGTGTGAGATAGCTACTTACCTCTTGAAATATGAAAAAACATTTCCCCCAGTATCATTTATTGAATAAGCACTCCGTTCTCCTTAATAATGTATAACGCTACCTCTGTGATAGACCAAGCTCCCATATGTATTTGGATCTGTTTCTAGGGTCCCTGTTAGTGCTACTGCTGTATGGTCTTGCCTTAATAAGACTTTCTTGTGTGTCTTGTTACATACTAAGACAAGCTTCCTCTTGTTAATCTTCAAAATTGTTTTTGTTTTTCTTATATTTGTTCTTCATATGAATTTTAGGATTAGACTTTCAAGTTCCATCAAAAAACTTTTTGCAGGACTTCCCTGGTGGTCCAGTGGTTAAGAATCCGCCTTCCACTGCAGGGGGCGCAGGTTCAATACCTGGTTGGGGAATTAAGATCCTGCATGCCGGCCTTCCCTGGTGGCGCAGCGGTTAAGGATCCGCCTGCCAATGCAGGGGACACGGGTTTGAGCCCTGGTCTGGGAAGATCCCACATGCCACGGAGCAACTAAGCCCATGTGCCACAACTACTGAGCCTGCGCTCTAGAGTCTGAGAGCCACAACTACTGAGCCCACATGCCACAACTACTGAAGACCGCACGCCTAGAGCCCATGTTCTGCAACAAGAGAAGCCACTGCAATGAGAAGCCCACACACTGCAATGAAGAGTAGCCCCCACTCGCTGCAACTAAAGAAAGCCTGCGCACAGCAACAAAGACCCAACACAGCCAAAAATAAACAAAAATTTAAAAAAATCCTAATTGTTTCTAGTATAAGATAAAGCTACAGATTTTTATATATCAGCTTTGTATCTAATGATCTTGCTGAAATGTCTTATTAGTTAAAACAATTCCTGGGTTTCCTTACATTTTCTGTGTTAACAATTATATCACCTGCAAATGATGAGTTTTATGCCTTTCTATCCTTAAAATTTAACTTCTTTTCCTTGTTGAATTATGCTGGCCAGGACTTCCAAACAATTTTGAATAGAAGTGATGGTAACAGGCATCCGTTTCCTGTTCCTCAACTTTAATGATTCTAACGTGCCATTAAATACGATGTGTGCTGTTTAGTTCCGACAGAGACTTTATCAGAGAAACATCTCATCTTTTATGATTTTGCCTGCTCAAAGTTTTATCATGAACAGACATTACAGTTTATCAAATGTTCTTTCTTGCCTCTATTGGAAATGATCCCATAAGTCTTCTCTTTTGATGCTGATGAACAGAGTTTTCCTAAAATTAACTGACTTAGCAGATTTCTAAAGTTAACACCTGCCATTCCTTGCATAAGCCCTACTTGTACACAATGTTACTGTTTTATACAGTGCAATATTTAGTTTGTTACTATTTTTGTACCTGTCGTTTGTAACTGCCAATGGCCTATAACACTCCTTCCTTTTCCTGGCCTGTCAGTTTGTTACCAAGGTAACAAGTGTTATCAAGATTACCAAATGAGCTAAGGACCCTCTTTTTTTATTCTCTGGAAGAATTTGTTTAAAAAGTTCGGTAAAATCCCTCTGAGAAACCATTTGGGTCCAGTGTTTGTTTCTTTCTAATTATGATTCATTTTTTAATGGTTAAAGTTCTATTTAGTTTTTCTATGTTTTCTTAGGTTAATTTGAATAATTCTTCTAGGATACTATCCATTCCATCTAAGTTTTCCAATTGTTTAGGAAAGGTAACTACTTATTTATTTATTTTCAGGCTTTATTATATCTGCAATGATAATCTGTTTTCATTAAAACAAAACCTGAAATACCTATCTTGACAAAGATTTGTCTATTTCGTAAGTCTTTTCAAAGATCAAGGTTTCGGTTTTACTGTTTGTTCATTCATTGCTGCTCTTGCCTTTATAACTTCTTTCTTTCTACTTTCTTGGTTTACTCTACTGTTTTCGAATTTTTCAGCTACAAGCTTACTTAATTTTCTACTGGTTTTTCTTTTCTATTATATGCATTTAAATAGATTATGTGTTATTTGTAGTCCTCTTTAGCTGCATACTACAAATTTTGATAGTATTTTCATTCAGTAAGTATTTCTAATTTCCATTGTGACTTCTTTGATCCATGAGTTACTTATAACTGTATTTCTTTTTAGTTTCCAAACAATATGGTCTGTATATAAATTATTTGGAATCTGTTGCAATGCACTTTGCAGCACACAGACAGTCTTATTTTGGGTGTTCTTGAAAAGAATGTGTATTCTTTAATTACTGGGTGCAAGGTTCTATTTGTTAACTAAATTTAGTTAGCTACTAAATCTAGTTAGCAATTGTGTCATTCCAACCGTGCACATTTTTACTAGTTTTTGGTTTGCTCGATCTATCAATTGAGAGAGATGTGTTAAAATCCCAAACTCATTAGATGTCAATTTCTTCTACTTAGGTAAGTTTTACATTATTTAATTTGAAACTAAACTATTAGAATTGTTATATATTTCTAGTGAATTGTGACTTTCAGTATTATTTAATACCATCCTTATCCCTACTAATACTTTTTGGCCTAAATATTTTTTGTCTGACATTAATATAGCTACATCAGCTTTGTTTTGGTTAATATTTACCTGATATATATGTTTTTTCATCCTTTTAATCATTTTGAGCCCTTTTAAGTATAGCTCTTATAAATAAGATAAAGTTAGACGGTAAAAATTCAATCTGAGAATCTGGTTTTTAGCAGGTGAGTTTGTATACTGCTCTGGTTTAAAGCTCACTTTTCATTTTCAGCACCTCAGAATTTTCTTCTTGCTCTTCTGATTTTAGCTATGCTTTTCATTACACTGTCTTCAGTATTTTTTAGAGTTTCTAACAGATTTTTTTTTTTACAGTTTAGACAACTGAGGTCTCAAGGTATAGTGATGCATTCCAAGTTACTGAGTCTAATTAGTACACCCTCCATTTACACGTAAGAGTTCTTCACCCTAAACTGATGATTCACAACGTTTCTTATCTCAAAAGAAGAACATTGGGAGGAATTAAAGGATAAAGTATCAATGTGTACATTTTTGGAAAGAAAAAAAACATTGTAAATGCTTGAATGGAAGGAAGCATCCAAAATTATGGACAGCAGTGTGGAGACTTTGGTGCCCTGTGTGCCCATGGGACACTGCCCAGCACCAACTGTCACAGCCTCTGTTGCCCTGGGCCAGGCCCCATTACCTGTCTCTTGCCCTCAAGGACGAAGAGCTCACTGATCTTCTTCTGCTTGTAGACATCATTCTTCTCCAGCAGTTTTTTGTGCAGCCAGTCAGGGTGCTTGACACGTGGTACTGGGTTCTTCACCTACATGAAGGAGACTTCAATCACCTGTCTGAGGCTGTTAGTCTGGGCCAGGCCCAGGTTTCTGCGGCCTTCAGGTCACACTGGGCCTGCTGCACCAGTTCCCAAGCTCACCTGCTGCAGAGCCGCGGGGATCGTGATGATCTTCTGGATGGCGCTGCCCAGCCGCTCGACGTAGTAGTCCCAGTCCAGAACCTGAGCACGCAGGAAGCCAGCGACAAGCGGGCGTATGAGAGAAAAGCAGCAGCAGCAGCATGCTTCGTGGGTCTTATTTAACCCGCTTAGAAATTCTAGGAGAAAAGGTCCCGTTTCGCAGAGGAGGAAACTGAAGTGGAGAGGGCACACGGCTCTCCCAGGATCAGAGCTAGCAGGGGGCCGAGCCAGCACTAGAACCCTGTGCCGGAGCCCAAGCCGAGTCCATCCAAGAGCACAGTTAAAAGGGCCTCCCCAGCATTTAGCTTCTCCAGTTTTGCCCTAAAATGTAACTATTTCCTCATTCATTACATACCAGAAAGGAGGAAATCAAGAGTGAAGTCTCCAGACAAAAAGGAGACCTGAGGGCTTCCCTGGTGGCGCAGTGGTTGAGAATCCGCCTGCCAATGCAGGGGACGTGGGTTTGAGCCCTGGTCTGGGAAGATCCCACATGCCGCGGAGCAACTAGGCCCGTGAGCCACAACTACTGAGCCTGCGTGTCTGGAGCCTGTGCTCGGCAACGAGAGGCCGCGATGGTGAGAGGCCCGCGCACCGCGATGAAGAGTGGCCCCCGCACCGCAATGAAGAGTGGCCCCCGCTCGCCACAACTAGAGAAAGCCCTCGCACAGAAACGAAGACCCAACACAGCCATACATACATACATAAATAAAAAGAATGTAAGCAGACAAGAATAGCATTAAAAAAAAAAAAAAAAAATTAAAATAAGAAAATTAAAAAAAAAAAAAGGAGACCTGAGTCAGGGATACTCTGCCCTGTCTAGTTTTCCTCCTGAACTTCTGAGAGTAGGAAAAAACCAGCACTCACTGTCCGAATATCAAAGTCTTGAAGGGAAGAACTCTTAAGCCATTTCCGGAGAAAGTGTTTCCTCACCGTGGGCTCTGCCTGGAAAATGGCGAGTGGAATGGCCCTGGGCGAGAAGAGACACAAAACTCACCAGTGTGAAAATCTCCCTAAACCCGGTCATAGCACTTATCAAGTACATACATATTCTACATGGAAATAAGTTATTATGACCTACTTTGTAACCTGTTTTTATTTATTGTAGTTATTTGTATAAACTATACCTATACCTGATGTTTATCATACTTAATAACTAAACAATACTTCATCATATTAAAATACCACGGTTTAATGTACAATCCCCTACCATTGGCCATCTGGTCTGTGTTTGGCCACTGTTAACAGAGCTATTTATAAGTGTCCTTACATAAATTATACATTCATGTGCACGTATGTAATTAAACACTTAAAAAACTGTTATTCATTGGGTAAAATATTAGAGAGCCCACCTGTTCACCTGAAAATGAAGCCAGTTTTCACATCATTAACAAAGCAATAGGGCAACTGTCACTACCCCTCTTTCTTTCATTGGAGGAAGTATTTGTTATTGTGAAATATCATGAAGAAACTTAGAAAGAATACAACAGACACCTGTGCACCCACCACCTAGTCCTATCAAACTGGCCCTGCCATTTTTATTTCATGGATGAAAAAATAAAGATGACGATGAAGTCCCCATTGTAGCTCTCCTGACCCTCCTCATATAGAAGTAAACACAATATTTTTCTTGGTGTTTATCAATCCCATGCATGCTTTATAGAACTATTTTGCGTACCCATAAAAAAATAAGAGTACTTTCTGTGTGTGTAAACTTAAACAGGTGGAAGTACACTGTATGTGTCACCCTGCAGTCTGCTTTTCTTGCTCTATCAGTGATGTAACATGTAGCTGTGATTCAATCATCCCAACTCGAAAAGTGCAGCATCAGTCTCCTCGGGGGTGTGAGTGATCTGGAGTCCTGTCCTAAACCTGAAATGGACCTTGTGATGGGGCCCATCGTAGCAGACCCTCCAAGACATCCCCACTCCCCTATGCCTGACTGAGAGAGGGTGCTCTCAGTCTGGTCCCCCAAGAATCCAGATTCTCTGGGCTCCAGGTGGACGGGCTCACCACGCCCTCTCAGGGGTCCCACCAGGGCCCCAGAAAGCCTTCCTGTCATCTGATCTGCAGGGGGTCCGAGGCCCAGTTCCTCCCTCTTCTAAATCCTGACTATCCCTGCACTGTTTTTTGTTTTAAATATTTATTTATTTTTGGCTGCATCAGGTCTTAGTTGCGGCACAGGGGATCTTTTGTTGTGGCACGCAGGCTCTACAGCGCACGGGCTCAGTAGCTGCGGCGCGTGGGCTTAGTTGCCCCACGGCATGTGGGATCTTAGTTCCTCGACCAGGGATCGAACCCGCGTCCCCTGCACTGGAAGGCAGATTCTTAATCACTAGACCACCAGGGAAATCCCTCCCTGTACTGTTTAAGGAAGCTCATCTCTCTATGGAAGGAGAGAGGTTCCACAACAGATGCAGGTTTTCAATGTGAGCATATGAGACCCTTAAGGAATTCCTTCCTTAATACCGGAAACCCTTACCTCTCTGTGACCGGAGACCCCTCAGGCTTCCGGGAGATGATGTAGCGGCAGCTCAGCCCTGCATCCTTCACCATCTGATCTCCCAGGAACTCAGCCAGGCGCTTGGCCGTGCTGATGGACGTAGACTTCTGCTCCCCATAATCTTCCAGCTTCCGAGACATGGAACGGTTCTCAGAGATCAGCTCGAACAGCTCAGAATCAGGCATGTTAGCTGCCTGGAGAAAGAGGCAATGGGCAAAATGTCATGCAGAAGGCAGGGAGCACCACCGAAAGGCTACCCGAGACTTTCCTCCAGGTGAGAGTCTGCGTTTCTCTAGCCTGACGAGCTGAAGGCAGCAGTGTAACAGGGCTGTCTCATACCAGCGTACAGCAACACTTACACCACACACAAAACCGTACCTTCTGTTTTATTAAACTGTGCAGAAAAACATCGAGACGTTTATTGAGCTATTAGCACGAAGACTGCAGAAAAAGAGAAAAGACAGAGAATTGATTTTTCTCCTAAAAGGAGAAGAAAGATGGGGAAAGGAGGAACCAGGAGGGAGAAGAGGCACGGGCCAGCTGGACAGCAGCTGGACCAACTGAGGAGCCAGCAGCCTTCTTCAGCGATGAGGAGTCCAAGGGGCCTATCTGAGGACCAACAGCTTACAACTCGTTCATCATCATGCTATTTGTTTCCTTCACAGAATTCTGTCACTGGATATAGAAGTTAAGGGGGGATTCTGAGAGGCCTTGGAACTAAGGAAGTCGTGGGATTCCATCAGAATTATTAGCCTAGAGTTCACCTGTCACCTTGCTCACCAGGACCCTCTCTGACTGCAGGACCCTCAGAGCCAGGTGAGGAGGGTGGCCTTACCTTGCTGTACAGCACGTCCAGCCAGTAATCAGCCACCTTGGCAACAGAGCCATACACCTCCTCTAGGGTGCTGCCTTTAAGGAAGGCCTCGAATACTGAGGACTGGAAGATTTTAATCAGCTGCAGCTCCCCACGGCGTTTGACCTCGAAGCCCTTGAGCTCAGCCAGGGAACCATCCTCGTTGAATACGGCATACCTAGAAACACAGGCAAGCATGGCAGAGGAGGAGAGCCTGGGGTGCTGGCTGCTTCTCCTCGCCCTCTGCCTTCCTCCCTCTCTTTCTTACCCTCCCCTCTAGCATCCAGCAAGCAGCAAACATCTCTCCATCCTGAGGTTTATGCTTCTCCAAACTAAACATGACTTAAGGGGCTGCCATCTGTAGAACCAGAATATAACAGGCGGAGAACACAGTTGGTAGCATCCGTGTCGATAACATCTTTCCAAATTGAATCAAAAAGGCCAAAAAACCAGAACTGAGGTCTGTTCCCATCCTGGCTCCTGGTCCATTTCCTAGAGGAGTTGTTAAACCTAATCTATCCATTCCCTTTCCTAAGCATAAAGTCTGTGGGATTCCTACCTCTTCTTCAGTTTCTTGCCTTCTTCCTTGGAGGCTGGAAGGATCATGGCAAGGTAGGGTCCGTCAACCTCAAAAAAGATGCTGTTCTCTGAGCGGGTGACATAGGTGAGTGAGGAAGGCTCAGCCAGCTCCTGGTACTGATCATTGGTGAAGCCTTCCTGCACAGCAAGAGTGAAGAGGGGGTCAGCCTCACCTGTAATCGTCCAAACCTGGAAACCAGCAGCTGCCCTCCAAGGGGTGGACGGATCAGCCAAGCTGGGGCTCTTCCATACAATGGACACCACTTGGCAAGAGAAAGGGATCAAGTTCTGACACATGTCCAACGTGGATAAAATGAAGTGCATCCTGCTTGGTCCAGAAAGTTACACGCATGTTTCCATTCATAGGACATGCTGGAAAAGGCAAAACTATCACACAAAGGACATGCTGGGGAGCCAGGTTTGGGTGTAAGGAGAAGGGCGGACAACAAAGGGGCAGCACCCAGGAACCTTTGGGGTAGTAGGCTATTCTGTGTTGCTCTGTGGTGGTGGACACACACCTCTATGTGTGAATCAAAACCCACAGAACCGCACCCTGTAAAAAGTGAATTTTACTGTAAGCAAATTAAAGAAACATTCAACCGGGATCTAGGATGAGCCCAAGAGAGCCTGCAGACTGGGACAAACGAGCTTAACTTCATTATCGCTGCATGACAGGACCCTGCCAGAGGGCTGGCTTAAGAAATTTTGGCAAACCTTGTGTTGCCAGGGTGGTGTAAGACTAAAGACAAAACACTCGACTGCAGCTGGTGAGCTTACTGCTCACAGACACATGGCGGGCTTCCCTGGTGGTGCAGTGGTTGAGAATCTGCCTGCCAATGCAGGGGACACGGGTTCGAGCCCTGGTCTGGGAAGATCCCACATGCCGCGGAGCAGCTGGGCCCGTGAGCCACAATTACTGAGCCTGCGCGTCTGGAGCCTGTGCTCCGCAACAAGAGAGGCCGCGATAGTGAGAGGCCCGCGCACTGCGATGAAGAGTGGCCCCCACTTGCCACAACTAGAGAAAGCCCTCGCACAGAAACGAAGACCCAACACAGCCATAAATAAATAAATAAATACTTAAAAAAAAAAAAAAAGATACACAGACACATGGCTCTGAACCTACTTTACACAAATACTCACAAATACTAGGGTTGAACAAATAAATAAATACATTAGGAAAACTAGAAACAGGAGAAAGGAGCTACTAATAAGGAAAAGAGAATAGATTGGAGCCGGATATATCAATAGACTCGTGTTATATATTTTTAAATACACATGCAGATAAAGAGAGAGAGAAACATACATTCGCGTGTGCAGGGTTACTACACACACACACACACACACACACACACACACACACACACACTTCCTAGACAATCTGCTGTGAGCAGCATGACACCTCAGCACCCCACCTCGGTTTCCAACACCACTCTCCAATAAAAGGGAGCCAGGCTCCTTGGGGAAATGTCTGATTCCAGGGTGGGACAGGGGAAATACAAGATGAGGCTGGAGTGTCTTGTAGTCCCAGGAAGTAAGAAAGTACTCCAAAAAAACCCAAACCCAAACCCCAGAACGGGGCATGTCTCAAGGACATGGGGGTGAATATGGAGGAGCCCCCAGCGGCCGAAGGGGAACAAGCTGAGTAACAAAACATGCCAGGACAGAACTGGGTTGTGGCCCAACAGAACAAACATGCACAAACCCACACTGACCTAACAAATGACTCAATAAAGAGACAAGCAAGGGAATAAGTGGGAGAGAAGGGTGACAGCTCTTCCTTACAGAAGGTTCCGAAGAATAATTTTCAAGGAATGAGGGAACTAGAGTCGCCTTGGGCAGAGTGATGCCTGCTGTAACGAGACCACTGCTAGCGCTAAAACCAGGGGGCGAAGGTGCTAAGCGAAACGGCACATCTGCAGAATCTCAAAGTATCTCCTCCACTGTCTTTACTAATTACAGTGGTGGCTTTGCTACGTGGCCAGACTCTGCCACTCCTCCTGGGAGTGTGGACTCACTGACTCACTCCAATAATGCGACATTGGGAAGCCAGCAGGCAGCAGGAGTGCAGGTCCCGACACCATGCCCTGACAGAATGCCAACACAGGGCATGTACCTCTGGGGTGTTCCTCCAAAAAACCCAAATAACCTCAGTCTAATAACAAACAACAACAGACAAATTCAAATTAAGGGTCAGTTAGCAAAGCACCTGACCAGTATCGAAGTGTCCTGGTCATAAGAGACCAGAGAGACCAAGGGGCTGCGGGGCTGGAGGGGACTAAGGAGACAGGGCGCCCAAACGCAGTGCACAGTCCTGCAAAAAGTGGGGAATCCAAATACAGCTGTAGTTGAGTTACGGTGTGGTGCCGAGGTGACTTCTTAATTCTGACAATTACACTGCGCTTTATAAAAGATCTTACTTAACATTAAGGGAAGCAGGCTGAAGGATATACAGGAATTCTCTGTTCTATTTTTGCAATCTTTCTGTCAGTCTGGGTATTACACTGAAGGAGAATGTAGACTCAGGTAACTTTTGAGCATAGCATTTTCTGGACAGATGCTCAGGCTACAGAAAAACAATCTGAAGGTTGGAGACGGAGTGGCCTGAAGTCAGGAAGGGGAGCATGCCAGTGTGACAGCCAGCCCAGCCCCCTTTCCCAAATCCCCGTCGGAGCGGTGGCACGAGGAAGCCAAGCCCAGACGGTAGCCCCTCACTGGAGATAGTCCCTCACTGGAGACGCAGGCTCACCTTGACCATGATGTTTAACATAGCCCCAGGGTAGGAGATGGTCACCTTGGGCTTTTTCACACTGGTCGTCTTGATGACAAAGTTTTCGGGGAAGCTGTTGGGCAGGACACACCATATTCCATCTGTGTCCAGCTCTAAGGGCCTCCTTCAGGGAAACAGAGAAATGCGGCCACATGGATGGTGGACATCAATGCCTACAGAGCAAGAACCCCACGCCAAGTCCTGACGGTGGACAAGGCTCCTCCTGGTTGTGAACCCACAGAACGAAACACCTGCCCATCTCCAGCTCTGTCTTCACCAACTTGTCCCGTCTCTCCCCCAGCCATCCGGGCTCCCCTACCAGGCCGTGCCCCACCCAGCCTCAGCAGCTGACCAAGTGCAGCACTCACCCGATCTGCTCAATCAGCTCCCGCGCCTGGGTGATAATGTTGGCCCCCGTGAAGCAGACGATGCCAGCCATCTCCATGGAGTACCAGCGGGCCCTGGGAGGGACAGTCACAGCAGAGGGGTGGGAGGGGCTCCCTCTAGAGGGTCGCTAGAGTTGGGGCTGGGAGGAGGGGACGTCTGAAGCAGGGAAGAACTAAGGTGGAATTTAGCTCTGTGCTGAGGACACTCCTCTGCTTCTACTTCAAGGTGCAGGGCTCTGCTCAGGAAAGTTCTGGAAGGATGCAGCATGCTGCCACTGCAACAGCTCACAACCTCAGCTAAGCAGGACTCTCTCAATACCAGCCAGATGGCCGTGTGTCCATGAGTCCCCTCCCACTCTCCCCAGCACCGTCTCATGCCTTCTCCGTTCTCCCAAAGCCCACTCTCATCCCCTGACTTCTCAGGGAAAACACCAGCCCACCTGGCTCAGTGTTCACACCAGGTCTCAGAGGTGTCAAGCGACCTGAGGCCAGGCCCTCCTGCCCCAGGGAACTCTGCTCCGGTTCTAGCCCTGCTCTCAGCCCCTCCCTCTCTGCCATTAAAAAGCAGCAACAGATAATCAAGGCCTCTCCCCCTCAGACCAGTCCTTGGCCCCATCACCACCTTCCCCCTTCTCCAGGCCGCCATGCTGACCCTCCCAGTCTCCAACCACAGGGGCTAGGCCTCACCTTCGATCACCTGCTCTCCCGAGGCCCCCACCCACCTGGTTGTCAGTCCAATGGACACAGGCCCCACCTTGCCTCATCTCCCTTTGGCCCCCGACCCCGGGCATAGTCTCCATGGGGCTTTAGGACACCCGCTCCTGGCTTTCTCGACTTCTCAGAAGGCTTTATTTACACCCCTCACTAGTCGTATGCCAGAAACTACCACACCGCTGTCTGCAGCCCAGGATGCTCAGAAGAACATGTCCAGCAGTACTGACCCCCTTGACGCCCAGGACCCTCTGAGTCAGCGTGACCTCCACCCCTACCCAACCTGCTCTCCCACATTCCTTGAACTGCGGCCCTGCCTCTCGCCTCTCACTCGTGCCCATGGGCCCCACGCATCTCAGCTCCTCCCTTCGTCCGCTAGCCCCATCGGCCCCACCAGGCACTCGGGCAGGAGCCTACCCCTTGCGCATGACGTAGCCGTAGAAGGAGTTGAGGATGCACTTGTGAGCCAGCTGCAGGGAGTCGTACAGGACCTCCATGTTCCTGCAGCGCTTTGCTTCCGCTGCCTCTCCCACCTCCACAGCCGCAGAGAGCTTCTTTCTCCACACCTGAGACCGGCACGGAGAGCTTCTTTTTCCACACCTGAGACCTGCACAGGCTGATCACCCCCCACTCTTCCAGCTCACATTCCCTATGGCCAGTGGCGCCAGGTTTACTATGTTGCAAATTTCCAGTCTATAGGAAACTTGAAAAAAAGTAGAGTGAAGACCATATGCAAGAGGGGCCACTGTTGATATTTTTTGCCATATTTCCTTTATTCCATTCTCTCTATTGGCACAAACAATGGAAAGATGTAGCTCTCATGACCGGAGCCCCCTAAATACTTCAGCATACCATTTCCAGGAACAAGAACATTCTCCTACGTAACCTCAATGCTATTATTACACCCGAGAAACTTAACATGGAAACAACATCAACTTGTTCCTCATAGGGTTGGCACGCTTGGTTCTCACCAATCCAGAATCACCTTCAATCTCGAACTGCCCCATGTAAGACAGATATCCTGAAAGGAGTTCTGAACACAAAGGAATATATCGATATTACATTTTTATTTTTTGTGAGACTAAGGACTAGGAGAAAATACTCTGACAGCAACAACTCACTTGGACACCTCAGACTTGGGGCAACTTCAGCCTCCTGGGACGGAACCCAGAACCTGGCCGCTAACTGGAGAAGGGGATGAAATCCACGTCTGAAGACCAGTGACAGAGGCAGGGGTTTCGCTCCACTAGAGGCCCAGGGGCTCCCAGTCCAAGTCCTGTTATTCCATTTACTCTCTTATTAATAGACTGGACAAGCTGAGTGACAGGGTCTCTCAAACTACGTAACTCACAAACCACTGACTGAAAGCAAGGTGCACAGCATTAGAGGAGACATCTTAGAATAACAATTTACCCCTTAGCCAATACTTATGAACAAACAACTGTTTACCAGACACCAGACCAAGCGGTGGAAGACGGACGCCGCACTGCTAACCAGGACTGTGTGCTACTGTAACTGGCTGCAAAGGAGATGCTCTCCTCACTGTGGTGGTGGTTACACAGCTGTATGCGTTTGTCAAAATCCATACAACTGCCCACCTGAAAGGGTCAGATTTATCCCACGTCAATGTTACCTCAACAAAGTAGACACAGCCACCAGGGAGGGTGACAGACAAGGACACTCGGGGGCGTATGAACTCACTTCCTGCCTGAGCAGCATTTCTTTCCGTTTGCTAGGCTACATGCTGTCACAGTGGTCAAACACCAGACATTCTCCTTCCATCTCAGAACATTTCACCTTTACTCCCCCAGCTGATGATACCTTTTCAGTACCTAGAAGAGTGTCAGGCACATAACAGGCACTCAGTAAACGTGCTGAGTGAATGAAAGGCTTTCCAGGATTTGTATCACACGGGAAGACGTCAGGTTGTTAGTGCTGAGGGGGTGGGGAGGGGGCACGCAGGACCCCCGGAATGCCCGGTGCCAGCCGGGGTCGGGATGGGAGGCTCAACACGGTGACACCTGGCCCTCGTGTCCACATGGGCTGTACCTCCCGGGACGCTGAGCCTCAAAGAGGCCGATGGACAGCTCAGCCCCCAGCAGCTGTGAGGCTGGCGTTTGGCAGCTTAGCTCCCCCTGCTCCATCGAGATGAAGCGAGTCTCAGCTAACAGGAACTGTGGGGGGCTGGCGACACCGCACTGCCAGCTTCCGTGATGCGAATGGCCGTCCTGACGTACCCTAGGACAAGAAGCCAGGCCCATCTGTGTCTTATTAACTAGGGAAACAAGAGCTACTCAGGAGGTCCCTAGTAAAAGCAACTGATAAAGAAATACAAAGAAGGCCATAAATATTTCAGCAAATTCCTCGTCCAATGTGAGAAGAAATTTTTTTAAAAGTTTGGTATTAAAGAACAAAAAAAATTAAGATATTTATTGAGTGCCTACTATGTGCCAGGTAATATGTTAGACTCTAAAGAACAAGACAGACAGTCACTACACTTTCGGCACTCTGATGAGGCAGACAGATGAACAAGTAACTCAATAGTTTAATTAAAATAAAGTGAGAAGGTATGGTGGTTCCTCAAAAGATTAAAAATACAATTACCGGGACTTCCCTGGTGGTCCAGTGGTTACGATTCCACACTCCCAACACAGGGGGCCCGGGTTCGATCCCTGGTCAGGGAACTTGATCCCACACGCAGGCCGCAGCTAAGGAGCCAGCGAGCCGCAACTAAGACCCAGCACAACCAAATAAATTAATTAAAAATTTAAAAGTAAAATAAAATTTTTTCCTTTAAGAAAAAAAAATACAATTACCATATGATTCAGCAATTCCACTTCTGGGTATATACCCAAAAGAACTGCAAGCAGGATCTCAAAGAGATGCCTCTACACGAGGGGTGAATAATTCACAGCAGAAATATTCACAATACCTAAAACATGGAAGCAACCCAACTGTCCAGCGATGGATGACTGGATAAACAAAATGTGTTATGTCCATACAATGGAATATTATTCAGCCTTAAAAAGGAAATTCTGACATAAGCTACAACATGAACGAACCTTGACGACATTAGGCTAAGAGAAATAACCTAGTCACAGAAGGACAAATCCTGTGGGACTCCACTTATATGAGGTCCCTAGAGTGACCAAAGTCCACAGAAGGTACAGAATGGAGGGTTATTGTTAAGGTAGTACAGAGTTTCATTTTTGCAAGATGAAGAGTTCTGGAGAGGAATGGTGGTGATACCTGCACAACAATGTGAATTTGCTAAATGCCTGTAAACTGTACACTTTAAAATGTTAGATTTCATGTTGTGTATATTTTATCATAATAAAAAACCAAAAAAGTTAAAAATGATCATAATAAAGCACAATGATAACAGTCTATCAAGGCAGGGTGGGATGACTCACTGAGTCTAGCAGTGAAGGAAGGTCTCTCAGAAAAAAATGATTTGCTTAAATAGAACACAATTGCTTGTTGATATTACAACTGAGGTATTGCTACATATTTCTATGTATTTCCCTTAATCCTACTGGATCAAACATGTCAGTAAAAACACTCCCCTCACTCCTCCTGGTCAGAGGTCGGCTAAGTAAAGGGCCACGTGGTGTGTACTGTACACGTGCAGGCGTCAGTTTCTGCTGCTCCCTCCCTGCTGCGGGCAAATGCAGCTCAGTTCCAATAAAACTTTATTTATAAAAATGGCTGGCCCAGCCATAGTTTCCTGACCCCCTGCTCTAGATAATGACTATAAAAGCAATCATTCAGAATAGTTGCAAGGCCCCAGGCCCTTAATTCTTCAAAGTTAAATACAACTGCACATTTATTGTCTGAATGCAGGTACCAGCCCAGAGGTGGGGAGTAACACATCGAGACAGCGCCAAGCAAGGATTTTCACCTCAGAAACTAGACTCTGTTCCGACCTCACAAAGGTCAGGCTCACCTTGTGGAGACCTTTGAACTCGTAGCGCCTGTCCCGAAAGGCACGCACCGTGTCCACATAGAAGGAGTTCTCCCGCTGGCAGATGGTGGTGAGACGTTCTTCCACCTTGGTCACGTGGATTTTCTTGTATGCCTTCCGGCAGTAATCTGAGGCACAATTGAGAGTGGGGGGCATGTGAGACTCCACACAGCAGACAGGCCTCCTGGACACAGCCAAGAAAGCTAAGCAATGGATGCCAACAAACGTGGCTTTTTAGGTTAATGCAAAGGAGCAGAAAACTCAGAAAGACGTGTGCTAGTGAAGCATATGAAAGAAACGGCAGCCCCGTATGAATGGACCAAACACATGAAGACCACAGGAAGGAGGGTTTGGTAGCTGAACATGCACTGAAGGATAAATGACAAAAAGAAGCCTATAGGAAGAACTAGTTCACAGTGGTCTCATCTAGTTCAACAACTGGGTCGACTGACCTCAAGGTGTGACACACCAACACAGCCCAACGAAGACTCAAAAGTCAGAGAAAACACAGTCTGTGGAGATGTGCGCTGGCCCAACCGCTCACCTGCCAGCCTCCGCTTCTCGTATTTAGCCTGCTCCTCGCGGGACAGCTCATGAAAGGCCCGGGCTGGGCCCTCTGGGGTCAAGGGAGGGAACTTCTCTGACTCCAGCTGGTGCTGGATCCGATGATACTCGCTGCGACTGGCTGGCACTGGGAGGGGTGATGGGAAGAGAGTCTGTGATAGAGGCCCAGCCACCGCTCCCTGCTGAGCAGCACCACCCAGGGCGGACACTCACTGAACTCGCCCCTCCACTGCCAGGACATCTTCCTCTGGCAGTTTGCTCCAGGCTTGTTGAAGTCACAGGCAGCACAGGTGGCCTCATCCACCATGGCAGAGGGCTGTGAGGGGATAGGAAGGGAACAATTAGGGTTTGGGCAAAAGAGCTTGATTCTGATGTGAGAATCTCTCTCACCTGCAGGCGGTTCGTCAAGATGATGTTGGGGTACATGGCCCCCACGTCCAGGTGGTAGATAAGGGGACACTCAATTCGGTTAGGAACGTCTTTCAGGGAGGTGAGCTTGGTCTTAATCTGATCACACACCTACAGAGAAAGGGGAAAGAAGTGGAGGCTGGCGACCAAGACGAAAACTGGAGACTGGACAGAGTGACAGAGAAAGCACCATGGGTCGCAGACAGATGACAGATACCAACACCAGGCCCTGGAGGCGCAGGGGACTTGCAAGAAAAGACAGGACAGCATCACGGGAAGCAGCAGCCTCCACCCCAAAGAACTCTGGGGGTCGGGAGAAAAGCACAGAGTCTGTGGCCTCACATGGCACGGCCCGTCTGCTAGCAAGTAGGGCACCCAGCTAGATTATCAAGAGCCACAATTCCTGGGTGCCCCGAGTGCCCCCATGGTGCAGGCGTGTGCCACAACATCAACATGCCAGCAATCCCTCATCTGATGGATGCGAAGTTTCAAGAGGTTAGTATGGGCTCAAGGACGGGCCCTCTTAGACCAAACACCTGCTCTGAACTGTGACGCTTGACTGTTTCCAGCATTACTTTATAAACCAATGAATCAGATTCTGTTTCCAGACAAAGCTATTAGCTTAAAAACCCTCCTAATGCCAAACACCTAGAAATCCTAAATGAAATGTGAAAACTATCCCTGTAAATGCAATTCTGAGCTTCTAAGTCATCCCCAGAGAGCAAAAGTGACGAGCAGACTCAAAACCAGAGCAGTGAGTTGACTCAATGGGTACCTGGCAGGGCCGGGCCCTGTGCTGAGGTCTCCAAGACCATCCCCAGGTTTGGTGACTCACAGGGAAAAGACACAGAGCTCAATCAGCAAAGGAAAAAGGCACTTGCGGAGGAGCCCCAGGCTCAAGCTTGGATGAGCTGAATTCTTCCAGCATCAAGCTGTGACAACACATGAGAAGTGCTATCTCCCAGGGAAGCTCGTGGAGACCCAGTGCCCAGGGTTCTTACTGGGGGCCGTTCACGTAAGCAGCTCTGCCTGCATGGACCAAAACCCGGACTCCCAGAAGGAAAGCAGGTGCTCAGCACAGACCACCTTGTTTGCACAAGCAACCTGAGCGTCCGTGAGGCCTTCCTATCAGAGGGAAGCAAGAAACTTGTTGGAACCCGAGTTCCCAGACACCGAGGGCAGCCGTGCAGCAGGCCTTTCTGAGGTCAGCGGCCTCAGGCCTGTGCTGTGAGCTCTTTCCTTCACACTTCTCATGCCTCCTCAGGGAGGGGCAAGCTACACACAACAGGGAGACAAAACACAGAGCCCCAAATAAAGGCAGGACTCTCAAAGGCCGCCTCCATAAAAGAATAAACTAGAACAAGTCTGCTCACCAAAACCATGTGCATTCTGGGCTCTGGGCAAAGAAAGCATCTTCCCTGAGCATCTGTCATCACGGGTGCTAAGAGGTCTGTGATTTGCATTAAACTCTCCACTAAGACTGAGACCCTCCAGCCAAGAAACCAGATAAGAAGGGACATCAGGCCTGTGTCACTTTTGTGGAACCAGGAAGAAACTGTAAAATTACCTGACAGTCCTCCTACTGAAGAGGAATTCACATTCCAAAACTGCAGAACATGGGGAAAAAACACCCACCATGACTGAGAGCAGACACAGTGGGAGGAGACCCCTGAGAACGTCAGAGGAGTAACCTCCTGGAGTAAACATGCTAAAATGAGGCTAATTAAAGACAATAAAGAGCAAAAGTCTAAAACACAGGAAGAGAAACAACAAAGACCTACTGTATAGCACAGGGAATTATATTCAATATCCTGTAATAACCTATAATTGAAAAGAATATGAAAAAATATATATATATAGGGAATTCCCTGGTGGTCCAGTGGTTAGGACTCTGCACCTCTACTGCAGGGGCACGGGTTCAATCCCTGGTTGGGGAACTAAGATCCTGCAAGCCACGCGGCACAGGCAAAAAAAAAAAAAAAAGATTATATACATATGTATGTACATATATATATATATAAAACTGAATCACGTTGCTGTACACCTGAAACTTTATAAATTACTATACTTCAATAAAAAATTAAAATTAGAAAATAAATAAAACATAGGAAGAGAAAAAGTCCACTTTAAAGAAATAAAGCACATTTGAAAAAGAACCCAACAGAACTTCTAGAAATAAAAATATTGTCCTAAAAAACAAAAACAGTCACTGAAACTATAAAAGGCTAAACAGGCTTCTGATAGCCATGTATTTTTGTTTTATTTTTATTTTTATTCACTCCCCAAATGTAACACCTAGTTAAACCAGAACATTAGGTATGTACTTATTTGATAAGTTCATTTTATCCAAAATGTATGCAACACTAAAATTTGAGAACTACTGTATTTAGGAGTTATTCTAATAGTCATTAGATAATTTAATTTAATACACTGGCATTCTTAGACAAGCTGGCTAAAAAAAAAAACCTTTAGATCTGGGGTCGGCAAACCTCTGTGAAGGACCAGATAATAAATACTTCAGGTTTTGTGGCCACAGTCTATCACATATTTTTTTTTACAACATTTAAAAATATGAACACCATTCTTAGCTTGCTGACTGTACAAAAACAGGCCTTATGGGCTATAGTTTGCCAATCTCTAAACATTCAAGTATAAACTGGAAAACATCTAAATTATGCAAAAATTAACCAGAAGAAAAACATTAATCAGAAGGGTAGCCATCTTTTATGAAATACATTAACTTTGGTAAAGTCACATTAGAAAATCACTTGAATGCAAAATTGCCCTTAGTATTAAAAAGTTCCTTAAAACCCTCCAAAGGAGTCAAACTCAAACTAGTAAGGAAAAAATGACTAAAAGGAATATCTATCAAGTAGAACAGGAAATACCAGAAACATAATACTTATTGTTTCTAACAATCTCAGGCAAATGAGCCATTCGGAGAACAATCCCCCATCCATCTCTGTGCTAAGGCAAGCTCTGAAATGCTGCTCTGGAGGGAAGATGAGACGACCCAAGTAAGGGGCGGAAGGCTGGGATGACACCTGGACAGGCCAGACGTCGCTGTGAGCCCCCAGCTGACCCCTCCCACCAGCTGTCATCATATCACTGCCCGGATGATCACTCAGGAACAAAAAGGTGAACCTGCTGCCCTTCCCCTAAAGACCCTGGGCCACCCTATAGAGGAGTTTCAGGGACTTTGGAGACAGCTACGAAGACGTGCTACCTGTCACCCAGAAAGAGTTCACATCCAGATTCACTAAGGTGTCTGGAGTCCCTCCAGTTAGCATACCTTAAGCCTCACTCCTCACTCATTTCATTGGTTCTTGGACGTGAAAGTAGTCTCTTTTGGGAACTCCCTGGCGGTCCAGTGGTGAGGACCCAGTGCTCTCACTCCCAGGGGCCTGGGTTTGACCCCTGGTCATCTGGGAACTAAGATCCCGCCTGCTGCGCCCACCCCCACACCAGCCCCGCAAAAAAGAAAGTAGTAATTTTGTTCAAGTTGTTCTTTAACTCCTCTTTGTTATTCAGCCCAGACTCTCTTCTTCCCAAGTTGGTTCATGGAGAGTTCCCAAAGTACATGACAGCTGCAGCTGACAAGAGCTGCACAGTACTTCATAGTTTGCAGAGCATGTGCACACGTTCTTCTTTGAATTTTGCCTGGTGAATCTGTTACAAGGCGTTTCTTGAAATCAGTCCTAGAACTGGTAAGAACTGCAAAGTACTGAAGTAGTTGAATATGTTAAAGTGTTGAGCAGGACCTGACAGAGACCCAAGATGTGCCGCATCCAGAGGAACAGGACAGCAAAGTGGGAGGTGCCTAGGGCCTCCAGTCATGTGACGCACTTTGCATATGGCGTTTTCTAACCATTATGTGATGGACTTTACAGTCACTGTATTCTGCCCTGTAATTTGTAGGAACTCCTACCATCATTTTTTAAAGTCTCCTGACAATAAAAAGTAAAAATCCTCCAATGGCTCCTCACTGCCTACAAAATACAGTTCAGGTGAACTGGCACGGAACCCTTCACTTGCCTTCCTTGCTCCCACATCACACCACTTTGTCCCGAAAGCCTTCGCCATCTCTGTGAAATCCTCCCACCTCACCAAGTCGAGTCACTCACTGCGAGCACCACGCTCTCCTGTCCTAACTAGACCGGACCAGGCCCCGTGTCCTCTGTCTCGGCGCCCAAGCGCCACCACACAATAGGTGCACAATAAACATGCCGATGAAAGAAGCCAATGTGCGAGGCGAGGCGTGTAAGCAGACCGTCCCCCCTCCAGCCCCCGCGCGTTACCTCTTGGAAGTTGGTGACCTGCTCCACGGGCACCTTCTCCTCTTCCTCGATGGCGTGACGCATGGTCTTCTCCACCCGCTGCAGCAGGAAGTCAAAGGCAGCAGGATTCTAACACAAACAACCGAGAGGCCATGAGTAAGAGCGGAAAATGCCCTCGCACCAAGCAACCTGCCTCAGGTGGGACGCTACAATGAGAACGCTCCAGGAGCCAAGTGCTCGCCCTACAGCACCCTAAACGGCAGGCCAGACAAAGGACGGCTGGCGGGGGGCCCACGGGGCGAGGGCTTTATTTCAGCCCTTGTGGGCTGGGTCCCTCCTGGGTCCGCCCACAGCTCTGGCGGGAAGAGGCCCAGCTTCAGGAGCCTCAGGGGGGGCGCACCATCCGGAACCGGCAGGGGATATCGCTGCGGAACACGCCCGACTCCAGGGCTTCCACGTGGCCACCCACGTAGGTCTCGGCGTCCAGCACGTGGCCATCTTCTGTCAGCTTGCTGAACTCTGGCTCCTGCTTGTTGGGGAAGATGATGTTGGCGTGGAAGGCCTGTACCATCAGCAAGGCCTCACACAGCGTCCCGGAGCCCTTCCGCAGCACCTACGGGGGAAACGCCAGGCTTCCAGCCAAACAGCAAAATCCAATGGCTGCGTCCGCATCAGCGGCCTGGGACCACCCCTGGCAGGCAGCGGGCCGGGAGAGGCACTGACCTCGTCGGGCTCCATGGGGATGATGGTGCACAGGGCGAATATGAAGGGGTGGACGTACTTCATGTACAGGTAGTACGTGGCCACCGCGTCTGACACCGAGTAGGTGGCCAGCGTCTAAGGACAGAGTATCAGAGAGTAAGGTCAGTGAGGCGCCCAGCAGGCCACCACCCCCAGCCGAAGGGCAACTCAGCGAGGCAGTGCACGTGCCTGGGGCTGCTCAGTGGCCATCCGGCACATGTCCTCGGGGTCCAGTTCCACGGGGTCATAGCCCAGCTTGGCTTTGGCAGCTGCTTTGAGGTTGTGGCTGCCCACGGGAAGGTAACTGTCCCTCTTCACCCACCTGGGAATGAGAAAGAGAGCAAAAGCCAGAGATGATTCTGAGACGAAGCCCAGGAACCTGTGAGAGGCTGCAAAGCTGGACACACCACAGGAAGATGCAGGGTCCTGATGGGTATCCCAAACATCTCCAAGGCGTCACGTGGTGCAGGCCCCTTGTGAAAAGCTTTCACCCCGATCCAGTCAATTTCAGACAAACCCACAAACAAGGAGATGCCAGAGCCAGTCCTACAGCCCCACGGCCTTCCTCTCAGCCTCACAGAGAAATACAAAGGTGAGCAGGCAGGAACCTGCACCCTCTGGCCTTCCGGATCCCTCCACAGCTTGTCCCCTCTACAGGTGCCACCAGGCTCTGCCCGGCTCTGCCCCGCTCTCCCCGCCCCTCACACCCTGTTGTCAAACTCCCCTCATCCTCTTGCACCATCCCTTCAGCACAGAAACGCTCCAGGCCACCTTGTGCCCATCGCCACCTCGTGCCCATCGCCACCTCTTCCCCATGACACACACCGCTGTCTCTCTAGGACCCACGTCTTCTTACTGGCAGCATCCAATCTCACCTTCCTTGGCCTCCCTGCCCTGTGGGCCATCCTCTCCCTCAGAAATGCCCCGCTGGGGCCTCCCCGGCACTGCTGCCTCCACTGAGGGTGCCCGCTTCTCTTTTACTTCTCTTCTTGAGAATCTATCAACTATCACTTTTTTTTTTTTTTTTTTTCACATCATGGTGCCCCACAGTCTCCAGGCCCTCCACGTGGGTAGGGCTCCCAGGCCTGCTTCCACTCGGAACCCGAGCTCTGTCCTATTCCCCCATGAGCCCACCCCAAGCCCTGAGAACCAGAGCTTCCCACGCCTCCTGCACCTGCCCCCAAATCTACAGATCCCCAAGTCCTCGGCTCTCAAATACCTCTAGTCCAGCCCTCTTCACTCCTGTGCACGTTATGACCCGGCCTGCCCCTTCAATCCACAGGCCATAACATCAGGGCTAAAGAGAAAATGCATCAATGGCTCCCCATGACCACCAAGATAAAACCCCCTCTCCACCAGGCACAGAAAGCCCACGAGACCTCCTTCCACTCCAGCCTTGCCTCTCAGCACTCTGGGCCACCTTGCACTCTTGTCCTCAGCCTGGACACCCCAGCCTGCCTGGACACCATGCACGAGCCTGACTACCACACCCAACCTCGTGTGGGAAGCCAGGCGCCTCCACGAGCTCCCATAGCACCGGGCCTCACTCTACCAGGTCTTTCTTTCTGGTCTGGTTTCCACACCCTGAGGACCAGTGCTCAGCATGTGTTTGCTGACTGAATGAATGATGAACAAATGATGAAAGACACATCCCGGGACCTGGGCAGAGCCGGCAGCCACTGTCCTCTCAGATAATGGGAGCTACTTCTTGTGGACAGGACCAGCGTGTGCGAGAAGGGAACCTTGGACCTCACTCACAGAAAGCCCTCATGAGACACTGTGACCAGCCGCCAGGTGAGCTGTGGGGCCTACCTGAGACAGTCCATGTGGATGCATTGGGGTGCTTTGTACTCCCCCTGGCTGTCTTTCTGGAACCCAATCTCCTGGTACATGCTCAGTCCATGGACCGCTGCTCTGGCCTCCACAAACGGCCTAATGACGAGAGGACGGACAAGCACATGGGGCAGTGAGTCTCTAGTTCCTGCAGAGACAGGGAAGACTGCCCCCAGGGGATGCCTCACACGATCTCCTCTCAAACGGAGTGAGGAGCCCACCTGTGCCACCCAGTGGTGCTCCTCCTCCCCCTCCCTCCCCTCCCCTTTTCTGACTCACCAGTCGAAAAAGTCCCCATTATAGGTGACCATGATGTTGGGTTTGGTCTCCTGGATGTGTTCGAACCATCTTTGGATTAGATGAACCTGAATTCAACAAATCTTAGCGGTCAGAGGGTTGCTTTTACTCTCCTTCAAGCGATTTCCAGGCAGCTCTCCAAAGCTGAGGAGCAGCAACCTCACATGAGCCTGTTATTTCCAACCCAACGGGGCCTCCAGGTGAACGAGGACCAGCCAGTGGGGACTGAGTCTAGCTGCTGCTATGATTAAAGGAATGCCGAGGGCTAAGAGGGTCACCAGGCCCGCCTCCCCTTCCCACTCTACCGGAAACATCAGGCAGTTTCCCAAGTGACACCTCTACCTCATCAGGCGCATTGAAGACATAGAAGGGCCCTTCATATTCTGGCTTGGGGGTGAATTCGAAATCTTCTATATCTTCTGAGACAATCTCCCTGTTGGTGATGAGGTAGCCCTGGGAAGTTCATTAGCAGTTAGTATGAGTTAGAGACACAAAGCCAAAGACACACCTCTCACACGCAGCCCAGAGACTCTCGCTACAAAATCTCTGCAGCAACTTGAAGCGCCCTGGCTTTCCCAAGAAGAGACACGCGACCTAATCCTCAGATTTGCCTGGAAGGCAGAGCGTGGCTGGATGTCAGAACAGGTTCTGTGGACTCCACTCACTCATTATTCACAAAAACAGTACTAACCAAGGGTGGACACTGTTCTGGTTTGGGGACCAGCTATGGTCCTTGTTCACAGAGAGCTTACATCCCAGAAGGCACCACTCACCTGACCATCAATCATATAGGAAATCATCATAATCTGATCAGTCTCAGCATCGGGAAACTTGAGGGGCAGTTTGGTCGTCTCAATGTCAAATGCTAAAACCACAGGGTCCTGAAGGGACAAAATGTAGCATTAAGTCGGCCACAAACCAAGCTGAGCTCTGGAGACCCTGTGGTCTTCTTGACACCCACCACCTCCACCTCTACTGCCAGTTACTAAAAGCAGGAGTCAAGCTGCTGTGGGGAAAGGTTCAGGAGGAAGTGGGGCTGGCATCTTGGGGATGAAGGACCTATGTCCAGAATACCATGATGATATGAAAACTTAAACATATGAGAAAATGCTAGAGTAGCTGTTCATGGGAGAAGTCTAGAATTACAGAACACGTGAGTCTCAAAGCTCTTTAAAATGCACCACTCATTTTGTCCTTTATGACAACCCTGACAGGAGATTATGATACAGAACTGACAACTTCACCTTGGATGTGAGAAAACAGAGTATAGACTTTCCCAAGATCACAAAGCTGTCCCCAAACCAGTTATGAATCCATTTTTCAACATATCACTTTACTATTAACCACCCAAAATGGAAGTCAGAGCTTTCCCTCAAATGTTCCGATCCAGCCTAGCTCAAATACTGACGTCACGTGATGATGTATGTGTGCAAAGTGAAATTATACTGTCAGGTCAAAAACTGATGGAAAAAACAATTACCCCATAATTCTTTTCAGAAGGTATTTGAGGAAAAAGAAGTAAACAAATCTTTGAATCAAATTCACCTTTCAGCGCAGAATTCACTCTCCAAAAACAACTGGAAAGTTTAGGATGGAAGAAAGGCAAGTGGTACTTACGGGTCGTTCAACAAGGTCATCGCGGCGGGCTATTTCCACTGGAAAGGCACTTCCTCGGTACCGGACATTGTACCAGTGAGCCTGCAAGACGTGTGGTGCATTAACTAGACTTCTACGTCTGTCCAAGGAAGTCAACTCTATGGATCTATCCTTCAATATCACCTCCTGGCTATCAGGAACTGCCCACATGCAACAGCCCACTCACCACATGGATCTTCAGGTCGATGGAGAGGCGGATGTGGTAGGGCACGTCGTACTCTCGCATGTCCACAATGTTGTCCAATTGGTCAGCAATCTTCTTAGAGGCTTCCTCTTCATCAGTAATCACACTGCCCCCTCGTAGAACACTGCAAAATAAAGACAGCAGCTCTTTCAACTATGCTCCGCTAGGGGCTGGAGTGGGGAAGACCAGTGTCCATACAATGAAAACACTAAAGTTTTACAAGGTGGCTGAGATGATCAGGACAGGCCCTTCGTAAGGAATGACCTTGGATGACCCCCACCCCAAGCAGCAGGCCACAGACACAAGGAAGTTCAGTATACTTAGGACATTCATTTTATAGGATATAAGTTACACCCCATTTAAAAGAGCAAAGAAAGGAAACTGTTACCTGGGAGGCATGTCTACAGATGTGACCCACCCTCACTGAGCTTATTTCTTCATCAAGAAAAAGAGGATGACAGTAACAGGCCCACCCTGCAAGAGCGTCATGAGGTACTAGCCACAAAGCTGTCGGCATGGTGAAGTGACAGGTAAACAGTGACTATTTCTGTATCATAATTATTCTTGCCATATCCAAGAGGGAATCACTGTCACTAGAATATTCACTCCAATATTAGCCCACTAAGCTTCCAAATACCGAATGGACTATTAAGGGGGGAAAGAAAGGCAATGGGTTTTAGAGAAGGCAGGCCTCTGGGGACTCGGTCTCTGGTTACAACTTGCAATATTCTGAAAAGTAATTAATGGGCCACTGTTGGGGGGTAGTGTGCAGAAATGCTCAGGGTCCCAAACTGATCTACTTTTGTCAGAGAATACAATTAGTTCTTCTCAAGTCATCTTAACTTTTTGTGTGCCTTTTTTTAAAATTGAAGTAGAGTTGATTTACAATGTTGTGTTAATTTCTGCAGTACAGCAAAGTGATTCAGTTATACATATATAAACATTCTTTTAAAAATTCTTTTCCATTATTATTTATCACAGGATATTAAATATAGCTCCCTATGCTACACAGTAGGCCTTATTGTTTATGTATTCTATATATAATAGTTTGCATCTGCTAGCCCCAAACTCCCAATCCATCCCTCCCCCCCACCTCCCCCTTGGCAACCACAAGTCTGTTCTGTATGTCCGTGAGTCTGTTTTTGTTTCATAGATAAGTTCATTTGTGTCATATTTTAGATTCCAAATTATAAGTGATATATAGTATTTTCTTTCTCTTTCTGACTTACTTCACTTAGTATGATAATCTCTAAGTCCATCCATACAGCTGCAAATGGCATTATTCTATTCTTTTTTATGGCTGAGTAGTATTCCACTGTATATATGTACCACATCTTCTTTATCCATTCATCTGTCGATGTACATTTAGGTTGTTTCCATGTCTTGGCCATTGTGAATAGTGCTGCTATGAACATAGGGGTGCGTGTATCTTTTGGAACTATGGTTTTGTCCAGATATATGACCAGGAGTGGGATGGCTGGGTCACATGGCACTCTATTTTTTAGTTTTTAGAGAAACCTCCATATTGTTCTCCATAATGACTGCACCAATTTACATTCCTACCAACAGTGTAGGAGGGTTCCCTTTTCTCCACACTCTCTCCAGCATTTGTTATTTGTAGACTTTTTAATGATGGCCATTCTGACTGGTGTGAGGTGGTACCTCACTGTAGTTTTGATTTGCATTTCTCTAATAGAGATGTTGAGCATCTTTTCATGCGCCTGTTGGCCATCTGTGTGTGGAAGTCACCATAACTTTTAATTAGCCAAGATTTCTTCTTAACCTCTTACCCTGTTTCTTATTACTGTTGCTGTCTAAATATTTAATGAACAGTGTTTGTTGTTCTATATTTAAATTTCTCTGTATAATACCCAGGGATCTCTGAAGAAGATGTGCTATGTAAATCTAGGTATTTAATAAAATTTGCAGACATCTTAACACTTACTAAAAACCATGAAAACAGACTGTGTTAAGATGGTGGGATTAGAAATCTAAAATGTCTACTGTTACAGCAACTCAATTTGGAGCCACAAATCTACCCTCTATGTAAGAAAAGAGGAACAGCTAAAATACAACCTGGGAACCCACCATTTCTTTAACACAAAGGGAACATATAAGAAAGTCTACCTAATTGCTCAAAACTGTTTCCACATTGAATGGAGCCAATCATTAAGGTAATTTTATTGCTGAGTTTTCCCACCTCCTACCCATCTGGTAAACTTAGGAAAAACGGGCCACAGTCCTTGGGACTGACTGGCTGCTCTGCTTATGTGAATGAAGCTTACCTGGTGAGCATAGCCGTATAGGCATCACTGGCGTGGCCCTGCTCCCGGTTTTTCTTCACAGCAGGGGAGATCTCCTTCCTCACTTTGACAAGGTCCTCCACGGTGTTGAAGGACAGCTTAATGTAATTTCGTTTCAAACCAACCAAGTGATTTGGCTACAGAGTGAAGAGATGGTGCTCATGAGTTCAAAGAGAAAAAAATACTATATTGGGGAGAGAAAATAAGGCGAGACGATTCAAAGGTAAATAAATGATTTGAAGAGTTGGCAACTCCAAAGCACCTTGTTCAACTCTGCATGTGGCACCAATTATGCCACTAGAGTTGTCTAAGAGGATACAGGGACAGTCACCAAAGCCCATCATCTATACTGTCCCACAGGTGTGGAACTTGTCCTCTTCCCATCTCACCCCATGGGCAGGGTGGACCCGGCCTCATTTACCCTGAAAGGGCTGGGTGATACTCACCAAGTCCAGATCCTCTTTAGGGACAGTCTCTACTTTAGCAATTTTACCCTGAAACTTCTTAGAGAGAAAAGACGAAACTTCTCGCTCACAACCCTAAATCAGGATCAGAATGAAAGGACTTCCCGTTAGTAAAATCTATTTCCTTCCTTGCTTATTTCTCTTGAAGCCTCTTTATTTCCAGTTTTGAATCCCCCCACAAAACGAGGCACAGGTCGTTTGACCTGATGCCATGAACCACAGACTTACCTTTCTGGTTGCAATGTAGAAATATGGCTTATAGGGCAAGGCCACCTGCAAGAGTCACAACCCATTCAGGGGTGATGAGAAAGAAAAAAGGAAGAAAAATGAAGACAGGCTGTTTGCTGTTATACCCGTGATATAGCCTAGCCTAGATCCAATGCATCCTTGACTTTGACATATCTTAAGAGAGACAGTGCAATAGAAAATTAGGACCTGCACATATCACAGGGGCAAGAGTCTAAGAGACACAATGCTGCTCATCTTTCAGTCTTTCTGAGCTAGCTTCTCTTAGGACATCTTAAGTGGTGACTAATGTGGCTCCAAGGGGCCCATGTCCCTAAAGGGCTTCAGGTAGCTGCACAGCGCAGGTCTCCCAATCCCTCTCCTCACAGTTGCAGAGCTAAAAGGACACTTGTCATTTTGAGCCCAGCTATGCCTCATTACTGAGTGGTTGTTAGCTTCTTGGATGTCAAGGGCTTACCTTAAATCTGCTCCCATCATCTTGAATAAAGTAGTAATCCACTGCACTAACTAAGCGTTTATCTTCATCTAAAATCTCCGTCTACAAGAGAAACAGTCAACATGGGCACAAAGTTATCCTCTACACAGCACAAGAGCCTTTTCCTCCTTCTCTGGGAAACTGAGCACTTTAAAAACAAAATCTTTCTCTACCTTGCATAAACACTACTGGCCCCACTCACAAGAACCGCATCATAACAGCCTCCAAATGGGATTTCTCTATTTCCCCCTCACCTTTGAAAGCTTTATTCTTATGGGTAACAAGGATGCCCCTTACCTCAGTCTTCCCAGTGGCCTCTTTACGACCCAAAGAAGTTAGAGCGGAAAGCAGGAGAGCTACAAACAATCCCATCTCTACCTGTATTGCCCAGACAACAGGTCCCCGCTAGCTGTCACCTACTCTTCAGACAAGGGCTATGCCACAAGGGGTGCAGCCACCCTCCTGAATGGAAGGAGGAAGACGGAGGAAAAGCACAGGTGCTTACAGGGTGCATGTTGATAAGCCAGCCTGTCTTCTCACCAGGCTCCTTGAGTCTCTCAAAACCAAACCGCAGATCCATCTTATCTGTCCACTGACTGCGCTCCAGGCGCTTGAGTGCCGAGACAGAGGTAGAGGGGCCATCGTCCCTGAGTGAAAGGAGAGAAATCCGGTCTCTGTTGATCATGACACTATCTACTCCCGCAGCCCTCAGTCTGCCTAGTGTAAGAATTTCGTTTGTGACATGGTAGGAGCACCCCTGAAAAACCTCACATTTGGCAAAATAGCTCATTAAGATAACAGGACTCAGGAAAAAGATGACTGGGGCAGAACCCTCAAAACTTGTTTACCTGTGTAACCAGAACACTAATAAAAACAACAATCTTGGCTGGACACTGCTGCCTCATGGGATATTAAAAATGCACAAAGTCCAATACTGCAATCCTGAGCATTTATCCCAAAGAAAAGTCGCGCTCATACAAAAAACTTGCATGTGAATGTTCATTGCAGCTTTGTTCATTACAGACAAAAAGTGGAAACAACCCAGATATTCTTCAACAGGTGAATAGTTAACCCATGTTATATCCTTCCCATGGAATACAATTCATTGACAACAAACTTACTGATACATGCAATAACCTGGATGGGTCTCAAGGGAATTATGCTGAGTGAAAAAGCCAACTCCCCCAAATTGCATATTTTATTCCACTTATATAGCATTCTTAAAATAACAGTTGGAGATGGAGAACAGATTAGTAGCTGCCATGAATGGGGGAAGGGAGGTGGCTGTGGCTATAAGAAGGTAGCACGAGGGATCCTTGGGACAGAACTGTTCTGCGTCTTGATTGTGGTAGTGGTAGTCATGAATACACAAAGTGCACAAAACTAAATACACACACACACAAATGAGTGTACATGCACTGTTGTATCATGTCAATTTCCTGGTTGTGACACTGCACTCTAGTTACATCAGATGTTACCACTGGGGGAAACTGGGTTAAGGGATCTCTGTGTAATTTCTTACAACTGCATAAGAATCTACCACTATCTCAAAATAAAAAGTTGTTTCTTTGTTTATTTATTTTTTAAATGTTAGTTCCCAAATTTAGTTTGTTTCTTGGAAAATGCAATTAACGGTATCTACCACACAGGATTTTCATGAGCATTAGAGACAATGAATGTAAAAGCACTTTGAAAAATGCCAAGTTGGCAGCACAGTATTATGTACAAAAAAAAGAATGACCAATGGAGTGGAGTCTAGTTCTACCAAAAAGGAGCAGTGATGATTAAATCACATGATGCACATGATGTGAGGACAGGATTCTTTGTAGTGAGTGGGTGCCTGATAGAGTATGTGTGATATTTACTAAAGATCAATAGAAACAGAGGGGAATATCCGTTTTTTCTCATCTACAAGGTAAAATTCTGTAATGTCAGAGTTATTTGAAATAACTTGAATGAACTAATTCATCTGTGTTTTCAAGTCATGTAATTTGAGTTGGAAAAATACTGACTGAACACTTTTCAGGTACCACCCTGTGCAAGGCACGTGGAAATAACGCACAGTACTCCTACACACACTGAGGTGGCTGCAGCACATCTGGGAAAGCGCATTTCACACTAGCAAAGTGCAACAAGGAGGTCTGCAGTGCCTGAGTGTATAGAGACAGCAGTGACCCAGGCTAGGCCATTTCCTCTTTTATCTGGTTTATAAACATTGAAAGGTAGCTTTAATTTCTATACAGCAAAGTCATTAGCCATGTTTTTACAGAGCTGTTTGTTTTAAATGCACAACATGAGAGGAGAGGTCCTGGTTTATGACTGCTGAGCACAGGAGAAAAGTGTAGCCTGCCACCCGAGATGGGAGGGAGGCCCTGGTGCAGGCGCTCAGATGAAATTTTCTTCAAACAGAGCCAACAGTGCACATGTCTGTGCAACACTCCAGCCAAGAGCTCTTTCCTTCCCTACTGCGGATTCCAACCCCCTTGCCTAGGGAAAATTGCAAATGAACCAATATAATCTCCACATTTTACTGACATTCTCCTGTTTACCAACTACATATGAGCAAACTGGGGTTACAGAAACTCACCTGTTGTGGCAGAATAAACTGTACCTTAAAAACACGATATATCTTCTGGGACACCTGAGTCTAGATGTCAGCAGAACCACATAGGGATAAAGGTGGGGATATAATATTGTTCTGTGTGAGAGGAACTATCTCAACTGACAAGGGAAATCACTTCTCAGCTCAGTACATCTGCTTCAAACTTGCCAAGCCTTTCTCTGGTTAGGATTTTGTAAATAACTCTTCATACAGATTTGATCATAAACCTTAAATTAAGTACTTGACGAAGACTTTCCACCAACAGAACTATCCAAAACTGTTCTGATTCCAGAGGCTGGGATAATCCCAAATTGTTCACAATCTTTAACTCCACAGGTGTGATCCCATCTAGATTGACCAGAGTAATTATGGTTTATCTATCTTCAAAACAGAACAATTATTTTATTAGCATTCCAACTTAAAACACAAATGCTAGGGCTTCCCTGGTGGAGCAGTGGTTAAGAATCGGCCTGCTAATGCAGGGGACACAGGTTCGAGCCCTGGTCCGGGAAGATCCCAAGTGCCGTGGAGCAACTAAGCCCGTGCACCACAACTACTGAGCCCTCGTGCCACAACTACTGAAGCCCGCGTGCCTAAAGCCCGTGCTCCGCAACAAGAGAAGCCACCGCAATGAGAAGCCTGCGCACTGCAACAAAGAGTAGCCCCCGCTCTCTGCAACTAGAGAAAAGCCCATGTGTAGCAACAAAGACCCAACGCAGCCCCCCCTAAAAAAAAAAAAAAAGCTAGTCTCTTCTTTAAACTGCAGTTCCGAGATTCTGGACCCTGTATATTTTTGGCAGAAGGCCTATTTATTAGTTAAGCCAACTATATTCTGCACTCCTCAAAAATGTACAGCTAAGAATCGATATCCCTTGCCTTTCTTTTTTTTATTTTTTATTTTATTTATTTCTGGTTGCATTGGGTCTTCACTGCTGTGCGCGGGCTTTCTCTAGTTGCGGCAGGCAAGGGCTTCTCATTGCGGTGGTTTCTCTTGTGGGCAGCACGGGCTCTAGCTGCGCAGGCTTCAGTAGTTGTGGCACGAGGGCTCAGTAGTTGTGGCTCACAGGCTCTAGAGCGCAGGCTCAGTATTTGTGGTGCACGGGCTTAGTTGCTCCGTGGCATGTGGGATCTTCCTGGACCAGGGCTCGAACCCATGTCCCCTGCGTTGGCAGGCGGATTCTTAACCATTGCACCACCAGGGAAGTCCTGGCTTTTTGTCTTAATGTAAATAAATGAGCTACTTTATAAACCAATGAGCAGAGAAAAATATGTATGCGTCTAGAGTGGTGCAGTCTAAGAAAGGAAGCAGTCTAAGAAAGCTAAATATACAAAATAGAGACCAGATTTAAAAAAAAAAAAAAAAAAGATCTGAACTAAGCCTGTGCAGAATTCATGTCTTTAATTACTGTAACACATTTCACTAGTTATTAACTTGTAAACAGAAGTGGTCAGAGAGTTGCTTAAGAAAAACTCCTTTGCCTGAAGGTAGTCCTTGGGTCTATCACCTCCACTTGAAGAACAGAATGACCTATTTCAAGATTAGGATCCTTATTTTTCACAAAAGATTACAGCCACCTGTTGTAGGCAGGATAATTGACAACCCGCCCCCTCCAGATGTGTATGTCCTAATGCAAGGAACCTGTGTTATCCTACATGACAAAAGGGAGTCTGCAGGTGTGATTACGTTCAGGATTTTGAGATGGGGATTATCTGGGTGGGCTCACTGCAATCATAAAGGGAGGGTCCTTACGCGAGGGAGCCAGAAATCAGAGCGAGAGACTGGAGATCTGACAGTGTTGCTTTTGAAGGTGGAGAAAGAAGCCTCTACGAGCTACAAAGGGCAAGAGAACAGATTCTCCCCTCAAGCCTTCAGAACGAAAGAAGCCCTGTCCCATCTTGAGTTTTAGGACTTCTGACCTGAGAATACACTGGTACAGTGTAAGCCACTAAGCGGTCGTCTGTTACCGCAGCAGTGGGAAACCAACACACCACCACAGGGTATGGCATTAAAATCTCTGGATCCACCTTCAATCAAAACCGCAGAAAAACTGTATTCCAGGCCCTGCTAGAGAACACAGGTAACTTCAGTCTGAGGCCCAGATCTCTACCCAGTCAAGACTGAATGGAGTGCTACTTACGGAGGATTGCTCCCGGGCGTGCGGCGCTCTGTCCTAGTAATACGTTCCTCCAAATACCCTGGGTTCTATCTTGGCATCAAGTGAGTTGGATTAAGTGGACTCGAAAACTGCTCACTTGGACCATACCGCCTCTCAAAACTTTTCTCAGGAGCCGCATAACTCACTTTTTACCCCGTGATAGTACAAAACCCGAACGACGGAGGCAACCGTAACAAAGACAACCACCGTTACTGAGCGTTTACAACCGGACCGACACTGTCCGAGCGCTGCGCCCGAAATCCAAAGCGGCTCTTCCTACTCGGCAGCGGCGCCACACCGCGCTCAGGGCCGCCGGGCCCGCGCCAGGCAGCGGGCGGGACCGGGAGGCCGACGCTGCGCGCCTCCCCCGCCGCGACTCGAGCACACAACGCGCCGACCGCAGCGCGCGCCCAGGGCTTGGGCGCCGACCCGAGGTTAGGCTACACCGCCTCGGCGCGCTCCTGGCGTGGCCCGGGGCTTCTCCCCCGAGGAGAACGCGCCCGCAGCGCAGCCCCGCACGAGCCCCGCTCCGGCGCGTCCCTCCCCACGGCCCCGCCCCAGAGACGCCCAGTCCCCGCTGAGCCGCCGCCGGGCCGCTCGCCGAGGGGCCCGGACACGGCGCCGACAAGGCGGCACCACCGGGACGAGGGGCGGCGGCGGAAAGACGCCCGACTCTCAACCGGGAGCCCACGTCGGGCGGCCGTGGGGAGCGCCCCAGGCGCTCTCGCCGCTGCTCGCGGAAGCCCCGCGCGCTGAGGAGGGGGCGCTCCCGCGCCGCCCGCCGCCCGCCCCCCGCCCGGGGGGCTGGGCCACCCCTCACCGGCTAGCGTCGCCGTCCGACCCCGGCTCCGCGCGCCGCCGCCCGCTGTTCCTCAGAACCATAGCGCGGCGCTGGCGCCAACTCCGCCGCCGCAGCTTCCCTGTAAAAATTTGGCGCGCTCCAACCAACTCTCGCGAGAGACCGGAAGCTCCCCGCCGCCCAATCAGAAGGCTCGATGCGCCCCGCCCCGCGGAGCTCCAATCGCCGCCGGCGCCCGAGGGGGAGGTGGCCCGTTAGGGACTCCCGGAAAAGTGCGCGGAGGCGCACGCCGCGCACGGAGGGGTGTGTCCCGGGAGGCACTGCGGAACGCGGCGGGGCGGGAAATGTCCGGCCGTCCCCGCCCCTTGCGCCGCACCCGGAGCCCAGCGGGGTTAGTGTCCCCGGCCGGCGGAGGCGATGGCGGAGGCGATGGCGCCGGCGGCGTCGAAGCTGAGGGCCGAGGCTGACCTCGGGGCATTCCCGCGGCGGGCTCTCGCCCAGTAGCTGCGCCTCCTGCGGCTCTACCCGGTGCTCACCAAGGCGGCCACCAGGTCGGCGCGGAGCGGCGGCGGAGGGGACCGGCCCGGGCGGGGGGCGGCCCGGACCTCGGACGGCCCGGTGACCCAGCCCGATAGGTGTATCCAACGTGGGGGTTTGAGCGTGAAAGGCAAAATTCCGGTGCGTCAAAATGACCCTCCAGAGGCCTTAAATTAACCAGAAAGCTCAGCACGTGCCGTTCTGTATATTCGGTTCCGAACCGTAACTCTTAGACACCCTAAAATGTGGACCCAGGGACCAGACTAAAGGAGTGCACGAGCCGAAGGACCCTGCAGACCTCGGGGCCTCCAGCCCCTCTGCCCCGGAGGTGACGGCCGTCCGGGGTGAATGGGGCCCAGGGGAGAAGTCTGTCACCCGCCAGCGTGCGCGGCGTCCGCTGCTACCTTCCGGCTTGTTAGTACCTGCTCTTGCTTTGAGGACTAGAATGGACTAGAATGGGTTGAGGTGAACGCCTTTAGGAAGTGCGCGGGAAGCCTGGACGGGGTGGGAGGTGTTAAGGCTTGTTTTCTTTGGCGGCTTTGCATGTGGGAGAAAGCTGACACAGCGCCCTCCGTGCTCCGGTTAGGTCGGCCCTTTGATTTGGAGTACTGAGCTTTTTGTGAGACATCCCCCCTTCATTACTTTCAATTAATAGACTTTATAAGTTTGTCCCCTTTTATTAATTTAGCCTTTCATACATGTGCACAGCTGCTTCCTGTGTGGGGAGCATTAGCAGTGATTAAGATAAGTAAGTTCCTACCCTGACGGAGCTTGTATTCTAGTAAAGAACTAGACAAAAAGCAGATAAATGTATAACACAGATAAAGTGGTCAGGGCAGTTTTTATCTGAGGAGGTGACATTTAAATGGAGGCCTGAGGAAGGAGGGAGCAAAAAAGGGAAGCAGAGGGCAGAGGGCACGGCGGGTGCAAAGGTCCTGAGGGAGGAGCTAGCTAATAATGGTGGAGTGGAAGGTGGGTCTGTGTCCCTGGAGAACATGAACAGTGAGCAAGGGGGAGGATGAGGAAGAAGAAGCCAAAGATCAGATCAAGAGGCCCCTTATTGTCCCTTCTAAGAATTTTCGATTTTATAGCTTAGAGAGCTTCTCAGAACGCAGCTATAGACCAAGCCTTTGAGCAACTGGGCCTGTCTCCACCTTTTTATTTGAAAATTGTATTGTGATAATTGTAGATTCACATGCAGTTGTAAGAAATAATACAGGGAGCTCCCTTGTATACTTTTCCCAGTTTTCCTCATTGGCAACATTCTGTAAAACTGTAGTACAGTATCACAACAAGGACACTGGCATGGATACAGCCCATAGGTCATATTCAGATTCCCCCAGCTTTTCTTGTACTCGTCCATGGGTGAGTGTGTGTTTAATTCCATGCAGTTTTATCACATGTATAGGTTTGTGTATCCACCACCATAGTCAAAATACAGAAAAGTTTCATCATAAGGATCCCTCCTGTTGCCCTTTTATAACCACACATGGTAACCTTTTGCAGAATTATAGGATAATATCACAATCAGGATATGACACTGATACCACCCGCCAGTTGGAAATCTTACTGTGCTCCTGTGTGTGTATATTACATTCTGCCGTCTCCACCTTTTCATGTAGGGACCTCACATTTCGGCTGCTCTGATAAGGGTTCATCTCTACCCATCCCCAGCATGTTCTTAGAACCGCCATGCTAATTATGTGCAAGAACAGATGCCCTCCTGCACGTTTTCTGAATACCTCTCTGTCCACAGTGGCATTTTGTCATCACTTGGGAACTTCCTGGCCCAGTTGATTGAGAAGAAGCAGGAAAAAGAAAACTGCTCTCAAAAGCTAGATGTCAGAGGGCCTCTCAGATATGCCATTTACGGGTGAGTTCCATAAAGGGGCTGGTTTACCCAGTAGCAGGCTAAGTGTGACAAAGCTAGGATATCAAGACCTGGAATTATCTACCTCAGAAAAACAATTTTTTAAAAAGCATCGAAGTCATCGTGGGAGAAAGTCAGAATGGTGGATAACATTAGCTTCACTTATTTTATAGTTTCATTTGCTTTTTGTTTTGAATTGCATGGGTGAGGGTGGCCATCGTAATTGGATTGAGAAACCTGAGGGCAGATAGCTCACCTGAACCTAAAATCGGACTTCAAGACCCAAAGACCCTGAAAGAGGGAAACAGGCTCAAATATGGCCAGTTAGTTTCTGTTGTTATTTTCATAGCATAAACATCCAGAAAAGAAATACGTATCCTGAAAATTGTCATTTCTGAACCACTTTTTGAATTGCAAAAGCACAGAGATTCAGGAGTTTTACCTATTAAATCCACCCTGAGTTCTCTGGCCAACAATAGTGTTTGTATAGATGGATTATTTTGAAGTCTTTTGCAACA
The DNA here is from genome assembly GCF_009873245.2 of Balaenoptera musculus. Lineage (NCBI taxonomy): Eukaryota > Metazoa > Chordata > Mammalia > Artiodactyla > Balaenopteridae > Balaenoptera > Balaenoptera musculus. The sequence continues at coordinate 474,021 of NC_045798.1, read as the reverse complement.
AGAATGATTTTTTTCAGTTCAAAATTCACAAATAAGACTTTTGTATTTGTAAGCATGCTAACTTGAGTTATCTCAGCTTTTTCCATAATGCCCTAAATCCCCCCAGAGAGGGGGAGTGTATCAGAATCACCTGGGAGGTCATCCAATCACAATTTTCCATCCTCAAGACTTCCGTTCTCTTCCTCCTGAGAAGCCCTGCCCTGGGCCACTTAACATTCTATGAAAGGGTAGGGAAAGACAGGGGAGAACTGCTTGTTTAAAGACTTTTCACTGTCGAGCTGGAAGGCCCCTGGGCCCTTGCCCATCTTTTGATTCTGGACTTTATGAAGCCTCAGGTCTGTTGTCCCTGTAGACGTGGTGGCTGGGTTCAGTTCTCTCCTGAGTACTCTGTGCTCTTTGCAATGAATAATCCTAATACAGACCAGCCAGTGCACAGCACCAGGTTTCAGCCCTGATAATGATCCAAGAGAAATTGATGACAAGCTCTGACACCAGGGATGCTTCCATTATTTACCGAGCACCTTCTCTGAGCCAGGCCCTGTTCTAGGCACTGCAGACATAGCAGTGGACAGACAGACACGATCCTGTCTTGTGGCGTTTACCTTCTAGGGGTGAAGAGAGGGCACTATATAAGCAAATGAGACCATGACAGTCAGTGATCAGTGCTCTGAAGAAAATGAAACAGGGCCTGGTGTAGAGAGTGGCTGGGATGGTGGTGGGTTCATTATTCAGGACAGTCGGAAGGAACTCTCCAAGCCGACGTGTTGAGAAGGAGCCAGCCATGTGACAACTGGGGTCAGGAACGAGCCTGGTCTGTCAGAGGCAAGAAAGAATGCTTGGAGAGGATTCATAGAAAGTGTATTTTCTAGAAGGGCCACACAGACCTGTGTGGTCAGTGCTGAGGGACTCAGGGTTTAGGGTCTGGGGTTTGGGGGTGAAGCTGGCCCCAAGATGCGCGTGTCCAGCTCAACCCCACCGCGGGCCTCAGGTTCTTTTTCACAGGGCCGCTGGGTCACTTCTTCTACCTCTTCATGGAGCACTGGATCCCTCCCGAGGCCCCCTTGGCAGGCGTCAAGAGGCTCCTTCGGGACCGCCTCCTCTTCGCACCCGCCTTCCTGTCATTGTTCTTCCTGTCATGAACTTCCTGGAGGTTGGTCTCTGCCATAGACTCATGCAGGCCAGCTCTTCTCTGGCACAGGGATGCTGTGGTTGGAATTCAGAGTGTCTGTGAACTTTACACTCAAACTGAAGTTTCACCTTGTCCTCTGTGAACGTCAGAAGCAAAGCACAGTCGTATTAGCAGCACCTGTTGGCCTGCAGTGGCAGTCCCAGAGAGTGGGCTGTCACACGTCCATTGTCACAGTTATAGCCCAGAGTATCAGTGATGCTTATCACTCCTTACACCTGCTGGCAAGTCTCAGCACTGAATGTGTTAGTAAAGAAGCATATATACTGGTCTGTCATAAAATTTTTTCTGAATATTTTGATAGCTGTACTTCAGTATAATTGGTTTCTTTGTAATCCCACATATTTAATTTTATACATTACAAAACATGATTCTGAGAAGTGGGTCCATGGGCTTCGCCAGAGTGCCAGAGAGATCCATGGCACAGAAGTTCCAGCCCCCTAGTGGCCTTGCAGAAGCCTGTGCTCACTCAGGGTCTGGACATCACAAGTGCTCTGAAGAGGCTAACTTACCAGCGTAGACTTAACATCACAACAGAAGACTTGGGAGGTGTGTTTGCCCAACCTCACTCCACTAACTGGCTCCCTCACCATCCCCTCTCCACCTCCGTGCCCGAGACGTGTCCTGTTCTGCTCTGAAAGTAATTCGTTCAACCAATCACAGCAGGTGAACGCTTCTCACTTGGGTTTTATTTTGAAACCTCACGTCAAGTTCTTATTAGTAAGGAGAACACCCATGCTGTCTAAAGTGACCCTGGTGGGCGGTAGAAAAGATGTTTAAACTTCACTGTGATTGCTAATAAGTCCCTGATAGTAAAAAGAAATATTTGGGAAGTCCTTAGGAAATCAGAGGTAGGAGAAAGTAGAGGGTGCCCATATTAGGAGTGAGGGTACCACAGCAGTTTCTCCCTTTTTTTCCTTCCAAATAGGAAGGGAGTATATTTCCATTAAAAAACAAAAACATTTGCCTCTAAGTATATGGCAAATGTTACCAAAGTGCATAAAGTCCCCACCACATCATGAGACACGTGGGACCACACTATCCATACGGCACACACACTGCAGGTGCTTCTGCATCCAGCATTCTGTGATCCAGAGGTCGTGTTACAGACTACAGACCGTTCCACCCACCGTATGCCTGTGCCTTTTGTGTAAGGATTCCCGCTTGGTTAATTCCTAGAATTGTGGTCCAACCAAGGCTGTCGTTTTCTGTCCTCCCTGCAGTGGTGCAGAATGATAGCATCAGCAGACATTTACTGAGCACTTGCCTTGTTCCAAGCTCTGCATCCAGTGCTTCAGGCCTTTGAGCCTCCCATCAACCCCACCTGACAGTTGAGGAAGCTGAGGCCTTCAGTTATTTGCAGGGTAAACACTGGCCTGAGGTCATGTAACGAGTCCGTGAGTCAGGATTCAGACACAGGTTCTGTGACTCTTGAGAGCTCCTAACCCTTGTGGCTCTTCCCTCTGTGTGAAGTTTGTTTTCCTACACTTTTTTTTAAAAAATTAATTATTTAATTTATTTATTTTTGGCTGCGTTGGGTCTTCGTTGCGGTGCGCGGGCTTCTCATTGTGGTGGCTTCTCGTGGAGCACGGGCTCTAGGCACGCAGGCTCAGTAGTTGCGGCATGCGGCCTTCAGTAGTTGTGGCTTGCGTGCTCTAGAGCGCAGGCTCAGTAGTTGTGGCGCATGGGCTTAGTTGCTCCGCAGCATGTGGGATCTTCCCGGACCAGGGCTCGAACCCGTGTCCTCTGCATTGGCAGGTGGATTCTTAACCACTGCGCCACCAGGGAAGTCCCAAGTGTTTGTCTTTTAACTTCATATAAAGTTAAATTGTTTGTATAAGTTATATAAATAAAGGGTGTTATGGTGTCTTTCTCCATACAGGAGTTTAAAAAATTCATGCATTCAAATCTGTTATTCTTTTCCTTTGTAGGCTTCCTTAAAGGAAGATAATGGAAATATTCTCCTATATTTTCTCCTTCTACTCTTGTGATTTTATTTTGTACATTTTTTTAAAAATTTTTATTTATTTATTTATGGCTGTGTTGGGTCTTCGTTGCTGCGCGAGGGCTTTCTCCAGTTGTGGCAAGCGGGGGCCACTCTTCATCGCGGTGCGTGGGCCTCTCACTATCGCGGCCTCTCTTGTTGTGGGGCACAGGCTCCAGACGCGCAGGCTCAGTAGTTGTGGCGCATGGGCTTAGTTGCTCCGCAGCATGTGGGATCTTCCCGGACCAGGGCTCGAACCCGTGTCCTCTGCATTGGCAGGTGGATTCTTAACCACTGCGCCACCAGGGAAGTCCCAAGTGTTTGTCTTTTAACTTCATATAAAGTTAAATTGTTTGTATAAGTTATATAAATAAAGGGTGTTATGGTGTCTTTCTCCATACAGGAGTTTAAAAAATTCATGCATTCAAATCTGTTATTCTTTTCCTTTGTAGGCTTCCTTAAAGGAAGATAATGGAAATATTCTCCTATATTTTCTCCTTCTACTCTTGTGATTTTATTTTGTACATTTTTTTAAAAATTTTTATTTATTTATTTATGTCTGTGTTGGGTCTTCGTTGCTGCGCGAGGGCTTTCTCCAGTTGTGGCAAGCGGGGGCCACTCCTCATCGCGGTGCACGGGCCTCTCATTATCGTGGCCTCTCTTGTTGCGGAGCACAGGCTCCAGACGCGCAGGCTCAGTAATTGTGGCTCACGGGCCCAGCTGCTCCGCGGCATGTGGGATCTTCCCAGACCAGGGCTCGAACACATGTCCCCTGCACCGGCAGGCAGACTGTCAACCACTGCGCCACCAGGGAAGCCCTATTTTGTACATTTTGATAGGCCCAAAGATAATAGAAATATTCTCCTATACTTTCCTCTAGTATTATGTGTTTGTTTTTAATATAGTGGGAGATATACTTCCGTCTTAGTTTTTTCCACTTAGATAGCAAACTGTCTCATTACCATTTATTGAACAGTCCCCAGTATAGTAAAATGTTAACTTTATCATATTCCAATTCCCATGTGTACAGGCCATTATCTGGACTCTTTGTTCTTTTGCTGGATTCTATTCATTTCCAAATTTCCATGTTTTGGTTTGTTTTTGGCTGTTGCTACTAGACTTCTTAATTGCCATAATTTTACAGCATTTTAAAAAATTTCTAGTAAGGTAAGCCTTCCTTTCTTATTCTTTTTCAGGATGGCTATTCTTATGCATTTATCCTTCCAGATGACATTTAGAATCAATTTATTGGGGTCTGTTTTTTAAAAGCTCCTGACAACTTTTGATTGGAAATGCATCAGCTTTGGAGATTATTTTGGAAAGCACTGACAGCTGAGCCAGCAGCAGAGCAGTTCTGGTGCCCAGACCCGCAGCGTGGATCCCACCGTCATCAGCTCAGCGCTCAGGGGTCGTGGGCAAAGGTCACACACAGTGAGCTGCTCTGAGGATTTTCCTCCTGGACTGTCAGCTCCGTGCTGCCCCGCTTGTGCGTATAAACGGAACAAATTGCAGTTTTAAAGAAATCACGGTGTCAGTCTTTGGGGCCCCGGTACTGCTCACGGTCTGCGTTCCCCCCTGCATTCCCCCCTCTCCAGGGGAAGGACGCGACCGCCTTCGCTGCCAAGATGAAGAGAGGATTCTGGCCGGCGCTGCAGTGAACTGGCGAGTCTGGACTCCAGTGCAGTTTATTAACGTCAGCTACGTCCCCTTGCAGGTAAGGGCAGCCCGGCACCGCGGGGCCGGAGAGGTGCTTCGAGCTCCCCCAAAGCCCACCCCCGCCAGCCTTCTTTTTCCTCGAGCCTCGGGGTCACCCCAAGTTCCGGATTCCTTCTGGGGCTTTCCTCTTCGCCCGGAATCGTTACCGTTCTGGATTCTGGCAGGCAAAGCGACATAGAAGGAGGGGCCTCCCAAGCGGGGTCCACGCTGTGCCCCTTCGTCCCGGGCAGCGCTCGGCTTCCTAGGGCTGGATTGCAGCCCGCGCCCACGCAGCTGCGGGAGGGCAGCCTCACCTGCGGGGACGTCAGGGCCACACCGGGGCGGGGCGGGGGGCTCTGAGCCGAGGGTCGGAGCGTCTGGGCGGGAACCTATGCGAGCGGGACCGCGGGCCGCAGGCGGGCTGCGGTGAGGCCGCCCTCCGGTTTGCTGAAGGCCCCGCCAGTGTCCACTGTCTCCACACCAAGTACAGCCCATCTGTGTCCGGGTCCCAAGACCACTGCCGGGTGGACGGGCTCACGGCCTAGGTTTATGAGGGCCACGCAGCCGGGAGGTACAACTGGATCCTGCGACTCCATTGCTGGCGCGCTGTGCTGCCTCCCTCCCTCCCCTGAGGGCCACACACAGCAAGCCCTCACCCACCCGCAAAATGCAGGCACTCGGTGTTTCTGCCCAGGGTTTTACTGGGGGCTGGGCACATGGGCACCGCCCCCTGCGCCAGAGTTCCCCACGCCCCCGGAAGAAAGGTGGGAACCCGCATGAGATCCAAGTTCCCAGACACCAGCCGAGCACCAGCCTCTCAAACAGGCCTTTCCAGGGATTCCCAGGCCTCAGGCCTGCTGTGTTAACCCTTTTCTGCACACCATTTAAGTAACCTACCTGAAACTAGCTCATGCAGGCTGATTTCCATCCTGCTTTAGGGAGAGGAGAGAAAGAGACCTGGGGCAAGAGTCCCCTTGGGAAAGAGGTACCTTGCAAGGCTGGGAAGAGGGAGGGGACGGGCTTGGTAATCACACACACACACACACACACACACACACACACCCAAGGGGTAGCAGAAAACCAGAGGCAGTGATGGACAGCAATAGCTGATGTTGCAGGAAGTTAAAGCAAAATAAAAATTAGTCCATTTCCATTGGCTTTAAAAATGGCCTTCCCAAGAGCAACTTCAGTGTCTCGATGTGGCTGAAGCCAGATGGCTGAGAACTGATGAGTGGGTGGGGAAGTAGAAGATAAACTACAAGTCTAAAAAAGTCTCTCGGACGTTTGAGAAGCGGAGGGGAAAACGGCAGTTAGCAGTGGGCCAGGGGAGGAGAAGGCTTTGCGGCTAGGAGAAGAGTGGCCACGCCGCATGCAGGTGGCCCCCGGGCTGCCCCAGTGCCGGGGGTGGGGGTGGGGCTGCAGCGCAAGCAGAGAGGCACTTCAGGTGGAAGGCTCGCCTCCCCTGTGAGCACAGCAGAGAGAGGAGGTCCACTGTTCACTGGGGACCCCGGCCACACCTTGTCTTCCCTCTGGGAGGGGAGGGGTGGGGCAGGCTTGGGGGGATGGGTATTTTGAGGGGAGTAAAGAAGTGGTCACCTTGGTGCTGCGGAGGATAGGAGAGGAAGCTGATTGGAGACGGGGGAGCCAGGAGAGGCTGAAGACTCATGTGCAGGGGCCTGGGGCCTGAGGCAGGTGAGAAGGCAGGAGGATCTAGGTTTTTCCAGGGAGTGCAACTGAGGAGCCAGAAGGGAAGGAAACCAGGGCTATGCACTGTGGGTTCTAAGGCATATAGAAGATGAAATAAAGACATGAGAAGACAGAACGGCTGAGGACGTGGAGGGGTCTATGGAAGGGAAAGTAGAGAGGCTGGAAAATGGAATCCTTCTGACTAGCTTAGGGACAGGGCTGCAAGCTTGGGGTCAGAGACCTTCCTAAAAGGTGGTTGCAGGCGAGTGCTTAAGGGGCAGGGAGTTTATTCAACAAATATATATTGAGCACCTGCTGTATGCCCTGCTGCTCTAGACTCTGGGGCTACAGTGATTAATGAGGTAGACCAGACTGCTACTTTCATGGAGCTTATGTGCCCGGGAGACTCAGTAATTGACTAAAGGTGATTTCAGGTGGGAGTATGCCTGTCCGATCATAGAAGCAGGGTGATGGCATAGGATGGGTTAGAGTGAAGAGGAGGTCGTGGAGTTGTCAGGGAGGAGCCGGGTGAAGCCACCTGCATGCTGACTGGTCCTGGGGTGAGAGGCTGAGCCACAGCTGAAGTGCTCGGTGAAGGAGTATTTTCCCTGCTGTCCCGTAAACATCATCAGGCGGGGACTGTCCTCCTCACCCCTCTCTGCCGCGCCCCTAGCACAGTGCCTTGTATGCAGTAAAGGCTCAGCAAATACCGCAGTGCGTGCATGGACTGACCAGCGACTGAGCTCTGTCCTGGGGGGTGGGTGCCTGATAAGTGTGCCCAGGACCTGCTCTTACTGCGGCCTGTGTTCTTTCCAGCAGTTCCGGGTGCTCTTTGCCAGCTTGGCGGCTCTGTTCTGGTACACCTACCTGGCCTCTCTGGGGGAGTGAAGACGACCGGGAGAGGTCCTCAGACACACTGACGTCGTGGGGGGAGGGGGGAGGGGGTGCGGGGTGAGAGAGCAGGGACAGCCCAGCCTGCCTCTAGATCATGTGATTCGAGACGACCCTAAAATGATGGACGGAGAAACAGAAATCTCTGAATGTCAGGATCCGTTTTTAAAAAGGTAGTCACTGCCCTCAGGTGGTGCTCCCCTACGAAACGTAAAATACAGTAGAGATGATTTCACCGCTCACCTTGGACTGAATTAGGATCACAATAAACTATAACGTAGCTTTTTCAGTGGTGATTTTAATTTCTCAGAATAATTGCTGTTGCTTTGAAAGAAATGGGTGATGAGGGCTGCCCTCAGATTTTTTAAAACGTTTAAAAAATTGTGGTAAAATATATCACAATACTACTGCTTAGCTACCTGGCCCCATAGGACAAGGGCCCCTCTAGACCAGGACTTGCCCTGACCTTCTGAGAGGCCCTGTATGCCACCCTTTCAGCTGGCTCTGCTCTCCTGTTGTTCATTTACATTAGCCCTCCCTCCCTGCTTTTTCATTCTTAGAACATTCCTTCCTGATTGTCTCCCATCCTTATTTCATGGATACAATATCCTTTGGGATCTTAATTATATATTTTTTGAATTTTTTTCTGTCTCGCGTGCTGTTTCTATTTTCTCAGGGTTTTTTTTTTTTTTTTCCCCTGTTTGATCTTTGTGTTACCCTATCAGCATTTCCTGAAATGTTTATTGATCCTTTTCTTTCTCTTTTTTTTTTTAAGATTTTTTTTTTTGAAGTGGAGCATTTTTAAAATCTTTATTGAATATGTTACAACATTGCTTCTGTTTTATGTTTTGGTTTTTTGGCTGAGAGGCATAGTTCCCTGACCAGGGATCAAACCCACACCCGCTGCATTGGAAGACAAAGTTCTTTGTTGTTGTCATTGTTGTGCCAGGTCTTAGTTGCAGCTCGCCGGCTCCTTAGTTGCGGCATGGGGGATCTAGTTCCCTGACCAGGGGTCAAACCCGGGCCCCCTGCATTGGGAGTGCGGAGTCTTAACCACTGTGCCACCAGGGAAGTCCCTGAAAGGCAAAGTCTTAACCACTGGACCGCCAGGGAAGTCCATGTTGATCTTTTTTTTCTTTTTTAAATTTATTTATTTATTTATGGCTGCGTTGAGTCTTCGTTGCGGTACCTGGGCTTCTCATTGCAGTGGCTTCTCTTGTTGTGGAGCATGGGCTCTAGGCGCGCGGGCTTCAGTAGTTGTGGCTTGTGGGCTCTAGAGCACAGGCTCAGTGGTTGTGGCTCACGGGCCTAGTTGCTCCGCGGCATGTGGGATCTTCCTGGACCAGGGCTCGAACCTGTGTCCCCTGCATTGGCAGGCGGGTTCTTAACCATTGCGCCACCAGGGAAGCCCGGGACCCAGTTTTGTTGGGGATCACCCATTTTCAATAACTGAGGTATTTTCTCCTGGGCTGGTCAGTTTACCCAGAGAGGAATCTTTTCATTTCTTGCCCAGGGTTGGGGGGTGGGGCAGGGAGCGTGGTGGCTGTAGGGGAGCATGGTATAAGCACAGTGGCCAACATTCTCGTGGCTAACTGGAGAAAAGGGGTTCGAGTGCTACTATTAGTATGCGAACTTCGTATAATTTCATCTTTATTACTGCAGCCCAGTCTCAGCTGTCAGGTGTTCTCAAATCCAGAGCCCCTCTGGTTCAGAACTTCTGTAATGAAAGTTCTCTAGTCTTCTGCCATGTTGGAGGTGAGGCAGTCACCTGAATACACTGGTGATGGAGGGGATGAAGAGTGCAACCTCTCAGGTTTTCAGTCAGTCCTGCTGTGTCCTCAGAGCTCAGAGGTGGGGCTAGTAACTGTAACTGGCCAGGCTCTGCCAGACTCACCGGAATAGATGAACTTGCTTCTTGGCTTCCCTCAGTGCAGGCAACAGATATTCCACCTCCTCAGATCAATAACAATCCGATTTCCAGCTTCCAAAATTTTGTCAGCTGATCTCTTGGCTTTGTTTCTTCTGTGGACTCAAGTATGTCCTTGTGGATTTGTCTTTTTAAATTTTTTTGCTATCATTTTAATAAGCGACCTTCTGGAAGAAGGAGACGTAAGTATATGGGTTCAAGACACCATGCTTAAGCAGAGGTCTGGGTATTTCTGTGGAATACATTCATTCTTCAAAATCCAGAGTGACTTTTAAGAATGTAAATCAGATCGTATCACTTCCCCATTTAAAAGTCTGCCAAGATGATCCAGCAATTCCACTTCTGTGTATACACCCAAGAGAACAGAAAGCAGGGACTTGAAGAGGTATTTGCACACCCATGTTCACAGCAGCGTTATTCACAATAGCTAAAACTGGGAAACAACCCAAATGTCCATTGATGGATGAATGGATAAACAAAATGTCGTCCATCCATACAATGGAAATTCATCCTTAAAAAGGACATTCTGACACATGCTACGACTCAGATGAACCTTGAGGACATTGTGACATAATCCAGTCCGCAAAGGACAATACTGTCTGACTCTACTTCTTTGGGGTCCCTGGAGCAAATTCATAGAGACAGGAAGTAAGATGGTGGGTGCCAGGGGCTGAGGGAAGGGGAAGGGGAGTTAAGTGTTCAACGGGGACAGAATTTTAGTTTGGGAAGATGAGAAAGTTCTGGAGAGGGATGGTGGTGATACTTGCACAACAAAGAGAATGTGCTTAATGCCCCTGAGCTGTACACCTAAAAGACGGTTACGATGGTAAATTTTGCGTTATGTGTATTTTGCCACAGTAAAAACAAGGCAACCGGCAAACCCTGCGAGAGTTTCCCGGTTCACTTAAACCAGAACCCCAAGTCATCTGCGGGGCACGGGTTCCCCCTGGGCTCTTCCCGCAGATGACCTGGCCCAGCCGCCCGGCGCCGGCTTCGGTGCTCCCGTCGCGGCCCCGCCCAAGCGGCTCCCCGGGGCGCCGCGTGCTCGAAGGCAGGGACGACTCCCGCCCCGGGCCCCCCGCAGCGGGTCGAGGGAAGGGTCTCAGAACCACCGCCCACCACCGGGCTCCGCCTTCGTTCCCGGAAGTCGCCCGCGGCGGGCAGGGCCATCCCGGCGACTCCCGCGTCTCCCGCGCAGCCCGGCGGCCGGAAGCGCACGCCCGCGCGAAGCCTGTCCCTTGCGGCGCGCCGTCCGAGGCCGACAGCGCCTGCGCGGAGTCGACGCGGGCCCGCCTGGGACGGGCCGGCATGGCGTTCCGGCAGGCGCTGCAGCTGGCGGCCTGCGGCCTGGCCGGGGGCTCGGCCGCCGTGTTCTTCTCGGCGGTGGCAGTGGGGAAGCCCCGGGCGGGCGGGGACGCGGAGCTGCGCGTGGTCGAGCCGCCGGCGTGGGCGGGGGCCGCGCGCCCCGGGCCCGGCGTCTGGGACTCCAACTGGGACAGGTGCGGGGCTGGCGGCGGGAGCCTTCCTGGGCCCTGGCCGTCCCGGCCGGTCGGTGTGGTCGGTTCCGCGCAGGGGCGGGCGGGGCAGGCTTGCGTGCGGGTTTCTCTTTCGGTTCTGGCCGCAAGGGTGGCTGTGGACCTGGGGCGTCCTTCGACCCCTCTTCTGAGCGCCAGTTTCCTCGTCTGCACAGGGGGTCGTTTTGAGTAAGGAGCACCGTGATGCCAGGGACAGTGCCCGGCGCACAGGGAAGGCCGAAGTGGTCGTTTTCTGTCCTAGACGGAGGGCTTGGACCTTTGTAGGGCTCTTGTCCTTGTTTCCGTCTCCCAACTTCTGAATCCTCAGATTGGGTGACGGCACGTTGGTCCCATATTTGCGATACAGCTGAGACGGCGAGGTGGAGATGGGCCCTGGCAGGGGCCTCCGCGGGGCGGTCTCGAGGGGACAGGACCAGCAGCCATCTTGAGTAGGAACGTGAGGTCCAGGGGTCCCGGTCCCACCTGGCCGCGCGCTGTCAGTGTTCTTACTGCGCCCTTGGAGTGTGGCTCCTGTGATCAGGAAGCAATTTTTAGTCTTACTTAACGTTAATTAATTTAAATTTAAAAACCAGAGCAGTGCAGATCTTAAAATACTCTATTGAAACGATAGTATTTTTGGTATGCTGGAGTAAATAAAGTGAGTTACTGACATTTCACCTGTTTCTTCCTGCTTTGTAAATGTGGCCACTTGGAAATTTTAAATTACGTATGTTGCCGGTGTTGTGTTTTTCTATTGGACGCCCCTGCTCTGGGTTGTGGGATGGTTTACCCAGTCCCAGCTCTTTACTCCTTGACACTCTTGAGTGTGGGGCACAGATCCAATATTTATTGCTGGCCTAGTTGTATCGGGAACTTCATAGGTATTCTTTTTAACCTTTAATTTTTAAAAGGTAAACTTAGCTTAGAATCGTCTTGTATTTACAGAAAAATTGCAAAAGATGATAGAGTTCCTGTATACTCCACACCTAATTCCCTCTGTTGTTAACACCTCACACTAATATGGGACACTTGTCACAGTGAACCAGTATAGATACGATATTATTAACTGACGTCTGTACTTTATTGAGATTTCCTCAGTTTTTACATCTTGTGCATTGTGTCTTCCCAGATCCCACAGGACAGTCAGGCTTTGGCAGTTTCTCAGACTTGACTTGTTTTGATGACCTTGACAGTTCTGAGGAGGGCTGATCAGGGATTTTGTAGACTGTTCCTCAACTGGGATTTGTCTGTTTTTCTCATGATTAGACTGGGGTCATATTCTCTTTTTCAAACATCAGTACAATCTTGTGAATTTCTTGGGCCTTTTTAAGGAAACAGTCACTCTGAGGTTAAAGGACTGACTTGAGGTAGAGCCAGACTCCAGCCTTGTTTGAGGCCAACATGCTGTATTTGCTTGCCAAGTCTAGATTTATGGAGGGGTGAGGGGGGTGGTGTCCATGCTAGAAAGTAACAGGGCCTCATCCAGTGAGATCTCCAGCCTCTTCCTGAGGAGCCAGGCTTCCTGCATCTGTGCCTGTAGGTTCCAGATGTCTTCTCTGGCTCAGCCCCAGCTCCCACGTGACTGCCAGTGTGGCATCTCGGCTTGGTCATGTTACAGGCACCCCAGGTTCGCACGGCCCAAGCAGAACCCATGAATTCACCATTATTCCCCTCAAAACTTATTCTTCCAGCACTGCCTCAGCTGAGTACATTCTTTTCCCAGCTCTGCCGGTCTCACAGGCATTTCATTTCTATTAACTTGAGGTCCACGAGCCACCAGAGTGCCTGTCTCCACCAGACTTGGTCGTTTCTCAGCATCTGTGCTGCTGCTACTCCCTCCCAACCCCCATCAGCTCCTTCCCAGCGTTCCAGCAGGGCCATCCAGGGGGTTTCCGTGGGAACGGGAACAGTTTCCTCTCTGTCCGATGTGATGCCCACTATCCCACGTGCTACTAAGCGTTGAAAATGTGTTTAGTGTGATTGGGGAAATGGAGTTTTAATTGTATTTAATTTTCATGATTTTGAATTTAAGTAGCCACGTGGTCAGTGGCTACTATTGGGCAGCACAGCGTCCCTGTCTGCGAGGCCACCCTGTGGGCATTTCCCACCTGCCGTTCCACAGACACTCCTTCCTCTTCTCTGCGTCCCTGGTCTCCTTGCTGTGACTGTCAGTCTTCTCACAAGGACGTGGGCGGCACAATAGCTTCACTTGTCTGTTCTGTTCACATCCAGCCGCCCAGGGCGGGCCTGGCGCCAAGGGAAGGGGAGGCGTTGGCTCCTCCCCTGCGCCTCCCCAACCCGGGAAGCCTCTCTGTGAGAAAGACTGGGGGTGACTTGCGAGCAGGGGCACAAGGGCAGGGACACACCGTCTTGTATTTCTGCCTCAGGAGAGAACCGCTGTCCCTGGTCAACCTGCGGAAGAGGAACCTGGAGCCCGGAGAAGAAGAGCTGGCGTCCAGGCTGGACCACTACAAGGCCAAGGCCACACGGCACATCTTCCTCATTAGGCACTCCCAGTACCACGTGGACGCCTCCCTGGAGAAGGACCGCACGCTGACGCCCCTGGGTACGTGGCTGGGCCCGCCCGCAGAGGCCAGCCTCCTTGAAGGTGCCCTTGGGGCGCTGGGCCTCTCTGGACCTGTGTCAGGTGTTCTCGGCCCAGATGCGAGCCTTGTCATTATTAGTAATAATCAGCCAAATCTGACACAGGCTTTGAAAACGTCCTCAACTTTAACAATGTTAAGGTGGATCCTGCCTGCAGGCACGAGGCCCTCTGAGGTGGCGCCGCCCGGTGCCCCGTCCGGCTTGACCTGGTTGCTGGAGAGCCTTCCTCAGAGGCTGCCTCATAAACGGTGGCGGGTCTCAGCAGCCCCGCGCGGAGGGCGCCTGTGGCAGTTTCTCGCTGCTGTGAGTGGCGCTGCCGGGCAGTCGTCCCGCCTCGGTCTTTGTGCTCATGTGTCTGTAGGAGAAATTCCTAGCGAGGAAACGCAGGGAGGTTGGAGATAGAGTTTACATTTTAAAAAACCTCTCTGTTGAATGAGATAGCACCCATTTGTGTGAAGGGGCTTGCTGGCCTGTCCTCGGGCACGGGTGGAAGTAAAGCTGCATCTGTGGTATCGCGCATCCAGCTGAAACTGACTTTCCAAGGGCATTTCTACTGGATTCTAAGATACACTTGAGGAAAAGCATTTGTATTTGCACCCAGGCCACAGCAGTGCTAATCTGTCCGTCCTCAAGTGTTGACACCTGGTGGTGGTGATTGAGCGGCGGGTGGTCACTGGCGCACTGACACCCAATCTTTGGACAAAGTTGAGTAGGAATGGTGTGAGGGACCCAGAAATAGTAAACAGGACCCCACCCAAGCTTCAGCCAGCCTCAACCATGGCCGTTGTCTTCAGTGTTTTTTCTGTATGGGGCTGAAGGTGGCTGGTTTGTCTCATTGATTTTACCTGTTGAAAGCCTGGCCCCTTCCTTAGGCCTGAGCCCTGGGAGGGGCTGCCCGTCTTGTCCCCCACACCTAACGGTGCTTGGTAAGGACTGAAGTATTTGTGAAGTAAACAGGGACTGCGGCGACGTGTAATTCTCCAGTGTATTCCACCTTCAAGGTCGTGAGCAGGCTGAACTAACCGGTCTCCGACTTGCAAGCTTGGGGTTGAAGTTTAATAAAATCGTCCATTCCTCCATGACCCGTGCAATAGAAACCACTGACATCATCAGCAAACACCTGCCAGGTGAGTGCCAGGCGGCCCCGGGGCGGCTGCTCGTGAAGGGGCGCTGAGTCCTGTGTTTCTCTGCAGGCGTCTGCAGGGTCAGCACAGACCTGCTGAGGGAAGGCGCCCCCATCGAGCCTGACCCCCCCGTGTCTCACTGGAAGCCGGAGGCTGTGGTAAAAACCCCCCCCGGGCGGCCTCCACTCCACCCCTGGGCTCCTGGCGGCGGTGGCCCGCACACTGCCTCCATACGGACGATCCCTCCCTCTGCCCCCAGCAGTATTACGAGGACGGGGCGCGGATCGAGGCCGCCTTCCGGAACTACATCCACCGGGCGGACGCCAAGCAGCAGGAGGACAGCTACGAGATCTTCATCTGCCACGCCAACGTCATCCGCTATATCGTGTGCAGGTGAGGCCCCAGTGGCGCCCGCGGCCCCGCCTCCGGCCTTTGCCCCGCCCCCGAGAGGCCCCGCCTCCCCACCGCGGCCCCGCCTCCCCCCTCTTCCCGCCGGCCTGTGCCCCCAGCACGGCCCGGCCCCGCCCCCCCCGCCCGGCCCCGCCTCCCCCCCACTTCCCGCCGGCCTGTGCCCCCAGCACGGCCCGGCCCCGCCTCCCCAGCGCGGCTCCCCCTCCTCCTGCCTGACGGTGCCCGCCAGGCCCAGCCGGTGGTCTGGTAGAACGGCTTTCTCACGACTGCATGTTTTTGGGGGGAACAGACCAGACTGAGGTGCCCCCCGTGGGCGGCCTTTCCCGGGCGATGCTGACGTGGTCGCTTGGTTCAGGCGCTGTGCGCGGTCGTTCCCGCTGCGAAGTCACACTTTGTAGGAGGCAACGCGAACGCCCGTTTCCCTGACGTCCCCCGACTGGTTTCAGCACCTGTCGATGGCTCCTGCCCCCGTGGTTGCTCAGTGGTGTTTGCTTAATGGTTTCGTATGTCCCTTTATTAATTGGAATTTTTGCGACGATGGCCTCACGGATCTGTTTTGTGCGGGGTGATGACCCGTGAGCACGTTAGTCACCTGGCTGCGCCGGCTGCTCCCGCAGGGGCTCCTGTGTCCGTGGGGCGACCACGTCCCTTCGTCCTGGCCCCAGGGGTCCAGGGCCCTCGCGGTGATGCCTGCGCTGAGCCACAGGCGGCGTCACGGAGGGCCCTGGGCTTGGGAAGGCCAGCCGGGTGCTCCTGGGTTTGACCACATCCCACTTAGTGCAAGTGAGAACCCAGCCTCCGCCGGCTCCATTGAAGGTGCTCAGCAGGTGCTTCAAGAGCTGAGGGGTCCCCTTCTCATGAGGGCCCGTTCGTTTGCCCTCAGGCGTCGCCCGCGTGGCCCGGGGCGAGCAGCCCTGCGCCAGGGGAGCAGACGCGGCGCCAGGGTCCCGGCCAGGTTGAGCGCTGCCGGGAGGAGGGGCTGGGCTTTGGGGGCAGCCCGAGCCCGTGTGCCGCTCAGGGCGACTTCGGGACTGTGTGAACCCACGTCCTCCCATATCCCGGGACAGCACTGACCCAGTGTCACCGGGAGCGACCCCAGTGCTGAGGGCCGGCCGGAGACGTCGGGGCCGGTAGCGGCCTGTGCCCCCGGGACACGTGAGGGCGCTCTGCTCCCTAACTTAGGGCAGTTTTGAAAGCGGTGAGGGTGACGCTGAGCTTTGAAAAAGCAGCATGTAGGTAGTTAATTCTTCAAGTCGGCAAAACTCTCGACAGAGAGAGTGCCAGTTAATGGCAAGCCACAGGGATGCCACTTGTGCACCCCAGTGTCCTGGGGCATAAAGGAGTCCGGTGCCTCGGACGGAGGCCATAGTCGTACTGGGCTTTTCAGCAAATACTAACTGTGCCTAAGAAGCGTTAAGAGCATGGAAATGCTCCGGGGTTGTGAGTTGCCCCTGCCGCACCGTCTGGCTGCCCCCGTCCCCTTTTGGTGACACTGGAAGAACAAATTCAGTTGCATGCATTTGTTAACCAGTGTGTTTGTGACTCACATGCAAGCCTTGAGTTGGGTTGATCCCCCGTCCCAGAGGGGCTGGGCTGTCACCTCCCCCTTGTTTGATTGATGGGTTGGCATCCACCCGACAGCTCCTTCCTCTGTGAAACCCCTTTTGAAAATGGGAGGGACTTGCAGGTGTTGGCCCCAACCCCAGGGAAGGCCCCTGAGGCCTTGTCATCTGGGGTGGGCCCTTCCTAGCCTGTGCTCTCTCCTCCAGGGCGCTGCAGTTCCCTCCTGAAGGCTGGCTCCGCCTTTCCCTCAACAACGGCAGCATTACCCACCTGGTAGTCCGGCCAGATGGCCGAGTGGCTCTCAGGACCCTCGGGGACACGGGGTTCATGCCTCCTGACAAGATCTCCCGCTCCTGAGGGCCGCCTCGAGGCCCCGCTCTCCTTCTCAGCCCCCTGCCGGCCTGGTGTGGGTGCCACCGAGACCGCGGGCTCCTCCCCTGCCCCCCACCGGCCGCGCCATGGGGCCGGCGCTCCAGGGCTCCAGGGCTCCAGGGCTCCGGGGCGCGGCAGCCGGAGAGAAGGCGGCTCCACGTTGCGGCGCTGCAGCACTGAGCTTCTGGCCCAGGATGGAGAAGGGAAGCGCTCAGGTCAGATCAGCTTCGTCTCTCGCAGTGTCTCTGCCTCACTCTCGTCCACCAGGATGAGCCCGTGGGGTCTAAGCAGGCCTGTTTCAGGGACTGGACGAGGCCCGCAGATGCCGTCCCCGCAGGGGCCGCGGCAGACACCGCAGCGCGCCGTCCGTCAGCAGAGCCCGTCAGGCAGGAGGAGGAGGGCGCCCGTGCTTCTTCCATTCGTAACTTATTTCGCTGCTTACACTCTTTTTTCATTGCCTAGAACTCTTTGTCACTTAAGTTTTTATTAATTGAAGATTTTCCTCATCTGGTTCTTGCTTTGAAAACCCATTTCTCACTCCCGAGTCACACAGCCCTGCCGCTGTTGGATCTGAACTCACGTGTGTTGCTAGGCCTTTCCGGACACAGAGGAGGGGCACCTTGGCAGGTGAGGGAGGTGACTCGACCTGCTGGTCTTGTGGGAGGGGCCGGGCAGTGATGGCCCAGGAGGGGCCCTGTTTCAATAAAGTGTCTGGCTGACAGTTCAGTCCTTGTTTGCCTGTGGCTATTAATCTTTTATGCTTGTGGATTAGAATATGTAGATACGATGTGTCCATCCCAAATCTCCATTTATTTAGGAGAAAGTACAATTTCTATGAAGTGGTTATGAATATTTTTTGCAATCAGTGCAACTAATTGTGATATTTGATCCATTTCTGTCAATTTTGGAAATAACTACAAAATGAAATTTTGTTTTCCTGGTTTTTCAAAGTACTAATTGTGAATGTTTTAAAGGAAACAGGAAGCCTGTGCAGCACGACCAACAGCAGCCCCACACTTGCTGAGATAGTTTCAGCAGAAAGCTCTCTTCCCCAGTCTTTTGTGCACCCTGCGCTGACAGTTTTGCAGGGTGTCTGCCCACCAGGGGCCTCAGTGAGAGGCCCTGACCCAGGACAGTGAGCTTGGTAAGTAAAAGCAGCAAGCACACACCATTCTGTCGAAATAGTTCCGACAAGTTAGCCAGGGGCTGTGCTAATGTCTGAGACCAGAAAAGCCAGAGGCGGCACCAGGTGTCTTGCCTCGGGCGCTGTGAGGCCCCGCAGCTGAGCCCTGGGCCCCCGGCCCCTCGGGCTTGCGCGGCCACCCTGCTGTCCTGTCTGCAGACCTGGCTTTTCCATGGCGTGTCCCCCCTTTACACTTGACCTTTGAGAAGCAGGGCAGCATTTTAGAAACAGGAAAGGAGCCCAGGAGTGGGACAGTGGTGTTCGGATGGGGTCAGTTAGTTACAGGGGCCCAGGGATGTCACACTGGAAACCGCCCCGAGGTAGGATAGATGACGGAGAACTTCTGAAACATCGGGAACGTCGTCCTAAGTTTGACCAAAATGGAAAACCACGCCAAGAGCCCGTGTAACAGGAGGGATCCTGAACTGACAACAGTAGGAACAGTAGTGGTTCCTACTGACTGTGTTGCTGTTTGTTCCAAAATATTTTCTTTCTTTTGAGACGGTTGAGGAAGGAGCCCGAGGGCACGTGTAAGCAGAGACCCCTCCCTGCGGGCCTCCACGCACGCACAGACCTGCGCGGTTCCAGCAGCCTGGGGGACAAACCCGGCCGGGGATGCCTGACGAGGCAGTCACCCCACAGGTGTTCCCTCTGAGCTGCGAATGCTTCTGGAAACATCCAAAAACTATCCCAGAGGATCCGTGTGGATCCAGGAGTGGGGAACCTTCTGGAGCTGCGTGCACTGCAGCCCCTGGCACCTCAGCCACCACCTGCTGCATCGGGGGTTTCCCGTCACCTCTTCCCAACTGAAGAAACTACACACTGATTGTCAGTGTCACAGAAAGGCTCCCCATTTCCCAGGGCAGTTATAAAATATCTGATAGTTTTTAACTGATGCCAAGATTTTTCACAACCGTGTTAGGAAAGAAAGGGCCCCAAACAGCAAATAAACCACTCTCAGATTAATGTTCTGTTTAACCAAAATAACTGCTTAAGATTTTGCTAAAAAGGACACTTTGCCTGGGCACAGGTGAGAGAGGTCTTTCTGAAAGCTCGGAATGATTACCAGGTGGTTTTAAAAATAATTTATTTCATTAAGTAGTTTTAAAAAGATAAAATCACCACAGGACACATGACAATGCATTCAGTGGAACCGGGGCCAACTTATACAAACAAATGGAGAAATAGTCAAAGAAGGCCTAAACGTCAGAAAACAGGAATAGCGGTCTGCAAAATAAGGGCAAATCACCACTTTAACTAACTTCCATCTGAATATTTACAAAAATATATAGGACGGCACGGTCAAATTTTAGAGAAAACATCATCACTATGACTACATCTGTGTTCTGATTTCTTTGAGAATAGAGATGTCTTTTTAAAATGCCATTTGGTTTTTAGAACAGAATGTATTTTTCTGTCTTATACTTAAGTCGTCTGCTACACAAGTGAAAACACCCTGTGTAACAACCTTTTGAATTTTAAAATCCAAATCTTGGTTCCAATATTCCTGACCTGTCTCTCGTTACCGTGTGAAAGAAATGTTTTGTTTTGTTTTTTTTTACATAAATTTAAATTCAGAATATTTACAAATAAAAAAATCTCACGTCTACTTTCTATCACTGTATATTCTCAAAAAGTAAGTTCAGGAGAACCAAAAGTGATTTACAAAAGGCACTGAGCTCAGCAGAAGCGTTAGAAGTTCTCACTTTGGATCACACACTGGCAGTGTCCCCAGAACACCGCTGTGAGCAGTCGTTGGTGACACCCAGAGAAACAGCCCTCAGCTCGGCTGCAGCGTCCTGGCACAGAAAGCTGTGTGTGCACAGACCCTCCAGCAGGTACAGCCAAGGGGGAGGGAAGACAAACTGCACTAAAGGAACGGAGCTGGGATCAGATACGTCCTCCAAAGTAAACCTTTCTTTTCTGTACCAAAACGCAACGCTCTTTCATAAAGCAAATCCAACTGAAATGCGTTCTAAAGTATGGGGTACATTTCAAAACTAGGAAACGACTTTCAGGTTATTCTATTACCACTGCACTGACAGCTAAATAAGGTGCACTGTGAAAGGTCAAGTGCTGGTGAAAAAGAAAATACCTTCCAGTGACCGCTGGTTCGGGAGCTGTGTGTGACTCTGCATGACTCCCAACGGCTAGGATTTTTCCAAGAGAAAAGCTAGTTTCATCCTCTGGTCACTCATTCAAATGACTCAACTTGTAAGTGTCGCTGCAAGTCTCCGACACGTTGAAGGCTCGTTCACTCCTGGATGCCCACCTCGCCAGTGTCTAACCAGCGGGGCTGACCAGCAAAGCAGAGAGGCTTTTCTGTCACGAACCAGGAAGTCAAAGACCCTCCCCAGCAAAGGAAGAGGCACAAAATTCACCTGTGTTTTAGGAACAGAGCTGAAGTGAGCGCAGCTGCTGTGGGGGGATGGGGGCCCGCGGGGCACCCCGGCCTCTCTGGCGCCCTCCTGTGCACCTGGGGCAGCTAACGAGCCTGTCGCCACCACATGGACGGTTTCCAGAAAATCTGCGTCTGAGTTTGCTTTCACCCACTTCTCTCCAAATACCAGAAAGCTACATTTTATACAGGACATCTGCATTTTCTAAAATTCTTTTACCCTCTAAATGAGGATTGATAGATTAATCGGAATATATTCTTTATTTGGGTGAAACTTTAGCAATAAACACGTTACCTGTCTTCTCCCTTTTTTTCTTTTTTTTTTTTTGTAAAAACCCGAAGAACAAGCTGACAGCCCCAGCAGCGCGCACGGGCCCTACAAGGCGGCGAGCTGGGCCAGGCGCGCCGTCCGGTGGAGGTGGCCCCTGCGAGTGGGGCTGTAGCGCCCGGGGCTGCCGCCGCTAGGAGGGCCACCGATGTCCAGCAGCTGAGACTTCACCTTCCCTTTCAGCGAGGGGCTGGGCCAGCTGAGGAAACCGAGAACGGGCGGTCAGCAGGGACGGCGGGACGGGGTGGGGAGAGCAGAGGCCACGGGCCGGAGCTGGGCCCCTGCCCCGGGGACCGCTGGGGCTCCGGGAAGAGGTGCCTCCCATGTGACCGCAAGCTCACACTACTGCGTCCCGCACGAGGGCCGTGGGACCGGAGCAGAGCCCCAGCTGCCCCGCCCCGCCCCCCTCCGCTCTCAGCAGCACCCCTTCTGCTCTGCCACCCCCGGCCACAGGGTGGGGAGCTCCCCATGAACCCGGCGACACCGTCCGCCGGGCCGCGGTACCTCTGTCTGTCCGTGGGCGAGTAGCGCAGCACGGCACTCCGCCACCTGTGCAGGGCCGGGTACTGGTGAGGGTCCACGTCCGCACACTCCAGGGCCGCCAGAACATCGCGATCCAGTTTTGACGGCTCTTCTCTAGAAGGCGCGAGAAAGAAGCAGAACAGCCGTGACCACACACGCATCCGGCACCACCGCCCCCTTCAGAACCAGCAGAGCAACAGAGGCGTGTGTGAGGGCCCAGCACCGCCACCACAGGCTCCGGCGGTCGGGCCGAGATCCAGGCAGCGGCGGGACGCCCTGCCCGCGGGGAGGAGACCCCGGCCCCGCTGGGAAGGTGCGCTCTGCGTGCCCCCCTCCAGGATGACGGAGCAGAAGGTGGGACGGGCCATCCGCTGGGCGACTGAGACCGACCCCAAGACGACCTTTCTTCCTAAAACAAACTAAACCCACAGGACAGCTCAGTGACTGTGGGAAGCACAGCGGCTGCAAGGACGAGTGAGCACGGAGGCCGCTGTCTCCCACCGGCCTGGAGGACACCCGAGGAGCCACACTCACGAGGGAGATGGAACCACAAGCGCCCATCAGGCAGGCCAGGGTGGAGGAAACTGTCTGGGAATCACACAGTGGCGCCCGTGCCCACCGCCCCTCGACATGTGTGTGCTTCCCGACTCGTACCCAAAAAGGAAGAGGCTCTGGACGGGCTCCTTGGAGGCAGGGACCCCCGAGGGCTCAGAACCGCCACCGTGACGGGCCTCTTGCGTGGGACTGTTGGGGTCCAGGCACATGTCAGCCATTCCAGCTGACATTCCGTGCTCTGTCCTTCCTTGGTCATTCCCGAGTTTGTCAGCAGCAAGAGGTCCTAACGTGTCACTTTCTGCTATGTTCACTCTTGATGTCAGGATCTTATCTCTAGTTTTCACAGTTGGACTGGGTGTCTTAGAAAAGCTACTTTCTAGATTCTGCAAATTCAGTTTATCAAACTCCACAGTCAAGCCGGAGACAGGCGACAGGAAGGCCTCCTCCCTACTTGGGGCCTTTGGCCTCTTCCCACCCAGGGCCTTGCTGTCACTCGGGGGGCTGCAAAACCCATTTCTGCTGCTGCGGGGACTGCGCGGGGCTGAGGCTTCTATGAGGTCCGTCTGCTGCTCCAAGGGGAGGATGTCACACCCCGAGTCTCCAAAAGCAGCCGCCGTGGGCTGGGTGGTGTTCCGAGCCGTGTTTTGCCGGTTTTTGATCTCTTCCAAGCTCATGTCATCATCTTCATCTAGAAACGCCCTCACGGAGATGGAATTGCTGCACTTCCTGTGACGGCCTGTGAGGGAGAGACGGTATGGATGGGGGCTGTGGGTGTCACCCCGCACAGCGCAAACCCTGTGACGAGTCACTCCCGCATTCCAAGCCTCCTCCTCAGATTCCACGACAGAAAACCACTTGCAACACGCCTTGGGAAAGGCAAGCAGGAGCCCGTAGACAGAATTCCAGGCTCCAGGCCCAGCTGTTCCCCCTCACAGGCAGGAAAATGAGAAGGAAGCCGGCTGGTTGCCACGGATGTGGCCACAGGACGGGCTGCCAGCCCCGCCAGCCGCGGACGCACTGCATGTTCTTACCGAGGGCTGAGGCGTCCTCCTGCAGACAGGCTGCATTTTCTCCCGTGTCTTGTTGGGGCTTTTTGCCCACTTCCTGCTGAGTGAGATATTCTTCTAGTTTTTGCAGGCCCGCCTGGGAAGACAGATCAACAAAACAGCCCAGAAAGTCCCAGTATTCGACCCAGGGATACCCCAGCTCATGAGCCAGCTCCCTGTAAGAATAAAGCAAATTAACCAGTTGTGAGACCAAAAGAAAAACTCACAGAACTGACTAAATAGAAAAGGGCCATTTGACACTGGAAGTGCCAAAACGGCACCTGCAACCTTGGCTACAATTCCATTTTATCCTAAATTGGGGGCTGAAGTACTATACACTCCACTTCCTGAAGCAGCGCTCCCTCACGGGGTAAGACCATGTTACAGGGCAAGCCAAGGTCACAGGGAGAAAGGAGACCCCAACAAAGTGTACCACTCACACCAACACTCACGAGAGATCAGAAAAAGGACAAACTGTAAAACTCCACTAACAGAGGACATTTCGGTTCTCATAAAACTGTACAAAGTCGGAGATGATTCTGGTTTGGGCCAGACGTGAACATTTAGAGGTCCTTTTCACTTTTAAGTTGTAAAGCTAAAGCTGGGCACATATTTTGAGAAAAAGTTCTAAAATGATTCAATTAAGCTTTATTTGCTTACACTGTAAATTAGCTTCTTAACTGTGGAAAAAACACTTTTCAGGGACTTCTTTCACTAGTAGTTTCTGGCCACGCCCCCCTCTTGTATTTGATTTTCTCCTTCGTTGTGTGGCACCTTCTCCCACACACTGTCATGCCCCTCGGCCACCTCACCCCCGGGAGGGACTGTTTTAACAGAGACTTTTGCTGCACAAGCTGCAGTGGGCCCGTTTGCAAGGAATTAGACCTCAGTGAAAAGGCCTTAAAAATCTCCAGTCAATGCTTTCTGGGAACTACTGTTTTGAAAGCCCCAGTCAGCACACGAGGGCACAGCACACGAGGTGACACCAGCACTCGGCCCTCTGTCACTTCGTGCCCTTTAAGTACCTTCCCACTCTCTCGATGCCTCTTTCCGGATCAGACTTCCTGACGCTGTGGAAGAAGCCCGCTTTCTCTCGAGGCGGGGTTTTCCAGAGTCGGCGAAAATCTTCCGCCTAGAACAGAAGTGTGTTGGGCTGCGCAAGGCACCCACGTCACCAGGCAGCCCTCCCCCACCAACCCAGCGCGGGCAACGTGCCCACCTGCCCTGGAGCTAAGGGGCCGTGGCTGCGTCCCGGCGAGGCCAGGAGGGACCCTGGCAAGGCCTGGGCTGGGCTGAGGGTCAGAGCTGCCCCAGGAGGCCCCGAGGGAGACACTGCAGAGCTGCCACCCCGAGGGCCTTGCGTCACCTTCCCATCACACGACAGGAAAATAAATATTTGTGCTTTCGGTATTTCATGCAGCTGAATCTAATCCTAACATTTTTACAGTTTTAGGGAACTAACTATTGATAGTTACAACTTTATTTTAAGAGGAAAGATTATATACAGGTCAGCGTATGAAGTACCTGACTTCTGGAAGTGAACACCGGAGTTGGCAAATGGAAGTTTCCTAGTGACAGTACAAATCCAAGGACCCTGGAATGGACAGCCTAGCCACCTGGGCAATATGGTGTGCAAAGGGCCATGGGCACTTGGGGGAGGGGAGTCAGGTGACACTGGTGTGAGGAGCATTAGCCCAGGTAAACCTCGCTTCTCAGAAGCACGGCTCAGCACACACCCGCCCTGGCTAATAAGAGCAGGGTCAGGCTTCCCTGGTGGCGCAGTGGTTAGGAATCCGCCTGCCAATGCAGGGGACACGGGTTCAGGCCCTGGTGCGGGAAGACCCCACGTGCCACGGAGCAACTAAGCCCGTGCGCCGCAACTACTGAGCCTGCGCTCTATAGCCCACGAGACACAGCTGCTGAGCCTGCGTGCCGCAACTACTGAAGCCTGAGCGCCTAGAGCCCGTGCTCCGCAGCAAGAGAAGCCACCGCTACCCGCAGCTAGAGAAAGCCCACGTGCAGCAACAAAGACCCAACGCAGCCAAAAGTAAAATAAAAATAATAAATTAAAAAATAAGTAAATAGACATTAAAAAAAAGAACAGGGTCAAGACACTCGTTTCTCCAGGGAAGTTCTGAAGCCTCACTGACAACTCCCTGGGGTCCTGGTCTCAGGGACCAAGCACAAAGCAAAAGGCTGGAACAACCCAGCATTCTGGTGGGATGGCCAGGAGCTATTCCAGAAGCTTCCACAGACGCTCACCTTGGATGGACTCAGGGGCCCTGCAAAGGCTCGCAGGGTCAGAACAGGGTCTCTGGGGCCACCTCCACTGTGGCCGATGTGAGAGACCTCGCCCGTGTGGTCTGAAGACCACAGCTCCCCGATCACGGGAGAAGACGTGTCCTCTGCCCTCAGGAGGGGCACGTAGTAGTGACCTGAGAGGGGAAACACACCGGGGCTGGACCATTTGCGTGGACAGCCCCGCACCCAGTGGACGTCAGGCACCTGGGAACCAGCCTGAGAAACAGCGCAGTTGCTGCCCCACGGGCTCTGCACGCGAGTCAGCGATGCTAACAGTAAATAAAAAGGCCGCCACAGCTCCGGAGCCAAAGGACCCGGGCAAGAGGCCAGTCCACGCCAGACTCCTGCACGTAACAAGCCCCGCGTTCTTCCTCTGCGGGGAAGTAAAAAGAAGGAGAAGAGAAGAGGAGGGGGGCGGCAAACACCTGCTCACCCCCAGGTTCTTACGAGGCAGGACCTGTGAACCAGAGCAGCAGAAGCCGAGCTGGAGAAACATTACAAAGAAGACACGTTTTACCCCCACCTCCCTCCCCAGCTCCCTCTTCTGTTTCGTATGTTACAGTTTTGTATCACTGAACGCCCGTCTCCAAACAGACCTAGAATCACAACCTGGAAAGAAGAAAGGCAGGCAGGCCACAGGGACTGGGGGTGGCAGGAAAGGCCCAGAGACACCGGGTGAGCGACAGTGGTGGCCGCCGGGCGCCACCGCAGGCCTGGCCGACCCGTGCACTAAACGGAGACCAAGGGGGGAGTCGGGTAGGAATGGCAGCCGAGAGAGAAGTAAGGACGGGCAAACAGGAGGGCAAAGACCGTCAAGCATCCGTGGCAAGGCCATCCAGCGAGCGGGACCAACTCCTCAAACTGCCCGGAAACAAGGCAGAGGAAGAGCTGGCAAAGGCCTCCCGCCCCTGGCTACCTTCGCACCCCTGCGGCCTGCGAGCCGGGAACTTGGGTCCAGAGGCGCGAGGCCCCGAAAGCTGAGTGGAAAGCGCTGCCCCGCAGGCCACGGTCTGAAGGGTCCTCGGCCTGGAGCGCGGCGATCCGGGGCAGCGAGGCCGCAGGGGCGGGGGACCGGCGGGCGGGGGACCGGCTGGCCGAGGGCCTCCAGGCAGGCCCCTCCCGCCTCCCCGCCGCCCCGCAGGCTGCGCCCGAGGAGGAGGGCCGCGGAGGTCGAGGGGCGAGGCCGTGAGCAACAGCCAAATGACAGACAACTCGCTCTCCCAGAAACGGGAGGTGGCACACAGGGTAACTCGGAGGGTCCCAGCGGCCCACGCTTCACTCCTGCACGCGAGGCCCAGCCCAGGCGCCGCCCAGGACTTCCCCCACCGTGGGCCGCACCTCGGGCACCCACTCTCCACTTACCCTTTAAATAGTCTCTAATCCGCTCCTTCAGTTCCACAGATTTATTTTTGCTTCTTTCACAAATAACCTATTTTAAAAAAAACAGAGTACGTGAATGCTCTAAATCTGATTTATCACATCTTCTTATCATTAAAATGATTTCATAAAGGCAAGTTTTAAAGTCAACGAAACGAGGACAGTAGCCTAATGCTGAGTATTTCATAAAGGCCACAGTAAACAAGGACAGTATCCTAGTGCTGAGTATTTCATAAAGCCCACAGTAAACAAGGACAGTATCCTCGTGCTGAGTATTTCATAAAGCCCACAGTAAACGAGGACAGTATCCTCGTGCTGAGTATTTCATAAAGCCCACAGTAAACGAGGACAGTATCCTCGTGCTGAGTATTTCATAAAGCCCACAGTAAACGAGGACAGTATCCTCGTGCTGAGTATTTCATAAAGCCCACAGTAAACGAGGACAGGATCCTAGTGCTGAGTATTTCATAATGCCCACAGTAAACGAGGACAGTGTCCTAGTGCTGAGTATTTCATAAAGCCCACAGTAAACGAGGACAGTGTCCTCGTGCTGAGTATTTCATAAAGCCCACAGTAAACGAGGACAGGATCCTAGTGCTGAGTATTTCATAAAGCCCACAGTAAACGAGGACAGGATCCT
The DNA here is from genome assembly GCF_009873245.2 of Balaenoptera musculus. Lineage (NCBI taxonomy): Eukaryota > Metazoa > Chordata > Mammalia > Artiodactyla > Balaenopteridae > Balaenoptera > Balaenoptera musculus. Next base: position 446,714 of record NC_045798.1, on the reverse strand, counting down.
AGTGCTGAGTATTTCATAAAGCCCACAGTAAAAAATGTGTGTTGAACAGTGTAATCCTCCTCCTCGTTTTGTAAAGGCTCCGAGGGGCCAGGACAAAGAACAAACTCTGAGATCACAGGTGAATTTTATCTTCTTTCTTCATGCTGCTCTACATTTCCTCATTTTCTGCAAGGAAAGGAAATCTTAAGGTGCACCATCAAGTCAGAGCAGAGGTGCAGACACGCCCGCACCTCCGGTGTGGGCACCTCACTGGCTAGGAGCCCGTCTGCTGTGGTTTGGCTGGGTTGACATACAACTCCCATCTAACACGAACACAAGTTTTATTCTTGCAACTACAGGAATCGATGTTCTCAGCCATTAGAGAACCGTGAACATTTTAGCTACAAACAATAAAAAAAAACCCAAAAAACCAATAACCTTAAAATAAGAAGGAAGGAACCAAAAAATTACCACCTCCTGCCAGCCTGTGACAGAAACAAACTACAACCGCACGGTGGACCCTTCAAGTAGTGCAAGTGTTTTCTTTTAAATTCTGTAACTGATTTTGAGAGATGTCCAACGCTTTAAAAACGTGTTACCAAATAGCACTTTATATTGAGAAAATATACATACACATGCACACAGAAAGTTGAGTCAGATTTATGCAAAATAATGGTAATAATTTCTGAGTTGCGGAATTGTCCAGTAAATTTTATCCTTTTTATGTGTATTCTAAACTTTCTACAGAAGTGGGCACGACTGACATAACCCTAGCAACTACAGAGGAGGTGTCACCGCCAGAGTAGGACCTTACAGATTCTACTTCCAAAGGGCTGGCAGGTTCAGGCCAGCTAACAACTCCAAAGCCTGGGACAAATGAACCATCTTCCAGGTCTTTTCAGGCCCACTCTCCCCTCCACCTCACTGCACAGAGGCCCCTCTGCCCTCTCTACGGCACACCGTGCTCAACTGCTGACAGATCGTGACAAGGCCTGTTTCCTAAGGCTCGTGGGGGCCAGGTGAGAATGCCGGGGAGGGGCTCGGGACAGCGCCTGGTGCACACTGAGCTCAACACACGTCAGCTACGTTCAGCAGCAGCGTCCTCACCAGCACATCGTCCCACCATCATCACCATCTCCACCATCCAGCAAGCAGTTACCGCCAGCCTCACCATCACCATCTTCATCACCACCACCAGCAGCATGAGTATCACCTCTGTTCTCTCTGACCCTGGTCAGCTGCAGTACTCACAGAGGGAACTTGACAAAAGACAGTGAGCTGCTGAGAACAACGTGACCACCAGCTTCAGGGAAATAAAATCAGCAAACTGAGGCAGTTCGCTCCCTCCTGGCTTTACAGAGGCATCTTCTTCACAGAGTACATCCTACTCAACAATTAGGGTTCTAAGATGTGCCACAAGGCAAACACATTCACACAGAGTTACCTGAGTCTTCACAATAGCTGTGATCGCAGACTGTAATTTTATGTATTTTCATTTCTAACACTATGTAGTAATAGCATTTTAATAGGTACTTACATCTTCAGGTGTTTTATCATATTTATTTCTTGGGTTTTTTACAATCAAAGGGTGTGAAGAGAGCACATTGACCACATCTGCATTTCCAAACTTACAAGCAAAATGCAATGGTGTGTCGTAGCCCTGAGAGAGATGAAAAGGAAGAACACTTACTTCTTACACACTTTTTTGTTTCATAAGGTTGCTTTAAGGTAAAAATAGGTATTTAGTAAAACAAACAATCAAACAAAAACCCTCAGAAATAAAAGACTATAAAAAGACAGTTTCTATAAGTGACAAGTAACTGGCACGCGAGCACACACCCACTTTATGCCAGGGCGTGAGCCCAGCACAGCGCCCCAGTTCCTGCGTGTCTAGTGCCTGTGGGGAGCTTACAACAGAGCTAGGGTGTAACACCTGCTCAGCAAACGGCAGCTTTAACGACTCAGGGCCCTGTACAATGTCTTAAAATCAATGTTCAAAAAGCAAAATAAACAGATGAAGACAACATCCAGAATGAAGCAAAGACCACGATCTGGTCTGTACTCGGAACTTTCTCTAGTCGCTAATATTGCAGCAAACGAAACTCCCCCCTCCTGACTTCACGAGGTTTCTCAGTGCTGGCCTGCCCCTGGTGGCGTCCTTCCCCGGGCTCCCCGCAGACCAGCAGGCCCCCCGAGCTGTGGAGCCACCCCCTCTGGCACCTGCACCTGGACAGCCTCAGGCTCAGAGGCAGCACATCCCAAACAGCCCGCTCAAGTCCACCTGCGGCCACCGCCACGTTCCAGCCCTCAGGTCCCTCCTCCGGACGCCACGCTGCATCCCCAGAGCTTCTCCCCCAGCTCCCTGGAATCCCAAGGGCCCTGCTGCCCGTGCCCACACTCCCAGCTCCAGCACCCCCTCCACTAGGTGACCCCCGGCCGGCCTGCCACAGCTGCAGACGACACAGGAAGAACGAGCAGACCTATGCTCCAGTCAGGCGCTGCCTGGTCCACGGTCCACCTGAGTCGCCTCCAGCCCTGCGGCCCAGGCTCCGGCATCGGCGGAGCTCCCGGCCAGCCCCACGGGGCCGGGGCCGCTGCACATCGGGGCGGCCGTTTCCACTCGGCGTGCAGGGCATCAGACCGCAACATGCCCCCCGCACCCCTCTCCTTCTGGCCACCCCTCTCCCTCACACACGTAACGTCCTTCTCTAACCTGCTCCGAGCCCCGCCAACGTGACCCCGGCCTCTGCCCCATTCCCGTGTGGCCAGCGGGCTGTGGGCCCACCCGCCACACCTGGTGACCCAGCCTTTCCTCCACACCACACCCTCTGGGGAGCCGCTGGGCTTGCTACATAGTCCACGCGCTTGAAGCGATTCCTACTCTTAGCGCCTTATGGTCAGGGGATGTGACCTGTAACATCTAGTTTCAAGAATTTATTCAGTGGTCTTTGTGGATCCACAGATGCGTATTTTCAACGAGCACTGCACAGGCATTAAGAGAAGACTGCACTTCCCGCCGGGCACATGTTCTGCATCACATGGAGGAGCTACGCTTCCCAACTGAACTGTCACATATCCTTATTCTGTTCACACTTAGTCTCATAGACTTTGGTTTTGTTCCTTCTGCCCTATTTCGCACTTAATATTGCTTTCATGTAACCACCGTTTCCTCTTTTATGCCCTTCTTTAATTTTGCTAGCACGGCCAAGTTCATCTCCATTCCCCCTTTTCTTTCTTGTTAATTGAAAAGTTATTCTTGCTTGCAATTCTGCGGTTCAATGTATCATATTCAGTATGTTACGAAATAATCCAATAGGCTCATTTTATTCCCTCTCCTGCCCACCACGACTTCTCAAACCCTTAGGTTTCTCTCAGAAACAATCCTTGGTTCTCAGCCATCCCTGGGTTTTCCCTCATATAAATATGTAAAAACTCTTCTGTTTCAAGAATCCTTACTTAAGCCTTGTGCACCATCTCCCCACTGGGACTTCCCTGGTTGTCCAGGGGTAAAGAATTCGCCTTCCAATGCAGGGCATGCGGGTTCGATCCCTGGTCGGGGAGCTAAGATCCCACGTGCTGCGGGGCAACTAATCCCGCGTGCTGCAGCTACTGAGCCCACGCGTCTTAACTAGAGAGAGAAAAACCCAATGCCACAACTAGAGAGAAGCTCGGGTGCCACAATGAAAGATCCCGCATGCCGCAACTAAGACCTGACGCGGCCAAAATAAATAAAGAAATAAATGAAATAAAAATTTAAAGAAAGACATATCTAGGACACTAGACTACAAGGCACCAAAACCTTTCTACGTCCTTCTCCCTTTAGCTTTGTGGCACTCGCCCACCCTCCTATCAGTTCGGGACTCTCTGAACAAAGGCCAGGAGGGACGTGTCCTGGGGGCGGCTCCACCCCAGCTGGGACCCAGGTGCGCCAGCCAGCGTGGTGCACTTCTCATGTGTGAGCGGGTCTGGGTCCAACCGTATCTTTCTAAGCTCTCTGACCTCAACGAACGCGCATCTCCTCTGAGCTGACGCAGTGCAGGGACACGGTAAATAAACACCCAAACACTGTTTCCGCCCTGAGCCCGGCTACAAGGCGCACCACTCTGTCAGGTGTGTTGAGGTACAGGTCCACCACGTAGCAGATGCGCTTCTCCAGCATGTGCGGCTCGTCGTCCGGGTACATGAGCCGCATAAACTCGGCGTTCTCCAGCGTCGCCAGGGTCAGCTGGCACAGGGCAGCCTGGTTCTCTTTGGCAGCAACATGCATGACGTTGTACCGACATCCTTCCTGGAACAAAACCACAGATTTTGGGCTTCACTTTCGTCACCGCAGTCTTGACGCTAATGATGCTGGAAGCAGGCTTACCTGTACGATGGTCGGGTTGTCCCCCGAACCAATCAGATACCGCGGATTACTCCAGATAAGGTCGGAAAAGGTGTCTTCCTCTCCCTTCTCCACAGCTTTCCGAAGCTTGGCAGTGAGATCTTGCGTACGGGGACTTTTATAACTGTTCGCTCGCTCTTTGCTTGCTGCTTCTGAATCAGACAAGTACAGCCCGTCTGTTAAGAGACAGAATTTAAGAACATTTAAGTTCACATTTTCTCATCATCCACTATGCGCTTCACTGAGGGCAAGAGAAATCTTTCGCACAGAGGCTGACAATCTCCTTGTAGTGAAAAGTAAGAAACGAGATGACCCACAGCAGACGGACGTGTGTCCCAGCCCACGGCAGGGAGGGAAAGGCTCTGTGGAGAACGCGGGGGAGGAGCGGGAGGGCACGTGGCCAAGACGCCACCCACACTCGCCAGGGGCCTTCCAAGAGCCAGGAGCACCCCAGAAAGGCAGGGAGCCCAGAGGGACTTTTGCTGGCTGAACCACGACAGCTGCGGAGGTAGGAAGGCTAGCTTGAGGAACCTTCACCAAGTGTGAGGGGCCTCTAAGCGCCCCAAATCACTCTGGCCTCCGTGAGGTGGCACACGGACTCTCGATCCAAGGCCAACTGTCTGCAAGGAGAGGCGCATCCTCGGGAACCCCAGCCAGCCTGGGGAGCAGAGCAGCTGTGAGCCACGGAGGGGAGGGGACCAGACGAGGCTGGGACGCCGGGGTTTTGTACGATGCTGACAACAAAGGCCCCTCACGGGACCCTGGTCCTGAGCTGGGAGTGGCGCTGGCCAGCCCTCTGGCCGGACGGTTCCGCTACCGCAGAATCGTCTGCAGCCAAGCAGGTGCCGCAGTCCTGCCTAGAAGGAGGTGTAGCTTCAGGGGGGCAAGCAGAAAGGTCTCAGCACCTAAAAAGGCCCTGAACCCAACAGGCCGCAGGGAGCAAGAGTGTGACAAAGGGGACGGAACAGAAGGCGACGGAGGCCCTTTCGCGGCTTCTCCCACGGTCCCCTCAGCAGCTGCCTGACCCACTTGGCCCCTGTCACCTCCACCCAGACCAGCCCACTGACCCACCCTCCTCCAGCTGCTCCATGGCCTGGGCCTCAGCTCTCTGTTCCCAGCAAACCGGGCTGCTCTCAAAGGTGGAGAGAACTAGTTACCAGGAAAGAGGGAACAAAATACCCAGGAGTAAATCTGACAGTAATGCCAGATGCGAACTGCTAGATAATTTACCTTTTAACCCACCACTGCTAAAGAGCGGCACTGTTTTCACAGGAGAAAGTGGTGAAGAGGTTTTGCTTGGAGAAGGGAAATAATCACAAGTTCCCCTAGCAAATTTCTCTGCATCCTCTCTGCTTGTAAAAGCCTTAAATCGGGATCCTTTGATCATTTTGACAGCTTGCAAGGCTTCCTTCTTGTCTTCATAAACGTGAATCCTTTCTGCGTGGGAAAAGCAGAGATGAGTAACTGCAGCCACCGTCACTTAATTCACACTTGAAGCCCTGGGTTTGGTAACTAACGACTGTTAGCCAGTGGTCTGGTTTTTCTCTTATTAATATTTCAGATTTTTAATCTTCAAGAAAAAAGGCTTTAGTTAGTGAAAAGAACACAATAAGTTTGATCATATGTATGTACATGGATATAAATGATACATATTTTGTACCTATATATGTAGTTTTTATATCCAAGGATAGTATTCCATACTAAAAAATAAAATTTATGGACCAACGATCTAAATAAAAATAATTTTAAAAAGTAAGTAAAAAACTATGACTAGGGACTTCCCTGGTGGTCCAGTGGTTAAGAATCTGCCTTCCAATGCAGGGGATGTGGGTTTGATCCCTGGTCGGGGAACTAAGATCCCACAGGCCGTGGGGCAACTAAGCCCGTGTGCCACAACTACTGAGCCTGTGCTCTAGAGCCCGTGAGCCACAACTACTGAGCCCGTGAGCCACAACTACTGAGCCCACGTGCCTAGAGCCCGTGCTCCGCAACAAGAGAAGCCACCACAATGAGAAGCCCGTGCACTGCAACAAAGAGTAGCCCCCGCTCGCCGCAACTAGAGAAAGCCCGCGCACAGCAACGAAGACCCAATGCAGCCAAAAGTAAATAAATAAATAAATAAATAAATTTATGTATTTATTTTTAAAAAAAGGTCAATAGACATGACCAAGCAAATCATCAAATAAATACAAACAGACTACACCCATATAAATAAGGTAACTGACGACAAATAGCAAGTGTTGATGAGGGTGTGGAGAAAAGTGAACCCTCCTGCACTGCTGGTGGGAATGTAAACTGGTGCAGCTGCTGTGGAGAACACTACGGAGGGTCCTCAAAAAGTTAAAAATAGAACCACCATGTAATCCAGCAATTCCGCTTCTGGGTATTTATCTGAAGAAAACAAAAATGCTAATTCAAAAAGATACATGCACCCCAATGTTCACAGCAGCATTATCTACAACACAATAGCCAAGATTTGGAAGCAACCTAAGTGTCCATCGATGGATGAATGGATAAAGAAAATGTGGTATGTATATATATACACAGACACAGACACACAGACACACACACACACAAGAATACTACTCAGCCTTAAAAAAGAATGAAATCTTGCCATTTGCGGCAGTATGGATGGACAAGGAGGGTATTATGCTAAGTGAAATAAGTTAGACAGGGAAAGATAAATACCATATGATTTCACTTATGTGGAATCTAAGAAACAAAACAAAGGAACAAACAAAACAGAAACTGAGTAACATACAGAAAACAAACAAGTGGTTGCCAGAGGTAGGTGGGTGGATTAACGGGAAAAGGTGAGGGAAATTAAGAGGCACAAACTTCCAGTTACAAAATAAATGAGTCACAGGAATGAAATACACAAGGGGAAAAAGAAAAAAAAAAAAAGGTAATAGACCTAAAACAAGATAGAGGTTTCCCTTATTTGAAAGACAAAAAGGGAAGTTTAATAACATGCAGTATGGTTGATGGAACAGAAACAAGGCACCCGTTTTCTGTTTTTAGATAGATAAAAATGTACATTCCATATTGTACAGTAGAGAGACTGGAAAAGTTACTGTCTCATCCACAGCGAATGATAACACCTGCTGGAGGGCAGTAGCCTTCAAAGTTTTAAAATGCATACGTTTTGGCTGGACACTTACACTTACCAATTTTATGAAAATAAAAACAATGTACATACATACAGATATATTTCTTTCTTAAATTTAAATTAAAATATATTAAAAATAAAAATAAGGTAAATTTATATATACGAATAAAACATAGTAAGTAGGGTCAGGAATGATACACAAAAGTACTTACTAAGTGGTTACTTCTACAGAGTAAGATTCCGGTGGGGAGGAAGAAATTTCACTTTTACTTTATAGACTATATATAAAATGTAAACATTATATATACTTTGTTTTACAAAAAGCAACTTCATTCTGATCAACACCAAGCTTTCATTACTTCTTTCCAATTCTATCTATTTTAGTCTTGTTTAAAATTACAATTCTTTAATGTTGAAAATTATTTATACCTTCATTGGCCATTTGCATTCATTAATATAAGAGGTGGTCAGGTTACAGTGAATTAAAAAAAAAAAAAAAAAGGAAAAAGGAGAAAGGAGGAGAGGGACTTCCCTGGTGGCGCAGTGGTTAAGAATCCACCTGCCAATGCAGGGGACGTGGGTTTGAGCTCTGGTTCGGGAAGATCCCACATGCCACGGAGCAACTAAGCCTGCGAGCCACAACTACTGAAGCCCGTGCACCTAGAGCCCGTGCTCCACAACAAGAGAAGCCACCGCACTGAGAAGCCCGCGCACTGCAATGAAGAGTAGCCCCCGCTCGCCGCAACTAGAGAAAGCCCGCGTGCAGCAACGAAGACCCAATGCAGCCAAAAATAAATAAATGAATGAATAAATAAATTTATTAAAAAAAAAGGGAGGGAGATGGTTAATCAAAAAATGGAGCCAGCCCATAAATATCTGTACGTGAAGTATAGCTCCATAGAATCCAATTTTCTTAATTTCTAAAAATTTCTATATAGATTTACAAAAAATTCAGGAGCATTCTATATAAAAATGCTAACAATGGTTAATTTGGAGTGATCAGATTATGGTGATTAAAGTCTTCTTTCTTCTCCTCTGTAGTCAGTGATTTTCAAAACCCCTCTCCCCCTGCTGTCCACGCACCACCTGTGTAAGGACCACGGCGCTGGTCACGTTACCATGTCTCGCCGGGGCGTCCTCGTACGCTGGGCACACCCCGTAGTACAGAGGCGGCTCTGCAGAGGCCCGCAGCGTGGCTCTGTGGCTGCCGACCCTGGCCGGGGCACTGAAAGGCACCGAGCGGGTCGCAGACGTCACGGCATCTTCCTCCGGAGGATTCAAGCCCACACTATAACCAAAATCTCTGTCTTCAGAAAAGCTGACCCGCTCAGCCGGGCTCCCTACCGCAGACTTCACAACCCTTTGTGTGTCCTGGCCCAGGGCTGGGGCACCTGCAGCGGCGTGGTCGGGAGGGTGGGAAGGCAGTGTACCGTGCTCTAATAAAGACTGAGCCAATTTTTTCTCAAAAATAAACCTTGTGGTTGATGTAATGGGTCCACATTTCAATCCAGCTTTGATAATTTCTTCTCTAAGGTCATCTGGATTCAGGAGTTTCAATCGAGCCAAGATGGTATCCATTGTCATTTCACCTAGGCCCAAGACAACAAAAATCAATCTGATGGCTGTAAAGTACACCTTCTCTTAAACAAATTCAGCAAAGTTGCAGGATGCAAGATTAATGCACAGAAATCTGTTACTTTTTTATACACTAATAATGAACTACCAGAAAGAGAAAGTAAAAAATAAATCCCATTTAAAATCACATCAAAAAGAATAAAATGCCTAGGAATAAACTTAACCAAGGAGGTGAAGACCTGAATAGACATTTCTCCAAAGGAGACATACAGATGGCCAACAGGCACATGCAAAGGTGCTCAACATCACTAATTATTAGAGAAATTCAAGTCAAAACCACAATGAGATATCACCTCACACTGGTCAGAATGGCCATCATCAAAAAGCCTACAAATAATAAATGCTGGAGAGGGTGTGGAGAAAAGGGAACCCTCTTGCACTGTTGGTGGGAATGTAAATTGGTGCAGCCACTATGGAGGACACTATGGAGGTTCCTCAAAAAACTAAAAATAGGGACTTCCCTGGTGGTCCAGTGGTTAAGAAGCCGCCTTCCAATGCAGGGGATGTGGGTTCAATCCCTGGTCAGGGAACTAAGATCCCACATGCCGCCAGGCAACTAAGACCATGCACTCTAGAGCCCTCGCGCCACAACTAGAGAGAAGCCTATGCACCGCAACGAAAGATCCCACATGCTGCAACAAAGATCCTAAGTGCTGCAACTAAGACCGACGCAGCCAAATTAAATATATAAATAGATAGATAGATAGAACTACCATATGATCCAGCAATTCCACTCTTGGAAAGAAAACAAAAACATTAATTTGAAAAAATATGTGCACCCCAATGTTCATAGCAGCATTATTTACAATAGCCAAGATATGGAAGCAACCTAAGTGTCCATCAACAGATCAGTGGATAAAGATGTGGTATGTATACACAATGGACTACTACGAAGCTATAAAAAAGAATGAAATCTTGCCATCTGTGGCAATATGGATGGACAAGGAGGGTATTATGCTAAGTGAAATAAGTCAGAGAAGACAAATACTGTGTGTAATCACGTATGTGTGGAATCTAAAAAATAAAACTAGTGAATACAACAAAAAAGAAACAGACTCACAGATTTAGGGACCTAGTGGTTACCAGTGGGGAGAGAAGAGAGGGGAGGGGCAAGATCGGGGTATGGGATTAAGAGATGTCTATGTATAAACTAGACAAAGAACAAGGATAGATTGTACAGCACAGGAAATTATAGCCATTATCTTGTAATAGCTTTAACTTTTAATGGAGTACAATCTAAAAATACTGAATCACTATGCTGTAACCTGAACCTAATATGATATTGTAAATCAACTATACTTCAATTTTTAAAAAGTGGCAAAAACGCTGGCTTCAGGGAATTCCCTGGCGGTACAGTGGTTAGGACTCCATGCTTCCATTGCAGGGGGTTCAATCCCTCCCTAGTCGTGGAACTAAGATCCTGCAAGCCTCGTGGCACGGCCAAAAAAAAAAAAAAGCTGGCTTCAAAGTTTCATTTCAATCCACTATTTCCCCATATTCTTTGGAGTCTACGAACTTTCTATGAGAATTTTCATTAGGTTTTTGTTTCCGAATTTATAACAATCTAAACAAGATTAAGATAGGCAGTGTCTGGTTCATTTGGATAAGAATCTTACAGCCCAGTGCTGTGACATGATCTGATCACACCAACATTCTAGGGAGGTCAGCATGCTGGGGAAACAGGCACACCCATTAGTTGTCACTTGCAGTGTGATTAGGAACAAATCCCCAGGAAAGCAACTGGATACTATGCATCAAAACTCCAACTGCAGAAAGTTATCCTACAGACACATTTGCACTTTATTTCATAAGTGATGAGAAATTATGCAAAGATTTAAACAGAAGAGCATACAGATAGCTCCACCGTCATTTTGCTAATACTGAAAACAAACAGCTAATGTTTAACGTTTGGGGGGTTTCCCACATGCCTGGTTCTGTCCTAAGCACCCTGCCTGCACTAAATTATTTAAAATTCACGATAACTCCACATGGAGGTTTTTCACCATTGCTCACTCCTGCTTTACAGATGGAGATCCTAAATCAGAGAAGCTAAGTAACTTGTTCAAGTTATTCAGCCACCAAGCAAGTGGATGTGAACTGCAGCTGGAGCTTTAATCAATATATTTACAGAAAGAGCAGTTAAATCTATGGGGTACAGGTTTAAGCATGGTCAGCCAGAACTGGGGAGAAGGTAAGAAATGACAGGGTACAGACCACTGCTGCAGTTAATGGGGCTGGAGATGAGTGCTCAGACTAGAGAAAAAGGATGTCTTGACCACAGATTAGATGCTGTGGTCGGGGGGGTGTCTCAGGGATTGCAGTGAGCCTACGATAATACCTAGATTTCCAGCCTAGACGCTTAGAAAGAGATTCTACCCAAGGCAGGGAATATGAAAGAACAAATGGGGATTTAGGCGTTGAGCATTAGAAACACCCACTGCACATCAAGTGGGCATTTTGATTTTCAAGTCTGAGATTCAGAAGATAAGAAGCTCAGAGTGAGAAAAACAGCTCTGGGAGTCATGAGCCCATAGGCGGTGGTTATAACGCAGGGATAACAAGGAACACACAAAAGGCCAGTAAGCCGAGAATGGGATCTGAGTAACAACAAAGATTGAAAGACAGGTGAGAAAGAAGAGAAATTCGAAGAGGCGATCAAGAAAGAATTGGACATGTTAATACTGTGTATCAGTGAAGCTAGAGTAGAGGGTTTTAGGAGGTGTTTACAGATGAAATGATAGGGTATCCCAGGACTGGCTTTAAATTACTCCAGGAGAGCAAAACAGAGGGGGCAGTGACAGATAAAACAAGACTCACAAAATACTAATACCTAATACTTGCAGCTGGATGATGGAAATTTCTGCATATTTCTTTTTTAGTAACTTTTTATGATACCACCCTCCCCCCCTCCAAGATTTCAAAAATGGCTATTACTTATTTTAAACAGTGAATGTATTGCACAGCCCCCTCTAGAGCTGCCAAAGAACATGAAGGGGGAGGCCAACTGCCCACAGGATTCCACTCAGGGAGCACCCCTAAGGGTAGTCTCTGAATATTGGGTATAAGGGCAACAGAAGTGATAAGGAACTGATATGAAAGGTACAGGACAGGCTGAAGCCACACGCAAGGCAAAGTCTGGGGGGTAGGGGCGACTGCGGCAGATGCTAGGAATTAACAGAGAGGAATCCACCCGATCCTGATAATATTCTCTTCTGCATACCATCTCTGTGTGTCTACTCAAAAGCTACCTTTTTTTCCTATTTATTTATTTATTTTTGGCTGCGCTGGGTCTTCGTTGCTGCGCGCGGGCTTTTCTCTAGTTGAGGCGAGCAGGGGCCACTCTTCGTTGCGGTGCACGGGCTTCTCACTGCGGTGGCTTCTCTTGTTGCGGAGCACGGGCTCTAGGCACGCAGGCTTCAGTAGTTGTGGTATGCGAGCTCAGTTGCGCTTGAACCCGTGTCCCCTGCATTGGTAGGCGGATTCTTAACCACTGCGCCACCAGGGAAGTCCCGAAAGCTACCTTTTTAAGATAGGCTAGTCTGAGGGGGTTCTGTCCTTGTAACCAAGCAAGCCCTAAATGGAACAATTACATTACATTATATCACTAACTGGGTGAGCTTGGGCAAGTTATGTAACTGTAAGCCACAGTTTCCTCATCTATAAAATGGACATAACAGCTCTGCTTCTTAGCTTGTAATGAGAATTAGATAAAATAATGGATGTGTTTGACACTGACAAATTATCCATTAATGTCAGTTAGGGCTATGAAGTTATCGAGTAATACAGGCTTATCAGCCTTGGAGAATACATAGTATGCTAGAAAGTCAACTTGAATAAAGACAAACATGTACACTCTGTTTCTAATTTTTTTTTTTTTTTTTTTTTTTTGGCTGCATTGGGTCTTCGTTGCTGTGCGCGGGCTTTCTCTAATTGCGGCGAGCGGGGGCTGCTCTTCCTTGCGGTGCGTGGGCTCTCGGCACGCGGACTTCAGTAATTGTGGCACATGGGCTCAGTAGTTGTGGCTCGCGGGCTCTAGAGCGCAGGCTCAGTAGTTGTGGCTCACGGGCTTAGTTGCTCCGCGGCATGTGGGATCTTCCCAGACCATGGCTCGAACCCGTGTCCCCTGCATTGGCAGGCAGATTCTTAACCACTGCGCCACCAGGGAAGCCCTGTTACTAATATTCTTAACACAATACACAAGTATCTGCTCATGTATGGAAAAGAAACAAAGGATAAAGCAGAAAATAATGAGACTGCTTAGCTTCAGGGGAGGGTGTGAACCAGACAGGAAGGACAGAGGGCAGGGGAGAGCAGCACTTCTGAATACGCCTTTACATGTTCTGACTTTTAGAAGGATGTTTGATTCACATACACAAAAAATACGTAGATAAACAAACAGATAGGGGGAGACCCCCAAGTGGAATACAAACCAAAACAAATTCGCTCAAGGGTATTACAAGTTAGTATCATAATGAGTGGGGGAGAAGGAATGTACTGACTGAAAGATAACACATGACCACGTCCTCTAAGGGTAAAGACAGAGGAAGGACAGACAAACACTATACTCTAGCTGGCAGGTGGGTTTTCACAGTGGTAGAGGCGAGCAATTCTGAAGCTATCTTCTGTGTGCTCTAGGAACCAGCAAATAATTGTATACACTGTGGCTAATGAGAGCCAGGCTCCTCACTGAGAAGGGAGAAGCCCTCAGCAAACTTCTGTAAAGGGCTGGGGAGTAAATTTTGAGTCTTTGTGAGCCAAAGCCCCCCCAAACACTCAAGAAGAGCCACAGAAGGAAGAATATGGCTGTGTTCCAAAAACAGGTGCGGGCAGGATCTGGCCCATGGGCGACAGTTTGCTGACCCTGGGCTGGAATTAGAAGTGTCTGCCAGACCTCCATCCATTGACTAATAGACAGACAGAGATGTAAAGGTACAGGTATAGGAAACTGAGGTAGGTCTGCAGACTGGATAATACTTCCTGGCTTTCCTACTTGTAGTGATTATGTAAGATACTAATGTTGGGGAACCTAAGTGGATGTATACAGGATTTCTTTAACTCTTTATTTTGTAATAATAATAAACACAATAAGTTGAAAAACAGTACAGAGAGGTCCTGTGGACCCATCACGTGGCTTCCCTCAGTGGCACACCGTAAACACTGCAGTGCGTCATCCAAACCTGGCAGCTGACCCTGGAGCAGCATAGCGAACTAGACCACGGCCTCACCAGGTTCTGCAGTCACTCTCCTCTTGTGGGTCTTTGTATGTAATTCCATGATCGTTTATCACACGTATAGCTTCACATGGACATGATTAGTTCCTGAACTGTTCCATCACCACAAAGATCTCCCTCCTGCTGACCCTTTACTGGCACATCCAACCTCCGCCACGGTCCCCTACCCTCGGCAACCACTCATTTGTCCTCTGTCGTTACAATACTTTTGTTTCAAGAATGTTACATAAATGGAATTGTACACTACAGACTTTCTGAAACCGGCTTTTTTCATTCAGCGTAATGCCCTTGAGCTCCACGCAAGTTGCTGATGGATCAATAGTTCTGCCTCACTGCTGAGCGGCATTCCACAGCTCGAAGGTGCCGGTTTTACCATGCACCCCTCGAAACACATCTGGGCTGTTTCCAGTTTCTGGCAATTACAAATAAAGCTATGAACAATCGCATATGGGTTTTTGCGTGAAAATAAGTTTTCGTCCTTCTAGGATAATGCCCAGGAGTGCAGTACAGGTTCAACTATTTGAGAAACTGGCAGTCTGACCTCAGAATGGCTGCACCTTTAAAATTTATACCAGCAGTAAATGAGACCCAGTTTCTCAGCATTTCCACCAGCATTACGAAATGTCATCGGTATTTTTTATCTTAGCCATTCTCATAGGTGTGTGGTGATATCTCATTATAACTTCGATTTGTATTTCACTACTGGATGGTGATGTCGAACATCTTTTCACATGTGTTTACTTGCTCTGTACTAATGACTTAGAAATGAAAGCTAAAAATTAAAAAAGAATTTAATGAATAAGGCACCCCAAACTCTAATCTCTTAGCCCCAGACCCCACTGGCCTCACACGTCCTTTAGCTTTAGGGTCTGCAAGCCTTTCGACTCGGGCATCCTGCGCTGGGTTCTCTGGCACAGTGTCGACAGTGTAACTGGACAAATGAGCATGCTGTTTCCTAAAAGTACCACCTGAAACTTTCTTAAGAGGATGAGAGAAGGTAGGACAATCAGCATCTCAACAGGTTGGAAGGCAAGCTGGACCTCGTGTCAACAGGCCTACGTCCCCACCTGGCTTCTGCCTCGGATCTGTGTCATCTCTGCCGAGCGGGACCTTCCCGGAGCCTGTTTCCTCAGCTGTAAAAACTAAGTCACCCATAAGGACGGCTTTCGCCCTGAGAGTTCAAGGTGGGGTCATCAATTATGCTTTCTGCTAATAAAATTTCGTCTTCTTATCAGGGTACTTGAGGAGCTCTTGCTTATCCTCCAAAAAGAAACCAGACTTGCGGGTAAGAGGGTGAATGAAAACTGAACGAAGGCGCGTTCCGGATGCGCGCAGGGCGCACACGGTCTTCTCAGTCAAATCAGGGGCTCAAACCAGCAAAACTGCGCACAGACGCGGCACCCGGGCTCCCACGCTCACCGCTCTCCCACCGTCTGTGCGCGGAGGACTCGTGACTTTTACTCCAGGTCTTTTCCCAAAACCCCCGACTCAGGCCGGGGACGGGAGCCCCGGGAGGCGGGAGGGGAAGGGTGCGGAAGCCCGGGGGGCCCGGGCCGGGGAAGAGGGGGCGAAGGATCCAGGCCGGGGAGGGGCGCGGGCCCACCGGCGGACCGGCCTTACCTGGATCAGGGACTGGGCCCGCGGCCGCGCAGGGCGGCGGGTCGGGGGGCCCGCTCCGGCCCAGGCCCCGCGGCCGCCTGTCCAGCCGCCGCACCAGCCACCGCACCGCGATCAGCAGCACCGAGGCGCCCAGCAGCTCCCAGGCCAGCGCCGCCCACTCGGCCGCCGCCAGCCGCGGCCACAGCATCGCCGCCGTTCGCCCTGTCGCCGCCGCCGCCACCGCCCAGGTCCGCCCGCCCGAGGACCCCGCGTGCCGGGCTTCCCGCGCCACTGCCTGACGGCGCTGCGCCCGGGGGCGGCCGGCGCGGGGCCGGGTCTGCACGCGCGAGACAGGGCGCTCGCCTCCGCGCCCGGCGGCCCGACGGAGGAGCGCGGCCGCAGCCCCTGCAGGCGCGGGGCCGGTGAGGACGCTGTCAGGCAGTGGCGCGGGCAGCCGGCACGTGGGGGTCCTCGGGCGGGCGGACGGCCCCCCGGGGCGGGTCCAGCGGTCCCTGAGGGCCGGGGCGGGGTGTCCGGGGGAGGGGTCGTCCTGGGCGGGCTGGGGCCCGGCCGTGCGGTCCGCGAGGATGCCGCGCTGGGGCTTCAGCCCGCAGGCTGGCCGGGCCCGGGTTCCGGTCGCGGCGGGACCACAAATGAACCGCTCCGGTTTCCCTGGAAACGACCAGCTTTGTGTTGCGCTGGATGGAAACGCGGCTGCTTCGGCAGGTCAAAGCGACCAAGATCCTACAGGCGAACGTCGGGTATGTTACTCTCACGGACACACTTTCAAACAGCAGAGGTTCTGACAGCTTGGGATTCTAGAGAACGAGTTTCTCCGCCGAAGCAAGCCGACTTTCCAGCCGCAGCGTGACTCCTGTTAACTTTGCAGCAGGCTCGTCTCTGCGTCTGGCTTCTCGGGCTCGGATTACTCTCTTAGCCGGAGTAGGTTACTTTCTCACCACCCTAGCCCTGGGGGCTTCCCAGAAACGGATGCACAGCTGTACCTAAGGTGTCAGGCTCCACGCTGTGCGACCCCATTCACTGGATGTTCACGCAAAGGGACAGGCAGGGGAGTGGTCGCCGCGGGCGGGGGAAGGGCTGACTATAAAGTGGCTTAGGGAATTTTAAAGACTGCTGGAAGCTTTTGTCTTAATTGTGGTGGTATCACACAACTACATATGCTTGTCAAAACTCTCAGGCATGTACAATAAAAAGGGTGAATTTTACTGTGTAATTTATACATTAACTTTTTAAATAGAAAAAAACCTAAAGAAATAAAACTGACATCCTTGGTTAAAAAAAATTGGATGGTACTAACAGTCAATTGAGCACAACAGAAGAATCAGTGAATTTGAGGATGGGTGAAATGCAAATTAAACCCACAACGATACTACTTTACACCCACCAGAATGATTCAAATTAGAAGACTGACAGTTTCTAATTTTGATGAGAATGTGGGGCAGTTTTATAATTCTCATACACTGCTGGTAGGAGTGTATAATGAGCCAACCACTTTGAAAACTGTGAGGCAGTTTCTTGTAAAGTTAAATGTAGGCCTCCCTACGGTTCAGCAGTGCAGCCCTAGGTGTGAAAAAGGAAGTTCACAGAATGTTCATAGCAGCTTTATTCATAATAGCCAAACGAGAAGCACCCAGGTGTTTGGATAAACCCCATAAAAATGGATAAACAAATTTGGAATCGTCATATGATAATCCTATGGAGGTTTATTATTAGCAACAAGGTGGCTGAATCTGAAAACCACGCTAAGCAAAAGAACTCCACACAAAAGTGGGAAGGCAAAGCTTATGGTGATAGAAATCAGAACAGGGGTTGCCTCTGAGTGGGGTGGTGAGCTGGGAGGGACATGAGGGGACTTTCACTGTGAAAGAGACGCTCTGCATCTTATTGCGTTGATAGTAATACAAGTACACATTGGTTGACATTTGTCAAAACTCACCAGAATATACACTTAAAATCGGTGCCTATTTTAGTGTAAATTTTGTCTACATTTAAAAAGGAAGAGGGGCTTCCCTGGTCGTCCAGTGGGTGGGACTCTGCGCTCCCAGTGCAGGGGGCCGGGGTTTGATCCCTGGTCAGGGAACTAGATCCCACATGCATGCTGCAACTAAGAGCCCGCATGCAGCAACTAAAAAAAGATCCTGTGTGCCACAAGTAAGATCCAGCGCAACCTAAATAAATAAAGGAAGAGCAAGCACCATGTTAGAATGAAATCTTACCATTTGTTGTTTTTAATTTCTAAGTACCTGACAGACCTCAGTCCCAGCAGCTCCCCAGTCTTGACCTTTCTATGCATCTGTGCCACTGTGCAGTGATGAGTGCCAGGCCCTGGGCAGACCGCCCCTGCCTGCTGGGTGACTGTAGGTGGGTTCTTTCATCTCCCTGTGCTTCAGTTTTCTCAGGGGTAACATGGGGGTAACTGCACCTGTCTCAGAGATGAGGATTAATATGTGCCAGGCTCTTGGTACAGAGCAAGGTGAGGACTTCATAAACGTTAGCTGTATTACCACTTCTTTCATACTTCAAAAAACATAAAAGTTGTATATATATACACCCCTTTCAAGGGTAGCAGGGTCAGCCCCCGTCACGAGGGATTTTGTTATAGTAACCATAAATCCCAGGAATGCAGAGCACGGGACTGATCTGAGAGACTGTGTATTGTGATAGAGGCTGCTGCCAGTAGCACCCGTCCTCTTGATAACAGAAACTCCCAGCTGGAGCTGGACACACTGCTACAAACACACATCCTGTGGCCTGGTGACTCAGTGGAGGCAACAGACGGTGTACACAGCTAGTGAGTGACACCCTTGAACGAGGGTATGCAATGTGCCTTCCCAGACAGTAACAAGTGGGACCTGGAGCAGCTGTCCTAGGCCACAGATGGGACTGGAGGTTAGAAGGCACTTGTGTCCTCGGCACCAGAAGCTGCCCTCATCAGTCCCGTTTTTCTGCTTGGGCTGTTACATGAAAGAGAAACTTCTCTCATTTAAGCCATTGAATTTCGGGGTCTCGTAGCAGCTTTACCAGCCTAACCAGTATCTTAACACCACGATTTTCTGTGGAATCCAGCTAACAATAGGTATCCTATTATGGCTGGATTCTCCTCACCACCATCTAATGCAGTCTGCACTCCATTAAACAAGACTGGGATAAAGGCGGGGTGGGGGGAAACACAATTCCACTATTAAGAAGCCAACCCTGGGCTTCCCTGGTGGTGCAGTGGTTAAGAATCCGCCTGCCAATGCAGGAGACACGGGTTTGAGCCCTGGTCCGGGAAGATCCCACATGCCGCGGAGCAACTAAGCTCGTGCGCCACAACTACTGAGCCTGTGCTCTAGAGCCCGCGAGCCACAACTACTGAAGCCCTCATGTCTAGAGCCTGTGCTCTGTGCCGAGACGCCACCGCAATGAGAAGCCTGAGCACCGCATCGAAGAGTAGCCCCTACTCCCCGCAACTAGAGAAAGCCCGTGCACAGCAACAAAGACCCAACGTAGCCATAAATAAATTGATTAAAAAAAAAAAAAGCCAACCCTACAGATGGCCAACAAACACATGAAAAGCTGCTCAACATCACTAATCATTAGAGAAATGCGATTCAAAACTACAATGAGGTATCACCTCACACTGGTCAGAATGGCCATCATAAAAAAATCTACAAACAACAAATGCTGGAGAGGGTGTGGAGAAAAGGGAACCCTCTTGCACTGCTGGTGGGAATGTAAATTGGTGCAGCCACTATGGAGAACAGTATGGATGTTCCTTAAAAAAGTAAAAACAGAACTACCATATGACCCAGCAATCCCACTACTGGGCATATACCCAGAAAAACCCACAATTCAAAAAGACACATGCACCGCAATGTCCACTGCAGCACTAGTGACAATAGCCAGGTCACGGAAGCAACCTAAATGTCCATCAACAGAGAAATGCATAAAGAAGATATGGTACATATATGCAATGGAGTATTACTCAGCCATAAAAAAGAACGAAATTGGGTCATTTGCAGAGACGTGGATGGACCTAGAGACTGTCATACAGAGCAAAGTAAGTCAGAAAGAGAAAAATATTGTATATTAAAGTATATATGTGGAATCTAGAAAAATGGTATAGATGTATTTGCAAAGCAGAAATAGAGACACAGACGTAGAGAACAAGGGGAAAGGAGGGGTAAGTGATGAATTGGGAGATTGGGATTGACACATGTACACTATTGATACTATGTATAAAATAGATAACTAATGAGAACCTACTGTATAGCACAGGGAACGCTACTCACTGCTCTGTGGTGACCTAAATGGGAAGGAAATCCAAAGAAGAGGGGACATATGTGTACATATAGCTGATTCACTTTGCTGTACAGCAGAAACTAACACAAGATTGTAAAGCAACTCTACTCCAATAAAAATTAATTAAAAAAAAAAAGCAGCCAACTCTATACTGGCCACTACTCACCTGTGAGGTAGAAATGAGAGAATTTGAGATGTAAACCCCTGCAGGGAGAATTGGATTTCCACAAATGAAGAGGAATTAAGTTTAGGAGAACTGACGGTCTTTTGGGAAAGGAGCAAGTTTAATCTAATTCCTGATTGCAGTTTGTCTCTCTTTTTTTTTTTTTTAATTTTATTTATTTATTTATTTTTTAGCTCTGTTGAGTCTTCGTTTCCGTGCGAGGGCTTTCTCTAGTTGTGGCAAGCGGGGGCCACTCTTCATCGCAGTGCGCGGGCCTCTCACTGTTGCGGCCTCTCTCGTTGCGGAGCACAGGCTCCAGACGCGCAGGCTCAGTAGTTGTGGCTCACGGGCCCAGTTGCTCCGCGGCATGTGGGATCTTCCCAGACCAGGGCTCGAACCCGTGTCCCCTGCATTAGCAGGCAGATTCTCAACCACTGAGCCACCAGGGAAGCCCCGCAGTTTGTCTCTTAACTCCACTTCTGACCCCAGATCACGAGAGGGCCAGGGTCCGAGTCACCCCGGAGATTGAGTGGGGAGGTCTAGTTTCACACGTATTGTGAATAGCCTTCAATGAGACGAGGAAAAGTGTGTACGCTGTCACACATGGCGGGGGTCTGGTCAGGAAAGCAGCCCATCCCAGGTGATTCAAGAGAGGAAGTGCAGCCCTGCGAGTGACAAGGGACGGCCACAGCAGGAAACCACCGAGATCCTCGGCAGAAGGCAGGACGGAGCCCAGAGGTGGCAAAGATGCAGCCACTGAGGAAGCTGCACTGGCAAGGGAGCCTGGACATTTCATTTGCAGATTAGCAAAGGGGTTATTTTACACAAAGCTGTCGGGATCTTGCAGAATTTTAAGAGGTCTTGCAGGGCATTTATTCCTAATTCATGAAAATGCTCCGTGAGCAGTGTTTTGTTGTGGTTGACTATATGCAACCACCATTTCTATAGCAAATTAGCACGGAAGGAAACCCAGTTGGTGTTTGCTTACATGTCTCTTTTCAGTTACCGAACTAGGCTAACCGAGGCTTACTGTCAATGAATGAAATCCACCGGCCGAGTGTTCCCCCTGCCCCGATGCCCTGTAATCTAGTAGGAGAAACAGGGACTCTCCAGAGATAACACTGCTGAAAAGAAACATGATGTGAAATGGTATAAACTTAGTTCCATATCTGTAGTGCACACAGGTTCAAGGGTCATTTGGGGTTGGGATCAGGGAAGGTTTTACAAAGTTGACCCAGGTCTGTTTTCTGCTCACTTGTCGCATCCCTAGGGGACAGTCTGCTGGGCCAGAGTCTCCTACCTGCGACAGCCCACACCCCTCCCCAGCTGCAATGACTGCACTGTGGGAGCGTCCCATGTGCCCCAGTGGGGTATTTACACCTAGGAACCACCAAACGCTGCGAATCAGGCTTCTTCCCCCTGCGGAGCTGCTCTGAGACAGCTCCGGGCACAGTGAGCGCCAGCCCCAGCCTCAGACACGTGCTCAGCGAGCAGAGACAAGGCACGGGCAGCTCAGGGCAAGCGAAGCGGGCAAGACGTCCGAGCAAGGCCAGGGCACTCCTGGCCCGTCGTGGGTACTTGGACTGGCCAGGAGAGGCCGAGTCACATGGCAGGAACAGGTCACCCTAGTCTCCAGAGGCTTGAGCGGACAGGTTCATCGCTTGCTCCCATCTGCCGGCCACCGTGGGTCAGCCGCTGGCACTGTCCCTCAGGTAGGTGCTCACGCTGACCAGAGCACCGGCCGAGGCCGAGGCTGTCGCCGTGCGGGCGGGCTTCGCGGCAGCCGGTCAATGCCGTGCACCGTCTCGCCGGCTCGCGGAGCTGTGCCTGCCGCCCCGCAGCGCGCGTCTGCGTCCCGGGCGAATGCTGGCGGGGCCTGCAGAGCCCACCCAGTGCACGCGGACCAGCTAAGAAGAGAAGCCAGCGGGGCTGCTCCTGGCCAGACGGTGGCGGGCCGGGAGGCTGAGCCATGTGCGTGGCACTCGGGCCACCGGAAGGACCAGCAAACGCGTGCTCGGGCGGCAGCGGGAGGGCGACAAGCCCGAGAGCTCGACAGCGTGAAAGGGCCGCCTCCACGGCTGAGCCAGGCTCCGGCCGACGCAGAGAAAGGCGGGGCGCGGAACAGAGACAGGGAAGGAGCCGTGGGCCGGGCTGGGCCAGTGAGAATGGTGCCGAGGGCGGGAAGCCCTGAGGGTTAGAGACCAGGGGACTGTATCGCGATCAGAGTCAGTCAAAGGAAGGGACTCTCTTCTGGATGGAAATGAGGCATTCAGCTTTCAACACACCAAGGCTTAAGCACCGGGAAAATCGCTCCAAAGTGTCCACCAGGTCTTTAGAAATGCACACGGAAAGCTCACAGACAAAACAAAGGCCCTGAGACCCCAGGAGCCGAGAATTACCCCTGAGTGGAGCCTCCTCCAGCAAGTGCCAGACCAGGCGAAGGAGGGCCGAGTGTGCAAACCTCGAGGTGCTTCCAGCCTGACCCAGAAG
This sequence comes from Balaenoptera musculus, assembly GCF_009873245.2. Taxonomy (NCBI): domain Eukaryota; kingdom Metazoa; phylum Chordata; class Mammalia; order Artiodactyla; family Balaenopteridae; genus Balaenoptera; species Balaenoptera musculus. The sequence goes on along the minus strand of NC_045798.1, from coordinate 423,819 downwards.
CACGCTGTTCGGGAGGGGGGTGCCCACTCCGCCTGGGGACGGGCTGGGGTGTGAGAGGGGGCCTGGCGCAGGAGCGCCGCCCTCCGCACCCCACCAAACAGGCAGACAAAGGGGTCAGCAGCCCAACGTCACATCTCCTGCGTTTCCAGGAAAGAGGCATTGCCAAAGAAGGCTGCTTACGAGAACCCGCAACACTCTTCGTGACGTGAAAGCTGGCATGAAGGCAAGCAGAAGAATTCCAATAAATGCCGCTTCTGGTGCGGGCAGTTACTGATTGCTAAGAATTCCTCATTTAGGGAAAGGCTCGGAGACTCTCCCAACAGCTATCACGCTTGTCTACCACACTGGACGTCGGCGGCATAAAGAATCCTACTTCTGTCCCCACCTAGTCAGCTGCAGGACGGATGAGACCGCGTGACCGGGAGGGCTGAGACCAAGTCCTCGGCCTCACACTCAGCGTGCATTTCTGCCCACACTCGCGCCCCCTCTGAGCCGGGGAGCAGCTGCCCGGGAGTCTGCACCTGGACCACTCCGGTACCACCCACCGCACGACCGTTAAGAGGGTGAAGCACAGGACATCTATCCGACGAAGGAGACACAACTTAAAAATAAACCCATCAGCTCGTTAGTTCAGCGCCTGCAAATGTTTAGCAGCTTTACAGGAAAAGGAAAAAGCTCCGATACATATAATCACCCTCTGCATGATTACTGTAGGAAAGAAAATTTGCATCCTCAGTACTTCAGGAAGTTAAGGCCACAAGAGGATGCGGTCAGAGCATCTTCATTTAGGTCTGGGTGGTACACGTAATAACTGACCCTTGGTTATAGAAGCTCACCAGGTGGAGACACAAGAAAACATGTGTCCAACCCACCACAAAATCGAATTCTGTGACCACTGGTTTACTGCTCCTTTTCTGTACGTTTTTTACCACGCTGGTCAAATGATAACACTTAACTGAAGAATGTGCATCCGGTCTACTCTCGCTGATCAAAAATGAAGTACGGATGAAGAAGGCAGGTGAGCCTGGAGAGCCACAAGGCTGCGCCGCGGAGTCACGGCCCCACTGCTGCAGGCCAGGGACAGTTAGTGGAGGCCGGGGGCCGGACAACGCTGGAAGCACGCGTGCAGCGCGTCCGCAGCCTCGGGCGCGGGTTCCCTGTGAAGAAGCGTTACTCCTGTGAACGCTTCCCACCTCCGTACTTACTGGTGTGTGGTGACAAGTGAAGTGCGGGTGAAGAAGGAAGAAACATGACGAGATGCTACACTCCTGCTGTGGCCAAAAGCAGCCACAAGAAGTTAGATTTCACAGCCATCTGAAACTCTGGCAGAACAATAAAATTCTCTTAAGTTATCTGAACAGAGTTGGTAACAACATGAGATAAAAGTTACTCCCAATTATGACAAAATATATATATATGAAAATGAAGGCACGCCAAGGAAATATAAAAATCTTTAACAAAAAATAGTTTATTGCACAAAATTCAAGGAATCCCCAAGCACACTTAAATTTATAAAAAATCAACATGCTTTTTAAAGTTACAATTCATTGTGCATGGTGACACTTTTCCCCTGAATAGCCCCAACCTGAGGACTCCCTTTTAATGAGGAAATTTTTATTAAACATGAATAACTTAAAACCACCGAGTTTTCTAGATCCTCTGAAGCATTCCCGTCAAGGATCCTATTGTAACCTGAGACCACCATACACTGAGAGGCACCCTGCGGGGAGTGAGTGAACTTGAGTGAGGCCCCGAGACTCTCACAGGCCCCGCCCTGTGCACATCACAGCCCCTGGGGATGCTCCAGGACATTTCTCTTTCAGATCCGCTGGTCCCTTTCACTACTAGCAATCTTTACACACAACATTTAATTGTCGTTAAAAAAATACTCAGAGAAGTAGGAATATATGTCACGGTGCCCTTGCAGGCCCATGGCTTTTGCAGTATCCCTATACCAAGAAAAGTCTTTAAACTGAGGAGGAGCTGAATGAGCATTTTCCTAACGCAGCATTCCACAGGCTGTCTTCCTCGAGGCCCACCCTGGCACCTGGACCCCAGGCCAGAGTGTGAGCCAGTTTCACATCTCATCAAAGACACGGCCTGTTACACCTCCCAAATAGTAGAACAAAGGCATGTAAATCTAAAAGATCCGTGGCATCTATCTGATGTGTACCGTGGAAAAATCAACAATAACCACTCGCAGTAAGTTATTTTTGGAACATAAGAAAATCAAGTCATAACACCACGAAGTGTCCAAGCTGACATGCTCTCCAGTGCGGACACGACATACAGGATGAACAACATACACAAATACAGCGCAACAGCAAATGTGTTTGTTTCTACACGTGCTCCAGAGTTGACTGCTGTTTTCCGTGAGGAAGTTCCTAATTCCCACTTCTGCCCACAGCGGAAGAATATTTCAAACGCTGTTCACTAAAGAATCAAGCTCTGGGAGACAGGAGCACCAGTAAAGCCGCTCAGAGTAAAAACCCGCAGCAAACCAAGAGCAGGCGATTCAGTCCAACCTCCCCCTTCAGGGTGATTTGTTAAGGAAGCCCGGACACAAGGGCCCCTGATTGGGAACTACAGGCCAGACGTGACAGCACGAGGGGCACACACAGGACATGGAGGGGGGGGGGGGGGGCAGCCAGAGCGCTCAGGCCAGAGGCAGGCCGGGCGCGCACAGAACTAGAGGATGAAGCTGGCACGGGATGACAGCAGGAGCCCAGACGAGGCGCTGCTGCTGGAGGCGCACGCACGCACACACGCACACGCACGCACGCACACGCACGCACGTACACGCGCACGTACACACGCACACGCACGCACATGTACACGCGCGCACACGCACGCACACACACGGAGGGTGACTCGACAAAGGAAAAAGGGGCGGGGAACAGAGATTGGCTTTCTCTTGATGGATATACTCAGGATTCCTTTATCCTTTCCTAAGGAAGAAGATACACTGTGATTTTTCTGGAAGACCTCAGCAAGGAGAGAGAAAGCAGCTACAAAATGAGGCTAAGTGTGATTTCTTGGCTCTAAAATTAAAACAAAAGATATCGCAGCCAAAATAAATAAGAACATAAATTACCATTTTTTCTTTTCCAATGGTACGAAAACAATTTTGTCGAAAATGATTTCCAACTTAAAATGAAGAGTAGAATAAAGTTTTCAAGTATAGTTTCCAAGATTAACCCTGTACAAATGATATACATATTTTAGAAGTTCCAATACTTGCTGGGGAATTTTTTTAAACACTAAACATCTTTGTGATTAATGCTACTTTAATCTTATCAATTAACCTTCTAACAGCATACTGTGAGAGAACACAAGCAGATTAAAAACACCACGCTGTTTTCTCCACAAGAGAGACCCAGGTGATGCGGTGACACGAGCGTGTCTGGCCTTATCAGTAACACCGCAGACTTCATCTTCAGACCAGCCGACCTGCACAGGGGGCCACACAGACCCGTTCTCTCTCTCTCTTCTCTAACTTGGAAAAATAAACATTATTTTAGATCATCTTAGCAAACTAGGGGCAAGCTTACAAACCTCGAGTCTCACAGTCACTCTAGGCGGGACCTCACACACTTGGGGTGTCTGATTTCAAATAAACCTCAGGAGACCCTCTCATGCTGACCTGCCCCTTTCGCTGCTCTCCAGATGAGAGGGTCAAGGGCCTTCTCACCCTTCTGAAGGCTCTCACCACACAGAGGCCAGCCTATCTCTTGACGACCACACAGGCGCTGGTGGACACTGCCACACAAGGGCAAAGAAGTGTGAGGCCTGGGGAAGCCCGGCTCCCTGGTTTGCAGCCTGCGGGAGCCCTGGCCCTGCTCCTCCTCCTCGCTTCCCCTCCCCTCCTCTCTTGAGGCCTCTCCCCACGCCTCACACGTCAGGTCAGCATGTGCTGACCGTGGTGTCTATGTGGGCGTCCTGGGGGCCATCAGGCCTGCCCGGGGGTCGGCCACGGTGAGCGAGGCCATGCAGGGCCAGGGGTCAAACAGGTGGGCGTTGTGCACTCATGGCAAGGAAAGACCCTCAAAATAAAGTGAAACTAAAATAACAACTTCTGCCTAAGAATATTTGGCTTTAGAAGGTAAATAAAATAATTACATTTCTTAAAACATAATTTTCTGACATTCCTAAATCCTACAAGTACGTTACTTCCTAACTGCAGATTTTCAAAAGGCAATCAATAAAAAGACAATTCGGGTCATTCTTAAATAATATGAGCATATACTTTTTAAAGATTAGATTATGATTTCCGGTATTTATATACACGTTCTATGGAGAGATGGCTATTGAAAACAGAACAAAATAAAATAAAAACCAAAGGTGCAAACGAAGTCTCGCTCCTGCAGGGAGGAAAGCTCTTTCTGAATCAGACAGGAAAGTGAGAAGCCGCACGCAGCCATGCAAGGCCTCCGCCAGCGACCGTCCGAGAGCAGCGTCTACGGTCAGGCCTAAGATACCTCCTTCTGCAAATAACCCTTCAGACACATTCAAAATGTCTCACTGAGACCTAAATTAGGTTTTTAAGATTTGGTCACTTCGTGGGAAAAGCTGGTTGTGACCTGCAAAAGACTATCATCAATTCTCGACTCTCGTTCTGTTATTCTACTCCTTGTAACGGCCTACGTAAAACTTAACTTTCATCTCTTAGAAAGACATAGAGCGCACAGTCAGATAAATAACACGGAGAAGAGAGCACTCCTGCGGGCAGCTACAAACACTCGGGGTGCGGATGCTCGGCGGGCACCACTCCGGAGCGCTCTCTCACGGCCCTGCTCTGACCGCGCTGCTCCGCGTCTCCTCCGGGGTTGGCGCGATCGCCCGGGCGGGAGGGGCTGGCGGGGTCCCCCTGCGTCCACGAGGACAGCGACTCGTGCACAGTGACCGCGTGTGCCTCCATCTGGCGCTGCAGGCTGTCCATCTCCTGCCTGGGGAGACAGGGGAGGCGTGCGGTCAGACGAGAGCCGGGGGCGCTGTCCCCCCCAAGAGACAGCCGGCCACCTCGGACCCAGCCCTGACGGCAGGTCGCTCACGCACACCCTCGGGGGCCCATCGGGCCTCTCTCCTGGGACAGCACGAAAGGGACTCTGGGCATTCTCCTGTGCACCACACAGAGGCCGACACGCCGATCGGGGAGAACGTGGGAAAGACAGAGCCGAGGGTCTGTCCTGCAGGGCGTCCGCTCACAGGGCCAGAGCCACACCTGCCCTCGCCTCAGACACGGGCCTCCCACTGCCCGGCGCGCAGGGTCATTTAGCTCCGGGCAGCTCCCACCTTGCAGACGGAGGGAGAGGCACGGGACCAACCCACCGCCAAGAAACACCACGGAAAAAAAAAAAAAAAAAAAAAAGAAACACCACGGAGCCGCTCGCCTCTGCTGGACGTGCGGTGCTGGCAACAGGGAAGATTCTTCCAACTGAGACCTGCAACTTATTTGTAAACACTACGAGACGGAGCCCAGAGCAGTCATACTTGAGTTGCTGGAGGCAGCTGTTGAGGTTCTTGAGGGGCTCCTTGCTCACGGCAGGTGGGGGCCGCAGCAGCTCCTCCAAAAGCGAGGCCGGCACGGGGCAGTCAGGGATCTTCACCGGCGTCACGGGGCTGGAAGAGCTGGCTTCTCCCTTCGGCTCCTTTCTCTGTTTTTAAAAGCACACAGTTAGGGGCTTCCCCGGTGGCACAGTGGCTAAGAATCCGCCTGCCAATGCAGGGGACAAGGGTTCGAGCCCTGGTCCGGGAAGACCCCACATGCCGCGGAGCAACTAAGCCCGCGCGCCACAACTATTGAGCCTGCGCTCTAGAGCCCGCGAGCCACAACTACTGAAGCCTGTGTGCCACAACTACTGAAGCCTGTGTGCCACAACTACTGAAGCCCGCACACCTAGAGCCCGTGCTCCGCAACAAGAGAAGCCACCGCAATGAGAAGCCCGTGCACCGCAACAAAGAGTAGCCCCAGCTCACCGGCAACCAGAGAAAGCCGACACGCAGCAACGAAGACCCAACGCAGCCAAAAATAAATTTTAAAAATTAAAAATGAATAAATTTACTTTTAAAAAACAGGCACACAGTTAGCTCTCCCACTCGGAGGCTGACGCCCCTGCCCCTTCCCCGAGGGTCCCCGCCGTCACACGTGGTCTTTGAGGCGCCTCCCCAGCTCCCCTCGGGCTTCTGGGGAAGCACCTCCCACTCGTTCTAAATCGGCAGAGCTGGCAGCCACGGGGGTTCAAGAAATGTTGGCTGAATAGAAAACCTTCTTCCTAATGCATGAACCAAACACTACAGTCCTGGCTCCTCAGGAGGCCGGAGCTGCCGAGAGCCCCCTAAACGAGAGCTCATGGTGGGAGCTTTCCAGAGAGACCATGGCCTTGACTCTGAGTTTCCGTAAGAAATTAAGTCAATTTTCCAACTCATAAGACTCCCCTTCCTAGGACTTCAAACTTTTTCCACAGATAAGCAAACCGTGCTAAATAATAAATAAACCTCTGAATCTGAGTGACTTCTTTGCACCTGAAAAATATTTACATAGACTGAGTAGAACAACAGATGGTGGGTAAACAGATAACCTGAACAGAGCTCATGACGGCTGCTTCGGGGTCCCCAGGCCCCTGCCTGTTCTGGCAGCTGTTGTGTCCCAGCTGGTCTCGCCTAGAGGCCCAGGGGCTCTTGTTAACACAAGCAAACCATGCCCTCATTTGCTTTATAAAGCACAGTACAATAAAATGGCATCTAAATTCATAGAAAGAGGCAAACATTCCATTGGAAAGAGCTCTAAATTAAAAAGCTTTGGCCTGTGGTCCAAGGAGAACAGCCCATCATCATCTACCTTCACACAAGCGTCACTCAGTATTGGTTAATGTAACTCTGTGACTGGTGACTGACTGGAAAGCCTGCCAACCTCCCGCCAACGCATCTCCGGAGGCCCCGCCAACCGCCCGCTGGGCCCAGTACCGTCTTGGCTGCTCCCCGCCGCAGGTCCAGCTTGAGCTGCTGGTTTTGCTGGAGCAGCGTCTTCATGTTGTTCTTCAGTTCCGACACTTTAACTTGAAGCATGAATTTATCTTTCTGGGTCAGGGACAGATCTTCCCGTACCATCTCCAGCTCAGATTTAATATTCTAAAGAAAGTGAAGAAGTCATAGATTTTTAAAACTGAAAGGTCTTGGGCTTCCCTGGTGGCGCAGTGGTTAAGAATCCACCTGCCAATGCAGGGGACACGGGTTCGAGCCCTGGTCTGGGAGGATCCCACATGCCGCGGAGCAACTAAGCCCGTGTGCCACAACTACTGAGCCTGCGCTCTAGAGCCTGCGAGCCACAACTACTGAGCCCACGAGTCTACAGTCCGTGTTCTGCAACGGGAGAGGCCACCACAGTGAGAAGCCCGCGCACCGCAATGAAGAGTAGCCCCACCTTGCCACAACTAGAGAAAGCCCGCGTGCAGCAACGAAGACCCAATGCAGCCAAAAATAAATAAGTTAAATAAATAAATTTTTTTAAAAAGGTGGTAAATGTATAACCCACATAAGTTAAAAAAAAAAACCTGAAAGGTCTTAAACACACTGCACAAATCTTAGTTTGAACGTCACAATTCCAAGGGGCTGGAACTCCCAGCCTTCGTGACTCGCTCCCTCCCCCCGCCACTCCTCTCCAAGGGTCTACACTGCGGAGGATCCGGTTACATTCCTGTCCTCACCGTTCCCATCCACACTTCAGAGCCTCTGCCCCACACTTCAGAGCCTCTGCCGAGGGGCCGCTAACATTCCCACGTCCACATCTGACAAGGAACCCAACCCTTGTTTAAACTCCAAGATCACCTACTAGAATAAGCCTAACTGTCCCTACGACAGAACACAAGTCAGTTCTGGTTATCTCAAGCCGTCCACCTACAAGCAGGAATCCCAGCCTGAGTCACGTTCCCAACCCTTTCCTCGAGCAGTCAAGACTGTGCCGAGACTTCTTCGTAGAGAAGCTTTTCACAGATTGGCGAATGGAACCGTCTCATTTTTTGGACTTACTGAGATTCCGTTCCTGGGACACACTGCACAGCTCAGCCCAGGGTAGGGCCCTGGGGCCCTGCCCTCTGCTCAGCGTCCCTCAGCTGCCTGACCTGGGCTTCTCTCTGAAATGGGATAATGTCTGCAGAGCCGTTTCGTGGGTGCATTCAACCCACTGAACACTCCTGCTGTGCACCTAGCACGCTGCCTGGCACAGCCCAGGGGGGAACTGGTGGAGTGCTGCCCGGGGCGCTCACACGACCCGCACCTGCGACGACTGCTGTACTCCATCCAACTCCTGTTTACTCTGCCGCTCAGTCAAGTCCAGCTGCTGCTGCAAGGACTGGATTTCTCTCTCTTTCTGATCCACCTCCCATTTGAGATTTTCCATCTAGAGAAGGGAAAAAGTCACACGACCAAAAGAATTTTCAAATGGCTTTCATGCATTATAACATTGCTCTAACTATATCTCTGCATATCATTTAATATCATACTTAGAAAAAATAAATATCCCTTTCCAAGAAGGCAGGGAATGAAGTGAATGTGTCAACCAGCAGAGCCTAGCTCTGCAAGTCCTGTTAACTGGAGATGTACAGCCGCCCCGGCGGGTCACCTCTTGGTTTCCTGCGGGCTCTTTGCTCAGCTGCTCATCCAGCTGCTTCTGCAGGAGCTGGAGCTGGGTCCGGGCCTCTGCCAGCTCTGCTTGGAACTGTGCTATTTCCTGGGAATGTTTCCCCTCCTGAATCCTAGCATAAAAAACAAGGAAGAGTGAAATTACAGCCTTCTTCCAATTACCTTCCCACTCAAAAATGTTGTCCGTCGAACGTTACATGTCCTGGGTGACACGCATCGTGACAGAAACTCCCGTACTGCTCACCCTGGGCAGGGACTGTTCTAGGAGCTCTGCCATGCACTAGCTCAACTAATCCCCACAAGCCCCGGGGAGGGACGCTTCGTGAGCCCAGTTCACAGACTACGATGGGAGGGACCGATGCACGTGCAGTGCCCAGCACATGTGCCTACACGTGTGCGAGCCAAGGCCACCCCAAAGGGAGCCCACGGTGAGCACTGGTGCTGAGCACAGCCCCCCGGGCTCTCTGTTCTCGGAGAAGAACCAGCAGGGCACAGGGTGGGAGCACACAGCATCAGGGCCAAAGTTTCAGACGTAAGCTGCGGCATCCTGAGACAGCAATCGGATCTCTCTCTCCTTCTTAGATCTGCCTGCAGGGTACTCAGCGACTTGCTAGGACACAGGGGACCTGGTGCGTTGAAGGCACTAAGTGGAGATGGAGACGGTGCTGGCGCCCGGCCCCGCCCGCTCGCACTCACTGGAGCCCGTCTGCCTCCACCTGCAGCCGCTGCACCTCCTGCTCCTTGGCCTGCAGCTCCTTCTTCACCTCGCTCAGCTCTAAGGTGGCGGCCTTAAAATGGCGGCGGTTGTGCCCCGCTTCCGCCTGGGCGGCAGCAACCTGGGAAGAAGGACACGGCGTCATCGAGGACAGAGGCGCAGCCTCGCAGGACGTGCCCGGGTTCGTGGAGGCCGCCACCCAACCCCTCGCATCCTAGCTGCTCTTGCAGGCCTTCCTTCCAAAGCCTTCCAAGGTCCCCGTCAAGGATGCAAGTACTGAACACACGCTTGGTCTGCAAGCGTGCAACGTGGCAGCAGCACCTGCTGAGCGAACAAACGTGTCCAACTTTCTTGGTCTGAGTAGTTGTTACAGTCTTCCTCAAGTGTATCTGCCTATTTCTTGTTACATGTATTCATCACTCGTGTATCTGGGAGGAATCTACCTTTCCATCGTACCATCTAACTGTAATAAAGCTACTGCTCATTATCCATTTAGGATGTAACTAGCTTTTTCATAGTTAACAACAGCTTATCTCAACGTTTCTGAGAAAACAAGCAAATTCTCAGAATATAACGAAATTTTCCACTTTCCTTTCCAATAGTTTAGTTTTCTTGTCTAATTGCACTAGCAAGCACTACATTTCAAAGAAGTTTAGTAAAAATATTTACAGTATATGACAGATGAATATAGAAAGAACTCACACATGAATGGAAAAAAAACTCCAATAGAAGATATTAGCCGTGGTTGTCACTAGGTAGAGATTCAAGATGATCTGTACTTTAATCTCCGTGCACACTAAAAATTTTTACTAGCATGTACTATTTTTACAATCAAGACAATCAGACCAAATGCACTTAGAGGAATAAATAAGCATCATTTACAATTACTGCCCTTAAAAAAAGAAATCAAAGTCAAATATACATTATACCCCCAGCACTTTCAGTTAAAAATCTCCTGGTTACAACGTCTTTAAGGTGAGAATAAAACTATTAAGTGATACCTGAGTACAGAGCAAAAGATAGGAAGGTGGGGATAGAAAAGTAGGGAGTGTTGCTGACTCAGTTTGGAACCATTAGACGTGCAGCAGCTCCACGCACGGATAAAACATCAGCTGCAGGTGAGGCAAACGTGGGTCAAGAATAAGCCAATAATTGTTCATGTTCAAATATTCTTAACATATCTTAAAACTAGTTCTACTTTAAAAGAATGTCTTACTGTCTCACCCAGGAAATAAAGAGCTATTTCCTTCTATTTCTAGTGTACTTTCGTGGAGAAATTCTTAAAGAATGTGGCAAAGCCCAGGTCACATGCACCTACACACGCATGAATGCGCCAATGACAAACATGTTCTGGGCATCTGCTCTGTGCAGGCACTGGGGACATGAGGGTAAACAAGCCGCAGACCTCGTCCCAGGAAGCTGACAGTCTAATGAGGAAAGAGCTTTACAGAAACCACAGACGAGGCATCACGACAGTAAAAATTTTAAAGTGCACGGCCTGAGGTCCCCTCTAGCTCGCAGGGTGGCCAGGGCAGGCCCCTCTGCGGGATGAGCCACCTGATGCACTGGCGAACACCTGAGCGTGGAAAGGAGCAGCCAGGAAGACTGCTCCAAATGCAGAACACGGCCATGGGTCTCCAGAGCCACCTTTCTTGGTTGCATTTTTAACACAAATAAACGTATACTGTTCTGCAGTTTGCTTTTTAACTCCACACTACGTGCAGGGCATCTTTCCCCAGCAAAATATGTAGCTACGGAGCTCTGTGCACATATCTTAGAGCCGCACGACGGCACACACTCTTCCACTGATGAGCACAGGGTGGGGGCTCTCTCCAGCCTCGCTGTCACCAACCCCACGATGACACCCTGTCCTTGGACACGTCAGCAAAGGTATTCACACGCTAAGTTCCTGGAAGGGAACTCATGTGTCAAGGGTACTAATTCTCAGTTTTCAGACATTTAAAAATTACATTCCAGAGGCTGTATGAGGTTGCAATCTGGAACCGGTTGGAAGACACACACCTGCTCCTCGAGGCTGTGCACCGTCACCTTTTCCTTCTGTAGCGCGGCCTGCAAGGCCTGGACAAGCTGCTTCATCTGGCGGTCCTCCTCCTCTTTGCGCTGCAAAACTGCCTGCACCTACAGCACATTCCAAGAGTGGTAAGGAAGTCAGGACGTCAAATTTCCAAAGCCTGAAGAGCCCTGGGAGCACGCAGGGGCCGCTCTGATCAGTGCCACGCGGGGGAGTCGAGCGTCACGGGGGCTCAAGACATCATGACATGTTGCCAACAAGGGTACAAGCCAGGAAAGGAGTGAGAATTCCATCTCTGGAGAACGCCGTTGGTTAGCAAAACCGAAATCTCAGATCACAGGAGTATCATCAATCATATGATCATATTCAAGCATCTCGTTAGAAACCCGAAAGATGCATATAAACCAAGGGTTATCAACGCAATCGCCTCCGTGGCAAGGCTGCCCGGGGCAGGAGTGGTGGGAACTAAGGAAGCCCTCTCAAATCTGGTGAATTCAAGGCATGGGCTGGGCTGGGCTGCTGAACGCCACTTGAAGACTTCCCTGAAACACCCACGGGGGCTGCAGAGCTGAGGAGCTAACAACGGGGTCTGCAGGGAGAGCCCCGCTGGGGTTTGAACCCCAGTGCTGAATCACAGGAGGCCCTCGGGTCAGAGTCCCTTACGTGCAGCATGACTGCCTTGAGCTGGGAAAGGGTCCCCGCTACCCCCCGGGAGTCGCCCGCCCACAGGGAACCTCATGGGCTGAGCCTAGTCCCTCCACAGCTCAGCTGCGGGGAGACACAGGCGCCCCGGACCCACCCCCGCCTCAGGGCTGGCAGAGGGGCTGCGACTCCAGCAGATTCTCTGGCCTCTACCCTGCAGGTGGCTGTGGTGACCAAGTGCAGACCACACAGCGGAAGCCCTCGGAGGGCTGCCCGGCCTGCAGCAAGTCTCCTGCTGCAAAGGAGTGTCCATACCTGCAGGTTCAGCTGGACCAGGTCTGCTTCCCTCTTGGCTAAAGCTGTCTCTAAGATGCCGTTGTGTTCCCTCAGGGCCGCGCTGGACTGTCCGAGGCCCATAAGTTTCCCTCTCTCATGCTCTAAGTCCAGAGCCAACTTCTTATTCGACTCCTCAAGGCACTTTATCTTCCTCCTGAAGCCTCTGGACTCTTGCAGCTGAAACAAACCAAAGTCACCGTGACGTCAGGGAGTTGCCCATTCTGGCTCGTGGAGCGCTCGCACACCAGGAACTGAACAGCTACCGCCACCCGCAAGAACGCACAGGCGAGCACTGCCCCGGACACGAGGGCCCTCGCCTCACAGCTGGGAAGGCTGCCGCGGCCACGCCCCTTCTCTCCTGGACGCACAGCCGACAGCCCAGCCCTCCCCCGGGCACCGTGGGCTTGTGGAGCAGCACACCCAGGGTCGGAGCCCAGGCGGGCCCGGACTGAGTGTGAGAGACAACTGTCAACTGTGCACGCAGCCCCGCGGCTCCCAACAGCCACCTTGGGACCCTGTGCAGAGCCCTAGGTGACACCACCATGCTGCTCGTGTGGCACCACCTGAAGCCACGACCGTCTGGGCCTGAGAGTTACGTGGAGTTCCTCTAAAGGGTCGAGCCCCTTTGAGCCGGGTGTCTCGTCTGCCATACCGGAGAGGCAGCGGGCACAGCGGGCCCTGCTGCAGCGCGTGCGTGCGGGTGTCCGGCGGGGCGGGTGCTCAGAGACCCGGGCAGGCGGCCGACGGCCCCGGAAACGCAGAGCGGAGGCCGAGCGCCCGGGCCAGCGGCAGCGCCCTGCACGCGGGGCTGCGCGGCGTCCGCCTACCTCGTCCTCCAGCTCCAGCACCCTCTCCCGCTGCTCCTCCAGTTGCTGGCCGGTCAGCGCGATGACCTCCTGGAGCTCTCTCTCCAGCATCCCCTTGCTGTGGCCCACAGCCTGCAGCTCCGCCTCCAGGGCCTGGACCCGCTCCTGAGGGCCGGGACGGAAGGTGGGTTTGGTCACGGGTCCCGCCATGTAGCCCGGCTCGGCCCTGACGGCGCGAGGCTGCGACCACACGCGACAGGTGATCGGCTCTGCAGCCTCCCCTCTCCCTTACAGGGCGCAATCAGCCACCAGGTAGCCACACGGTGATGACTCACAAACTAACTTTTCACTTAATGCTTTGAAAACACAGAAAGATAAGAGCTACCAATTACCACCTGTGGCAACTAAGCTGCACCAGGCACCATGTAACCAATGCCACACGCGTGTGCACACACACGTGCTCACACACACACACACACACACACAAATGCGCACACACACACTCTTCCTGCTGCTGCTGTGGGGCAGGTGCTGATCTGAGCCCCTCACAGGTGTCTCTCCACAGAGCCGTCCTAATGAGGGAGGCTCTACCATTTACCTCATTTCGGTCTCATTTTTTTTTTAATAAATTTATTTATTTTATTTATTTATTTTTGGCTGAGTTGGTTCTTCGTTGCTGCGCACGGGCTTTTAGTTGCGGCGAGCGGGGGCTACTCTTCGTTGCGGTGCGCGGGCTTCTCATTGTGGTGGCTTCTCCTGTTGCGGAGCACGGGCTCTAGGCACGCGGGCTTCAGTAGTTGTGGCTCACGGGCTCCAGAGCGCAGGCTCAGTAGTTGTGGCGCACGGGCTTCGTTGCTCTGCGGCACCTGGGATCCTCCCAGACCAGGGCTTGAACCCGTGTCCCCTGCATTAGCAGGCGGATTCTCAACCACCAAGGAAGCACCATCGGCCTCATTTTTTTTTACTTTTTAGTTTATACTGGAGTAGAGTTGATCAACAATGTTGTGTTAGTTTCAGATGTACAGCAAAGTGATTCAGTAACATATACATGTATCTATCCTTTTTCAAATTCTTTTTCCATTTAGGTTGTTACAGAATATTGAGCAGAGTTCCCTGTGCTGCACAGTAGGTCCTCGTTGGTCATCCTCGGCCTCCGTTTTACTGAGGATCAGCAAGGTGAGTGAGCTGCCTGAGACCCCACCTCACCAGGGCCGAAGTACAGGCCGAACCAGGATTTTGGCTCTCAGGCTGTGCTCCTGCCCAGCTGCCACCGGCTGTGCAGCAAGGGGGTGACAGACTGCATGGCAGTGACACCCACTGCTGGTACCACGTAAGTCAAAGAATTAAACAGAGAGAGATTTTAAAGTAAAAAGGAAATTGCAATTGAGTAAGTTCTCCCCCTCCCAATGTAAAAAGTAAGCATGTGAGAGGGAATATTGAATTTATGTATTTTGACAAAAGAACACCACGCTATGCTACAGTGTCCTCCAACTTACGAATTCTTAAACTGAGAGGAGACAGAAACAAAGATGAGAAAAAAATACGATTACTAAGCATAAGGGAAGTGACTCAAATCGGCGGGTAATAAACAAAACGCAGAATTTTATACCCAGTAACCAAAGTAAAAGGAGGTGGTCAGATCCAGACTGCAGGGATCTGGGGACCAGGACACTCGTGACTGACAGAGTGACAGTGTGACGCCCAGAGGAGACCTGAGAGCCTCCACCACATGCATACACCCCCTCCACACACACACACACACACACACACACACACACACACACAAGCATGCCCGTCCCCCACCCTAAACAATAACCCAAAGCAAAAGGCTCTCCCTCGCCTCAGGACGCCGCGGGGGGAAGAGCAGTTCCAGCGGCTCTCAGCCCTCGCCGTGTGCAGGTCCCTCTTCCTCCTGGACCCGAGCGTTTCACAGGCACTTCCCTCCACTACGTCGCACATGCTGTCCATCTCAAGGGCCGTCTGTCGGCAGAGCCATCAGCAACCCGCCCTCCCCTTGGCGCGGGCCTCCGAGACGCCTCCCGTCGGCTCCTGCACTGGGTTCCCATCACCTCAGCTACCGTCACAGCCTCTCCTGGCCTCGGGTCCTCCCGACAGGACAGTGGCCAGGTCTCAGCTCACTCTCTGTCACACGGAAGGTCCACTCCAAACTCCCCGACCCCGGCTCACAGCCCCTCCAGCCAGACCCCTACTTGGCCCGATGCCCCCTAGAGCCAGCGCACAGGAGCAGCGCTCTGCTGAGATGCCCGCCGTCACGCGAGACCAGTTCAGACGTCACCTGTCCAAAGGCCGTCCTGGACCCCTCGACCCTCACCCCGAGCCCTCGCACCCCACGCGTGGCGCTCACAGAACCTCCTCCCCAGACACGAGGGGGGCTGGGGCCAGCACCCCGCACGCGTTCGCAGGGGTCAAATGCAGCGTCAGAGCCCCTGGTCACATTGCTACCGCGAGGAATTCTGAAAAAATGCTGCCCACACGCTGGCCCCACACCGCCTTTCTAGACCCTCCTAGGACGGTTTCGGAGGGGAGGTGCCTGTACATGTCATGCCCCCGCAGCCCCCTGTACCGGCCGAGTAGGCGGGTTACCCACGTGCAGGGTGTGGTCGCTGCCGCTGCCACCGGCCGCCCGGGCTCTCAGCTGGCTCAGCTCGGCCTCGGCCGCCTCCTTGGCCGCGAGGGCCTCCTGCAGGCGGCGGCTGAGGATGCCCACGGCGTTCTCGTAGGCCTTGTGCTTGGTCTTCACCTCCTTCTGTGCGCTGCTCAGGTCCGAGCCCAGCTGCTTCAGCTTCCGCTTCTGCTCGGTGACGGCCCTGGGGCGTGGCAGAGACAGCAGCGAGTCTCAGCTCACCTCAGACCCACGTGCCACACCCAGCAAAGGCCAAGTGCGTCTCCATCCAAGCTCCACCCTCCTCTGCCCCCAGCTCCACCCTCTCCAGCACTGCGCTGCCCAGAATCCAGCTCCCCAGGATGTGGTCGGTGGGCGTCCCCTACAGAGCCCAGCACCGTGCTTTCATCTGTCCTGCTCCCCTCTTGGAGGTGCTTAAACCACCTTGTGGAGACAGAGAAGAGTCCTCTCCTCCCAAACAGAAAGGCTTCCAGCGCTCTTCCTGATCAGCAGCAAGAAACGCAGCACTCAGGCTCGCAGTCAGCCAGCGGCTGACAGAGCAGGGCGGTGCGGGACACGCCGCGGGGGTGAAAGGCCTGGCGCGGCCGGGGGAGGACGAGCACAGGTGCCCACCCCGGGCAGGGCGCTAGGGGTGCGAAGGGCGCTGCAACAAGTGCTTGACACGAGAAGTCAAATGAAAACAAAAACAAACGGGGAGTGTTTGTGAAAGGATGTGTTAGCACATCCATGTGTAACCGTCAGATCACGACGGAATCACTTTTCCAGCCTTAAACTTGGACCCTGACTTCCTAGGCCAGCTGTTGTAGACCGGCGAGGGCTGGACAGACGGTGCTGGGGGGGGCCCGCACGGCTCACACCCACCGCCCGGCCTCCCGCCAGCACACGCCCCGCGCCGCGTACCGCGTGGCTTCTTGCTGCAGCTCTTCTACTTGTTTCTTGAGCACCTCGTTGGCCTCCGTGAGAGCAGCTACCTGCTCTTTATCGAACTGCAAAGACTTCAAATAAAGGGAGGAAAAGACAAAATGAGGAGTGCCAAGCCTTCCACCTGAAGCCCAAATGTCAGAGTGGCTTCCTCTCAGGGCCGCCTTGCAGGGCACGGGCTTTGAGGAAGACCCTGGCCGAGGACCCCGCGATAAATGGCCATTTCACAGAGGTCGAGGGTCCCGCACCGCCCGTGTCAAGGCCGCTGGTGGGACAGACGGGAAGAGCTGCCAACGAGAAAGCCTCAGGCGACGGCTCCCACCCGGTCCCCTCCCCGGCTTCTCCCAGCACCTCGGGGTGGCCTCGCGCCCCCTCCTGGCCTTGCCCGCTGCCCCGTCTCCCCCTATGCAATGAGCATCGTCCCCCCAGGACCGGCTCGGCCCTCGCAGCCGCGAGCCCCGCGTCCCGCAGCTGCGGGGGTCCCACCAGCCCCTGGCTCCCCACAGCCCCCGGGCCCTCTCGTCCCGCCTGCACCCTCATAGCTCTCAGCTGCGGCCTCCAGCCTACCTGCCTCCCTGGACCCTGCCCGGCCCTCCATGGGACTTCTGACACGTCACGCGTAAGACGGAGCCCTCAGTCTGACACCCTGCCCACCGCTCTCCCCAGGTCTACCGCCTGCCTCAGAAACGCTCCTCAGCTGCAGGCATCTGGCCTGAGGTCTCCCTCTCCCCGGTCCCGCGCCAGACACCTTCAGCGGCACGGCCACCACTGTCTCTCACAGACTCTGCCGGCCACGGGGGCCCTGGTGCGTGCACAGCAAATCCGGCCCCACCGCCCTTAAAGCCCGGAGCCCAAAGCAGCTGCTGCAGGCGGCCCGGCCCACGTCCCCTGTGCGCCTGGTCAGCCCCACGGTACTCCGTGCCCCCTGCTGCCTCTCTCCAGCGCCCACTCAAACGCCGGCTCGGACTGTCTCAGTAGCCCCCTCACAGCTCTACTCCGCCTGGATCTGAGCTCCAGGAGGGCCTTATTCTAGCCTGTTTCTCCAGAACCTCTCCACGGACCCTGCCCTGCCCACCGTACAGCCCCAGGCCCGTTCGGCTGAACCTTCACAAGTCAAAGGCGTCCCCAGACCTGTAAGTGCGTCTCCATCTCGTCGCGCTCCCTCTGCGTGGCCTGCAGGTGCCCTTGGAGGTCCACCACCTGCTGACGGGCCTGGGACGCCTCCCTCTGCAGACGCAAGTGCTGCACCTCCGCGGCCCTCTTCTCCCCTTGCAGCCTGACGGCCTCCTGCCGCTGCCCCTTCACCTCCGAGTCCAGCCTCCTCTTGGCGGCCTTCAGCTCACCGATGAGCTGGTCTTTGGAGGTGGCGTCCCGGCGGTAGGCCTCCACCATCACCTGCCCAACAAGCCGGAAGCTGCAGCCCGCGGGGCGGGTCTTCCAAGGGGTCAAGCAGTTTAAACAAAAATGCTCACCACTTATCTATATATAACTTTCTGGGGCTAAAGATACCTATTTCACCAAGTCTGAGATACCACTCACTGAGACACATATCTAAACAGGACTGGGTGATGGACAGGGGAGCCATGCCAGCCGCTGGGGGCCCTGACTGCTTCACTTTCTCGGGGGAATGTGGCCACTCCTTCCCGCTCCACTTGCCCTGCCTGGCTTCTGACAGGCACTCCCGCTCGCATCTCAGTGATAAAACCCACCACCGCTTACAACGCCCTCGGTTGCCCTTCCTCAGACCCTTGGTGGTGCTCTGCACTCATTCCTCAGACAGCAGAACTGGCTTCACTAATGTGAAGTGCCCTATTTCAGTGCTGGATCGTGGTGTGATTTTTTTCAAAGCAACGTTAAGCAGGAGGCCCAGCCGCTGTGGAAGCAACACACACTCACTCTGATGTGCCAGCAGGGCACGATCCGCATGATACGGATGCCAACACCCTCCGAAAATGCACCTGACTTCAGAGGTATAAAAACGGGAGGGGTGAGGAGTGTACCTCAGAATCAGTGAAGTGCCTTAAAAGAGCTGGAGTCTAGTTGTTACCTTCCTCTCGAATGATTTCCTTCCAGTGAAGAGATTAAACGTACAGGATTTTCTTCATGTGCTTGTTTCACAGAAAGAAAACCAACCACGTGTTCTTACCTTCTGTTGAAGAAACTGCTCCTTTATCTTCTGCGCCTGCTTCTTCAAGGAGGCAGCTTCTTGCTGCAGGTGCTCCACCTACGAGGGACATGTGTGCAGACATCACACTGGTGGCTCTGGGCGGGCCCCATGCCTCAGGGGGACACGTGGGCACGGAGGCATCAGTGACCTGCCTCCGCGCCTCCTGTCCTAGAAGCTTACAGACGGGTCAGCACCTGCAGAGAAATCGCACCTACTTCCTGGAGGGAAAACATGCCGACTTCCTCTTGTCCTCGACGCTCATGGAGTGGGATTCGAAGACAAAACCATTCCCGACACTAACTCTACTTCCTCCACACCCTGCAGCTTTCTTGTTCCGTCTGTATTTGTTTACTGTTCACCCACATCATAGCATGGCAGCTCCCGGGTGTGGCGTGCTAGGTCACGTGCACACACACCCGGACCCTCGGCCGTCTCCCCACCCTCACCCACCATCCTGCCGACACGTCCAGGGGGTTGCACTGCGGTCAGGCAGTCAGGAAGGAAAGAACCAAAGTTCCACGCTGCTTTTGCCAAGTCTGAGCTCCTCATCCTAGGTGCACTGAAGCTGGTGTTTCTTGGCAGATTACTTTCAAAGCCCCAAACAACTCGGTTCCCAGTTCTCAGCCAGGTACCTGCACGCCCAGCCACTAACCTCGGACCGGAAGTACCCCATCAGCTGCTGTGGGCCCCTTCCCCAGCTGAGCCCTGGGCCCTCCCCTGGAAGTGTTCTTCCATGTTTCAAACAAAGAACCAAACAAACAAAGCAAAGGACCGAACACTCAGCGTTACTTCTTGTACACGTGACCCCACCCGTAACGCGGCGACAGCACACCGCATTACCTGGCGGCACTTGATGGCTAGAGCCCGCGTCAACCGCTCTGAAGTTTCTGACGTGTCCTGAGCACCCTCTTCCAGGCGTTCTGCGTCTCTATCAAATTGCTCCCTGCCGCTCTGGGCTGCCTGCACAGCCACCTCCAAGACGATCTTCTCGTTCTGCAGGAAACGGATGGCATCGTCCCTGGCGGCGGCCTCCCCCTGCAGCTCATCCAGCCTGGCCTGCAGCTCGTCGCAGTGCACCTGCAGGTCCCCGAGGGCCTGCTCCCTGCTCTGCAACGTCTCCTGCGTCGAGGTGAACTGCTTCAACAGGTCCAGGTGCTCCTGCTGCAAAGCCTCAAGCTGCTGGTCTCGCTGATGCAAAGTCAGCTTCACCTAGGAAAAAAGGAACCATAGTCAATGCAACCGCGCTTGAACGAAAACACCGCGTGCTCCAAGAGTTTGTACTTTTTCCGTGCTTGGGTTTTAAACAGTCTGGACCGACGCTCTGGAGGCAGCCTTCTGCGTAAAGCTGCAGCACAGAAGACCACGAGCTGAAGCGAACCCCCGCCGGGTCTGACGACATGACGGACAGACCAGCACAAGCGAGCCCCGTGCGGCTGGCCGCGGCCCCAGGGCAGCGACACGAGCCCCTGAGGGGCTTGCCTGCTCCAGCTGCTGCTCCAGGGCCGCCGCTGAGGCCACCGTCTTCTGCAGCTGCTCCTTCTCGTCTTCAAACTCCTCCAGCCTCCTCTGCAGGTCCTCCTCCACCATCGTCTTCGCCTCTTGAATCTGCACAAAGGCAGCTTCCTGGTCCAACATGTCAGCCTGGGCCCAGAAGACAGAGCATTTTTTAAAAAGCAGGATAACCTGTAGCCACAGCCTCAGCGGGCAAATCCCCACCCCTGAGAGAAGCCATCGCCACTGTCACCATCCTGTCCGTGACACACAGACAGGGGGCCCGAGGGCAGAAAGCTGGCGCCCTCCCACTGCCAAGACAGGCCACCGGCCGATTCCTCCACCCATGCTTCCCCTGCTGACCCTCGGGCCTGGCTGAAGAGAGGAGCAAGCAGACAACCGAGTTTTAAGAACTGGGATACGGTGGTGAACGAAGCCGCCACCGCCGCCACCGCCGCCGCCGCCTGCATGAAGACAGGCTGTTCGGGGTGTAACACACGGCACATTCTCTTTCATAAGATTACTTCTTTTTTTTTTTTTTTTTAAAGATTATTTATTTATTTTTGGCTGCATCGGGTCTTAGTCGTGGCACGCAGGATCTTCACTGAGGCATGCAGGATCTTTCGTTGTGGCACGCGGGCTTCTCTCTAGTTGTGGCGTGCAGGTTTTCTCTCTCTAGTTGTGGTGCGCGGGTTCCAGAGTGCGTGGGCTCCGTAGTTTGCGGCACGCAGGCTCTCTAGTTGAGGCGTGCGAGCTCAGTTGCTGTGGTGCACAGGCTTAGTTGCCCCGCGGCATGTGGGATCTTAGTTCCCTCACCAGGGATAGAACCCGTGTCCCCTGCACTGGAAGGCGGATTCTTTACCACTGGACCACAGGGAAGTCCCACAAGATTACTTCTGGATGCCACTTGGTAAGACTAGAGACCAGGGGCCGTGGGGCAAATATGGCATTCCTTGCGTCCTGACTACGTAGGTAAGACCCAACATCTAGGAGTTTTCTTAGGGAAAAAACATTAGCTTATAACTTAGAATCTTTTTAGTTCTTTGACCCTGAGCCCTTGAAGCATGTGTTTGACACAACACGACTGTCCTTCATCATCCACGTCATCCGTGAGGACAAAGGAGCACGTGCAGAGAAGTGGGGAGATGGGAGACCACAGTCACAGAACACCGACCTTCCGTGTGACAGTGAGGTTCTCGGAGCACACTGCCAGGATGCCGTGTACCCCTTTTCTTCTTTACTTTTCCCAACAAGCCTATTAAGTAGGTATTATTATCCATATTTAATGAAAAGGGAACAAAGCCCAGACAGCTAAGATATTAAGTCCAGGGTCTCACAGCTGACAAAGAACACAGGTGAAAGCCACTGCATCTCCCTACCCTGGGATAATCCAGAGGCGGCTGGACACGGTCCTAAGCAGTCCACGTGGCTGTTGGCGTGTGAAATGGTAACGCAGGCTGAGGCTGGAACTGGGCAGTGCAGAGGAAGGCCCCGGTCACCTCTGACAACGCAGAGACGAGGGCGGGGATGGGCGTACAGGGAACACGAGGAACAGAATCCCGAAACCTTAAATCGCTGCACATGGTTCAAGGGAGTATTTTAAAAGATACGCATACGTACGCACGTATGTAGTACTAATGTTTACGTATAGGTGTATGTATTGGTATATTTTCCTAACCTTGATCAATGTCAAAAAAAAAAAAAAAAAAAAACACAAACCCCCAAACCCCAAGACAACACTGACACACCGCAGCCCCAGAAGCACGGCCCCACCTCGATGCCCTGGAGCTGGGCGGCGATGCGCTCCTTCTCCTTGATCGACCTCTGCTGGGTCTCCGTCAGCTGGTGGGACAGGGACACATTCTCAAGCTTCAGGTGCTCCAGGAGGCCGGCCTGGCTCATCTGTCCGATCTTCAAAGGAAAACACCACAAGTCAAAGGTTGCTAGATTCCAAGCACAAGCACAGCCCAGCCAGTCCCTGAGGCCACCAGGGTGAGGGTCTCTGTACAGCGCTGGCCCCCGGGAGGGCCGCTCCCCAGGACCACCGCCCCCGCAGGGCCTCCCTGCCCACCCTCCTGGCAGCCACCATGACACTCAGGCCACCTGGGTTCTGTGTACCTAAGAGGAGCCAGCCGGCAGCCCAGAAGTCAGCGCTCATCACCCCCACGACGGTGCGGTTTGTTGCAAGACCTACATGACAGTTCCCACTGAAGGGGCATCCCTGAGTCCGGAGGTGAGGGGCCTCATCTGGGCGGCAGGGACAGCCAGGAATCTGCCCATCAGATAAACTGACCCACGGGCAGACACACCTTAGGCCCTGCCCTCTCAGTCCCCGACTGTCCTGGTCACGCACCAGGTTGACCCTGGCCATTCCCAGGAAGTGGCACTGGCATCCGCCCCGGTCTGACCTAGGCCGTGCAGACCTGCGAGCACGTCCCTTCCAGAGCCGACGTGAACGCTCCTAGACTTACAGGAGCCCGATGCGACCAGAAGCTGTGAGCTTCAGGGTCTAAGACCGAAGCTGCCCAGAGCAAGGAAAGGCGTCATTCGCCGGGACTTCATCTCAAGGCAACAAAAGAATAAAGACTACCCTGCGTTCTTCTCCGACCTGAACGTTCCTGGGACACTTCTATGTTACCGGAAAAAGAGGGCGAAAGTGTATCACACACGGTAATTAAGGAATGCTGAACCTGGGTGTCAAAGGTATTTGAAAAAAGCAGTTATGATTCTCAAACTGCCATTCCCTTGGACTCTTTCTCCATTTCTGTCTTCCAAATGCCATTTCTGACTTAGCTCAGGACATAAATCTGGCTTCTTTAAATATTTTATGCCTCAAATAAATGCACGACAGCTTCAAAATTGCATTGACTTGCAATTATTTCCAAGCACACGGTAAGCAGAACAAACGCTTATTTATACTAAGGACGTATTTAAGCCAGGTCCTCTAGCTTAAAAAATACACAACATAAGGACTTCCCTGGTGGCGCAGTGGTTAAGAATCTGCCTGACAATGCAGGGGACATGGGTTTGAGCCCTGGTCCGGGAAGATCCCACATGCCGCAGGGCAACTAAGTCCGTGAGCCACAACTACTGAGCCTGCGCTCGGGAGCCCGCGAGCCACAACTACTGAAGCCTGTGGGCCTAGAGCTCGTGCTCCGCAACAAGAGAAGCCACCGCAATGAGAAGCCCGCGCACCGCAACAAACAGCCCCAGCTCACCGCAACTAGAGAAAGCCTGCGTGCAGCAATGAAGACCCAACACAGCCATAAATAAATAAATAAATAAATAAATAAATAAATTTATTTAAAAAATATATACAACAAATTTTTTAAAATTCTATTTTGTATATTTGTAGACTTTAGATTTTTTTAAAAAAGAGCATTTGGTGGAGTTAGTACTTTACATCCTCTACTTGAGAAGTAAAGTTTCAGCATTTTGAATACTGTAACAAAAAAGGTACAATATTTTACCTGGATAAAAAAAAAAGTGGGGAGATAAAATAAAACCCACAG
The DNA here is from genome assembly GCF_009873245.2 of Balaenoptera musculus. Lineage (NCBI taxonomy): Eukaryota > Metazoa > Chordata > Mammalia > Artiodactyla > Balaenopteridae > Balaenoptera > Balaenoptera musculus. The sequence goes on along the minus strand of NC_045798.1, from coordinate 399,916 downwards.
CAAAATTCAAAGAGAAGACAGGCTGACCAAGGCACCATCAGCACCCTCACAATCGGTCCAATTAGTGCAAACGCTGAGATTTGGAGCAAAGTGCATTTCAGCATCTTGCCTACTGCTCCCGAGAGCACGCCTCGGCCCCGGTCACCCTGCAGACCTGGCCTCACACCTGCTCCCACTCATGCAGAATCAGAGGCTGACACTCTGGTACCCTAACAACACGGGAAGAAAGCGAGGATATGGGAAACGAGTGTTCTCTGGGAGGATCTGGTGACCAGGCAGCTGGAGAGCTCTGCCAGGAGGTGGCATGTGCCACGCTCTGTGCACGTAAGAAACGCGCCACAGGAGGCGGTGACGGCACGGGAGAGCCGGGGAGCAAGAGACCCCCGCAGGCGTGGATTTGACAGCTGGGTTCCAATGACAAAAGGCGACCCCACAGAGGGGGCGGGATGTACGACTCAGAGCGAGGAACACAGGACGTCCCAGAGAGGGGGATTTTAGTATTTAAAATGCTCAAGCAGAAGCTGTGAAACTCCCTGTGTCAGAAGGTCACAGAAGGCGGTGACCCCTCCCCGCAGGGCCTCCCTGCCCATACGGTGGGGTGTGGGCTAGACGGGTGCTCAGCAGATTTTCAAAGAACGTATGGGTGAAATCTAAACTCAGAAAAGTCGCTTCAGTTTAGGGAAAAAGCAAGTGTTCCACACCAGATGTGCAGCATGAGCCGCCGGCCACGGCAGGGGCTGTACCTGGATGTGGGCCATCTCGCCCTGCAGCCGGACCCGGGCCTCCTGGGCCAGGGCGAGCTGCTGCTGGTACCACTGCCGGACACTCTGCAGGGACGCAATCTCGGCCTGGGACGCCTTCAGCTTGCTGGTCAGCGTCGTGCGCTCCAGCTGCACCTGCTGCAGCTGGCTCTGCAAGGCTGTCATCTGCTGCCGCAGGTCATGCACTGAAACAAGCAAGCAGAGACGCTCAGGGGAGCCCGGCCGCGCCAAAGGTCCCGTCAAGCCGGCTCCGCAGACAGCGGCGCACGCTGGGTCCCCTCCTCCTCGGCACGACGCCTCATACGCAACTGCAAGCGCCGAGCCACAGCCCCCGGGCATCCCGGTTAGGGTCTGGTCACTGCTCTCAACTGATCAACACACAGCCTTGTTTTACGTGTGCTTCTGCTGAAAGACACCTTGCTTCACTTTCTGTTGATTCATTAACGCTGAACTGACAGTCGACAGCGCTGTACCTCGTGCCTGCGCGAAGCTTGTCTATCACCCGTGTTTTCTCCACAAAGCACACCACGGCCTTCCTGCACTTAGGAACACCACACAGTGTTTGGGGTTAATCGTAAAGAGCAAAACCACCCCAAAAAGCACAAAAATGCAAAAAACGTGGCACTAAATCAACCATTAAAGGACACTTGTGGTACAAGAGCTGAACCGAGAAGGCTGAGCCTTTTTGCACATCAGGTGACCCCAACGCTTCTCTGCTCTGCACCTATCTGCAAATGACCGGAAAGAGCTGTGAGTACTGATGGGGGTACAAATACATTTAGTGAGTCGGAGAATTCGCAATTAGCAAATCTGCAAACAATGAGATCGACTGTGTGTCCACAACGAACGTTGCCATGGGAGCTTTCTGGCTCCAGACTTTGGCGTGATGACGTCTGTGAGTCATCAACAAGCTCAAGAATGGTATACACACTAAACCCCGATGGTCTGCTGATACAGTCAACACTGTTGAGGGCAGGGCGGGAAGAGGAGCAGACAGGAAATCATAGCAGAAACCCAAATCGTAGCACAAACAAAACCAATCCATTATTTTAAAAATAAATTACACCAAGTATTTAAGAAAACACTTATGATTCTAATGATAGTTTCCAAAAATTTAGAACAGAACAAAAAAACACAATAGGATCCATGACCCCTGATGTGAAGCCCTTGGGGACAGATGTGCCTCAGAGCTCAGAGCAGTGGGGCCTTCGGATGGCAACAGCAGCATCTCCCCCGCACCCCCAAGTCCCCCAGCCAGCAGACGCGCCGACAGCAAGGCGCGGGGAGGCCGGCACGGCGCTGGGCGCGGCCCAGTCTGCTGCCTGCCGCGCTCTGCTCAGGCCAGGCCTTGCAACCCAGAGCAATACAGAACTTCTTGGATTTTATAATTTTCTTAAGGGACTGGGTATCATAAAATGCTCAGAGACTAAAGTCAGTCGGCTGTTTTATTCCTCAGCTGGTGCTTTCCCCCCCACAGGATCCGGATAAAGTTTTTGCCACAGCGGTTTGTCACTTTTCCTTTATTTCGTCAGATCTGAAACCTCGTCTCACAAGCCTTACGGCCGAGACTCCACGTCGGCAGACATGGTCCTTCACAGCAGCCCCGCTGCGCCCCGCTCGCGTCGCTCAGACGCCCAGACCTCGGGGACGAGAACGCCATCTCTCCAGCCTGCACTGGAGGACCAGGGTCTGGGCTGACACACCCTGGGCTCTGAGCGCCATCCTCCCACCCCCTCTCCCCCTCCTCCCGTCAGCACAGTGAGATGTCGTGAGCCCACAGACCACACTTCTTGGCACCGGCCGGGTGTGGAGCGTGGGCTCTGGGAATGGAGTACGCGCCCCCAGGATGAGCAGAAAGCACGAGGGAAGGACACACAGGTCCGCCGTGCCTGGCCCACCAGCAAGGTTCCCTGACTCCACTGTTCCATCTGTCTATCGTTCCAGAGGGGCTTCCCACAGGGATCCAGCTAGACCCAAAACCTGAACTTATGGAAGGGAGAATAAAGATCTACTACTCAACAGTCTAAGTGTTGCTTTTAAATATTTTAAATGGCACCTGCAATTCTGGAATAAGCAGGCAGATCTAGCCCCCAAACAACAATGGACTGAGAAGGCAGAAGAGTGGAAACGATTACTTCTGACAGTCAGGGGTCCAAAGTCCATTTCTAAGACCTAAGCCGCCCCCCTGATGTGCATGCAAAAAACGTGCAGAACTCCTCAAGCTGAACCAAAAACAACACTACTTTAGGCAAGTGGACACTTCACGTATAAATCAGAAGGGAGGACAACCCCCAGCACGCTGAGGTGACAAAGGTCGGTCCTCAGAGCAGACGAGACACCCCCACCAGGGGCACAGCCCCGGGGCGCCTGCACGCGACTGAGGGACGGACACGCGGACGCGGGATCTCACCTGTGTTGTCCTTGCTGAGGATGCTCCTCTGCATGTCCTCCACTTTGGCCACGAGCCGCTGGTACTGCCCCTCTGCCAACCGCAGGTCGCTGTTGGAGGAGGCCAGGCTAGCATTCTTGGCTTCCAGCATGTTCTGCAGAGCGCCCATTGCCTGCTCGAGGTCCCAGCAAGACTGCTTTAAGGTGTCCACCTCCGAACTGAGCGAGTCCTGCCTCTGCTGGCTGCTGTGGCTTTGCTCCAGCTGTGCCCGCAGCCTCGTGTGCAGGGCGGCCAGCTGCGCTTGCAGCTCGGCCTTTTCTTTAAGTGCCTGGAAAGACCCACACAGAGGCACACTGACGTTCAGGAAAATAAGTCACTTCCACCCTGCGTATTAAGAGGGCTGCCAAAACACAGCCAATGAGACAGAGAAAGGTGTCCAACAGGTGAACTTTACAGGAAAGCACCATGTTTTCCAAAACATTCAGTCACCTCTAGCATTACAGTTATCCAAAAAGAAGGGGTTTCTCCAAACCGGCGTAAGAGGTAGGAGGGGTGAATACAGAGTCTGCCTGTTTTCTGCACGGTGGCACCTGAGCAGGGCAGCACGTGGGAAAAGCTCTGCAAGCACCCACTCACCCACAAGGACGCTGGAAAACATATTTGTCCAAAAAACAAAAAAGCACACAAGCACGCACAAACACACAGTGTAAGAATACCCAGAGTGCTGAGGGATCTCCAAAAGACGAAGAGTAGCCAGATTCAGATTTGGGGAAAACAAACCCACAGAGCACGTCTCTGGGGAAAGGGTGCCATTACACAGGAGAGGCTTGGAGGGGCTGCAGCCAGCGCCGCCGGGCATGGAGCAGCCTGAGGCACGGTCTGTGCCACGTGGCAGGGCCGCAGGGACCACTGTCCGCGGGACCCAGCAGGGAGAGGAGAGGTGGGGCCTCGAGAAGCCCCAGGCCCCAGGGGCAGCTGAGAACAGACACTGAGCAAAGGGCACGACCCCTACCCACCCATCAGCATCTCCCACCCACCCCGAAGTCAGCCTATCAGGGTGTGTGTGTACAGCAACTTCAAAATGCAAAGAAGAGCAGACAGCTGCACGTCAACAAGCAATAGCAGAAGACCGATGTCGTGAAGACAAACAATAAATTCAACAAACGGAAGAACAAATACCCCAAAAAAATGAATTAACTGAGCAAACGCAATAAGATTTTGTAGTAAGTATAATCAGCATTTTCACAGAAATGCCAAAAAGTTTTGCACCCGTAACAATCCACAAAGATCTTGGCTGGGACACAACCGAAGAGCAAATCAAATCTCAGGAGGATAAGGAGGTAGAGTAAAAGCCAGCTAAGGTGCTTCGATTGTTCAGGGCGTCAAACTCAGGGGTGGTGGACACGCACTTGCTGAGGTCACGTTCTACAGGAGGACACAGTGAAAATCGTGTGCAACTAAAATTAGCCCCGACACCTCGGTAATCACCTCTTCAGTCTAGAGTTTCATGTACAGAGTCTGTGTCTCAGGACCGTGTGAACAAAAAAGTCATCAGACGTGAGAAGCACATGCAGCAGAGCAGGCACCCTCGTGTGCACGGCGCCCCCACCCGCACAGCGCGGGCTCCTGAGGGGAAGGGACAGCCCCCTGCCTCGACCTCACGCCCCCCAGGGCCTTGTGCTCTCCCCCGTCTCCGTGCCAAATGCAGAGGATCAAAGGCAGTTGAACTGAGTTACTCTAATTGTTGATCGGAAAGCTGAAAATTAAGGGATGGAAAATGATTCTTTAGGCATATGCTAACCAGACAAAGCAAAATTCATATCAGAAAAAGCAAAGAAGTACTAAAGGGGCAAAGATGACAATTTCACCAGGCCAGAAAAAGGTGAAATCCACCCCAAAGATTTCACTGTCGTGGACTGTTAGGTCTCTGACAGCAGAGCTAGGAAGCCTCCCAGGCAGATCCTGACGGAGATACAGGGAGAAACCACACGGAGCGGGAAACCAGCACACCTCTTTCTGGGGCTGACAAATCAAGCAGACAAAAATGTACGGCTATAGAAGACGAGGCCGCTGCGCTGCTGCTGCTGCTGATAAAGCTTATTCCTAAAGACACATGTAAAGCTTTGTACGCACGAACAGGAACTGCACATTCTTCTCCAAGACATGGCACATCGATACATCCATCAAATCTCCATTTACCTGACTAGCCTCTAACGATAAAGCTTCCAGCTGTCCTTCGAGTCTCATTTTTTCTTTAAGAACCTGCAACATTTCATCATGAGTTTCAGCAACCGAGCTTTCCATGGACACGCTGGAGAATAAAGGCACAAAGGATCAGGCGGTGGGAAGACGACCGATCACTGTCTCTCCTCTACGCCATCCCTGCCGATCACTGTCTCTCCTCTACGCCATCCCTGCCGATCACTGTCTCTCCTCTACGCCATCCCTGCCGATCACTGTCTCTCCTCTACGCCATCCCTGCCGATCACTGTCTCTCCTCTACGCCATCCCTGCCGATCACTGTCTCTCCTCTACGCCATCCCTGCCGATCACTGTCTCTCCTTTACACCATCCCTGTTCTCCAAATCCCACACCCCTCTGCTCCTCTCCCCCAGTTTTAAAAAAATAAGTAAAAAAGATTTAGGTAGCGAGCCAAAGCTCTTAGGACTGCTACCGATAAACACTCCCGCCCACGGCACGGCCTTTTCAGCCACCACCACATGGCCAGAACGTCCTCGTGGAGACGTGAGCCCCCGTCACATCTGTGCAGTTTCAGAGACAGGTCTACACAGATCTTGGAAGGCAGGCTATCTTAACACTGCAGGTGATTACTCATTCGACCCAATTCCACTTCTTACAAAGAGACAGAGTGCATATAAATGAAGCATTAAAGACCAACGGAGGGACTCCGAGAGGAAGGCAGCGCCTCGTGGGCCCTGGCGTCACCCACCTGCTGCAGATGCTGTCGGCCCGGCGCCGCGTCTCCCCGTTGACCTTCTGCCTCTGCTCTTGGCGCTCGGCGGCTGCGGCCTGGAGGACATCCGAGATGGAGGGGAGCTGGCCCAGGGCGCCGGCGGCGATCTCCTGGCTGCTGGCCCCATAGGGGGCCTGGCGCGCGCCCCCCGTGTTCACCGGAAGGCCGGCCATCCCTCGGGCGGAGACGCTGCTATAGCAGGAGCTGTCACTCTCGGTCCCGTCAGCCTCGGACACGTTGTCCCCCGTCAGGGACGCATCCTCCAGGCGGTCGTCGGCCTCGGGACACAGGCTGAGCTCAGACACCACTGACGTCCCGCTGCCTCGGTTCTGCTCCAGGGAGGCCCTGGCAGAGTCCGGAGCCGGAACGTTTCCACCAGAATTCCGAGCGTCTGAATCTTCAGTTCTGTAATCAGCCAGAGACCGAATTTTGCTTGATTTGAAACTTTTTTTCTCCTTAGGATGTGCCAGGAGCCCTAAGCTGCCCACCTTCGGCCCCCGAGGGACGCTGGTGCGCAGGAAGGAATATTCTTTGGTCATAGCCACGGCACTGGCCCTCGGTAAGGTTTCTGGGTTCAACATGAGTTCAGGATCAAGTGTGCTAAAAAGTCTCGTTTTAGTTACAGGTTGACTTGACTGAGAACGAAAAGAAAGTACAAAAATTATGTTTAAAATTGACAAGCAGCATTCAGAAATTGCCATCCAGAAAGGCCGCGCCGATTACACAACAAGGGCTCCGGCCACGCGGCCGCGGCACAGGCCTCCCATGCTCTGTGACTCGCTGCCCCCTCGGGCCCCGGGTGAGGGCCAAGCGCACGCCTGACTCTGACCCGACGGCGTTTCCAAACACCCACCAGAGCGAGTCCTTCCTCCGCACGCCTGCTTCACACAATTTTCCTGGCTATTCTCCCATGATAATTCTTTTTCATAAACCTTGAAATTTTTCTTCAAGTTAAGAAAAAAGTCCTGTTGAATTAGAACTACCTTAAATTTATAATTACTGAGGGGATAATGAGCCACTTCCCCCATTTATTCATATCTGTTTGCCTGACCCTCGACAGAGGAAGTTATGTAGTGTTTATCTAGAGTCTAAACCATTTTTGTTGTCATTTAAATTTAACACTTAGATATTTTATTATTTTGTTGATATTATAAATATTATCTTTTCCCACTAATTTCATAACTGGTCATACTAGAATAACTATTGATTTTTCATATTTGTATTTGAAACTGACAATTTCTAAACCCCAATTATTTTAATAATTTTATATTTTTATAAATTTATAATGATAGCAATTTTTCAGTTGATCCTCCAGCATTTTTCCAAGGTGTTACCAACACCTGTAAATAACAACATTTCTCCTATTTTTTCAATATTTATATCTCTTACTTCTTTTTCTCATATCATCATGTTAGCTAGAACTTCCCAAGTGGCCTTGAATGAGGCTGGAGATGAGGAAAGACACCATTCCTTGGCGCTGAATCAACATGACTTTCTCTTACAGATTAATACTCAGTTCTATGTTATTCTACAAAGCTAGTGCAACCCCAAAGTGGCAAGGGACAAGGTGGGCGAGGAGCATCTCGAAATGATGCTGGGATACCAGAGGAAGGATAAATGAGCCAGAGCAGCAAGGAAGAGTTAGGGGCGTGGTGCGCTGGACATGCCGGGCCTCCCAGATGGTAACACACACTATAAAGCTGCCGTAATTAGATCCACTGAGAATGAGAAAAGCAGCAGGTGGGCTGATGACACAGAACACAGCCCAGGAACTGGTCCAAGCATAGGTGGGGTCTATAGATATTTAAGAAGCACCACAATAAGGTAGCATTCCAACCAGTAGGGAAAAGACAGACTATAAAGTAAGCAATTTGAGATAACTGGCCAGCTGTCCACAAAGAGGCTCACTCCCACCTCTCGCCTCCATCCAAAACATTTCAAGTGGATTAGATTTACACAGAAAAAAACACAACTTTTAAATACTTTTTATACTATCTCTTACTTTTAGCATAAGAAGAAAACAGAAGTGAATTTACTTATATCCTTCAAACGGGGAGATGCTCTCACATATGACATGAACCCCAAAAGAAGTAACAGCAAAGACTGAAAGTTCTGACTGTAAACATTCAAATCTGATGTGCAGGGAATTCCCTGGTGGTCCAGTGGTTAAAACTGCGTTTCCGGGACTTCCCTGGGGGTCCAGTGGTTAAGACTCCGCGCTCCCAATGCAGGGGGCCCGGGTTCGATCCCTGGTCAGGGAACTAGGTCCTGCATGCTGAAACTCAGAGCCCACATGCCACAACTAAAGAGCCTGCGTTCGGCAACTAAAGATCCCGCATGCCACAACGAAGAGCCTGCACGCAGCAATGAAGACCCCATGTGCCGCAACTAAGACCTGGCACAGCCAAATAAAGAAACATTTTTTAAATTGAATTAAAAAAAAAGACTGTGCTTCCACTGCAGTAGGCACGGGTTCGATCCCTGGTCAGGGAACTAAGATCCTGCAAGCTGCGTGCCACAGCCAAAAACAAACGAGCAAACAAACTGATGTGCAGCAAAAAGTATGCCAGAAAAGAAGTCACGGCAAACTAAGAAAAAATTATTTGCGAAAATACTAGAAGGGGATAACTTCCTCATATACAGTACCAACATAGCAAAAAGACAACCAACAGAAAAACGGACAAAGACTGACAAAGACACCCAAACAGCCAACACGCAAAGAGGCGCTTACTGTTAGGAAGTACTGGTTTTTTTTCACCTATCAGAGGACAAAGATTCAATTTTCATTATTTCTAACGCCGCCAAGGATCTTACAGACTGCTACCCGGAATGTAAACCAGTCCATCCTATGTGGAGGGCAATACATATCAACTTACAAATACATAAAACCTTTTACTCAATAATCTGACAGTTAAGGATTTACCCACAAAAGTATACCAAGACACAAAACGTTCCCTGCAGCACTGTTTGCAATTTCAAAAAATTAGAACCCACCTAAATGTCAATCACTATGGGTTGGTGAATGCAATGCTGGTACATACCCATGGTCACAAAGGACGAGGACGACCTCGACTGTGCTGCTGGAGAAGGAGCTGAGGACAGGGGAGTGGGAACGGTCGCGTGAGGGGCAGCGCAGAGAGGGCGCTCCCCTGCATGACACTGACCGCCACCTCTGCGTGAAGGCACACGCGTGGAGATGCTCTCCAACAGGGGAGGACTTTCACTCCTCATCTCTACCATTTAAGTATGAGGTTCGAACTACATTCCTAAACAAGTATCTTTATACTCCTAGTTTAATTGTTTCTGCTTGCCTGTTTTGTATTTTTTGAATCGAGAATTCTGAGTTTTATCAAATACCTTTTCAGCACCTACTGAGATGGTCATAAGTCTTGCCACATGGAATGACCATTATGTTGAGTTCTATCAACAGATTCTCCCACTTTGAACTAACCTGTACTCTTAAAGAAAATCTCACTCGGTTTATGCTACTCCATGAACCGACAGGCCATGCTGATGGGTCACAAGCACAGCAGCGGGGAGCACGGCTCTGCGCTCAGGTAGGCAGGTTCAAATCCCAGCTCAGGCGGGGGCAGTGGTGGTCACTTCAGCTCTGAGCTCCCCTGGGTCATGGGGAGGACCCATCCAGGTGCCGATCTGCATGAGGACGGCACCTGCCAGGCTGCACTCTCCTCGGCCGGCCCTGCCCCGAGGGTCTCCAGAGCAGGGGACAGGTGGGGGCCAAAGTAGCCGGCATCTTGCTGCCTGCCTTGCTTAGTGCGGCATGGGGCGGGGGAGGGGGGGTGACCAAGCAAGCGGGCCTGTCAGGTTGGTCAGACCAGTGTGTGATGAGTCCAGCAGCCGGACAGAAGTTATCTTACTGAGGCTAAGGTTTTATACACATATATGCATACATATAATTTGTAAAGATGGGAAATGATGTGAAACTTCACACTGAACTACTGACACATTAACTGCCTAACGTTGGATGACCCAGGCAGAGCTTGGACTTGCGGTGCAAACCCCTGGGAGGCAAGCTGTGGACAAGCTCGGCACACAGACACTGTCTGGTCTGTATCTTGGCTCTGCTACTTTACCGCAAGTTCCTTACCTGTCCGAGCCTCACTGTAACGTCCGTGGGGAATTTAACACAGTGCCTAGCACACATAATTACTACTGACTACTGACTATCCCTGTAACGTTTTCTGGCAGGCCGTCTGGAGGGATCCCTAGAAGCCCCTGCCCGGGTGGGAGCCTCTGTCAGTTCAGAGCCTGGTGCTGTCCCTTCCAGTTCGTTTACACTGGCTTCAGAGCCCTGACGCTCCAAAAGCCAAGGTTCTCTCTTGGGAACACAAATGGCCAACCTTGATGAGGACCTGTCACTACTAAATCAATCCCCAAAAGTGTTTTTTAAAAGTTTGTTTAGTTTTAAATTCCTTTAATTTGAAATTTTTCAAGTCCACAGAAAACTTGGACGAAGAGTGAAATGAACCTTCATACCCCCCTTTCTTAGATTCACTCGATGTGATTAAAAAGACTGCTTTCACTGGCATCCTAACGAGAGTTTCATACCTGAACAAAACTGATTTTAGCAAAGCATATGGACATACTTATCATATGTGTGGGACGTGGCACATATTCTAACACTGTACAGCAAAGTTCAGTAGAAACTGTGCCACTTATGCAGTAAACAAGCCAAACCCAGGACTGGCCACTCCAGCGCAGACAGCAGTTCTGCCCAAGTATTTGTTGCCCCTGCTTTTCTAAAGGCAGCTTTAGGGGGAAGAAGGACCAGACGGGGTGGGAACCGGAGCCTGCGCAATCTCCCAAAGGGTGGGAACTACATGACAAAAATGATCTTTGCAGAGAAGCACAGAAGCCCACCCCCCCAGAGAGGAATAAACAGCAGATCCTAGAATTATGTCTGACGAATTGCTGTTCTTCACACGTGACGCTTTCCACTAGCTTGTTCAAGAGAGGGAGACTCACTCTTTCCTGCTGGCGCTTCACCCTGTACTGCTGGAGCTGCTCTTCCAGCCGTTTCCGAGCCTGAAGCCGGACCTGCTCCTCCTTCTCCAGGGGCAGTGAAGCCTCTGTTGAGCCTGAGGTGGGGAAATGGCCATTTAGAAACTCACAACGCACCAGGGCACAGAGGACCAAGCAGAACAGCAGCTTAGCTGTTTTGCGTTTTATTACCGATACGATTTAGCTCTGAACGACACACGGCTGTCTAGTTTGAAAGGAGTGTTTGCAGATGGAGAGAAAACTGCGAGCCTCGGACACTGACCACAGAGAGGACCCACCTGGTGGCAGACATACTGGCCAAGCACAGGGGCCGTGCTCATGCCACGAGTGCATCACCCCCTATGGGCACCCGGCTGGTAAAACAGGACACGGGCAACCTGTGCCTTTTAGTAACAAAAGAACTGAACTTGAAGCTGGTGCCAGTGTGAGTGTTCTGAGGTTCTCACCAAGCTCTAAGTCCGCTCCCTGACGTTACAGAGGAACGTGAGAAGCAATCCTGACGGGACGACAGCCGCTGAACTCGCCTTCTCCACGCAGTTATGTCTGGGCCGCTCACCTCAGTTTCCTGCCTGAGGCGGCTCCAGTCCAGGGTCTCTGCTCAAGGACAGGAGGGGAACTATTCTGACAACTTTCTGGCTAATAACAAAATTTTAAATATCTAAAATCCAAACCTTTCACTTTGGGTAAGAAAAGGGCTGAACAGCGAGTGAAAGGGAGGAGAGCCCCAGGTCTCCCCAGGGGGGTCAGACAGCAGGCTGACGGGAGCAGAGAAATGCCGCAACTGAGCCCCTTCACGGGCGGCAGCATCTTCGAATGTGGATCCCAGGAGGTGAGTAGCTGCTGCTGAATTGCACTAGGAATTCAGCAGTGTTGTCACTAACTGCGCACTCGTCACTCAAGAGGCCTCTCATACTTCTCACAACGCTGAGGGGTCCAGACAGCAGAGACCTAGGAGCTGTAGCCTCAGGCAGGGAACCCAAATCAGCAAGCGCAGCACCAGAGACATGGCCTCGGGGCTGGGCTGGGGGTAGGCGAGCCGGGTGGGGGATGGGTAACTCGGGCCAGAGCTAACATACCCCTCAGGTCAGGACCCAGGATTTCACACGACATCTTGGCTGACGTACTAACAGTTAGTTTACAGAGATGTTTAAAGTACGCTGTGGCCCTAACAAAACAATGCCTGTGAAGAACCCTCTAGTAACCAGGGAAGTGGGAGCTGCAAATGCAAGTATCAAGGCAACATCACAGCACACCCATCAGACTGGTAAAGACTCAGAGGAAACAGCCCCTGTGTCCTCTCACAGGGCGTCAGCGCCCTGGCAATGTGACCACACATGATGGAGATAAACACAGCTGTTGCTTCTGACCAAGAATTCTGCTTCTAGGGTGGAGCCCACAGAAACGAAAGCACCAAGGCTGCAAACACGCATGGGGAGATGCTCACTGCAGTACTGGTCACGTGGCTCTTACCGGCCACACGCGGGGCTCCCACCAGCCTTAAGAGAATGGATATGGAGTTGCATCAGCGGATCAGCTGATGTGGGGCAATCTCCATGTGATAAAGCTAGGTGAGGAAAGCACACAGTCATGTGAGGGACATAACCCCATTTCAAAAAACAATGACCCCCAAACCTGGCGGTTTTCAGAGGCCTATAAAGGACTATGTGAGAATGTGGCTGACCTAGAGGGGAGGGAGGGGAGGGGAGAGGGGAGGGGAGGGGGAGGGGAGGGGAGGGGGAGGGGAGGGGAGGGGGAGGGGAGGGGAGGGGAGGGGAGGGGAGGGGAGGGGAGGGGAGGGGGAGGGGAGGGGAGGGGAGGGGAGGGGAGGGGAGGGGAGGGGAGGGGAGGGGGAGGGGAGGGGAGGGGAGGGGGAGGGGAGGGGAGGGGGAGGGGAGGGGAGGGGAGGGGAGGGGAGGGGAGGGGAGGGAGGGGGAGGGGAGGGGAGGGGGAGGGGAGGGGAGGGGAGGGAGGGGAGGGGAGGGGAGGGGAGGGGAGGGGAGGGGAAGGGAGGAGGCATTGAAGGGAGGACAAGGCTTAAAAACAGCACGGTGTGAAGTGATCCCATTAAGTAAAATCACACAAGTCTGTGTATGAAAACCTACATGTTAGAAAAAGGCCTGGAGGTTTCTAGGGCTCAGAGGCTGCCAGTTTGCAACTTGTTCACCCCTGAATCCCCAGGGATTGCACAAGATAAACACTGATTAAAGTAACTCATAAAAGAAAGCCTTCAAAGTGTAACTGTCAAGATCAAAACCCCACTGGCTGCTTGCTCACCATCCAGGGTGACAAAAGACACGCACGCACAGGCCCTTTAAACTTGGGCCTCAAGTCCAAGTCACCATCAAGCCATGATGAAGTGTATCTTCTCTCTGAAATGGAGCTAATTGTTAAATGTATTACCCACCACAGTGATAAAACAGCAAATGGCACGGGGGTGCAGGGCCTGTGCCTCTGAAGGATGGTGGGTGACAAGGGCCCCGGGGTGGGGGGAGAGGGGGGAAGAGCCCAGCGGGCAGATGCTTACACAGTTGCGTTTCTTGCATAGGAAGACTGAGTCTGAGGGACTGCAAAGCTTCTTTTCTAACACTGCCCTCAGCACTAGTCCCCTGAGACTTCCTTAGGTTGTCATGGAAATCAGCCACACCTGGAGAGGCTTCAGGACCCACTGACAGCGGAGGGTCTGGGAACTGTGGCGCCGGCCCATTCGGACAGGTGGCCCCTTGGCTTCCTCCTTCATCTGAAGCTCTGTTTACCTCGACACCGGCACCTGGAAAAGAGGGTGTGCTGGGCCATCACGGTTTTAACAACTCAAGCAGGACAAGAGGGGATCTAGATACGTGAGCAATCTCCACATGCCATGGATCTGTTCACTCTGAGAGGACAGCAGGATCGTCCCCTCCTGTGGGCGGTGAGGTGGGACCAGTCACTCGACCTCGCAGAGCCTGACACACTCACTGCAGGACGCCCTCCTCACCCTCCGCGCTACGGCTGTGGAATTTAAGGACTAATGTTTCCTTTTCATTTAAACAAGACCAATGAGAAATCTTATGAAAGTCTGTTTTTTAAAATATAGCAAAAAAACCCTACACATGCTTAAAACATAGCTGACGATGTTTCTTAACAGGTGTTGTTACCAGCAGTGCTAACCCGTGTCACAGCCTCACGTTTTCAACGGGCTGATTCCAAACGAGAAATCAAAGGCAGAGTCAGAATAGCTGCTGAGGACGATTATGGCAAAGCTGAGCACAGAACCCAGAGTCTGTGCTTATGGCTGACAAACACCTGACGGATACAAAGCCAAGTTGACCAGTGGTGACTACACACGGCCACCAAGCTCACTCTCCTCCACTAACACTGTTACGAGTAGACTTGTTTATGCTCTAACTGAAACCTATTTCTGTGCCAAAAGGAAACTAGAAAGAAAGCACTCTCCCCCTGAAAGACCAGCCAATTGGCAGCCAAAGAGCCAGGGAGCCGTGTGGAGGGGCTTCCAGGCAGGTGCCAGGGCCCCAGCACTGCAATGCCCCGGCCTCGCACAGGGTCAGCATCACTTGGCTCTCATGACGTACCCAGTATGCAGCCAGGAAGTTCCCTCTGTGCCCAGGCAAATTTAAAATGGGTTTCTGTCACTTGAAACGTGACTCCCAACTAATACAGCTACTTACTGTCAGGCCTCTCTGAAAGGAAAACCAGAATATAAACGGGGCGCCCCAGACACAAAGCAGAGCGGGGAGACCCCACCACCACCCTGCACAACCATCTGTTGTTCTACACAAACGGCCCTTCAGCCTCCTGCTGGGGTCGGGGGAGGAATCCTGCATCTCAGATCCACGTTAATCGGGTCAGTTCTGCTTTCTGACAGGCTTACTTATGGATCTAGGAGAGTCTCTAAACCTTGCTGTTTACATAACAAAGTCATTTTTTGAGCATCATATTACACTTTAAAAAAAACCTAAAAGTAAGAAGGCCCAATAAATAATAAGACTTGATTGTTTCCAAACACAAGCCTAATTATGGATAAACAAATAACGATGACGACACACACACGGCCGGCACCACTTCCCGGGCGCTTCCCAAGTGCCTGCATTTCACATGGGCCCTCACGACCACCCCGAGATGCAGGTACCATTCATCTTTCCGTTTTCTCAAGAGGAGAGTGAGACTGAGATAAATCAAGGATCTTGCTTGAGGGCTCCTTGCTGTTAGTGGCAGACCTAGGAGCCGTCCCACTGTAGAGCTCTTGGTCTTGGGCCGAGCCGCACTGGCCTCACCTGGCGTTGAAGGAGCAGTAACCAGCAAAGCCATTTTAGGTGCTTGAGCACTGTTTTACAAGAACAGGAATGCAGTTTCGGCTAGTAAGTCAGTACATACACATGTTAATGATTTTCAAGCACACACTGACCAGGAAGGGGCATGGAATGGAGTGGGTAATTCACCCTGTACTTCCAATGCACAGATAACCCATTAGCTAACATGCAAATGTGATCCAATCATCCTCAGATCACTAGTGGACCATTTCTGGATCCCAGTTAGTAAAATTCTGGCAACCAACCAAAAAGGTAGCATGTTAGGCAGGGCACAATGATGTGTCAGGGAAGACCTACAGAGCCTTCACGGTAACCATGCTGCTCTGTCCTGCTGGAGCAGAAAGCGCCACAAAGTTCCCGTTCTATTTAACATGCGTGGTGCTTGATTCAAAGTTGGCATCAACTAAAAAGCAAAACAAAACCAAACCCTCATCTGATTACTAAAAACACACTCTGAATGAATTAAAAAGTTCATTACGGTCTTAGACACCACAGGCTTCCTCCAAAATGCAAGCTGACCCACGTTCTCCTGTTTGAAGGCAGAAAGTCAGCAGCACACAGAGTAACTGGCGACTTACACTGGGCTTCATCCCACTGGTCCAGTGACGTCAGGGAGCCAGTGGGCTTTGGGGGGGCCTCGGGGCGAGCCGAGATCCCACTGCCGGGTCTGTCCTCCAACAGGCCTTCCTGTACGGCCGCTGCACCGTCCATGGCTACGGTGACGCGGGCTGGGCTGACACTCGGGGGCTGCAAGTGAACCGCGAGCGAGTTTGGTTTCTGCCATCAGCAACGGCCAAGAGCTCCTGGGAGGGACCGCACTGGGTTTGCCATTTTCGGAAGATCTAAAGTCTCACAAATGGCCTGAAATCAAACCAAGTAATACCATGATACCTGACGGGAGAAAAAAGAGAAAAAAGGTATTATGAAACTTCATTTGTCAGACTTGAAGTGACAATTCCAAGACTAACATTTGGTTCCCAATTTGTATAATAAACAAATATAGATTTATTCATTCAACAAATAATCCTTGAGCACCTACAACATCCTAGATTTTGAGGATAAAATGATGAACCAGCCCCACCTGGGCCCATCCCCGCAGGGCGCCTGCACTGGTGCCGGCTAAAGACCGTCCTGCCAGGGTGAGAAGCTCCACAAGCGGCGCTAGAATCGGCAGAGGTGGCCACGGAGCTGGGGGTGGGCCTTGGGTGACTGAGGAGCTGAGTCTGTATTTATTTAAATTTAACTAATTTGTGTGTAAATAGCCACAGGTGGCCAGTGGCTTCTGTACTGGACACACAGGCCCAAGAGCTCACAGGGCTCAAAGGACAAGCTCCTGCCCCAGGAGACCTGGCATGTCAGTGCCCAAGACACAGCTCAGATCCAGAGGGCAACGTGGAAGACGCGATGGCGTGGGACATGGTAAACCGGACGCTGTTGGAGGAAAGCACAGGGGGCGAGGACACAGGGAAGTAGCCGTCCCGGGATGGGGGCAGAGACAGCATGTCACAGCAGGTAACCGACGCATCCTTCATTTCTCGCAGGATCTGTTATCTTTCAGCCCATCCTGCCAGGCTGAGTTTAAGGTAGCAAAACTTTGCCCGAAGTCTGGCAACTGGTTATCACTTTTGAAGTGTAATGAGGATACTATCACGGGTTTCAGGACAAAAATTTACATGACTTTCCTCCCCAGCTTACAAACCCCATATAGACGTTTCTGAAGAGCCTACGCAGACAGGCAGGTGCACCTGCTTCTCCACGGTCCTCTGTCACCCTGTCACCCACGAACACACACCCTGTGGCTGGCACAACCTGGCCTACCCCATGGTGAGGCCCAGCGACGGGAACCCGGTGGTGTTTGGCCCGCAGCTCCAATCATCCACACGTTCCCCTCTGCAACCTGGCGCCCGACAGGCCAGCGATACCATGGATCAATAACAGTGCTGTTACGAATACAAAAAGGCTATGTCTACTTTTTTTTTGTGGCCACGCCTCTCGGCTTGCAGGATCTTAGTTCCCGGGTCCTCGGCAGTGAAGGTGCAGAGTCCTAACCGCTGGACCAGCAGGGGATTCCCTATGTCTACTATTAAGCGTAGAGCTAGTACTAAGGGTCTGTATTTGAAAGGACCACGGAGAGAAATGTGTGAAAACATGGGTAACTGTTGCCAATGCCCTTCTCTCCTTGACCCCAGGCAAATCCCCA
This sequence comes from Balaenoptera musculus, assembly GCF_009873245.2. Taxonomy (NCBI): domain Eukaryota; kingdom Metazoa; phylum Chordata; class Mammalia; order Artiodactyla; family Balaenopteridae; genus Balaenoptera; species Balaenoptera musculus. Next base: position 382,263 of record NC_045798.1, on the reverse strand, counting down.
TGGACCCTTCCATGTCTACCATCAGGCACTGCTCTCAAGTCCCTCCTGGGCCTCAGGGAAAGCACGTGGCCCACTCGCTTCTGCCATCATGATACCCCCTGCAAGCATACCACACCGCGGTGTGTGTGCGCCTATCTCTTCCATCACGCTGTAAGATCCTGGACGCAGAAATCACCACTCCAAGTCTGCCCCTACCCCCTGGCACATCCCCTACACAGAGCAGTGCTCAGCGCAGGCTACCGACTTAAACCTCTGCCTCACCAAGTTCCACCCCTTAACAACCAAGCTAGGGGTTCCAAAACAAAACGATAGCAGTATTTGCATCCTTGGGCATCCACAACGCCTTGTCAAATACAGAATAAGTCTGTTTCTACTAAACGCAGTTGGGAGCCGCAGTTCTAGCGAGGGCAAAGAACACCCGGGGAGGTATAAACTGGGAGAGCTGCACGTAAATGGCCACAGGCCAGATAAGCAGTGTCAGTGAGCCGGAAGAGCGGGCCAGCCAGCGGGACAGGACTTACCTATGAAAGACAGAACATGCCAACCAAAAAAGGGAGGGCAGAGGGGCAGCCAAGGAGCCACAGAGAATGCACCACCGAGACAAGCAGTGACAACACCTGACACTGTGCAGGAAAGAGGAACACGGCCGAGATGCTCACGTCCACTGCGGAAGGCACGCCGAAGACAAACGCATCGGGCCGTCTGAGCCCAGTGCCGACGCACACTCCACTCACTGGCTTCCCTTTATTTGGATTTCTTACTAAACAAGAAGCCTTCTGATTCCCAAGGAGCCCTAGCCCCTCCAGAGATGGATGGTGCAGCCCCTGAGAGTTCGAGACCCTGTGACTGTGACTTGTTCTGGTAACGTAGGAAGGTGGCTCCTGTTCACACGCAGCTCTTCCTGAAGCCAGACAAGAGACGGAATTCACAGACCACCAGCAGCAGCCTCTGGTGAAGGGACACTTCTCTCTGTCCATAATACCCTGGCATTCTCCGTGTATCCTCAGCCTCCTGCGAATTTTACTTAGCATGATTCAGTTGTCCAGGGCCTCATTATCTCAGACTGCTGACAAAAGCAGGGCAAGGAGGGTCAGACAGCTGGGAGCACATCACAAGGAAGCTGTTCTTAGTAACATGCACTCCATTTTGTGATTAAAAAGCAGAGATCAGCCTAATCACAGTACTGTTTTTGACCACGTGCATTCTGCTGTTTCCCGGAGGGAAGAGATGAGGCAAAGTGCGCAAAAACTTCACAAAGTGCGTGTAACTCTAGGTCCACCACTGTCTGACATCAAGAGACTTCAGATCGAGGAACTACCATCTCAGGCACCAATGTGACTTCCAGCTTCCCCCAGACAGCAGATTACATGGATTTGGTATATGCACATTAACAGCTCCATCTACCCCATCTTCTTTAAGATGTTCCTATCGGCAATTAGAAACTACAGGGCATGGGAATTCCCTGGTGGTCCAGTGGTTAGGACTCTGGACCACCAGCACATGCACTGCCGATGGCGTGGCTTCGATCCCTGGTCGGGGAACTAAGATCCTGCAAGCCACGTGGGGCAGCCAAAAAGAAAAGAAAAGAAAAGAAAAACAACAGAGCATGGCCAAAGTGAAAACCCGGAAAGCCTAATGTCACCATATAGCAGTGTAATGTAAAGGACAGACTCAGGTATCAGACATCTTGGCTGCAGGTCCTGACTCCCCGACCCTCACCTGTGAGATCATGGGCAGATTTCTTAACCACTCTTAGCTGGTGATCTCATCAGTAAGATGATGAGAAAAAGAATAAAAAACCTGTGCCAGGATTAACTGCACACATCCAATGAGCTCAATAAATAGCAGCTATTATTATTACTGTTATTTTCCCTTCAATTGCTGCCTGTCAATATCAATAGGTAAAAGCCAACTGAAGATATTCTCATTCAAGAAAGTATACAAGGTATGGTACACACACACACACACACACACACACACACACACACACACACACGCCAGAATATTACTCAGCCATAAAAAAAGAACAAAATTTTGCCACTTGTGACAACATGGATAGACCTGGAAGGCATTATGCTTAGTGAAATAAATCAGACAGAGAAAGATAAATACTGTATGTTATCACTATGGAATCTAAAAAGAAAGCAAATGAACAAATATAACAAAACAGAAACAAACTCACAGATAGAGAGAACAAACTAGTGGTTACCAGAGAGGCGAAGGGAAGGGGGAGGGGCAAAGTAGGTGAAGGGGATTAAGAGGTACAAACTACAAGGTATAAAATAAATAAGTTACAAGGATGCAATGTACAGCACAAAGAATATAGCCAATATTTTATAATAACTTTGTATGGAGTCTAATTTATAAAAACATCAGGGACTTCCCTGGCAGTCCAGTAATTAAGACTCTGTGCTCCCACTGCAGGGGGCATGGGTTCGATCCCTGGTTGGGGAATTAGGATCCCGCATGCTGCACGGCATGCCCAAAAAAACACCAAAAAACCCCCATCAAATTACTATGTTATACTCCTGAAACTAACATAATATTGTAAGTTTAGTTAAATTAAAAAATTATACTGCTGCTTAAGGCAACTGGCTAAAAAAAAAAAAAAGTTACTTTTGAATCTGAGTCATGTCAGATGATTTTTATTTCCTTTTCTTGCCATTCAAGGTCCACTGGAACTGAAGGCTATAACTCCAATAAAAAGTTATATTTGCAATATTTAAGGGACAATTTAAAATGTAAAAAAAAAGAAAAATCCACGAGTCACCTGTAAATGGCTTACAACGTCCCAGGTTTTCAATCACACTGACAATCAAGTCTAAGCCTTTCACCACGAACTAGGAAGCTGCATAGCATCTGACCCCTCCCGACACTGCATCCTTGTTCCCTATCATTTTCTTCCTTTTTCATTACATACGTGCCATACTTCTCTGCCTCAAAACACCAAACCTCCTCCTCCCTCAGGGTCACCACACTTGCTGTTCATTCTGCCCGAAACACTCTTATCCCACAGTTTTGCACGGCTAGTTTCTTGTCACAGAGGCCTTGGCTCAAAAGTCACCTCCGCCGACGGGCGCTCCTACAGACCCACCCTAAGCACCGCCCAATACTCTCTCAGCAATGACCTCATTTATCCTCCGCATCCCTCCACGACGGCGTGAGCTCAGTGAGGGCAGGGACCCTGACACGACTTCGGCTCTGGATCCCAGCACCTACAATGAACAGTGCCGCTCACACGACCGACACTCAACAAACAGTTGCTGAATGAAGGCCGAGCTGTTCACCTGCACCACCTGCAGGCTAGTGACTACGCCTGACCCCACTGCCTCTGGAAGGTATCACTGCACCAGTGAAACGCCTCTAAGCACCCCAGAATCGAGATGGAATCGAGGTGGACTGAGAGGCTGAGAGCACACGGGCTCTTTAAACCAGGCTTCACACTAACCACCCGACACCATGTCACGCATGTCATCTTGACAGAAGTTCTGCAAAAGAACAAGACCAACGGCAGTTGTGGGCAGCTCTGAACAGATCACTCCCCGGCACGGGTAGACAGCGCTCCGGAAGGGCTCGAATGTATGTATATTTATGAAGCCAGTTCCCTAACAGCTGCACAGGCCGGCTTCCAGGCCCGGAGGCTACCAACGGTGAGGAGCCGGACTAGCGCGGGGCGTTGTCGCTCTAGGCGGAGCCGCGGCCGGCCCTCCGCGTCCGCCCCGGCCCCGCCGCCCTTCGCCCGGCCCCCACCCCGACCGCGCCGCGGTTCCCTAGCTCCCCGCGCCCTCCCCGGCCAGAGCCCCTGCCCAGGCGCCACCCCGCGACCCTCACCCCCGGCGCTGAGGAAGCCGCGGCGAACGCCCCGCCCTGCCGCTCAGGCGGAGACGTGGCCCCGCGCGGGGCGGAGCTCGGCGAGGCGACGGAGTCCGGCCCCCCGGAAACAGCCAGTGCGCGCAGTCTCCGTTCCGGAAGAGAGAAGGTCCTCTTCTGCTAGCCAGCAGCCGCCCTCGGGCCGGGACTGCCCCAGCTGCAGTGTCGAGATCGAGCCCACTCACAACTGGCCCGAGGCGGATTTGAAAAAGTGAGTTTGGGGCTCTTCCCCTTGTCAGAAACGCAGCTCCCGGCCTTACCGGACCACTCCAACAGGAAGCCGGGCAATTGAGCTTCCGGCGGAAGTGGCGTGCCTAAGCTCCGGTCCCCGCCCCCGCCCCGCCTCAGCTGTCAGTGTATGGGCGTCCTGGCCCCGCCCCTACCGTGTTGGGGGCGTGGCTAGTAAGCTCCCGGGAGCCGGGGCTGGGTCCGTGTGGCTCGGAGGTGGTGGCGCTGGACGCTGGCCTTGGCCCCTGAGCACCTAACCTTCTACCGCGCTAGTCCTTACTTGTCTTTCAGGTACAAATGCAAAAGTGACTCCTGCCTTGGAGCCGTAGCAATGTTTATTTATATATGTGTGTGTATATATGTATTTTTTTTTTCAATCTTTAGAAAGAAAATTGTTGGCATAGGGCATGAGGTTTAGGTGAAGGTATTTTTCTTTCTTTTTTGTCTACTGGTATCAAATTGTTCCAGCACTGTTTATTGAAAAGTCTATTCTTCCTCCATTAACTTGCTTTTGTACATTTGTCAAGTCAGTTGGCTGCTTGTTGGCTGTTTCTGGGTTCTCTGCACCGTTCCGTTGAGCACCATGCCTATCCCTCTGCCAACAGCAGTCTTCACCGCGGTAGCTTTACAGCAAGCCATAAACCGGGTTAGATGATTCCTCCCACTTTACTCTTTTTCATGACTGTTCTAACTATTCTGGGGTCCATGTCCTTCCAGATAAATTTTAGAATAAACTTATCTGTGTCCACAAATATCCTTTGTGGGATTTTGATAGGAATTGCATTAAAACTATAAATCAATTTGGGGAAAATTGGCATCTTTACTATGTTGAGTCTTTCAATCCGTGAACATGATATGTCTCTCCATTTATTTAGATCTTTTATTTCTTTCATCAGCATTTTGTAATTTTCAGCATACAGATTCTGTACATGTTCTGTTAAAGTTTATACCTAAGTATTTCATTTTCTTTGGAGTGACTGTAAATGATATTGTGTTTTAAATTTTGGTTTCCACATGTTCATTGTCAGTATATGGAAATGTGATGGAATTCTGTGTGTTGATCTTGTATCCTGAGACCTTGCTGAACTCATTTATTAGTTCTAGGAGATTTTTGGTTGTAAATTCCTTGGAATTTTCTGCATAGCTTATCATGTCATCTGCAAATGCAAAATTTAACTCAAAATGATCATGGACTTAAGTGTAAAAATGTGTGAAACTATAAAACTTTTACAAAAAAAAAATAGGAGAAAATTTTCAGGACTGAGGGCTTGGTGAAGAGTTCTTAGACATGACATCAAAAGCACAATCCACAAAAGAAAGAGATCAATAAATTGGCCTTAATCAAAGTTAAACATTTTCATTTTGAGAAAGACTCTATTAAGAGGATGAAAAGACAAGCCACAGACTGCAAGAAAATATTTACAAACTACATGAAGGACTGGTACCTAAAATATTTTAAGAACTCTCAAAACGTAAAATTAAAAAAAATACGGTTAGAATATAAGCAAATATATGAAGAGATGTTTCACCAAAAAGGATATATGGATGGCACATAAGCTTGCTTGTGAAAGATGTTCAACATCACTAGCCGTTACAGAAATGCAAATTAAGATCACCTTGATATATTACTTCACACCTATCAGAGCAGCCAAAATAAAATAGCAGCAATACCAAATGCTGGCAATGATTTGGAGAAACTAGATCTCTTATCTATGTTGCTGATGGGAATGTACAGTGGTACAGCCACTCTGGAATACAGCTTGGCAATTTCTCTAAAAATTAAACATATACTTAATTATATGACCCAGCAACTGCACTCTTGGGTATTTATCTCAGAGAAATGAAACTTAGGTCCACACAAAAGCCTGTACACTATTGTTCGTAGTAGCTTTATTTACAATAGCTCGAAACTGCAAACAACCAATGTTCAACCAATCCTACAATGGATAAATGGTTAAACAAACCATGGTACATCCACACCATGAATTCTACTCAGCATTAAAAAGGAACTAGTGATACTTGCAACAACTTGGATGAATCTCATCAGCATTATGCTGAGGGAGGAAACCAACCTCCAAAGGACTATACTGTATGATAGGATTTCACATATATAACATTCACGAAATAACAAAATCATAGAGATGAAAAACAGATTAGTGGTTGCCAAGGAATAGTGTGGGTGAGTGGGACTAAAACGGGCAGGACGAAGGAGGTCCTTGTGGTGATGAAGCAGTTCTGCACCTTAATTGCAGTGGTGGATTCATGAATCTGCACATGGGATAAAATGACAGAGAGCTGAGCACATGCTCTGGACCAGTGTCAGTTTCCTGGTTTTGATGTTGTACCACAGCCGTATGGGATGCAACCAGTGGGGCACACTGAGGAAATAATTAAATTAGCAAGTGAAGTGTGACAAACACTAAATTTAAATACAAACAGAAATAAAGGAGCCTAATTATATATTAAATTGATGGCATATCCATGCAGAAAAAAAACTAATCTCAGTAAATTTTTAAAGTTTTATTAAGTTATTATTTACATACAATATAATTAACTCATTTTATGTGTACTATTCAATGATTTTTAAAGTAAATTCAGTTACACTTACTAAATTTTAGTAAATAAAACTGGATTCACTACATTTAGTAAGTAAAACTGGATTTAGTACAGAGTGTTTCAGGACATTCTGATAAGCCCTGAAGGATCCTTCTTGCCCATGTACATGCAGTCACTGCCCATTACCCTTCTCCCAGCCCCTGACAACCACTAATCTACTTTCTGTTTCTATGGATTGGCCTATCCTGGACATACCATATAAAAAGAATCACACACTATGAAGCCTTTTGTGACTGCCTTCTCTTTTAATTAGCATGTTTTGAGATTCATCCACATTTTATCATGTATCAGAACTTTGTTCCTTTGAGGGCTGTGTAATATTCCACTGTCTGGATATACCCCATTTTATGATCCATTAATCTGTGGATGGACACATTCCAGTGCCTCAAATGTGCTGCTCAGTGTTCTTGGTGGGGGTGTTAGATGAGGGACACAGGAGACACAAGATCCCTGCTCCAGTCCAGCTTCCTTTTTGCGGGGAAGACCAGACCTTCAGAGTGATAACTCACAAAGCTGGCAGGGTGTTAGGGTGGGAGGGACTGCCATTTACATTGGGTCATTCTTTTTTTTTTTTTTTTTTAATAAACTTATTTATTTATTATTTATTTTTGGCTGTGTTGGGTCTTCATTGCTGCACACGGGCTTTCTCTAGTTGCGGCGAGCGGGGGCTACTCTTCATTGCGGTGTGCTGGCTTCTCATTGCGGTGGCTTCTCTTGTTGCAGAGCACGGGCTCTAGGCGCGTGGGCTTCAGTAGTTGTGGCATGCAGGCTCAGTAGTTGTGGCTCATGGGCTCTAGAGCGCAGGCTTAGTAGTTGTGGTGCACGGGCTTAGTTGCTCCGCGGCGTGTGGGATCTTCCCAGACCAGGGCTCGAACCTGTGTCCCCTGCATTGGCAGGCAGATTTTTAACCACTGTGCCACCAGGGAAGCCCCTACATTGGGTTATTCTTCATTCATTCATTAAGTATTCATTGTGGTCTACTGTATGCCACATACCATTCTAGACACCGTACACAATCCCTGCTGTCAAGGAGCTTACATTTTACCCCAGAGCCAGGCAACAAGCACAGAAATACAAGACAGGAAGTTTAGAGAGGACCCCTCAGCTGAGTTGCTCAAAACACATGAAGAAAGTAAGAAAAGGCGTCATGCAGGTAATTGTGGGACAGCAAGGAGAGCCACGGGTTTGGGTTTTTTTGTTTTTTAACTTTATTTTTAATTTTAAAAAAATTGAAGTGTAGTTAATTTGCAATGTTGTGTTAGTTGCTGGTGTACTGCAAAGTGATTCAGTTATACATACATACATATATATATATATATATATATATATATATATAGCTACTCTTTTTCAGATTCTTTTCCCTTATAGGTTATTACAAGATGCTGAATACAGTTCCCTGTGCTGTACAGTAGGTCCTTGTTGTTTACCTATTTTATATATACTGGTGTGTATATGTTAATCCCAAACTTCAGTGTTTTCTTTGAGGAAGTCATATTCGAGCTGACTTTGTGTGACGAGGAGGCCGGCGCGTGCACGTCGGGAGGAGCTTTACAAGGGAAGGAATCGCACATCCAGAGCAGGAGGGGTCTGAGATGAGGCGGGGTGGGAGCAAGCCGCACAGGGTCCGTCAGAGTGGTGGGAAGCCACTGGCGCGTTTCAAGCAGGGGTGACGTCATCTGCGTGGTGTGTGAAGAGGTGGCTCAGGTGCCGTGTGGACATGGGTTGCGGGCACCTTGAGACTGCGGCCCTGCTGGCCGGGGCAGAGGCTCAGCCCCGTCCCGCGACGGATCGACTAGCTGAGGCGTCCCTGGGGGCTCAGGTGAGAAAGAATTCTCCACCCACTCCTGCAAAGCCTCAGAAAACACTGGACCCTTCCTAAAGACTGAAAACCAAAGGAGAAGACGGCGCGGGTGTGTCTTAGCTTCCTGTGGCCACTATAACAAGCCACACCAAACCACACGGATTCACCCTCTCGCGCTGCTGGAGGTCAGACGTCCATGGCGTTCCTCCTTCTCCCCGCTCTGGGAGGAGCAGTTTCCTTGGCCTCTTCCAGCTCCCATGGCCTGTCTTGGCTTGTGGCTCTCCCTCTGCCTTCAAACCGTCACTCCAGCCTCTGGTTCTGTCACATCTTTTTCCACCTGCCCTTCCTGCCTCCCTTGCAATTGCACTGAGCGCCCACAGAACAATCCAGAGTTGTCTCACCTTAAGGTCCTTAACCTGCAAAGTCCCTTCTGCTAGATAAGGTGACATTCACAGGTTCCGGGGTCAGGACATGGACGTCTTTGGAGACAGGGGCAGAGGGCATTATTCAGCCTGCCACGGGGTGTTAATAGTATATAGGGTGTGGGGTTTGCCTAAAGGAAACCCACCTGATTTTATAAAACCCTGTGGTGTTTCATGTCTGATGACAAAGTGTTATGGGCTGAACTGTGTCTGCCTCTGCCACCCTAAATTCACATATTGAAGCCCTAACCCTCAGGACCTCAGAATGTGACTGTGTGCAGAAATAGGGCCTCTAAATGGGTGACTGAGGTAAAATGAGGCCATATGCGTGGGCCCCAACCTAATGTGACTGGTGTCCTTATAAGAGGAGGAGATCAGGGCACACACACACAGGGACGACCACGTGGGGACATGGGGAGAAGACGGCCGTCTACACACCCAGGAGAGAGGCCTCAGGGGGAACCAGCCCTGCGACACCTATCTCCAGAACTGTGAGACCGGAAATGTCTGCTGTTTAGGCCTCCCCATCTGTGGTGCGTGTTATGCAGGCCCCGAGGACCAGCACACAGAGCTGCTACTGAGAGCAGCGCCACTCACAGCAGCACGGACGGTTGGGTCAGCACTCAACACGGCTTCCCACACTCGTCCTGCCAGGCTGCTCCGTGTGGGCGAGGGAGAACCAGAGATGAGGATACAGGTCAGGCTCACCGTCTCCAGAAGGAAACACACAGAAAACAAAATGAGAGAACACTCTAGGCTCAACAGAGAGGAGGGGAAGAGCCCCAGGAGAGGGGTGCAAAGCAGGGTCTGTGCGAGCACCCGACTGCCAGCGGTCAGCAGACGCTTCAGCCAAGTTTACACCAGCGAGCAAGCCGGGAAGCGTCCTGCTCTGAATTGTGAAGGGGAGATAAACAGTAAGGAAACGTTTCCTTTCCAATGGTCGGCACCAGGAAGAAAGCCAGACAGGCTGATGCTAGAACAGCTGGTTGGGAGGCCCCTCCAGGGAGCGGGTCTGGGCCAAGCCCTGAGTGGGGAGGAGACATTGCCAGGCAGCCCGGGCGAGGGCCCAGGTTTGGGTCTCGCTGCAGAAGGCCCTGGGGAGGTTTGCTGAGGGAGGGGCGGGGGCCACCCAGTGCTGGGCCTTTGTGGGCCGTGGTAGCACCATTCATTCCTAACAAGCCAACCCAAACCGCAGTGGCTTCAAGCAACTATTTATTATTTCTCACGATTATACTGGTTGGGGGCAGTGGCGTGCTGGTGTTTAACAACCTTCTCTCCAGAAAAAAACAACAAAATGACCCTGATTTGCAGCATTTACCCATCTCCATGGTGTAAATACTCCTAGTGGGGCCAGTTTCAAGCTACCAACAGTGAGGTCCACAGACCGGATCAAAGGCAGCACCGCAGAGAACCTACAGGTACAGTCGTAGACGCCCTCGGGAGCAGAGGCAACGGCCAGATGCACACGTTTATCAAGAAGGGCTGAGTCCTGGGTGCTTATTACCTTTGTTTAATCATAACTTGAGAATTCCAAGTTTACACAATTTTCTGAAGGGCTGTTTCAGTTACCGGCAGGAGTCATTCCTGAGATGGTGACAGTTGTCCCCTGGGAGCTGGCCACGAGGTCCTTCTGCAGGTCAGGACTTTCAGCTGGCAGATCCGCAGGGCTGGGCCTCCCTCCAGCTTCCCAGCTCCACTGGGGCCCAGGGCGGAGGCTGAGAGTGGGAAGGAACGTGCAGAGCTCATCTCTGCTGCATTTGCTTTGCCAGCGTCCCGAGGGACAGGATGGAAAGGACGTCCACTCGCAACAGAGAAACGAACCGGCACGTGGCACGCCCAAGGGAGCGCTGGATGGCTCGACTGGGGGGTCCTCAACACCCCTCACGGTGCGTACTTCGTGGCTTCCATCTCAGAGGGGCCGGAAAGGGGTGGGAATGAGGAGACAGAGCCACGGAGGCCAGATTGGGTGGCAGCCCTGTGGGCTGAGGGCCTCGGACTTAATTCTGCAGGGAGCTACGAATGCCACCGCAGGCCGGCACTTCCAGGGGGCGTAACCGAGACCCAGCAGCACGGTTCCCGTCAGCGGCAGGCCTGGGATGGGCTGAGCTCTGGCGGGCCGCCTGGCCCAGCAGCCAGTCTGCTTTTCGGAGGTGACACTGGAGCCTGCCGTCCCCCAGCCCCACCTGCTTACGGGGTGCTGGCGGCCAGAAGGTGGTGAGAGGCTTGGGTCTGCCTGCTCATCAGCTTTGGGGTCAGGGACAGGCTTCTGTGTGAACTGCTGGGGAGGCCACCAGTTCACCTGTGTCAGCTTGGAGGAAAGCTGAGGTCTGGGAAGCGGCCACCACACACAGGAAGAGAAGGGTCCTGCATCCAGCCGCGCTGGAAGTCAGGCTCGCTCTGGACTTTCAAACCCAATCCATCCCCCATTTTCTCTTCCTTCCTCCAGAGCACAGGTCAGCTGCCTGGTGCTGGGCTGCTGGTGCCCTCTGCAGCAGCAATCCTGATTCAGAGCCTGAGCTTTGCTGGGCGTCTTCTCTGCCGGCTGCATGAAGACTGGTCTGGCTGCAGGGCCCCCACTGATAGAGGGCTGGCTCAGAATCCACTCTCTCTGGGCACTTCCCTGGGGCAAGATCCACCGATGTCATGCTGGGGCTCTCAGATCTGGGCTTGTGCTTCCAATCCTGTCAGCTATGAGGTATTTAAGATGACCTGCTGGGTCCTTGGTCACACCAGGAGTGCTGACAGAGGCTGGCCCGAAGAGGACTGCGGGCGGTTGCCTGGGAGCTTGAACCCACAGGCCAGGAGGGGCAAGTGTGCAGCCCCTGGAGGGTGCGCAGCAGAGGGGAAGCGTGGGCAGGGCCAGCCCCTCTGACGGGGCACCAGGAGCCCAAGAGGGACACGGGTCTGGGGATGGGCTGAGCAAGGCTGTGTGAGGACACGGGCGGGGCCCAAGGAGCCGGCCACAAGCACACGGGAGTCGTCCGGCACGCGCTGAGCCACCAGGACACGAGCACACAGCAGGCTCCAACCCACTGTGGGCTGGATGCAGCGGGGGGCGGGGGGAGGTGTCACGGAACAGGAAGTAGAGAAAAGTCGCAGAAACACCGCACGGTGTGCCCTGTAAAACAGCTTGTCAGCAAGCCTGGAGAACCACCACCCCGGCCCAGGCTCCTGCCTCAGGTTAGAGCTGAGAAGCTCTGTTCTGACCCCGGTGTGCTTGTCAGAAGTGGGGAATCCAAGTTCCACTGCAGTCAGCCAGCACCGTGGACCAGCAGTCTGACGCGGCGCATGCCCTGCCCGTCGCTGACGGATCCGGCGTAGCCCAAGGAAGGCTGCGTGTTTAAGCCTTGGCCACAAAAGCTGCTGCATCTGCTACGGGGCCTGCGTCTCTGTTCTTAGTTTGAGGGAGGGGTCAGGGTCAGAAGTGAAGTGGGGGGGGATGAGTCAAGGTCCTAAGCATGGAGGCCAGCCTCGTGCCTGCACGAGCCAGGCCGGGGCTTAGACACAAAGCCGTGCCTTCAACCTGGGACCAAGTCGGGGTTGGCGGATTCAAGGGAACCCGTGCCTTTTCCCAAATGCTCAGACCCGGGCCCTGACCCCAGGTCACACACGCCTGCAGGGCCTGCAAGGCTAATCCAAGTGGAGAGCTCGGGTGGACTCTTTGTCAGTCAGCAGGTAACAAGCGACGCCTGCGGCCGGTCACACCGTGACAGGAAGGGGCACGTCACAACCAAGACACGAGCGAACATGCCGGGGAGAGAAACAGACACGGCTTGTTTATTAGAACGCAGGAAGGAGGCCTTCTTCCACGGAGCGCTGCTTCTCAGAGTCTGTATCAAGAGCAACACAAAGTTGAAAATCGTATTCCTGAGAAGAAGCAAAAAAGGTACAATTTTGCAAACAAACGTAACGGGTGATTTCAACAAACGATAAAAAACTTTTTTTTTTAAACAATAAAATTTCAAGTATTATTCCAGATGACACGGCAAACCCATAGCAGGCGGAAAGGGCAAGGACTTGCGGAAGCTCTCGGTGGGAAGAAGCTGCTACAGGCGGGCCGGGGCGCCACCAGGGACGACCTGAACCCCAGGTCCCTGGGCCACCCCGGCCCCGGCCACAGGGGAGGAGTGAAGAAGGCCAGACAGGTTGGCGGGGCTGCAGTTGTGCTGAGGAGCCCGGAGTGGCAGTGACCCAAGCACGCCCTCGGCGCCGGGGTCCCTGGACGTCTGATGATTTTTCTTTTATAAACAGAAACGTATGCTTATTCTTTCAAATATCATACTATCTCCCATTTTAGTCAACTTGTAAATTATAAGTTATATCATTTGTGCTACAGTTTGCGATATTTAAGTCTTATTAGGAGATGAGCACCAAACCTATGAAAGTGCACAGGTCAGCCGCTGTGTGTGCCCCGGCTGGAAACTTTGTTCCCTTCCCTCAAACAGCACAGCGTTTCTGACAAACTCCCCTTCTCCCAGGGCACTTTTCTTGAAGAGAAATGTCTGCTTTGATCGTGGCTGTGGGAAAGGTACAGAGAGCAAACCTCATGGTCATCTTCAACAGGAGGGGACGGCTGACGGCTCTTGCTCTGGCCCAGGGCTCTGGGCGCCACTGGTAGGGGTTCTCGCCGAGAGGGTCTCGCTCCACAAGAGAAAGGTCACACCAGAGTGCCCGACGCAGAGACCCCCGGCGTCCCCTGAGGGGGACTGTGAAATGCCCTTAAAGCGTCTGTATTCAGTATTTTCTGAGACACGTGTCATTGACCGGCAATACTCCCAAGCCATTGTGCTGCCTCCCTGGATGCTTAGTTCTTGAACCTCGTCTGTTCACAGATGTGATTGAATTTCCTGCAGGGAGACAACGGTGAAATACACAAGAGGGCATCAGAGACACATTCAACAAAGGAAGTCTGAACTGTGCCTGGGGCAGCTACAGGAGAAGCAACCCTGTGCTTGGGGGCTTGCAAGGGCTTGTGTCTCATACCATCAAAGAAACTAGCCCCAAACGCAGCCTCTTTTCTCCTTTTTAAATTTTAAAATGTAAGTGGAACATTTAGGTAATTCCCAGAGACTCAAAGCATCCCCAAGGCACTGCGGGGGACCTGGCGGGGCTGAGGCCACCTCCTCTCCAAGAAGACGACTGTGTCTTTGCTGCCCTGACCAAGTGTTTACTGAGAAAGGTTAGCCCGTTACTACTGAAATCTCTTTTCTTAGAATAAAATGGTCTCTTCCACACAGTTAATGCTCGCATACAAAGCAAGCTTTTTATTCCACCCCTCAGAGGCAGCCGCCTTTCCCGGAGCCCTCACGATGACTCCTGAGCCAGGGGCGCTCTCTCAGGTACTTCCACTTGAGCCTCAAATGGCTGTTTGGGGTTACAGTGGCCCCACACAGCACCCATCCACGGGACTCATTTATGTGATTGCTTCCCTTATGGTTTGAAAGCGTAGGCGAGCCTGCTCCCACGGGCCACCGCGCGTGGCAGCGTGCATGTCAACGTGAACAGCCTCTAAAGACCCCATGGGAGACTCCCAGCAAGAGCCTGCGAGCCATCACGGCACCAAAGGTAGACCCAGGTGCACGGCGGCGTGGCTCGGGATGGGAGTTCTCAGTGACCTCAGCCACGGATTCGGAAAGTGCTAAACCTTGAACGCGGGCTGGGGATGGCCGCCTGTGCCCTGGATACACGGAGGTGGAGCAGGAGGTGAACGTTTGTATGCCAACGTTTCATGAAATGAGACAACAGAAAAGCAGAGTGTCCAAGTGATGATCTTTTCTTGATATATACTATGTGACTTTATAAAAGCATGACAACTAAATTAGTTTATAAGTAGAGAGCTGACTAGTTCCCTCACATCCCTAAAAGCTGCGATATCAACTTGGCCAAAACACTTAAAGAAGAGCACCTTCCTGTAGGGAAAGCGTGGGTTTGCCTCTCTGCAGGGGACTCCTTCAGCCCTGGCCCGGCCCCCGCCCCCGTGCCGCACTCACATTGCGTGGTGGGCCTTCACCTGAGTGCGGCAGTTGCGGCCCCAGTAGCAATCAGGACGGGACGTTACGGCCACTAGGGAGAGAAAAAAGTGAACACGTGTGACACACATACCACACTCACAGACTCAGCCTAGTGAATTTAAGCCAAGGCCAAAGAGACACTGCAGCTCAAACGCACAGTGCTTCGTCACACTTCACAGCTTGTTTCCTTGCACTGTTCTCCAGGAAAGGAAAAAAAGGTTCAACTGAAAACCCAGGTTAGAAATGGGATGACTCCGGTTGCCCACAGGACGTTTTTGGGCATCTTGTCTTAGCAGCCTGCTTCAGAGACCCAGAGCCTGAGCAGGCACCAGGCAGGGACGGCCCTGAGACCCGCCCGTGTCCCTGGCCGACGCAGACGTCCGCTAAGAACACAGAGCAAAGGCCCACGCAGGCTACCTAGCTATTGCAAAGGAGAGTAGGAGCCAATGCAAAGAGAACTGAGCTGCGGGCCAGGTGGGGGTAGGGGAAGGGGTCTCCTTACCCGGCAGCTCAGAAGCAGGGATGTTCTGCCGATACTGGTAGGTCAGCTCGCGGAAGCTCCGCAGGCCACAGCAGTAGCACAGCACGGTGTTCCCGGTGATTCTGTAATCTAGAAGGAACACAGCCTCTTACAGGCACGGCAGCAGAATAGACACGGCCTTGCAAACTGCTGGGGGACGAGTGCACTGATCCACAGACAGGCCAGAGACAAAGGGCTGGACATTTGGAACACGAGAACAAAACCAACCTAGATTCCAACTTACTTCCTTATGGCAAAATAATTCCATCTGGATTAAAAATTCAAATATTCAAAAAAATCTCGAAAAGTACTAAGAGGAATGAATGTTCTTCTCTTGAGCTATTTCCAACTATGACATGAAAACCGAACGGCACAGAGGAAAGGATTTGTAAATGTGACTGCCTACAGTTTAAACATCACAATGGAAACATGTACAACAAAAATGAAATACTAATGAAGTAGCAGAGAACGTATTTTCAGCACAAATGACAATGTGTTGTGCCCTTAATTAACAAAGATATCACACAAATCCATAGCTCCCAAGTCCAAATAGCCTAACATAAATATGGACCAAGGGCACAGACAAGCAAATGGCCCGTAAAACAAAAAGATCTTCAATTTCATTAATAATCAAATATGGCAGATAAAACAATGATACCTCACCGTTTGCCTCTTTCATATTTACAAGGCCTAGAAGGCAAACACGCAGCTGACGGGCTCAGGGGATGCTGGCCCTCAGGCCGCAGGCACACCTCAACCTTGCATGCTGTCTCCAGCAGCCCTGCTTACTATCCTAAGGGGACAATCGTTAAACCTACAGAACTGCATGCTTGACAGCTTCAGTGTTGTTTCAAATAGTGAAAAGCTGGAAATAACTTAAATATCCTTTGCTAACGAATTGGCTAAATGAACAATGGTATCAGAATGCTAACTAAAAATTATGGTATAGATCTTTATTGACATAGGAAGGGTCCAAGATATATTGGTGAGTGAATAGCTTATTAAAAGCATATCCGATAGGATTTCATTTATACAAATTATACACACACGGGTACGTATATTTAGAAGGGTGGTCGTGAAAGTATTATCATTGGGTATATTTTTAGGTGGTGGGATTTCTAATGATTTTCACTTTATCCTTCAGACTTCCTTGTACCACTTACATTTTCTTTGTAAACCACGTCATTTATAAAAATAGCTATTAAAAAGCAAAAGGACTTAAGACCCAACCACACAGAGCCGTTGCAGCAGAGAAAACCCAAGACATTCACTAGAATGTGTCCAAAAATAGCTTAGAAGCGTTCCCAGCAAACCTCTCAAGTCTTTCATAATAATTCATGTCTTAGGAAAAAAAAAAAATCACTTGCTGATTTTTCTGCACCCTCCCTTAGTGACAAAAATTCACACTTCACAACGCACTGGGTGTCCCTGGGAGAGGGGGCGAGCCTTCACTGAGTCACCCACGCACTGAGGGACAGGCACCAAGGACCGCGAGGGTCTGGGAACAACCAGCCCCAGGATGTCAGCGCTGACAAGCGGTAGGGCCAACACCTAACCAGCTGTGCCCCTTCCCTCCCCTGTGCGAGAAAAGATTCTAGAATATGTCACGTCGACTCAAACCCAACATAAAAAAAGAAACCCAAGAGTAGCAGGACCTTTGTGTGTGTCTGCCAGGGTGGGGGGAGGTCGCAGGTGTGAGCGTGGGAAAGCCGACAAGCAGTACTGCCAGCGTGCAGCCTGGCGGGTGTGGCTGGTTTACCAGAGGCAGCGCTGCCCTGGAAAGCACCACTGTCGGTGCGGGAGAGCAGGCACAACGAGGCTTACCAGACAGCAGGAACGCTCCCCTCTGTAGAGCCCCAAGGCTCTCAGTCAACATGTTTTTCCACGTCAAACCCCTGGTGGCCAGATAATTCTGTAACAGGGAAACGGGCAAGAGAAGAAACACAAGCTTGGAGGAAGAAACATTAAAATGGCAAAGAGGGCTGACAGTTCATACAAGGCCCTGGAAGGTGGGTAAAGCCAAGCACCTGAACGTGGTGGGCACTTGCAGGGGGCGAGCACTTGCAGGGGGCGAGCACTGCATGCAGTTAGGGGGCCTGCTCCCAGGACCACAGCCTGGACGGCCCAGATAGCCTCGTGGACCAGGAGGCCTGGGACAGACACGGTATCACATCCACACACTATTGCGCAAGATTTTTGTCCAAGGTGCTTCTTCTGAGTCTCAAAAGGCAGGCTAGCTTTACAACCTCGTGTGTAAGAGTTACCACACTCTCTCTGAAATTCTGCAGACATTCCTAGCACAGGAGCAGCGAGACACCTAACCTTGGCCGGAGTGGCCACAGTGCAGAAACAGGCCCATGACCACGTGACAAGGAAGCCAGGGGTCTGGATCTGTGCTCTGCCCTCGAGACACGTGGAGCTGCTTGGCTCCTTCTGTGCAAACCTACAAGAAAGTGCCCCGTGGACATCTAGCCTGAGTACCGCGATGCTGAGGAGGTGCCTGCCATTCACCCTGGCGGCCGACGCCGCGCACAATCCAGGTGAAGGCAAGACTCCCGGCAAGAGACTGACGTGCCCGTTAAGCACTGAAGTTCTAAAAGCCGGCTGCCCCCTGAAACGCGGGAAGAGAGCGAGAGGGCAGTCCTGGTTCCACCCGAGGGCCGGCCGCGCCCCCTGCGCCACTGTGCGCAGGCCGAGCAGGAGGTGGAACTGTGGGACACAATTCTTGCGGCTTCTTGTGTGACGGGTATGAAGGAATACCTATTTGGGGGGAATATAGGGATAAGCAGATACACAGTGGCAGCACTAGTCAGAAGTGCAGAGTCATGAGGTCACTGGCGGGTCCTGGAAGGCCTCCCGCTGGCCTCGCCGGGCCTGTACCTTCAGGACGTCCGACTCGTAGTTGTTGTTGCTCAGCACCCCGTCCAGACACCGGTCGCCCAGGTTGAGTTCTGCCAGGACGGAGGGAAGCAGTGTTATCCGTTTCATACACACTTTACGAAAGCACCGTTCACCCGACAGTTAAGATAACCAAATTGCCTTCATTATGGAGTCTACAAAGAATAAAAAGTTCCATGACAAAATACAACTTCAAACAGAGAAAAAGTAAAAGGACTTCCATTCCTCTCCCCCCAGAAATGGCCAGTCCGCAGCCCCTGGTCTGGGGTCGTGAAGTCCGGACACGATTTTTTAGTGGGGGTGGTCCTCGCACATGACTCAGTGTCCCCCTCACTGATGCTCGCAAACCTATGCAGACCGCCAGGAAAAGGGGCTAACTCGTGGCGACCAACGTGGCCTCTCCCTCCTCTGGCACACGGCCAGCCCAGCACTGGCCTCAAGTGCACGAGAGAACACGGGAAGGTGGCGGTGATCGATGGCAGGGCCGGCATTACCGCAGAACGGGGCCAGACAGCCGAGGCAGCCGGTCCGGGCACAGCCCCAGTACAGGTGGCAGAAGGGCTGCAGGCAGATGGCACCTGCGGACACAGAGCACAAGCACCAGTCAGCCACCCGGCGAGGAGAAGGTTCAAGGAACTGGTAAATAAATGACCAGCTCGATTTTCATAGTGATCCGAAGACTGTAAATTAAAGCGCCATATAGTTCATCCGTTAGACTTTAAAGGGACACCTTGGACCCGGGTTCAATCCCTAGTCGGGGATCTGAGGTCCAGAAAGCCACACAGTGAACAGAATAGAATGGAATAGAATAGAATAAAATGACACATTGGAGAACTACTGTGGGGACACACGTCAGATACAAGAGCCAGAAAGAGAGCCCCCGTGTGTGGAAACTTAGTGTGTGACGGGGGCGGGGTTATCAACCGGTGGGAAAAGATACATTATTCAACGTGGTCCCACAGAGACACCTGACGACGCAGGTGGAAACAGAGCTGCGCCCTTACTTCACACCACACAGAGAAGTCCACGACACTCTTCTTGAAACCTGAGCTGGAAGGACACACAGGAGCGGCTCCGAGGTGGGGAGGGGCCCTGGGGAGACGGCGCACACCCACACCCTCACTCACACTGCTGGGGGGCGATGCGGGGGTCCCGCTCGCGCTCCGCCCTCCGGTCGGGCATGGGCTGGAAGCAGCAGGTGCATATGGCGTGGCTTCCTTGCAGGGCGCACACGTAGTCCTGGGCTGTGGAACAGATAGGACGCTCAGGCTGGTGCCGCCAGCACACGGGCAGCAAGAGCGGCTCAGACCACACCTAGAGGGGCAGCTATAAGGTATGCACGAGGACACAGACCTACAGGAAAACCCGGACAGAACTCGGGCCTATTGTCCTACAGCCAAGTGACGGTCTACAGCTCAAACTAAGAAGTTTAAATAGATTGAAAAATGACCGAAGTTATCTCCTGGTTCAGTAGTTGTAGCAAGATTTCAAAGATCACATGAAGGTTTTCTACCGTTTCCTATAAAGGAAGGGCAGGCCAGAAAACAGTAAAGCGATTTCTCTAGTCCCTGCTGGCTGACCCTGAACCAGGAGCTGTGTCCACGTGGCCCGGCCCCCGGTCACTCACGCACCGCATGAGGCTCTGCCTGTTCACGCTCTCTACGGTCCCAGTGGGGCCTTCCACGCGCTGCCCCAGCCATCCCCACCCGAGGGGCCTACAAGGAAGCCCCCAAGAGCCATGGCACAGCATCGTGGCAGAGGTTAAGAACGTGGCTCTGGGTCGCAATCCTTAGGTCAGTGGCCTCTTGACAGGCTCAGGCTGACGGTCGCAGAGAGGCCAGGCCCTACAACGCGGGGCCACAAACCAAGTCCACGTGTCCACCTTCCCTTTCTTGATGGCACCTGGGGACCTGCCCACTGAAACGGGCATCGAACAGATAGCTCAGGGCGGCTCTGGGAACATCATGTCCTGCTGCTGGGAAGAGGCCAGCCCCTCACTGGCGGGGCCTGTGTGTGATGGTCCTTTTGGCTTTGGTGAGCGCCACGGGGGATGCCGACTGCCCTGCGGCAGTGGGCTGGGTGGGGTGAGGGGTAAGTGTTAGAATCAGGACTGAATCCTCGGGTGTGTCCAGGAGCCGAGGCCCATAAATGAAGTTAATTATCTGGTCTCTTAGCTCCAAACAGGTTATGAGAAGCAACGAGCTATTCGAGCAGGGAGGAGCCAGCAGAAGTGCCACCCGCTTCCCGAATGGTCGGGACAGCACGGAAGGTGTGGCCGTCTCACCTGTCGTGATGCTGACAGACGTCGATGGTGCATCCCCAGGGGCCTGCGGTGCCCCTGGCTCACTGCCGGGCCCTGGGCAGGGAAGGGGCCGCCCCGCCTGCCTGCGGTACTCGGGGCATTGTCTGCACACGATGTACGGCTGGCTGCAAGGGAAGAAAACCCGGAGCTCGGAGGAATGAGGAGACATCTACTCTGGCCGTGTGTAAGGGTGGTGGCAACGACGGCCCAGCCCTGGTGACGGGACAAGACCCAGATCCCCGCTCACGGGCCTTGTCCTGCCTGTATGTCTCAGCTCTGCACTAGGTGCTGCACCCGGTGTGTGCAAAAGGGAAGGACGGCTCGGCGCCCATCCTGCACAGCAGCCGTCGGCAGGCTCTCCTCCCCGCCACCTCCCAGCCCCCCTTTCCCGCACGTTCCCAGAGCCCTCAGCCACTCCTGGGGTTCTGAGATGTCTCCTCCCTGCCCCTCGCCCCCCTGAGCCATCCCTGGGGGCAAAGCCACCCTGTCGCCACACTGGGCAGGACGCGCTCTCACAGGTGTGAGGCCCGCCCAGTGCACACCCTTCCCTTCGTTAAAATCTGAGCAGAACACGCCAGGGCTGGATGCCGCTGTCATCAGGGGCTTTCACCCAGCTGTATGCACTTCAGCTGAGCTTTCAAATCTGCAGATGGTAAAACAGAATCTGCAGGAAAGGCACGCACGGACTCTCCCCTCATCTCAGTCAGAGGACGCCTGCCCGAGCCTGCCACCAACGGGAAGGACAGGCGAGACCTGACTAGAAAATGCGGAAACACTGAAGACATTCAGCCTCATATGTAAGAAAAACATATAAATGGGAATAAGATACCTGTCTGTCCCATTACTCCGCGTGTCGCAGGGATCACTGCTGTCCCTCCGCATACCCTGTGGGGCACCAACACCAGGACTCTCTGACGGGCATTTCATGACAGATGCCAGAAGTCCAGCAAGGCGTCCCCTCAGTGAGACTCCAGACCTGAGCATCCTACTTCCATGTACTTATCTCCAAGAAATGACTGGACATGTGCACTGAACTGTAAATGCAGGCCATGCACTGCAGCTTTGTTCCGGAATTCAAAATATTACAAAGAAATGTTTCAAATGGTAAAAAAATAAGTACGTATGAATACACATATGTATGGCCAGATGAATACGTAATAAAATGTTCACACTAAAGTGATTTTTGGTTTTCTTTTTGCTTGACCATTATGTGCTAAATTTTGGGGAAAGAAACAAAGATAATAAACTGAGGAGGGGGGGAGCGGTTTTGTCTTTTTAAATATTATGGCCTCAACACAAAAATTCATACCCTGGACTTCCAAGTCAGGAAACATCAACATTCTACAGCAGAGGGCTTCCCTGGTGGCACAGTGGTTAAGAATCCACCTGCCAATGCAGGGGACACGGGTTCGAGCCCTGGTCTGGGAAGATCCCACATGCCGCGGAGCAACTAAGCCCGTGTGCCACAACTACTGAGCCTGCGCTCTAGAGCCCACAAGCCACAACTATGGAGCCTGCGTGCCACAACTACTGAAGCCTGCGCTCTAGAGCCTATGAGCCACAACTACTGAGGCCATGTGCCACAACTACTGAGCCTGCGCTCTAGAGCCCGCAAGCCACAACTACTGAGCCCGTGCACCACAACTACTGAGCCTGCGCTCTACAGCCTGCGAGCCACAACTACTGAGCCCGTGGGCCTAGAGCCCATGCTCCGCAACAAGAGAAGCCACCGCAATGAGACGCCTGCACACCGCAACAAAGAGTAGCCCCAGCTCGCCACAACTAGAGAATGCCTGCATGCAGCAACGAAGACCCAACGCAGCCAAAAAATAAATAAATAAAATAAATAAATTTATGAAAAAAAAAACAACATTCTACAGCAGATAAAATAAGGTCTCCTAGGATTGCACCCTCTGCCAGGTGACTGTGGCTTTTCTACAATAACATCCTGACAGATGATAAGTACTGCAGCTTACGGTACAGGACGTATGGTCACTAGACAAGCTACAGAGAGTAAGTGTGCTTCTGCGGAGTTTGTCTCAGCCTGTGAATCAAGGCACTTGATGACGACTCAGCAAACAAAAGGGTGTCACTTACTGTGGCGATCCTCTCACAATAATTAAGCCAAAGCATTATGCTGTCCACCCTGAACTTACTTAGTGCGGTATGTCAGTTGTATCATAATAAACTAGAAAAAATATACAGATAAGCAACAAAATAATAGAATAAATATTCCACGTATACAAAAAAAAAAAGAGGCTGTCACAGGAGGCAGGGCAGTGAGCAAGCCTCATCACAGGCACCTGGGCCACAGGATCGCACCTCGGCAGCGGCCCAGACCAGCAGGTCCTGGGGGCAGTCAGACCCGCGCCGCCCGCCCCGCGCCCACGCGGCTCACCTGACGTCCGAGGACTCGCTGTCCACATCCGACAGCTCCAGCAGGTCCTCGGAGCTCCCCTCCTCGTCGGAGAAGGCCCTCCTGACCTTGGGCTGCAGCATGTCCTGCGTGATCCTGTTCCTGGCGGCCATGCTGCGCAGGTCCTCCTCGCTGCGCCTCTTGTCCGGGTGCTGCAGCAGATACGCCTCCACCAGGTTGTTGAGGATGTGGTTTTTACAGATCCGCTCCACTGGACAGCGGCAGGTGGGGCACAGGGCAGAGCGCTCCATCCAGCCCGAGTAGCAGGCAGCGCAGAAGGTGTGCATACAGGGCTGCAGGCTGAGGGCACAGGACGGGCACTGGGTGTGAGAAGCAGGGACCCAGGGCCATGCTGCCTCTTCCCCCGAAGGAGGACGTGGCCCTGTTCAGACTGAGGTTCGGGTACAAAGCAGAAGAATGGGCCAACTGCCCCCCGCCCCACACTCTTTCGACTCCTTAGGGCCTCAGGCCTGTGCTCTGGGGCGCTCCACCCACGCCGTGGTGGGGCCCGCGGCTGGCAGGGCTGCACCTCGGCTCACGCAGCGGCACGCCGCCTGCCTTCCACAACCCGCCTGAGAAGCAGTCCCCGCGCAAAAACACAGCGTTCGACTGCAACTGCTCCAGCTGTGCGCTTGTCAGCTACAAGAGACGGGGGCCACGTGGCAATCTGTGCTCCCGGAGGGCCAGGGACCACTGGTGGCCAGGGCCACCAGGAACGGGAAGAGCGGAGACACTGGGTGTGGGTGGCAAAGACTCGCATTTAAGCCGAACTGCGGACAGACTAAGTTCCCACAGAGAAGCAAGGAGAGATCTTCGTTCTGGCACTTTTGCTCCAGGTTAACTACCGTGTTCCCTTAACCACGAGATGCTGGTCACTCGGTACAGCTCCCCTGCTCTAGCTGAGGTGGACCTGGCCACTGAGGTCAGAGCTACTGCACGCATCTCGCGGGCTCTCGCGCAGCCTCAGTCACCGGGCCCGGCTTTCAGCTCATCGGCCACACAAGGAGAATGGCTATGGTCACCTCAGCGGGCGTACCTCACACAGTCGTGCAGCAGGTCCTGGCAGATGATGCACGTGAGCGTCTCCTCCATCTTGTCTGGCTTCACGGTCGCGGCTCTGACGTCAAGGGCACTCTGGGGGTCTCCGCCTGGGTCTGCGACCAGCATGGGCAGGTTCAGGGTGGGCTCCCCGTCTACAAGGGAAAGGGACATGTTCTCAATGTCATGACCATGGAGGAAGTGCGCTCCGTCTCTTGGTTTTACAGACGTCTTAACCTGTGGACAGGAGGCCCAGTCCTCCCTGTATTTTTTTTAATTTAAAATTTTTACTTATTTATTTACTGGCCACACTGTGGGGCATGCGAGATCTTAGTTCCCTGACCAGGGATCGAACCCACGCCCCCTGCAATGGAAGCTCAGGGTTGTAACCACTGGACCACCAGGGAAGTCCCATCACCGTATTTTTTTTTTTAAACATGTCTAATGGAGTATAATTGCTTTACAATGGTGTGTTAGTTTCTGCTTTATAACAAAGTGAATCAGCTACACGTATACATGTCCCCGTATCCCCTCCCTCTTGCATCTCCCTCTCACCCTCCCTATCCCACCCCCCCATCCCACCCCTCTAGGTGGTCACAAAGCACCAAGCTGATCTCCCTGTGCTATGCGGCTGCTTCTCACTAGCTAGCTATTTTACATTTGGTTGTGTATATATGTCCATGCCACTCTCTCACTTCGTCCCAGCTTACCCTTCCCCCTCCCCATGTCCTCAAGTCCATTCTCTACGTCTGCATCTTTATTCCTGTCCTGCCCCTAGGTTCTTCAGAACTTTTTTTTTTCTTTTAGATTCCATACATATGTGTTAGCATACGGTATTTGTTTTTCCCTTTCTGACTTACTTCACTCTGTATAACAGACTCTAGGTCCATCCACCTCACTACAAATAACTCAATTTCGTTCTTTTTATGGCTGAGTAATATTCCATTGTATATATGTGCCACATCTTCTTTATCCATTCATCTGTCGATGGACACTTAGGTTTGATTCCATGTCCTGACTATTGTAAATAGAGCTGCAGTGAACACTGTGTACATGACTCTTTTTGAATTACGGTTTTCTCAGGGTATATGCCCAGTACTGGGATTGCTGGGTCGTATGGTAGTTCTATTTTTAGTTTTTTAAGGAACCTCCATACTGTTCTCCACAGTGGTTGTATCAATTTACATTCCCACCAACAGTGCAAGAGGGTTCCCTTTTCGCCACACCCTCTCCAGCGTTTATTGTTTGTAGATTTTTTGATGATGGCCATTCCCTCACTGTATTTTAAAGGGCATTTTTACAAAGGTTCAAAGTAAGTCTCATAATCCAGTATGTTTAAGTTTTGTTTTATAATAGTTAACAGCATAAAAAAGACACTCAGGATACACAGGTGAGAGATAAAGGCCAGGTGTCAAATAGCATTTGTGTGTAAAGTCATTTTTGTTTAAACAAACAAAAAATGTGACCCATATGCACACAGGAAAGTGCTGGAAAATACAGATCCTCAAATGTTACCAGGAGCTTAAACTTTTTTTTTTCTGCCAGTGTGTTTTACTTTTTTTATAATCATAGATTAAATTTTTTAATTAAAAAAATACTTACAATTTAAAAAGTCAAACATTTAGAAGAAAACCAAAGCAGCAGCCCTCTGCCCCAGCCTGTCCTCAGCGTCACCCTCCCTCCTCTGGGGAAGCAACTTTCGTGTCTTCTGTTTCTCCTGGTCCGGACCTCTGTGTTTCTGAATTGTCATGCTACATTTAGGCTGATGGATTTTAGACATCATCTCCTGACATCCATTACAGCAGAGAAGGACTCTGCCCCTCTGGGTCTCCTTCCCAATATTATTCTAACACAATTATTGGTTCAGTATATTGTATTTATATTATTATGCTTAAATATTCACTGCTCACACAGTATTATTTTCTTCCTTATGCAATTTTTCATTTCTGATGGAGTTAAAAGTGGCTCCATCTTCATACTTATTTTTATGTACCTGTTGCTGACTCATCCCACACCTCCCCAGGCCAATCAACTCAATTTTCCGCTCAGTGCATCAGATGATGCAGTTTCTTTCCGAGGCCCTCCCTCCTGTCACACTGCCCCAGTCCAGGGGCAGCTCTCAGGCCTGCCTCACAGCTACTGTCCTCCCAACAACATTCCCAAAAGTTTTTTACAAACTTTTTAACTTTGACTTTTAGAGTATAGATTTTTCTCAAAATCATCTTTAACGTGAAGGTTCAAACTATCACTTAAAGATAATATACTCTTAAAAACTGGCTGTTGTATCAGGACAGAGCTGCAACTCCAGAATGTGGTTTCCAGACCAACAGCATATCCTGACAGTAAACACCGTTCAATCCCGATGGTACAAACAGGAGAGAAAAGGCCCAGACTGCCATCTGGAAGATGCTGAGGTACCACAGGTGTCAGCTGAAGACAGGGTCCTCCGGCTTCTGCAGATGGTGGGGCCCCAACAGGCTCAGATGGGATGGTGCTGCCGGCGCCCCAAGGCTACACGCAACCACCAGACTCTGACCTGCTTTTACTCTCTTCTTAACGGGCTCCAACTCCTCCTGATCCTGGGGTTCCGACGGAGAAAAGGATGCCCCCTCTCTTTCAGAGAGAGCCAAAGGGAAGCTGGCGATTTCATCACTTGCCACAGATGGACCACACCCTTTTGGGGAGACGTCTGCACCTCTCGAGCCTGTGAGAGGGACAAACGAGAGACATTCTGACTCACCTGCCTCAGAAGAAGAGACAGCAGTTCAAAGCGTCACTGATTCAAACCAGGCGCAGGTAATCCAAGATGTCGTTAAAAAAAACCCCAAACAAACGGAAGGGTTCACTTTGTGTGATTTTTACAGTATATGAATTATAACCTGTAAAGAGTACCACAGTATTGTAGTCCCTGCCCTTCAGCCTGTCTCCTGGGGATGGAACAAGACAACATTTACTACTACAGAAATCTTACTACTGACAGCCTGATGCCTGACACCACCTCTGAACTCCTCAGTGGCTTGTCTGTCTCCGTAACAATGCAGGGCAGGATTAGTGAACAAAGAGCAATGCAGCTACCACCCTGAGATCCCCATCTCACCGGAGCTGGAGGCAGGCCCTCGCCCTGCAGAGGTGGGCTCCATGGAAGAGGTAGAGGCCGTGGGGAAGAGGTCCGATGTGGACGTTGATGGCTGTGGTTCCTCAAAGCACACCTGAGTGGCGGGTGGCGACGGCAGGACCTGGGGATCCTGGGGGTCGTCGCCTCGCCCTGCACCTGAGGTATCTTTGGTCACGTGGAACACGTTTTCTTTATTAGCTTCTGGAAGCACAAAGGAGCAGGGGCATAATAACACAGTCAGGGCGCAGGGGGAGCACCGCCGCGTCAGGAAGACCTTCCAGCGGATGAAGAGTCAGCACACGCACCCGCTCCTTTGCGAGGATCTCACTTACCGAAGGAGTCTCGTGTTACGCCTTGCTTTTCGTGTAAAGATTCGTAGAGGTATGCCACGTCTGAAGGAAAGTAACCGCATCAGAGTGGCGCTCGCCACGCGTCAGGAGAGAGCTCATCTCTCTCTTCTGCTCCCTCCCGTCACGTCACGGTCACTTCGCCCTTGTCGACTAGTTCGACTTGTCAGCTAGTAACCACATCCAACGGTTTAAGGGATTTTAAAGCAAGTGATCCAAAACATCTGAACCAAACTTAAAATAAATAAGCCTCAGAAAACCGCCTGGCGTCAGGAGGCAGACTAAGGCAAGCAAAGCGATGAGGAGGGGTGAGTCTGTGTCTTGTTATTTCAAACCACCAGGACTGGACACAAGCTCCTTCCCTGTGGCCGGGGGCTGGCTGTGACTGCTGAGGACAGTCTAGGGGATACCGGCCCTCTTCTTCCTACTTCTGGGGTAACCTTCGAAGGACCCCCCAACTCTCCCCGTCCTGCATCACTCTTCTCCCACCAACACAGGCGCAGATGCTCAGAGCTGGAAAAGCCCTCACAGAATCCCGTCTAACCTTTGCTGTCTCCCGTAAAGTCTCCCAAAGCAGAGCTGTCTGTGGCCTCCAGCCCCCATTCTAGGCCTTATTCTTCTCACTCAGGTGCCCTCCTCACCGCCCCCACGACCCCGTCTCCCTGGCTACCATACTGAGACCGTGGCTCACGGCCACAGTGGTATTTCTGAAGAATGGCTGGGGCTCAGCCCACGAGGTCAACGCTCCCATTCTTCAACAGACACTACCCACACCAAGAATGCACATGAATGAAAAAGGGGATGCAGCTAGCGCTAACATTCCTTCAGGAAATACCTGCTTCAGCAGCCTCTTCCCACAATGCTTCCCAGCTGTGGCAGCGTCCCCTGCTGCACCACCCGTGAGTCCAGCCCAGGAACCACCCCCTCCCTTACTGTGTTCTGGCTCATTCTTCCTGTACACCAAGTAGATGATGTCCCCAGTCTGTAAAGGGCAAGTCTGCTTCTTAACAACCTTCAGCTTGTTAATTACCGTTCCGTTGGTGCTGTAGGGAGAACAAAAATGCAATTTATCCTACTTAAAACAACTTGGAGTTAAAATTTTCCTTTTCTACAGCCAGTAGGAAAGCAGTTCAATACTACCACTTTGAAAATGATAAAACACTCATAGGAATGATGTAAATACTCGTGCCACCTTACAATTCTCTTGAGAAGAACCTTGCCTGTTGCCCCCTCACTCACAGCCCAATGGTGTGTCAAGTGTTTTAACGCCTCCGCTGTGCCAGCCCCACGTTCTCCTCCTGGTGGAGCCCTGGACGCCCACCAGCAGCACGTGCTCTGATTCCCAGCTTCTCTCTTGCTTCTGCACCACGCTCTGTCGACAGGCCTAACCCTGCTCCGGCAGCCGCGGCCCAGCTCAGTTCACTCCTCACATGAGCACTGACCCTCCTCCGAGATGGGCTCTGGGCAAAAGCAAATCGACGCAGGGCTACCGACCGGAAGACGGCGCGGTCCCTGCTGCTGGGAAGTCACTCCAGTTAATCAGGGACCACAGTGCTGGATGGGAAGGCATGGCCAGGAGACTCCGGGGCCTCAGTCAGGCGGGACAGGAGGCACCTCCCTGAGGAGGGGCTCCCGAGTGGACAGAGACAACCCCGCAGGCAAGGGGAAGAGCGCACCGGACACAAGCCAAACTTGGCAACTGAGCAAGCCCTCCCGCCCCGCCCATTTCAGGCACTCAGTCCACACGGGCCCCAACTCCACGGCCCCACTCCTAAGGCCCCCAGTGCTGAAGAGGCGTCACCTTTCCCTCTGAGCAGACTGCCACTACTTTAGATTTCTGTAAAGGGCCAGGCAGGAAATAGTTCAGGCTGCACGGTCACGCTGTCTCCGTCCCAACTCCTCAGCAACAGGTGGCAGGTCCCTGGAGGGCTGGGCTGCCTTCCCAGTAAAGCCCCACTTAGAGAGACCAGCAGAGCTGCTGCAGCACTGCCACGGCCTCTGCTGCCAGGCTCTCCCCACGACCTATCCTCAAGCTCTTTCTAACCCGGAAGTCTGGTTTCACTTTTCCGCTTAAACCCCTCGGTGACTCCTCACTGCTCTCAGGCTGAAGTCCAGTCTCTCCGGCGTGGACGTCGGGG
This sequence comes from Balaenoptera musculus, assembly GCF_009873245.2. Classification (NCBI taxonomy): domain Eukaryota; kingdom Metazoa; phylum Chordata; class Mammalia; order Artiodactyla; family Balaenopteridae; genus Balaenoptera; species Balaenoptera musculus. The sequence continues at coordinate 352,541 of NC_045798.1, read as the reverse complement.
TCTTCCTGATTGCACCTCGGCGCCTCTGCACTTGTGGCTCCTCCTGCCCGGAACACCCCCGCCCCTCCAGCCACCTCGGCCAAGGAAGGCAGCAGCCTCTAGAAGCTGGAAAAGACAGAGGACGGCTTCTCCCCTAGAGCCTCCAGAAGGAGCCGACACCAATGAGACCTGAGAAGGACTTTGAGCCCCCAGACCTATAAGATCACAGATTTGTGTTGTTTTAAGCCACTGAGCCTGTGGTAACCGTTACAGCAGCCTTGGGAAGCACATACTATCCTGTAGCCAGTGTGGGAGAGCCAGGGCCTGAGGCAGAAAGAAGCCTCTGGAACCAGCACTGTTACTGTACACTGTGCTGAGAAATAAAGGACTTGACCTGCTACCTATCAGAGGAGGAAAAGGAGCATCCGTTCTTCCTAAAAAAACCAAATTCCTGGTCTTCTATCCCTCAAACTGCTACTTACCAAAGAATCTCATAGCACTTGACCTTCACAACAATAAAAAAAATCACCTTGCGGGAAAGGCGTGCTCTCAACACACTGCTGGATGGCCGTTTGCCACGCATACCTTCCACACAGCATTCCTTCCCATAAACTTACCCCAGGAAAATCATCAGACATGAATGGAAAGAGTTTTGGAGGAGAGTCACTGCAGTGTCATTTATAATAAGAAAAAGTCAAAATAATAACTTTCCATCAGTAAGGGAGGTGACAACAAGTTATTATATAATAACGAAAAAGACGAGATGGACCTAGACATACTGATGCGACAAGCACTCTGCAAACATTACAAGTAAAATAGATACACAGTATAACAGTATAATCTCATTAATACAAAATAAATACGTATGTATTTTGTGGGTGAGTGGAATTTTGGAAAGTTTTTCACTTTCATGTACTACTTATGTGGTATAATAATAAAAAAAAAAAAAAAAGAAAAAAAGAAAGACTTCTTGATTTGGGGAAGTCTAACTTGAATAGGTCTGCAAGAACCCAAAATGTATCACTGCCTTTTAAGTCTTATTTCTGAGCTTTAACCTGAATACATTTAAGAATGGTCACAGACACCAAAGTGTCACTAAGTAGCCCATCCTGGAAACCAGAAAATACATCTCCCAGTACCCGGAGACCCTATCGGACTACTGAGCTATAGAAAGCAGGCCCTTGTCTCTTCTCTGCACTCACTGGCTTCAAGTCGGCTTTCTGAAGCTACAAGAGGAAAGAAGTTCAGAAAGAGCTTACCTGGTATCTTCCAGCGACACCTGACCAGATTTTTCATCCACTATAATTTTACAGTGATCTCCAGAGACCAGTTTATTGCCGGGGAATGAAAGGTCACAACCTAAAACAGCGAGGGGGGCGTGCTGGATACGACCCTGGGTACCGGGCACGATACCGCCCTTTGCTTAACCAAAGCATGCGGCTGGAAGTCAAGACCCACGTTGTACCCACTTAAGGAGACAGCACTTAATCAAGTACAAAGAAACTTTTAAAAAAGCATTTAAGTGTTAATCCAAAGTAAGGGAACAAGAACTATGTCTTGAACCTTTCTGACTCCTCCTTACCTAGAGGATATGCGCCACCAACACCTCCAGCTACACATCGGCTGCTTCTTGGTGACATTTTTACAATATGCGCACATATGCGTATTGTAAAAATATGATAAATATTTGATCAAATTCCTGGTCTTCTACAATATGCACACATATGCATACTGTAAAAATATGATAAATATTTGATCAAATTCCTGGTCTTCTACAATATGCACACATATGCATATTTGAAAAATATGATTATTACAGAACTTTACAAAAACTATGGGGCTTATGAAATATCTTCAGTATCTTAGTCCTTAATTTCTTTTGTGTAACCTAAGGTTTCATAAATCATCACAAAATTAAAGCAATGACAGAGTCACAGAAAATATGACTGAGTAAATTATCATAGGCACATGTACGCGTTTAAGAAAATTTAAAACAGAAGGGGGATGCATCTCTAGCTCAATACAATCGTTATACCCTCATCAAATCCAAGAGGAAAACCCTCAAATGCTTTGTTCTCTCCTTAAATCAAAAGAATAAAAGCTTTCAGGAGTGTTTTAATACTGAGTCACTAATCTGTTTATAACAGGTTTGCACCACAGCTACTAAGGTTTATAGTACCTTTAATTTATTTTGGGCCGCGCCCTGCGGCTTGCAGGATCTTAGTTACCTGACCAGGGATTGAACCCGCACCCTCGGCAGTGAAAGTGCAAAGTCCTAACCACTGGACCGCCAGGTAATTCCCTACAGTAGCTTTATTTTTTAATAACCAAACGTGGGAAGCAGTACAGGTACCCATCAACTGGTGGTGAATTAATAAACACACGCAGAAAATCGCCCAGCAACGAAAAGGAACAAACTACTGATATGTGTAACCGCCAAGGATGAACCTCAAAAGCACCAGCCAAGGGACAGCAGCCAGACCCAAAGACTGCGACACAGCGCGATGCCCTAGACGGCGTTCTGGAAAGGCAGAGCCACAGGGGGAGAGATCAGACCGGTGGCGCCAGGATTTGGGGTTGGAGGGCAGGGACGGGCTCCAAAAGGCCGCCAGGAACTTTCTGAGGTGATAGAAATGCTCTACATCTCGACCGCAGTGGTGCGTCCATTTCTCAAAACTCCCTGAACACCTAAAAGGGGTGAATTTTACCATGTGTGAGCTATGCCTCTGTAAACCTTAAATATTAGAAATCTTAGTGGCACAAACATTCTACATTATGGGGAGTGTTTTGTTACATTTATCCAAGGCGAATTTCACCCGTGTTCAAGACTGTCCCACTGCGCTGAGCAAAACCGCCAGGATGGTCTCCTTGCAGCCCCAGACCCAGGCTGGTCACCAGGCTTTGTCACCGGAGTGGGGTTTTACTAGGTTTCTCCACACCTGGACATCAGCATTCCAACTGAGAACTGAAATACCTTTGCTAAAGTTCTCCTGTTGGTATTTGCCCTGCTTGTCGTTCAGTTGGTTACTCTCTCCATGGTTGGTACACATCTCTGCCACTCCCCGAGAATGGGAAGCTCTTTGGGAAGGCGAGCACCCCTGCTTCCTTCCACACACGTCAACTCAGCTCCTCCTTTTCCTCAAAATAAGGCCTTGTATATAGCAGGTGTGCAACAGTGTTAAAATAAATCTAGTTCTACAACCTGAAACCCTATCCCCCAAAGTGACTGTCTTTAGAAAGAAGGCCTGCAAAAGATAAAAGTTAAATGACATCATTAGGGTGGGGCCTTAATCTGATAGGGCTGAGGCATTTATAAGAGGGAGACGCCAAAGATCTCTTGGTCCAGCAGGCCAGGACACAGCGAGAAGGCAGCTGCCTGCAATCCGGGAAGAGGGTTCTCACCAGGAAACAAACTGACTGGCACCGTGATCTTGGACTTCCTAGACTCCAGAACTGTGAGAAATAAACTTCTGCTGTTTAAGCTTCCTGATCTGTGGTATTTTGTTATGGCAGCCCGGGCAGACTAATACAGCAAACTCTACGTTTTGCTGGAAAGGTTAATATAGTCGAGGAAAGGACTTCCATTAAGAATCAACTCAACAACACATTTTTGCTCCTTGTATTAGCATGTAAAATGATACTACAGTGTTGTGTTATAATAACAATGGCTAACATTAAGTGCTAACTCTCAGCCGGGCTCCTTCTAAGCACTTCACTCACGATCTCCTTTAATCTTCACAGTGACCCCATGAAGTAGCTACAAAGGCACCAGAAGGTAAATTAGCCCAAAGCAGGTTATGCGGTGGTGGTGGTGCTGGCGGCCTAGGGGGTGTGAGGGTGGTGGTCTCCAGGCTTCTGCTCTTCACCAAACTTCCATTCACACCAACTAAAGACAATGCATCGTGAAAAGTTTCTAATGATATGTCAATATTTTTAAAGTTGTAAAAAAAAAATGAACTTGATATTGGGATTTAAGACCGCCTCCCCAAAAAACCCCAGCAAAAAACAGGTACAGGTGCATCATGATGGGTAAAATGAAAGCAAAGAACATGTGCTTTTAAACACTAATCTTTCTCATTACCTCTTGCTTAAAGTATAAAATCAGTGTGACAATTTATTAATTTGCAGAAAAACGAAATATTTTTGTTGGCCTGATCGTGCACTTCACTCCCCGAAGGAAAGCTACAAGGGAGGTTAAATCACCAGGTGGCCGCTAGGAGTTTAGAGGCAGCAAGCGCGGGGGGTGAGGGCTCTTCCTCTCACTAGTTGCAGGACTTTCTTCAAGACCGTAGCTTCCCACGTTCATTGCATCAACAAATATTTGAGCAGCCCTATTCTAGGAGCTGGGACTTGAGATCTTTTTTAAATGTAGCTCCCTACGGCTATAAATTTCCCTCTGAGCACTGCTTACCTGCATCCCCTAAGTTTTGGTACTTTAAATTTTTATTTATCTCAAGGTATTTTCTAATTTCCCTTTTGATTTCCTCTTAGACCCACTGGTGGCTTAAGAGTGTTATTTAATTTCCACATATCTGTGGATTTTCCGGTGTTCCTTCTGCTACTTATTTCTAATTTCATTCCATTAAGGTCAGAGAAGATGCTTTGGGTAGTAATACCCTTGAGAAAACTGCATTCCAGGGGATAAATTATTGCACCTACTTCATAATGCTGCAGTGAGAATTAAATAACCTGCATGAAACACGCAGAAGTAACTGGGCCGACCAATACGTGAATAAACGGCAGCTGTTACACGACGGCCCATTCCACCGGAAAAACGGGGCAGCAGAACGCGCCCCGCCCAGGAGCCTCCCACAGCCCGGTGGGCCCGGTCTCGCCCAGCCCCCGCTCTCAGGCCCCGGATCCAGTCCACCAGCACTCGGACCCCGTCGCCCGCCCCCATCCCGGGTCCCCGGTCCCCGCCCCCGTGCCCGGACCCGTCCCCGGCTCGCCCCCAGTCCGTCCCACGTCTCCCACGCCCGCTCCCCGCCCCGCACCTCTTCTCCGCCCGATGGTCCACTCCCGTTTCCTCAGGAGGACGTGCGGCTCGCCCTCCTCGGCGCCCAGGCGGAGAAGCCTCCCCCACGGCTGCTGCTGAGGCGGCTGCTCGCCTTCCCCCGGCCGCTCCATCGGCTTCACATCTGACGAAACCCGGAAACGTCGGGTGAGACCCGGCCCGCGAAGGCAAAGGCTGCGGCCCGCCGCTACTCCTCGGTGCCCGCGCCACGCCGCCGCGGCCCGCGCCGCCAGCCTCCCCCGGGTCCTGACGGCCGCCCGCGCCCGCCGCCCTCTTACCCCCCGCCCCGCGCCGAACCCGGAACCGGCCGCACGGCCGCCACCGCCGCTGTCAACGGACATCTCGGATCCCTCAGCTGATCCGTGAGGCGGGGCCAGCGGCGTCCGGGCCCTGCGATTGGCGGGCGGTGGCAACCACCGAGCGCGGCGGCTAGAGCGGAACCTGGCGGACGGCCATCGAGAGTGGACGCGTGGAGGCGAGCAGAGCGTGCGCAGATTGGAGGCTGCGGGCTTGGACGCCCTCTTTGATGCTGGCCGGGACGATTTGGTGTTCCAGGATCTCGGAAGTAGCTGCGGTCAGCGCCATGTTAAGTCGGGGCAAAAGGGACAGAGCGACTTGGGCGTTGGGCCCCGAAGCAAATTCCCAAAGCGGCGTTGGAAGTGCAGAGGGCGTTTAGATATGCAAAGGGACGGTCCGCCTTACAGATGACGAGGTAAATGCAAGTCGAAACTTTCGGGTGCCAATTTCCCCGCGATCGGAAAGTTGGTAGTGCCCTGGGAGAGCTCTGGAGAGCGCGAGCATCTCGCTTGCTGGTCGGCACCTCTTGGAGGGGGTGGTGCTGTCTTTCGGTTTTAAACGCGCGTTTCCGTGGCTCAGCGATTCCGCCTCCTGGGGTCTAGCGGCGTTGCGGTGTGTGTGCCCGGGGAGGATGCCCTGGGGTCGTCCGTGCCGGGCGCGTGGGAGTGGAGGTGCGGGTCGGCCAGATGCCGAGTCGCTGCGGGGCGTCGTGCGGCCCCGGGCTGCGCGGTTCAGAGCAACGAGGCCATGCCTGACCGACGGGGACCTCGAGATGGAAGTAGAAAGGACAGATGTGTTCGTGCGCTCATAAAAATAATGTGAAAGGACAGAAAATAGCAGTGGCTGCCTCGTGAGAGAGAGCAGAAGACAAGGTAGTGAGGCAGACATCTTTCGCTCTGTACTCCTTTGTGTAACTTAAACGACATCATTTGTAATTTTTACCTTTTTTTCTTCAGATAGAAAAATGTAACCATTCTTTCTCTGAGACTGTTTTTCAGTATTGTTTCGTGGGGGGCTGAGGTTACTGCACTTGCTCTCTGAACCAGGGCCTAGCCTGGCATCAGGAGTTTTTGGACGGCCTGTGTTAGTCTACACAAGGCCGACCTGCCGCGGAACCAGGATGACGTTGAGCCGAAGGAACAGCCCAGGCTTCTTGGGTGACAGGCTTCCAGACCTCGGGGACAGTGAGCCAACTCAGGCCAAAGGCCCATGTCAACTTAGTCTTAAAAAAGCGCATGTCTCCTGTCCGTCTCAGATTCAGGACACAGGAAAGGCCAGAATTTAAAATTCCTCTGAAGAAACTTGGTTTAGGGGGAAAAGAAGCGAATCACAGCACCCTAGCAGACCCTTTGGGTGTTGGGGCCAGTAGGTGCCTGGCTAATCAGGCCTTTCTGTTCAAATGGAAGCCCTGTTCTCGGGATCACAGCTTGTGTAGCCCCAGCAGCAGCTCAGCTTTACAAGAACTGGCAGCTACTCTCTGGTTGAAACCTTATCCTCTCTGCCCCTCCCTGTCACCTCAGGCACATTCACTGGGTCAGTAGGGTCCTTGCTTCACAGATGTTCCCTTAAAGGCTGGGCTTAACTCACTCATGGTTTGGCTTCGGCCTCCAGCAGGCCGCAGTGGCTCTCCAGGTATGTAGATACGAGAGCAGACATAGTCTCCTCTGTGGACAGAACTGAAGGCCGTTCTCATAGCTCTGGCCAACACTCACTTTGATCTTTTGGCCCCTGAATTGCTGCCAGTGGTCTAGCTGTCTGGTCTGTCACTGAAGAGTGCTGACTGACAGATTAAAGACATTACTCTTTGGGGCTGCAGACTGTAAAAACAAATTGTCGCTGCCTATCAGACTGTCTAGGTCAGTCGCATAGATGCCCACCTTTGATGAAAACAAACAGAATTAAGCTATCAAGCCTGCCTCTCCCTAATCACTGACTACCACCTGCAGTAGTCATCATAATGGAAATTCCAATGTATCCCCCATCATGGTGTGGCGGAAGTGGAGGATTTTACACTCCTGATGTAGAAGCCAGCAGGTAACTTGGAGGTGGCAAAGCTTATGCCTAGTCCACTGAGGGAGCCTTGTACCTCCTGCCAAAAGTTGGCCCTTGGTTTTGTGTTAAAAGAGGACACATTACTTGGGGCATTGATCTCCCTACTCCTGGAAAACTAACTATATCTGTCCTTTGACGCTTTCTCAGGGCTACCAGTGATGTCTCACCACTGCTGACACATTTTCAGAAAGTGTCATTTCACCTGATCAGCTAATGCTGGACACGTTGACTTGGCCCTTGAAATGAAACGAAACTAAGCTCTCGTCATGTTTTTGATTGTCTGGCCCATTTGCCACCTAACAGTTGTCCATCTTTTGTAACAAAGTCTATACAACAATGACTTATAGTGAAGGTAATCAAGGGACCTGCCAAACTCCATCATTTCCTGTTCTACTCACCTGAGTTGGGTTGTTTGGTTACTGTTTTAATTTCCCATTACTGCCGTAACTAATTACTGCAAATTAGTGGCTTAAAACAACACAAATTTAACAGTTCTGGAGGTTAGAAGTCCAAAATGGGTCTCATTGGGCTAAAATCAAGGTATTGGCAGAATGGATTCCTTCTGAAGGCTCTTGGGGAGAATCCGCTTCCTAGTCTTTTCCAGCATTCCTTGGCTCATGGCCTCTTCGTCCATCTTCAAAGCCAGCAGTGCCCCGCTGAGTCTTTCTCACCATGCTGTATCTCTGTTACTGACTAGTACCTCCATCTTTCGCTTATAAGGATCCTTGTGATTAAATTGTACCCACCTGGATAATCCAGAGTCATCTCCCTATTTAAAGGTTCATAATTTAATCACATATGAACAGTCACTTTTGCTATATAAGGGAATATATTCACAGGTTCCAGAGAATAGGAAGTGGACATAGTTGGAGGCCACTATTCTGCCTACCCCAGTTACCGAACTCTGCTGTTCCTAAATAGGAATCATCTCCATTTGCCTGATTCCTGGATAATGTTCAAGAAAAAGTGGTAGGGAGATATGTGAGATTATACAGACTATTTTAAAAATTTAGGTATCCACCTTGACCATTCCTGGGCATGGTGCTTCCTTGTTTCACCCTCGAGCAACAACAGGCAAGCCTGAGTGTTATCCCTTGCAGGTGGCTATCCAGAAAGAATCATAAGGGATGAAAATAAAGTTTAATTCTGGTTCATTCAGCTGAATTTTCTTGTTGCAGTGACACAGTCTTGAATCATGAGAATAATAATCACTTGGTTGGGTACACTGCTTTCTGATTTCCCTTTCAGTGGCCCACATAGGGCAAAGTGGGAGATACAGTGAGTCTCTGAAATTTTTGGAAAAATGCCTTTGTCCCAATCCACACCATCATGTGAAAAGTCTGGGTGTGAATTTGGGTTAATTGTTGAAAAAATAAAGTTGTAACTTCTGAATACACTGATTGTGTAGCAGTGAAGAGAGAGTGACAACGTTGGTGATTTGGAGCAGGGTGACCCTTAGACCCTGGGAGGTACAGGGAGTTCATGGGGCAGCCAGTGCTCTTTTTGCCCCCTCATCCAGCACTGATTCAACAGCTGTAGCTGGCAATCTGACCTGCAGGCAAACTTGTCATGCCCACCCATATCCTATAAAAACAAAAAGCTGACTTCCAGATTCCAGTCCAAGGTGTAAGGAGCTTCAAGTTATCTCTCCCAGCCTCACAACAAGAAAAAAGCTGAAGAAGCCGGAAATCAACAGCTCTTCTCAGATCTAACAGATAATTGACCCCAAAATTGTAGAGACAGATAAATACAGGGAATCAAAACTTACCAGAGCAGAAGCCACTACTGGAGCCAGTACCAGGATATTAAAACTTACACCTTAATTGGAAAATGGCCAGAGGCTCAGTGTGGACAAGCTTGAAAGTTAAAAACTCCAGGGGGTGCCAGTCTTAGAGGGGTCCTCACACTTTTGTTAATTTTACTCCCAGCAACCAAACACCCCCTGTGCTCCTGGTAGGGGCAGGAGAAAAGTAAACATTTTGAATATACCCAGAGTATTCTGTTCTCCTTCACAAAAGTCTGCCCTCAAGGGAAACTATTCCACCAGAACCTAACCTACTGGGGTTTTATTGGAGCCTACCTGACAGAGGGGAAGGAGAGAACCCAACTTCAGCTTCCTCCAGCCTGCCTGCCACACATGGGAAGGGCAATACCCAACTCCAGTCTTCTCTAGCCTTCCTGTCTCACCTGAGGTGGGGGAGCTTGGAATAGAACAATCTGAGAAGCACTGTAAAGGTCACAGCACAGGAGTACAGACTAAATACTGAGACCTAATCATAAGTGGATAGACTGCTTCCCCAGCCCCACACACTAACAATACACCAATAGGGACGCTGTATGATAGGGGGTTACAGCTGCAAGAACTGCAGAGCTCAGACCTTACTTAAGAAGTAGTCTCTAGGGAAACCCAAGGACAACAGGGGAGACAAAAACAAATACACCAGAGAGGAAATTTTAGCCTCTATCATCACCTACACCTATAGGAAACAATAAGCAACCTACCTCCTAGCCAGATAAACATGAAACCTCACACTAAAAGCCTATTTACCTCAATTCCTTTTACCCAATGCATCATGTTCCACTTTCAACCAGAAGTCTACAAGGAAGACTAAAAGACAAAAGCACAGTTTGAAGAGAGTAAGCGTCAGAATTGGACTCAGACACGGCAGAGATTTTGGAATTATAAGGGCCCTCATGGAAAAAGTGGACAACATGCAATAACAAATGGGTAATATAAACAGAGAAATGGAAATTCTAAGGAAGAATCAAAATGAAGTGCTGGAGATAAAAAACATTAACAGAAATCAAGAATGCCTTTGATGGGCTCATCAACAGACTGTACACATCCAAGGAGAGAATCAGTGAGCTTGAAAAAATTTGCCAACAGAAACTTTCAACGCAGAAATGCAAAGAGAAAAAAAGTTTTAAATGAAAGAGAATGTCAAAGAACTTCGATGGACTAACATGTAAAGGGAATACCAACAGAAGGAAAAAGAAGAAAACAGAAAAAAATATTTGAAATAATAATGGCTGAGAATTTTCCAAAATAATGATATGAAACCACAGGAATCTCAAAGAACACCAAGCAGGATAAGTAACAAAAAATATTACAACTAGACGTATCATATGCAGAAAACAGAACAATAAGAGAAAATCCGGAGGTGAGTAAGAGGAAAAAAAAAACAAAAAACAAAAACACCTCACCTATTGAGGATCAGCATAAGAATTACATCAGGTTTCTCTTCAAAAACCACACAAGGAAGAAGAGAGTGGAGTGAAATATTTAAAGTATTGAAAGAAAAAAAAAAAAAACCCTGCTGAACTAGAATTCCATACCCTGCAAGGTTATTCTTCAAAAGTGAAGGAGAAATAAAGACTTTTTCAGACAAACAAAAATTGAGAGAATTTGTTGCCAGTCATCCTGCCTTGCAAGAAATGTTAAAAGAAGTTCTTTAGAGAGAAAGAAAAGGATAAAGGTTAGAAACTCTGATCTACATGAAGAGTTAGAGAAGGAATAAGTGAAGGTAAAACAAAAACCTTTATTTTTCTATTCTTCAAAGAGGGAAAATAAGAGCAACAATGTAGTCAGTAATTATAGCTGTAATAAGAGCTAGGAAGAAGGAATTGGGAATATTCTGTTATAAGATTCTTGTGTTACCATGAAGCAGTACAGTGCTATTTGAAAATGAACTTGGATTAGTTGTAAATGTTTGTTGCAAACTCTAGGGCAACCATTACAAAAAAAAACCTTTTTTAAAGTATAATTGATATGCTAAGAGAGGAGAAAAATGGAATATTATAAAATGCTCTTTTAAAATAAAAAAGGCAGAAAAGAATATGATAAATAAGGAAAAAATAAGGGCAATGCATAGAAAACAGTAACAAATATGGTAGATATTTGCCTAACTATATCAATAATCACTTTGTTAATGGTCTAACTACATCAATTAAAAGACAAAGACTGTCCTTGTGAATTAAAAACAAAACAAAACAAACAAAAAAACAAAAACAAAACCAGAAGAACCCAAGACCTAACTCTATGTCGACTACAAGAAACCTTTCAATATAAAGACATAGATATATTAATGGTAAATGAATGGGGAAAGTTATACTATGCTAACACTAATCAAAAGGAAGTGAGAGTAGTTATATAAATTTCAGACAAAGCAGACTTCAGAGCAAGGCAAATTATCAGAGATAATGAGAGGCATTACATGGTGCTAAAGGATTCAAAGCTCCAAGAAGATATAGCAATCCTTAACGTATATACACTAACAACACAACATCGAAATATGTGAGGGAAAAACTGATAGAACTGCAAGGACAAATAGATTAATCCAGTATTATATTTGGAGATTTCAGCACTGCATATCAGTAATGGGCAGATCCAGGAAGGGCATAGTTGAACTGAACAGCACCATCAATCAACTGGACTTAATAGACATTTACAGACTACATCATCCAATCAGGGCAGAAATCACATTCTTCTCAAGTTTGTCTGGAACATTCACCAAGATATGCCACAATCTGGGCAATAAAACAGTCGAACACATTTAAAAGAAAGTAAATCATACAAAATATGTTCTCAGACCACAATGGAATTAAACTAGAAATCAACAGATAGTTGGAAAATCCCCAAACACTTGGAGATTAAACAACACAATTCTAAATAACAAGCAAAACAATTTCTAAATAACAAATGGGTCAAAGAAGAACTCTCTCAAGAGAAATTTTTAAATATTCCAAACGAAATGAAAATGAAAGTACAACTTAAAAGAGGAGATATATGTATACATATAGCTGATTCGCTTCACCGTACAGCAGAAACTAACACAACATTGTAAAGCAACTATACCCCAATTAAATATATATATTATATATATATATAAGAGTATGCTATTTCTCAGCTGCTGAACCTGATATAAAAATTAACAGCAACAACAAATTTGTGAGATGCAGTGAAAGCAGTGCTTAGAAGGAAATTTATAGTATTGAATGAATATATTAGAAAAGAAAAAAAGATCCAAAATCATTAATCTAAGATACCACCTTAGGCAACTAGAAAATAAAGACCAAACAATAAATGCTGGAAAGGGTGTGAAGAAAAGGGAACCCTCTTGCACTGTTGGTGGGAATGTAAATTGATACAGCCACTATGGAGAACAGTATGGAAGTTCCTTAAAAAACTAAAAATAGAATTACCATATGACCCAGCAATCCTACTACTGGGCATATACCCTGAGAAAACCATAATTCAAAAAGACACATGTACCACAATGTTCACTGCAGCTCTATTTATAATAGCCAGGACATGGAAACAATCTAAGTGTCCATCGACAGATGAATGGATAAAGAAGATGTCGTACATATATACAATGGAATATTACGCAGCCATAAAAAGGAACGAAATTGGGTCATTTGTAGAGACATGGATGGACCTAGAGTCTGTCATACAGAGTGAAGTAAGTCAGAAAGAGAAAAACAAATATCGTGTATTAACATATATATGTAGAATCTAGAAAAATGATACAGATGAACTTATTTCCAGAGAAGGAATAGAGACGTAGACATGTGGACACAGGGGGGAAGGGGAGGGTGGGACAAATTGGGAGATGAGGATTGACATATATACACTACCATGTGTAAAATAGATAGCTAGTGGGAACCTGCTGTATAGCACAGGGAGCTCAGTTGGTGCTCTGTGGAGACCTAGCTGGGTGGGGTGGGGGGGTGGGAGGGAGGCCCAAGAGGGAGGGGATATATGTGTACATACAGTTGATTCACTTTGTTGTACAGCAGAAACTAACAACATTGTAAAGCAACTGTACCCCAATAAAAAATTTTTTAAAAAATATTTTCATGGGTATATACACATGTAAAATTCAACAAATTGTAGGTTTAACCTAAGTTCAGTATCTGTGTATCACTTATAGGTCAACACAGCAGTAGAAAAAAACCTGACACAAACTGTAAGAGCTTTTAACTTTCTTGACAAAAAAATAATAGCTTTCAAAAACAGAATTAAGCTTTTGAATTTATAAGCCAACTTACAATTGGGCATAAAAATGAACCCATAATTTACATAGTAATGAATCTGGTGTTTCATTAGTAAATTCGCAGACTGCTTGGCTTAAGGCCATTGGAAAATATCTAAATGCATTCAGCATGGATGGGAAACGCACACTGTCTGAAAGGAAGCAGTGGCTCTTGCAGATGTGGGCCAAACACACACAGAGGCAGAGCTATCCCATCACTAACTGGTCATTTCTACAACATCGGGCAACTGGATGCGGATACCTAGATTAGATTAGACTGGGCCGAGGAAAGCATGCCTCAGGTGGTTAATATCTGACAGTCTAAGAAATTTTTTAAAAAAATACTGCAGAATGAAAACTAAGAGTTATTTTGAAGGCTATAAAGGGAGAAATTAAAATTCGCTCATGTATAAGACTTGCAAAGTGAGAGGGGTGACTGAGAAAAAATACTTTTCCTTCTGAGGAAAAGTTTAATGAGAGAGAATCTGGAAGACGGGAAGAAATCAGAGACACCTCGAGGAAGGAGACATTTATCTTTGTCACTGAGACCAGGGGTCATAGCCAACTCCATGTTTATACACAGGGTGGTTTCAGCGTGGCTATAACCTCACAAAGACTCATAGGCTATCAACACCAGATACTGTATGTAGGTCCCACCACCCTGGTAAAATCAGTGGTTGAGTTTACCTCTATGCGTCATCCCTACCAAGGAATTATTCATTTGAGAAAACAAGCCGAATACTGCTTTTACAGAAGACACTCCCAATAAGTGGTCGTCAGGAAGCTGTTCTACCAGGAAGGCAGGACAGCGGACAAGATGCCATCGTTCCCCACAGAGCCTGTGACTTTACGGGAGAGGCCAAGCCATGTGCGCACAGCAACCGCAACACAGGCAGTGGGGACAGAGGCCTCGGGGGCACCCAAGACAGCAAAGACTCCTTCTGGATGGTCCTGAGGCTGTGCGACCCCCGAGTGGGGAGGGTAAGAGTCGGCCTCAAGAATGGTCAACTGCACTTGAGGTCAGACATGGCCGTGAGCAAGGTAGGAAATGCCAGACAGGTAGGAAATACCTACTCTAGTGCTCAGAGCTGAGGCAGGAGAGCTCCCACTCTATGAGTAATGCACCCTCCCTCCAAGGAAGAGTTCCAGTGTTAAAGATTATCTAAAAGTCGCCTCCTTATTCTGCAGAGATGCTTATTGTATTAGTGCAGTCATCTGCTCTAGAAGGCCACTCCCATCATAACTAGTGAACACAATATGTTATCTCTGATCAATTCAATGAAAACACATTTTTCAGAAGCCAATTTCCCAAATACACCAAGCTTTAACATTCACCAACATCACTGACTTACCAAAATCTTACTATTAATAATACATATATTTTGGGACTTCCTTGGTGGTCCAGTGGTTAAGATTCCATGCTTCCCAATGCGGGGGGCCCGGGTTGGATCCCTGGTCGGGGAACTAGATCCCGCATGCTGCAACTAAAGATCCCACGTGCCGCAATGAAGATCTCGCATGCCGCAATGAAGACCCAGTGCAGCCAAATAAATAAAATTTTTTTTTAAAAAACATACATTTTAAGGCAATTCATATTTGTTGGGATGGTTTTTTAACATTATTTGAGGATAGCTAGGAAGTTTTAGTTGAACAGATTCTGTTTAATTTTAATGGAACCATTAAAAAGATTGTTACCTGTTGACTGTCAGGGTGGTTTAGTATTCTAATGAATATAATATTTACTTACAAGTGTATACTTTGTCATTAGTATCCCAAATCTAATTACAAATTGAGGTGGAAAATGAGATAAAATCACAAAAGTAACCCAAATCAGGAAAACATTGATCTCACTGTTGAAATAGAATCAGGAAACTACTGGGAAAATACTGCTGTAACAGAGAGGAAAGTGTCCCTATTCCAGAGAAACTCCTGTGAATGTCCAAGAGTTAAAGAAAAAAAGAAACTCTGAGTGACCAGAGACATTGAGGGAGAATCCAGAGACTACAAAACCAGGCAACACAGGATTCAGATAAATTCCAGACACCGTGTCAACACAGACTCCTTAGTCCTAAAGGGAAGCCACAGATAAATGGTATTTCACTGAGTTCAATAATTACTGATGTATATTCCACTTCTACTAGTGATTCTTAACTATTCTTTTTATAAAAACCGTTGTGGGAATGTACACATGCCACCTCCCACCTCGAACCTCCTCTACCCCAGCCCTACCCAGTCTCTGAGAAAAGCCCAGCCGTCCTACAAGAAGCACAAAAGCTTTTCTTTAAGTGACAATAGGTGATGAAATATAGGTGAGAAAAATTTACAGGTAAGTAAATCAATTCCTGTAAGAAAAAATGTACAAATTGTGTCAAATGCCCTCTAGAAACGAAAATCTGCCAATTTGCTATACCATGAATGGAGAGACAATATATTAAAAAAAATTGTAGGTGAGAATAATAATAAATAAAATTTAAATATAAATCAGTGAACAATTTTTAATTTGGTGGCATATGTTCCTACATGTCAGTTGCACGCTGAGGAAGAAAATGGGGCAAAAATCACAAAATAGCAGGAAAAACAAAGCCAAGAAGACAAATGACCCATCTGTTAGATCAGGCAGAGGAAGGAAGCTACCCAGGACCGGACTTGGCCTGACAGGAATATCCATCATAGGTGGCCAGAAGTACAAAAGACCCTGGAAACTCCGAGGGGCCAGGGAAGTGGCGGGAGGATTCCTATCTTTAAGGAAGTGGGCAACAGACTCTGCTGGGGCCGGGGGAAGGGGCCACGCAGGCCGGCACCCGCCCCAGCCCGAGCCCTGCTGCACAGACCCTCGCGGTGCGGCGTCAGCGCGGGGAAGGGCTGCCGCCCCGAGCCCGGGACAACGGCGGACCCCCGCTGCGGGGCCCAGGTGCCAGCCCGGGGGCGCCCACACGGCGGGCCCTGCAGATCCTCCGACCTCCGCGCCGCCAGCTCTCCACCCCTTGGCACCCGGGACGTGGACTGAGCCAAAGCGCGGCAGGGGAGCCGCCTCCGCAGCGGGAACGGCCCCCGCCAACCTCAGCACCTAGGCCAACGGCAGTTGTCCGCCTCCCGTTGCTGGGCAGGATGCTGTCTCCCGGCAACACAGAGGCGCGGAATTGGCTAACAGACGGACAAGGATTTTAGCCAATGGCGTCTTGCGCCAGTGGGCCGTGGGCGCCCTGGCCAATGGAAAACGTGAGCGGTCAGTTACTAAGCTGAAACCGGTCACTACGTAGCGCGCCTGCGGAGGATGGAACCCAGAAGGCACTAGCTGAGCATTGATAAAGGGAAAGAAAATATTCTCTTTGAGCCAGATTTAAAAGTTTTGCTTGCCTTCCTAAACCCACTAGGCTTTCAGTGTTGTTCAGCCTCGCTCGTGTACTGCTGTCGATCTGGCAGCCGCTCTGCCCCAGGCCACCCCCATCCAGACCCGGGTTTTTCCCCGAAGAGCCCCGGGGACCGGGATGCCAAGGGATCACTGCACAGAGAAGGCAGGAGCGGCGACCTCCCAGGAACACTGAAATCAGTGCTCTTACTTATTTCTGCTTTAATTTTACTTTTAATTATGTTCTTGGGAAAGAAGTGCCGCATTCCCGCGGGCTGGAATTTAAGTGGGTGGTCGGTAAGCTCAGTGACAGAAACCTGGCTGTCTGTGTTGAGTTTCCTTGGGCTCATAGGATGGGGACAGGGGTGTCAAAGAGGTGAGCTCTATTAGCCAGTGATGGGTCTGGTTTGAAATAGTGGAAAGATAAGAGGAAGAGTAACTCATCTGAGTATACGTTTTGGACAGCTGTGATTTGGGAACTTTTTATATATTCAATAATAAAACAAAATAAACAAGGTTGGGCTTAAAACACTTAAAATTGAATACAAAGATAGGGGCATGAACTTCACTGTGTTTCAAATGAATACTACTAGGAGAAATACTAGGAGAAATAAAAAAGAACCAGTCCAAGTAGATTGAAATATCAATACTTTTGTTACATGTGCTTAGGCCAAAGACAGAAATAACTGCAAAGAATTCTGAAAGCTACTAGTAGGTTGTTTTTTGCAGTAGTATGGTGTAGAATTCTAGAATTATTTTTGTATTATGTAACTGAATACATGATTAAATAACTGAGCAGTGATTAGTATTATTGGGACCTACGGTTTTCCCCACTGGAGAAAGGAGATACAGACACTGAGGAGGGAAGAGGAGAGCAGTTGCAAGAGGTTAGATTAGAATTAGTTATGGCAGGGGTTCATAATGGGCACATATACGGGGTTATGTGTGTCTATTTCCTAGCTCTGTCCATTAAAACGGCCTAGCTCTAATGATTCCTCAGTAGCAACGAGCACACCAGCCTCCATATTGAGATTGATAAATCCCATTCGCCCCTGATAGGAACCAGCCTCCCTTGGAGAGGGGTTGGCTGAAGCAGGGAACACACAAGACTGACATGAGGGCAGGGCCAGCGTGGCACAGCTGCCCGACACGGTGGCCACACCCCGCAGAGATGTTTTCCTGTGGTCTTTGCTCTGCGGTCCTCAGCCAGTCACTCCCTCTCCGGGCCCTGCTTCCTCCCTAAGAGAACAAAGGACTGGATCCTGGCAGCCTGGGGTCTCTTTTGCCCCCTTTGCTCCCGTACCTACCTGTGACCCTGTG
Organism: Balaenoptera musculus; assembly: GCF_009873245.2. Classification (NCBI taxonomy): domain Eukaryota; kingdom Metazoa; phylum Chordata; class Mammalia; order Artiodactyla; family Balaenopteridae; genus Balaenoptera; species Balaenoptera musculus. The sequence continues at coordinate 334,495 of NC_045798.1, read as the reverse complement.
GTCTTTCTCCAGCACCGGTCTGAACAGTGGAAGGGGGTGTAAACAAGCTGTGAAGCCACAAAGCTGAGCCCCCACCCTCGCTCTGAGGCGCCTAAGTGGCTCTTCTGCTCTCTTCACAGGAGCTGCAGCCTGAGGGTCTCAGCACTGCGCTGGGGCTGGGCAAGAAGGGGACGCCTCCCCAGACTCGGCGCACGGCTCGCAGACCGGCCGGGTGGGAAAGATGGCACGGGGTGGGGTCCGCAGCCTCTCACTGCTCCAGTGGGGCCCGCAAGAGGTTGCACGCGGGCCCCCGGCGTGTGCTAGAGGAACTGGCGGTGGCAGCTTCGTGGGCTAGCGCTGGCCTCCAGTCCTTCACGTGTGGCGACCACGGCCTGCAGGTCTCACCGCGAGGGCTCGCCTTCCGACTTCTAACTCGCTGCAGGTTGGGCCACGCCCACCTTGAGCCCAAGCTGAGTCGCTGTGAACGTCCGGACCACGCACTGGAGGCCCTGCTCCGCGACAGCAGAGGCAAAGGGACCGGAGGCCCCTGCCTCCCAGCCCCCCAAGCCTGTGCAAGCAGACGGCAGGGACGCCATTCCCTCCCTCCTCGCCCGGAGCGCAGCTGGGGCTGGTGGCCGGCGCCAGCAGGGGCAGCCATCTCGGGGCCCCTGTGCCGAGCTGCTTCCCCGAGGGAGAAGCAGTGCGGGCAGGGCCACAGTCACTGCCTCCTATGGCTTGCCCGTGGCCTTCAGCCTCTGCCTCAGCAAGCCCAGCTGGATGCTGAGTGGCAAGCCCGAGAGCACCCCTGGCAGGAGGGCACTTGCTCCTGGGGGCCAAGGAGGCCGCAGCAGCAGGGCCCCGGCCCAGCCAGAGGTCCCCCGACAGCCCACCGCAGTCCCGTGGATGAGGAGGTGGTTCTGACCCTCTCAAGGGACTGGCAGCCGCCCCGACCCCTGCCCTGGTGCTGGCTTTCACGCAGCCCTACAGCCTCGGGCTTGGGTAGCAGTGGGCCCTGCAGCCGGGGCTCCTCTTGCCCGTTCAGTGTCAGCCCTCACTGGGGCTTCAACACAGACTCGTTTCTTAAGAACGTTTAAAACGTGAGCACACAGAGCAAGGTTTGGACGGTAAACTGTTGTGGATATGATTAGATGCATATAGATGTACTGTTCTACGTAGACATGCTAGTGGCCCCCAGGAAAGTCAGGCTCAGGGTACCAGCTCCTGCATTTCAGGGGCAGCTTTTCTCCTTCTCCCACACTTCAATAAAAAGTAGGGGCAGGAAGTGAGGTGGGGACCTGCAGCCCATCCGCTGGCATCGTCGTGCTGTCCGCTCTTAAATCTGGTACTGGGGAGAAGCAGGAGGGGAGGAAACACCCGTCAGAAAATCCTGGAGCCACAGAGAGCTCGACTGGGGGATGAGGGGACCCTGGGCTGGTGGCATGTGGGACCTTCAGCTGAGGTAGGGTCAGTGCCCAGGCAGCCAGGGAGCCCTGGCCATTCCCCTGAGAGCCCCTCCCCGTTGTCTCCTGCTTTCTGACCCTGACCCTCCCCTCCATCAGATGTCACTGCTTAAATGTCAGTCCCACGGGGCTCGGGGCTGGGAAGTGCCGAGCCTCCCTCATGGCCAGATGCCAGCTTGGAGAGGCCAAGGGCAGGAAAGACTGCCGTCGGCGCCCCAGAGCTTGCTCACGTCACATTGGAGAACATCCAGGAGGATGGGAGACGGATACAAAATGGAAATTTCAAACATGAAAAGCATTTTATACGAAATGTTCACAGCACTGAAAAAGCAGTTTAACTCAGAACAAAGTGACTTTGGCTCTGACTCTGACAATGAGTGAGCAAAGCTCGTGTGACACCTCACCCACCTTTGCCCACCTGCGCCCCAGGTTGTTCTCACCTGAGCACCCTGGGCTTGTGCTCTGGGGAAAAAATTCCCTCTGGGTTTACATTTCGTCTTCAGAAAGCCACCTCTCATCTTCCGGAACTTTTTTGGAACTGAGGGTTTTTTTCGCCCTCTGGAGGTCCCACGTTCTTTGTTTCCCAGATTTTCTTCTCTATCTCTTTGATGTTACTTAAGAAGAAGGATAACATGAGGGAGGGATTAGTGATCACTAAACCCTAGGGATGATCCCTCTAGCAGTAAACTGGTACATGGTTCTAACCGGTTCTATTATTAGTGCTGTTAAATATGAATTACTAAAATTTAAAACAATATTAAATCAAAAGCTGATTTTAGAATAATTCTATTACAGCTCAAACTGTAGAGAACCAGGCAAATGGAACAAAAATATAAATGTATTTCTTGCTTTCTGTTGACTTATATTGCTGTTTCAAGAGAAAATGGGTGTATTCACATGCCTTGCCATATAGAGGAAGAAAACATATTTTAAATTCTAATTCAGAGGCTGTCATCCTGCAGCTCTTCACATACTATAGAACTATATCTCCTCTTTGGCAAGTAAGGTAAAGAGGCTATTTTGTGACTGGATATTTGTGGCCAACACAAAGTCAGGCGATACATCACTGCGCAGGGGTGGGAGGATGGAGGTGGGGAGTGGGCATCTGCTGTTGCCCCAAAGAGACCGAACCCAACGAAGAGCAAGGTCAAATCAATGACCTTGACACACCTGCACAATCGTACTGCTCCTGACGAATTCATCATCCAACTTTATAAAACTGTTATACGATCACCAGCTTATCAACTGCATAGCAGAATTTCTTTGTCCCATTTTTGTGATAAGAATTAAGGGAATGGTCATAAAGGGTCTAACTGGATAAGCACATGTGCAGAGACATTTTTCCAAAATAATTAACACTGCACAGTTCTGTGAAAGGAAAAGTGTACACTGAAATGTAACACACCATTTAAAACTTGAACATCAATTGTATTAGCACTTGTCAATATTTTCTAAGATGCAAGCCACATGTTTTAGATTTAAAACGTTTGGTAGATACTAACCAAACTTTAGTATTTAGTAGCTAAAATAATCAAGTATTTTTTAACCAGGAACAAATATATTTTTGGTATGCAATTAATTATGTGAATTACTTGAAATTTGAAAATGAGGACTTAACAAATATTGAAAAATTCTTCGTAAATATAGGGTACATAAAATACTTTTATTTTGTGGGAATGAAAGGATATTAAAACATACCTTGAAAGCATCCATCCTTTTTCAAATGTTCACTCATTTATTTCATCAGAAAAAATTGAATATTGTAGACTAATATGGCCTAACATAGCATAAAATTGTCTGTGATTTCTAGATGTGCCCACTGTGTCCCCCAGAGCAAACCCAGCCAGAACGGCTGATTTCAGAAGGTTATGAATGTCTTGATGCCCCATTTTTGTTCTAAATTCTCTATACTTACATGCAATTTGAGTGTCATTTATTATATATAAATTTTTACTTTAGCTGCTAATATCAACTATTCACATGCAGTCTAGTGCATATAAAATATAATGACCAAGGGACTTCCCTGGTGGCGCAGTGGTTGAGAATCTGCCTGCCAATGCAGGAGACACGGGTTTGAGCCCTGGTCTGGGAAGATCCCACATGCCGCGGAGCGACTAGGCCCGCGAGCCACAATTACTGAGCCTGCGCGTCTGGAGCCTGTGCTCCGCAACAAGAGAGGCCGCGATAGTGAGAGGCCCGTGCACCGTGATGAAGAGTGGCCCCCGCTTGCCGCAACTAGAGAAAGCCCTCGCACAGAAACGAAGACCCAACACAGCCATAAATAAATAAATAAAATAAATAAATAAAATTAAAAAAAAAAAAAGAATCTGCCTGCCAATGCAGGGGACACAGGTTCGAGCCCTGGGCCAGGAAGGTCCCATATGCCGTGGAGCAACTAAGCCCATGTGCCACAACTACTGAGCCCACGTGCCACAACTACTGAAGCCTGCGCTCCTAGAGCCCGTGCTCCGCAACAAGAGAAGCCACTGCAATGAGAAGCCTGCGCACTGCAACGAAGAGCAGCCCTTGCTCACCACAACTAGAGAAAGCCCACGCACAGCAACGAAGACCCAACGCAGCCAAAAATAAAATAAATATATAAATTAAAAAATATATATAATGACCAAACAAAATGTCGTGAAATTCAGTGGATAGCTCTGAAATATTTTCATGCACTTAATTATAAACATGATAACTACCTGTGGGTTATTAAAAGATGCCTTCCTAACCTCTCTTCCCAAAGGACACAGATTGAAACAATTACCAAAAACTGGTGAATGATTTTACTCTCTAGAAATCTGTAAATGTGAGACTCTTTCCATCCTTATTGTGAGGACTGATTTTTAAAGCTATCTTACTGATGGCTTTCAGGAGTCTAGTGCTACATTATGATTTCTAACAAATGCAGAAGTATCATATGACAAACAACTTTGAATGTTCCTACTGTATACATGAAAATACTAATGTGGCTGTGAATTACAATGAAACAACCTATGAATCATTTTTTTATAATTTGTGCATCCAACAGAATGTAATAAATTTATTATTCCCATATAATTTTAATTATTAGTAATATTCATGATGAAATATTTTAATTCTTTACATGTAATAGTACACTATTGATCTTTATTTTATTTATGTTCATCCCTTATTTTTCCATCCAAAACCAACCAGCTCTAAGACATACTTTCTTTCTTTTCCCCCAATAAAGTGTAATTCCATTCCTCATACCTTCTTTACTGAAAACATGCATTCTACTTTCCTACTGTATACTGAAATGCTTCCTACTGAAGAGGGTTGTAGAGGGGTTTAGGGTCCCTCCTCTTGCTGACTGTCAGGTCTCTGTCCACTTGTCCTGGGGGGTTGATCCAAAGGTCCCATGTAGAATGAAGTCATCTCTTGAGTGTTGGTGAGCTGATATCCTTGGCTGAGGACCACCTGAAATTTCATTGCCTGAAGGCAAGAGGAGACGAATTTAGTTAGGAAGTTTAGTAGGCAAGGCCGGAGCAGGAGCAAAAGGAAGATGGAAGCATGGGGCCCCAGAAAAGGAAGGAGCCAGGACAGCCAAAACCATGTTTTTTTTGTTTTGTTTTGTTTTTAGTGAAACTCTTGGGAGGCTCTATCCTTGAGGCTGGTTTTGTGATTGGAGCAAGTATTGGTAAACAGCCTCGGGGATCTGGACAGAAGGGCACTTGTGTACAACATAGTCTAAGTTGGCTGAGGTTAAAGCCCATCCCCAAGGTGTTGTCAGATAGGCGGATCCACTTGCCCCAACAGATTTGTCAAGGCATAGCCAACAATAACTGGAATATGTAGAATTGGTTGCCACAAGGAAGTGCTGTGCCTGCTTGAGAACCCCCTGGTAGGGGTTTGTATCAGTGAACTCAGGACTGGACAGGAACTGAGAAGCAAGGCAAAAGTTAAAAATGACAACTTGGGGTCAATTCTTGAGGAAGACAGAGAAGTCAAATTACAAATATGAGAAGTCCTATTATCAGGCAGCAACCCAGTACTGGAGCCCACCTATGTTGTGTTCAGAGGGTTTTAAGAGGAGCTACTTACCTGCTTGTTTTTTAAAGAGGAGCCTCAAGTTCTCTAGGGGCTTACAAGTGTAGCTGTCTGGAGGGTCCTTGGAGGGCTTCTCCTCAGCAGTTGCAACCCATGGCTTGACGCTGGTGTGATGGATCCAGCTAGCAATGCCAGGTATCTTGATAGGGGGCTTTTTGTCTCCGGGCAGTTTGTCTTCCAGTGTCCTGGTTTCCCGCAGCGATGACAATTGCCGGGGGTGTTGGGGTGGTGGTGAGGGGGAAGCCTCCCGGGGCCAACCAGGAGTTGGCTGTTGGACCTGTAATGCTGCCACTAGTTGGGCCTGCCTCTTAGCCTTGCGTTTTTCTTTCTCTTTTCCCCTCTCCTCCTCTCTCTCCTGGTTGTAGAAGACAGAGGAGGCAGCCCTAAGGAGTTCCGAGACAGGAGTGCTAGGTCCTAGGGCCACCGTTTGTATTTTCCTCCTTATGTCTGGGGCAGCTTGAGTGATGCAACGGTCAGTTAAAACCAGTTTCCCTGCCTCTGAGTCTGGGTCTAAGCATTTTATAAAGACTTCCCTCAGCCACTCATAGAAGGCAGTGGGATTTTCCTGTCGTCCTTGCCCATAATGAACAGATTTTAGTTTACATTGTTTCTTTCCCTCAACCAGGCAGAAGAGGGAGTGGTCCCTGGCTGCCAGCCCTGCTGAAGTATTATAGTCCCAATTGGGTTCCGTCTGGGGAACGGCCGGCCACAGTTCCCCTGGGAAATTGTTGGGGGTTTGTCATGTGGTAGCCGTCTCCCAGCTGAGCGGTGGCTTCGTATTTGGTTGTTCTTTCTGACTGAGAGAGTGTCCCGGCAAGGATGATATAAACATCCCTCCAAGTTAACTCAAAAGGTCTTAGTTAGATGCCTAAATTTATCTAGATTTTTTTCAGGGTCATCTGAAAACTTTCCTAGATCTTGTTTTATCTGACTGAGACCCTGCATAGAAAAAGGAACTTTGATCCTTATGGGAAATTCAGAGGGCCCTATTACCTCCTGAAGTGGGCAAAGTTTTGAGTTATGGGGCCCCGGGTAAGGGGCCAAAACTTCGGGGCGGGGGCATCAAGCGCTGGGTACAATGAGGAAGAGGCCGTTTGTGTAAGAGGCTCCTTCTTTTCCCCAGAAGAGGGCTCCAACGGACAGGGCTTATTGTCGGCTAAGGCTTAGTATCACCAGGAGAGGGGGAGGGAGGTTTGGTGAGCAAATTAAGCATTGCCAAGTCAGCAGAGTCTACCCAGCAAGTCCTGTAAAGTTCGGGGTTTTCCCTCAAGGCAAAGAAGACTTGGACATAAGGGACCTCGCTCCACTTGCCCAACTTTGGACAAAAAAGGTCAAGCTGGAGAATGGTATTGTAGTTTAAACTCCCATTTTCAGGCCGAATTTCTCCCCCTCCTAGCTTGTATTGTGGACATGCCGTGTTGCAAAAGAAAATTAATGGCTTCTTCCCCAAGGTTTGGGGATCAAACTTAGCCCAATTCTTTAGGATACATCCTCAGGGTGAATCTGGAGGATGGATGGTCAGTTGCCCATCGGATGAGGCCGTTCAGGACTCAAGGGTCTCCAGGTTCTGGAGGGACCAGGCAGAGAGCAGAGAAAGCGTTTTAATTTTACCCGCAGGTGTAAATCACCAAACTGTAAACCATAAGTAGCTTGAGCAGAAGGGCTTCTCTGTATCTTGGCAGCAATCTGAGTCACAGCACCAAAATGTTATGGGCGGAACAGCAATTCCTCAGTGCTTGTCCTCCCAAAGGAAAGCATTTAATCGAGAGACATATAGAAGTTTTAAGCAGCAAGTGTTTTATTAAGCGAAGTGAAAGTACACTCCCGAGAGAGAGAAGGGGAGCAGACTGTCTGGAAACCAGAAGCAGCCTCTATTAGTTTTAATTACATATTTAAATTAGAATCCTCAACTCTTAAAAGCCTTAAATTCTAGTGAAAACTAAGAAATAAGCAATTATGAACTTTTACATTAGGATTCTGTAGATTGGTGAACATAAATATCAGTGATAATTTCCAAAAACATTTGTTTTCTTATAGAGAACATCTCAGTGTAGCACCAAACATATTCATTAATAGTCCTAAATACCTTTACTTTCTCTGTTTAGTAACTGATGTCTTAGTATCTTATTTTTTTTGTGAATGACCTAGCTATTCAATAAACTTCCATCACTTAACTTTTTTTTTTTTTTTTTGGCTGTGTTGGGTCTTTGTTGCTGCACGCGGGCTTTCTCTAATTGCGGCGAGCAGGGGCTTCTCTTCGTTGCAGTGCGTGGGCTTCTCATTGTGGTGGCCTCTCTTTGTTGCGGAGCACGGGCTCAGTGTAAATGTTTTTTTCTTCAGCCCTTTAAATATATATATTTATATACATATTTAAACTGGGGTAAGTAGAGTGGACTTGTTTGGCTTTTAATGTTGAGGACCAGTAGGGCTGCCCATTTAACCTTAGGTAGTGTAATATCAAAACATTGTGTTTTAATCACATAAATGTCTGTTTTATTTATCCCATTTTAAGTAACCATCTAAAGATTTCTTTATTCATTTGAGAGAAGTCCTTTTTAAAATTTCTATCTTGCTGGAAAAAGTATCTAGACTTTTCTTACAGGTTTTTTTTCCTGGTAACATTAATTATTCTAATGTTTTTATTAGCATTTGTAAGACCTACTGAGGGGAAGCAAAGACCACAAATAAGGCTTCCCAAACCAGTTTTTCTTTGTTTTAAACTAAAGATGTTCTTTTTTTAAAAATTAAAAAAGTATATTTATTTATTATTTGTTTTATTTATTTTGGCATGAGGGATCTTTAGTTGCGGCATGTGGACTCTTAGTTCCTCAGGGCTCACCAATGGGAGTGGCTGCAGTCTGATGGCTGCTAGATGGCAGGTATTCTTTGCTTCCTTCCTGAGTTCCCTCAGGGCTCACCAGCTCACCTTTGGAGGGCTGCAATCGCTATTGACTATGACATCATTTATTTACTGATATGGCAGGCAATATTTTATTTCTCAAGTGAAAATAATGTTAATAAAGTGCCTTATAGGAAAGGGAGTCTTGTAAGTTTGGTGGAGTGCTCTTCTCAGATCTTGGAGTCGGGTAAACTTTAAGCAATTGGAAAAAGCATTTTCCCTCAATATAAATGAAATCAGTTTTAAAACCAGAACACTGGGCCTTGAGCCAGTACTAAAATTGCTGAACCTTAGATTCACACGATAAACCAGGATTCCAGAAGGGGGCAAGAAGGGTCCCAGGTAGTAGGTAGCTCCCCCTGGACTTTAGCAGAATCAAATGCAAGTTGTCTCTGGAAGAAAATGTTCCCCAATTCATTCAGTCAGGATTCCTCCAGCTTAAAATTAAACACATATTATTGACAGTTCACAAACAAAGATCACCAAACCCACATGGAAACGAAGCCATTATGAGGGAGAAGATCACCCAAATGATAAGCAACAGATTTAGGCCCAAAATACATCAGATATTAGAATGATCAGATACAGACTATAAAAGGATTAGATGAAATGTTTAAATAAATAAATTAGGGAACCACAAAAGTAAATAAGCAAAAAGAGACTATAAAAATGACCAGGCAGACTTTTAAAGTTTACTTTTATTTATCTTAAATATGCATATGGAAAATCCACTATTGTTGATGTTAAGTGCTGAGTGTATTGACAAATGCATAGTCACGTAACCATCACAATCAAGACACAAATGCTGCCATCATCCTCCCCAAATTCTTTCCCGCTACCCCTTTGAAGTCACCCATTCCTTCCTCACCTCCAAACCCTGGTTATGACTGATCTGTTCTCCCTCTGTATAATCAACGCCATTCCCAGGATGTTGTGTAAGTGGAATCGATCACACAGCAGGCAGCGTTTGAGTCTGGCCTCTCTCACCCAGCATAAGGCGTGAGACCAAGCTGTGCGGCCACGTGGTTCCATAGCCTGGTCCCCTGTGGTGCTGAGCAGCATTCCACTGTGGGTGCTACAGTGCATTGATCTATTTGTTACTGTACATTTATCCACCCTCCAGCTGGGCATGTGGGTTGTATCCAGTCCTTGGTGAATATGTAAAACCTGCTATGAACATTGCAATGCAAGTTTTTATGTGAAAATGTTTTCCTTTCTCTTGGGCATAAATTGGCAATATGGTAAATGTACATGTAACTTTAAAGAACTGCCAAATTGCTTTCCAGATTGCATTGTCTTGCATTCCCACCAGCGATGTATGCGCTCCAGTGGTTCCACATCCACACCCGTGCTTAACAGTGTCAGTTCTTTTTAAATTTGTTCGTTGTTAACCTAATAGGTGTGTCGTGATATCTCATTGTGGTATTAATTCCCTAATAATTAATGATGTTGATCATATTTTCATGTGCTTATTTAACATCTATTTATTCTCTTTGAAGTGTTCAACTATTTTACCCATTTAAAAATTGAGGGCTTCCCTGGTGGCGCAGTGGTTGGGAGTCTGCCTGCCGGTGCGGGGGGCGCGGGTTCGAGCCCTGGCCTGGGAGGGTCCCACATGCCGCGGAGCGACTGGGCCCGTGAGCCACAATTACTGAGCCTGCGCGTCTGGAGCCTGTGCTCCGCAACAAGAGAGGCCGCGATAGTGAGAGGCCCGCGCACCGCGATGAAGAGTGGCCCCCGCTTGCCACAACTAGAGAAAGCCCTCGCACAGAAATGAAGACCCAACACAGCCATAAATAAATAAATTAATTAAAACAAAAAAACAAAAAAACAAAAAAACAAAAAAAAAAAAAAAAAAAAAAAAAATTGAGTTGTTGTGTCCCTATTTTTAAGTTTTGAGAGTTCTTTATGTATTTTGGATATAAATTCTTTCTTAGATATGTGATTTGTGAATATTTTCTCCCACTCTTGGCTTCTTTTTAATTTTCTTAACATATTTTTCAATTGGGCTGACTTCAAATCCATTAATCCTATCTTCTAATATGTCTCTTCTGCTGTCAACTCCATTCAGTGAATTCATAATCTCACTGTATTTTTAGTTTTAGAATACCCATTTAAAAAAAACTTTTTTTAAAATTTATTTTTGGCTGCATTGGGTCTTCGTTGCTGCGCGTGGGCTTTCTCTATTTGTGGCGAGCGGGGCCTACTCTTTGTTGCAGTACACAGGCTTCTCATTGTGGTGGCTTCTCTTGTTGTGGAGCACAGGATCTAGGTGCATGGGCTTCAGTAGTTGTGGCACGCAGGCTCAGTAGTTGTGGCTTGCGGGCTTAGTTGCTCCGTGGCATGTGGGATCTTCCCGGACTAGGGCTCGAACCCATGTCTCCTGCATTGGCAGGTGGATTCTTAACCACTGCACCACCAGGGAAGCCCCAGAATACCCATTTTTAATACAGTTTGTTACAATTCTATATCTTTCCATTCATTATGTCTACTTTTTCCTCTATCTTCTACTTATCATAGTTACTTCAAGGTCCTCATCTACCAAGTCCAATATCTGAATCATCTGTAGGTCTGTTTCTATTGACCATTTTTTCTTTTAGTCATCAGTTACATTTTCCTGATTTTTTTGCACAACTAGCTATCTTTTATGTTAACTGTTGTATAAATAAGAAATGTAGAGGCCCTCCAGATGATACTATCTTAGATCAGAGAGGATTACTCCTTTCCTATTTCAGGGAAATAGTATAGGGACTGTGCACTTCAATCCAGTAAGAGAGTGAGTTGTGTTGGGGCTGTAGGTCTGTCACTGAGGCACAACTTACACACAATAAAATGCATGTTGTATAGTTTAATGAGCTATGATAAATATACACCTATCTCTAACACCCCAATCAAGAGATAAACTTTTCCCCAGTCCCTCAAAATGTTCCCATTTGAATTTGTCAAAAACTTTTTGCATATACTGAGATAATTTTTCTCCTTTGTTAATGTGAATTACACTGATTGCTCCTCAAGTATTCATTAAAATTTGCATTCCTGGGATAAATGCTTCTTGGTCATGACGTATTTACCATTTTTACATATTGCTAATATTTACTAATTATGATGTGAATATTTTGTTTAGGATTTTTGCATCTATTGAATTGGCCTGTCATTTTCCTTTCTTATAATATCCTTGTTAGGTTTTATATGAGCTATGCTGGCCTTACAAAATGAGTTGGGAGGTTTCTTACTCCTTTATCTTCTGAGTTTGTGTAGGATTGGTACTTTTTTTTTTTTTTTTTAAAGAAATTCACGTTCTTTTATTTATTTATTTATTTATTTATGACTGTGTTGAGTCTTCGTTTCTGTGCGAGGGCTTTCTCCAGTTGCGGCAAGCGGGGGCCACTCTTCATCGCGGTGCGCGGGCCTCTCACCATCGCGGCCCCTCTTGTTGCGGAGCACAGGCTCCAGACGCGCAGGCTCAGTAATTGTGGCTCACTGGCCCAGTTGCTCCGTGGCATGTGGGGTCTTCCCAGACCAGGGCTCGAACCCGTGTCCCCTGCATTGGCAGGCAGATTCTCAACCACTGCGCCACCAGGGAAGCCCCGGTACTGTTTTAATAAATTATTTCATAGATTCCTACCAGTGAGTTTTTCCTTGTGGTGAGGTAAATTTAATATATGTAATAGATACAGAGCCCTATGATGTTTTTCAAACATTTGTCCATCTCATCTAAGTTGTAAAACGTATTACCATAAATCTGTTTGTAACATTCTCCTGTTTTCCTTTTAATACCTAAAGGATCTGTAAAGACCACTCTTCTTTCATCCCTGCCATGAGTAATTTGAGTTTTCTGTTCTCTTGTTTGGTCTAGCTGGGGTTTATCCATTTTATATTTTCAAAAAACCAATTATATTTTTGCTAATTTTCTCTATTTTTTCGTTTTCTATTTTATTGATTTCCACTTTTATCTTTATTATTTACTACCTTATACTCTGATTTAATTTGCATAATTTGCTCCTTTTCAAGCTCTGTTAGGTAGAGGCTTAAATCATTGGTATTAGACTTTCTTCTGGGACTTCCCTGGTGGTGCAGTGGTTAAGAATCCACCTGCCAATGCAGGGAACACGGGTTCGAGCCCTGGTCCAGGAAGGTCCCACATGCTGCAGAGCAACTAAGCCCATGCACCACAACTACTGAGCCTGCACTCTAGAGCCCACGAGCCACAACTACTGAAGCCCGCACGCCTAAAGCCCATGCTCTGCAACAGGAGAAGCCACTGCAATGAGAAGCCCACGCACCACAACGAAGAGTAGCCCCTGCTCGCCACAACTAGAGAAAGCCCGCATGCATCAACAAAGACCCAATGCAGCCAAAAATAAGTATAAATAAATTTATTTAAAAAAAGACTTTCTTTTTTAAAATTTATTTATTTATTTGTTTGTTTTTGGCTGTGTTGGGTCTTTGTTTCTGTGCGAGGGCTTTCTCTAGCTGCGGCAAGCGGGGGCCACTCTTCATCGCGGTGCGCGGGCCTTTCACTATCGCGGCCTCTCGTTGCGGAGCACAGGCTCCAGACGCGCAGGCTCAGTAGTTGTGGCTCACGGGCCCAGTTGCTCCGCGGTATGTGGGATCTTCCCAGACCAGGGCTCGAACCCGTGTCCCCTGCATTGGCAGGCGGATTCTCAACCACTGCACCACCAGGGAAGCCCGACTTTCTTCTTTTCTAATACAAGTATTTGAAGCTACAAATTTCCCTTTTAGGCAAAGCATCAACTGCATCTCTTGAAGTCTGATGTGTTGCTTTCCTTATCAGTTAGTTCAAACTATTTTCTTATTCTCTTTTGATTTCCTCCTTATTTTGTGTTATTTAGAAATATATTGCCTAATTTTCAAATATTTGGGCATTTACTAGATGACTTATTATTTTTTTTCTTTTGTTATTAGAGAACATATCCTATGATTTCCATCTATGAAGATATGATTTATGGTTTCACGTAAGGTCTATATTGGTGACCGTTCCATGTGCACTTGAAAAGAATGTACATTCTGCAGACTTTATGCGTAGAGGTCTATAAGTGTCAATTAGGTCAGGTTCATCAATTGCCCAAATACTTTATCTCCTTCTGTTGGTGGTGTGTGTGTGTGTGTGCACTTGTTCTGTTAATTACCAAGAGAAAGGAGTTAAAATCTCCAATTATGATTGTGTATTCTTCTATTTTTCCCTTTAGCTCTATCTACTTTTAAACAGCTTTACTGAGGTATAATTAATATACCCTAGAGTTCACCCATTATAAGTGTTCAAGTCAATGACTTTCAGTAAATTGGAGTTATGCACCCATCACCAAAATCCAGTATTTTAATCGCCCCCAAAAGATACCCCCCCTCCCATTTGCAGTCAGTCCCTGCTTCCACCGCAGCTTAAGGCAATCACCAACCTGCATTGCTTTTGACTTGCCTTTTCTGGGCAGCTTGATATAAATAGAATATCTAGTGCTTTGTGTCTGGTTCCTTTCTTGCTGCAACTATGTTGTAGCACCTTTTTATTGCTTATAAGTATTTTATTGTATGGATATATCACATATCCTTTATCCTTTCACCAGCTGTTTTGTTTTTTTTTATTATTAAGGTCATTTTTAAAAAAGAAAAAAGTTTTTAAAAATAAATAAATTTATTTATTTATTTATGGCTCCGTTGGGTCTTTGTTGCTGCACGTGGGCTTTCTCTAGTTGTGGCGAGCGGGGGCTACTCTTCGTTGCGGTGCACTTTTCATTGTGGTGGCTTCTCTTGTCATGGAGCACAGGCTCTAGGCACACAGGCTTCAGTAGTTGTGGCACGAGGGCTCAGTAGTTGTGGCTCGCAGGCTCTAGAGCACGGGCTCTAGAGCGCAGGCTCAGTAGTCGTGGCGCATGGGCTTAGCTGCTCTGCGGCATGTGAGATCTTCCCAGACCAGGGCTTGAACCCATGTCCCCTGCATTGGCAAGCGGGTTCTTAACCACTGCGCCACCAGGGAAGTCCCTCACCAGCTGGTCTGAATTGTTTAGAGTGTTTGGCTATTACAAATAATTCTGCTAGGAACTTGCATACTCGGTAAGATTGGAATGCTGTCTGTTGGGACATGCTACATGCCCTGAACCAGCAACCAATCTAGACTGTTTCTCCCATAGCTGTACTACACAGGGTCCAATCTTGAAAATTAAAAAGTACTCTAAGTAAAACAGGGAATTTAACATGGTTACAGAGGTGATAGGAGGGATGAGAAGCTAAAGAGGGCACTGAGGCATCCCAGATGTTAGCAGAAGCCGGAATTCATTACCATGACTAGGCTGGAGGGATGAGTCCAGAGCCCAGGGTCATCCAGTGGACGCTGTAGCCATGGTCGGCTACTTAGGAAGAGCCGGAGCTACAGAGGAGACACAGCCGTTGCTGAGACTTCACCTGAGGGGCAGATGGGAAGAAATATCCTGCTTTTTACTAATCTAGCACCCACCAGTACCTTCTGCTAATCAAACTCATCTAGAAGCACCTGATACAGGAGATACATCCTGTGAGGCCGACTTCCCCTGCCCTGGGGGCAGAACAGGTGGGCGTAGAACAGGGAACGGGTCTGAGGCCAAGTGGGCCCAGGGTCAGCACCGTCCATCCACTTGTTGTTCCACATCCATTCTTTTCGCCCTTCTCTGATACATATATGTGACACTGAGATAATAATACTGTCCTTCTGCCTATCATGAATCAACGAATCATACAATGACACTCTCACCCTTTCCCCCCAAGAGCAAAAGTGACGTTCCACGAATCATGTTCACATTCCAAGTCAAGGATCTCTAGACAATGTGATGTTTTTTCTCATGATCTATGATCTATGAACTAAATTATAAAACAGAGCCTCACCAATGCTCCATATCAAAACAAAAAATAGGCAAGGAAAACTTGTTGAAACATAACAAAAGTATGCATAGCAGCTACACTTGTCTCTGTATATGCCATTTTCAGAACAGTGGAGACCTCCCCATATGGGCTGCATAAGAAATTCAGGGTCACAGCAATCCCACTACTGGGCATAAACCCTGAGAAAACCATAATTCAAAAAGAGTCATGCACCACAATGTTCATTGCAGCTCTATTTACAATAGCCAGGACATGGAAGCAACCTAAATGTCCATCAACAGATGAATGGATAAAGAAGATGTGGTACATATATACAATGGACTATTACTCAGCCACAAAAAGAAACGAAATTGAGTTATTTGTAGTGAGGTGGATGGACCTAGAGTCTGTCATACAGAGTGAAGTAAGTCAGAAAGAGAAAAACAAATACCGTATGCTAACACATATATATGGAATCTAAAAAAAAAAAAAAAAAAAAAAAGGTCATGAAGAACCTAGGGGTAAGACGGGAATAAAGACACAGACCTACTAGAGAATGGACTTGAGGATACGGGGAGGGGGAAGGGTAAGCAGGGACAAAGTAGAGAGAGTGGCATGGACATATATACCCTACCAAACGTAAAATAGATAGCTAGTGGGAAGCAGCCGCATAGCACAGGGAGATCAGCTCGTGCTTTGTGACCACCCAGAGGGGTGGGATAGGGAGGGTGGGAGGGAGGGAGACGCAAGAGGGAAGAGATATGGGGATATATGTATATATATAACTGATTCACTTTGTTATACAGCATAAACTAACGCACCATTGTAAAGCAATTATACTTCAATAAAGATGTTAAAAAAAAAAAAAGAAATTCAGGGTTAAATTCATCCCCCACAGCAATGCTTTGCTAACCGAGACCCTAATTTAGTCTTGAACACAACCACATATGCAAATAACATTTGCTCTTGGATATACAATCTAAGACCACTGTGTGTGCATCTCCCTTCTCTAATGAAAACCGTCTTCTGTAATTCTGAATGTCACAGTCATTCAAGAAAGGATTTTGACATTGCCAAGCAATATCAAGGACAGAAATTACTAAGAACTCTAAACAAAGGCAGGCATAACTCGCATAATAGGTGGTTTCAACAAAGACAAGTTTCTTGTGTTGGCAACACAAGAAAATCACATATTTAGGGAATGGTGCAAATGTTTAAATTTCACCAACATTTAAGGAAGGCTTTTGGTATTTTCGAGACATGTTCTTAAAAAATTTAACTTAATTAAAGGTTGGCACATCTAAAAGATAATATCTTGCACATTGCAAGGTTTTCTTGTACACTTAATAATCAAATAAGCACAAAGTTGTTGTTTATTTTTTTTAACAAACAATAACAACTTGATTCCAAAAGCTTCATCTATATGAGATCTCTGAATCAAAATGTCAAAATTCCTAACTCTCCTGGTGAAAGTCTCTGAATGTAACCTTACAAAGCTACGTGACCCTTTAAAAATAAAGTGTGTGTCTTCTTCTAATTATTTGAAAAGCACTTTAGGGAAACATTAAAGGATTGGCACAGAGAACAGTATAATGCAACGTCTTACCATACTAACCTAAACTACAGATAGCTCCTTGGCTCTATTGTATGTAATCAGTGTGCAAATGAACTTATGCTAAAAATAGCAGGAGGGTATGCTTTGTGGGTCCACCTCCATTTTCAGGATGAGGAGCAGCACATTTCAGAGCTTTTGCTCACCCAGTCCCATGTTAGCCTGTACTCTGGCCTCCACACTGAGTTCCGTACATGAACTGGTGACTCAGAGGAAGCAGGAGACTTTATTTAAAAATCCCAGCTTCGATGACTGAAGACACAGCATGGTGAGAGTTCTCAGACTCAGTTACATGTACCAGAAAGTACTTGGTCATTTAACCTCTTTGTTAAATAGTAAGTCAATCATTTGATCCAGTTTATATTCTATTGTTGTAGTGCAAGGTAAGTGATAGTCTATGCAGAACTCTTGACAGACGCCATGCTATGAACAGAACATATATCATGTTCACAGTTATATTAATTTCATATATGTTATGAAAAAATATAAAATCATATTATTTAGCCGTACTTGGGAATACAAGTCCTATAAATATACGTCTGAAGCAATATGCTTCTTCCTCTGCTGTCATGATTATTGAACTTTTCGTAAAAGTCTCTCACATTTGCTATACTTCTATGGTTTCTGTTCTATGTGAGCTCGCTGATGGATCACGAGGTGTGACTTCTGGGAGAAGGCTTTCCCGCATTCACCACATCCATAGGGCTTCTCTCCAGTGTGAGCCCTCCGATGTGTAATGAGGTGCGACTTCTGAGAGAAGGCCTTCCCACACTCACATCCATAAAGTTGTTCCCCCATGTGAATGGTCTGGTGCGTAGCAAGGTGTGACTTCTGTGAAAAGGCTTCGCCACACTCACTGCACTTAAAGGGTTTCTCCCCTGTGTGTGTTCTCCAATGGATGATGAGCCGTGACTTCTTGCTGTTGACTTTTCCACATTCATTACATTCATAGTATTCTAATCAAAAACAAATTTTTTCATGTTTGGTATAGAGGAATGATTTTTCATACCCATTAAACTTACCAGGTTTCTTCCTTCCATAATTTCCACTCTGAGTAAGCAAATCTAATGAATATTGCAAATGTTTTCCATTTGAAACATACTTATTAGGTTTTGCTTTAAAGGTTCAAGGTACATGCCTGATTGAACTGTTTTTCCACTCGCATTACTTTCACAGGCTTGTTCCAATCTTTTAAGCCTGTCTTGGGTTTCTTGGTGCCAAGCTTTGTAACGATCAACTTTCCAGAACTCTACAAAAAAGAACAATAAACATATTTTGTGAATCCTTTAATAACTGTGAACCAGATAAACTAGAACCATAGAAATAATAATGCACAACTATACGCTTTTGCTTGGAAATTAAAAAGTGCTCTCATGGGAACTGAGGTAGAAAACCAATAATAGATAAGGAAAAGGAAAAAAACGCTTTGACTAAATAGGGTATTAGAGGCCAAGATATAATAATCTGTCCTAGGCAAAGGTGGGGTTTCATTTGGGCACAATCAACTTTAAGACAAGGCAACAAAAGTTGCACTAAAAGTAGGGAATGATGACATCAAAGTTATTCCTTTGGTTACAGGCACAGAAGGAGTAAACTATCATAAAAGAAACCAAGAAGAGAATAGAAAAATGACCATGGGTTTTCAATAGCAATCTGAGGCATTTAACAATGTAAGGGAAAGAAAATAGGAGAGAATTAGAAAAGTGAGAGGCAAAAAATTGCAATTAATCCTGTATACATGAGAAAAGAAAAGGAATCTATCATCAGGATAAGGTTTGGGGTGCAGAGAGGGAAAATGAATGGACAAGGTCCTATGTGAGAAAGACAGGCCTAAGCCCCTAAGTATACATAAGTGGAGCACAGCTCACTAAAACTAAAGCAGAGAAGGACAGATTATCTTAATATGGATAAGTGATACACAGTATGATATCTGGATATCTGAGAAGCTCACATTAGTGGTCCTGAGTCACTTCCAAAGGTTTAGGGGCTTCGAGAATTCTCTTTTTACTTCAAAGGTAACCACCCTTCACTATCTTCGCCGTCTACTGAAAACTGGCATTTAAATTCCACTGTCTCACACTTGAGAGGTTATCAATCACTCACCTGAAAAGCTCTGACTTGGAGTATCCTCATCTATTGCCCGTGGCTGGTCTTGCTCCAATCTGAAGATCACATCTGGTTTGATAACCTGAAACCCTGCACATGGGAAATCACAGAGGACTTGAGTCTAATTTCTTGGGTTTCAGCTTCTAAAGAATAAACAAATGTTTAGTTCAAAGGCTGCACAATGAGGCCTTTAATTTGGGATGTGAGTGTACAAACACTGTTTGAAGACAAGAAAGGACTAAGATTTTCCCAATTCTTCAACTAAAGCCTAAATCATTAAACACTTCAAAGGCCACAGTTTTTAGCAAATGAATAGGAAAAGACAATTGACTGGGCAGGAACGTGTCCTTACCTAGCGACTCAAGGCTGCTCAAGTTCTCCAACATCACATTTCTGTACAAATTCTTTCGAGCAGAATCCAGAGCTGCCACTCCTCCCATGTGAAGTCCACAGCCACATCCTCAAATGACAATGACCCCTGAAAGGACATGTTTGCATTAAATCTGAAGAAACATATATTGGACAATAAACACAAGATGTAAAGAAACACTGTAGCAGGAACCACTGGTTGCCTTCAAAGGAGCCGTTTCCTCCTTCTTTCTTGCTAATAACCCCAATTATATTAGAGATGAAAATATGCCCTGTTCCCAGGAACGAATCCTAACGGTTCCAAGTCCGTCTTCTCCTATTTCCCTTTGTTCTTTTGTCTCTCTCACATCAGTTATATGATTATGTTCTGGCAATGGGATGTAAGGAATATGTGACGATGATCTGGAGGAAGCTTTTGCTTTTCTGATAAAAGAGACAGATATTGATAGTGCCCTCTGCCCCCATCCTGACCATCCTGACTGCTTTTAATACAGATGTTAGACTTGGAGCTGCAGCAACCATATTGAGCCATGAGGCAATATGTGTGAGCACAGAAAACCAGCTTGTGAAGTACAGCAGAGTGGAACCCTAGAAATAGCCGTAATCTCTTATGACACCAGTGAAGTGCTGTGCCAGCCCAGGGCTGTCTACTTCCAGGTGTCTTACAGGAGAAAATTAAATGGCCGTATTATTAAAGCTAGTATTATTTAGGTTTTCTGTTACTTGTAAATGAAAGCATTATTTATTTATTTATTTATTTATTTATTTATTTATTTATTTATTTATTTGACTGCATTGGGTCTTCGTTACTGCACATGGGCTTTCTCTTGTTGTGGCGAGCGGGGGCTACTCTTCTTTGCGGTGCGCGGGCTTCTCATTGTGGTGGCTTCTCTTGTTGCGGAGCACGGGCTCTAGGTGGGCGGGCTTCGTTAGTTGTGGCACGTGGGCTTCTAGAGTGCAGGCTCAGTAGCTGTGGCGCACGGGCTTAGTTGCTCCACGGCATGTGGGATCTTCCCGGACCAGGGATCGAACCTGTGTACCCTACATTGGCAGGCGGATTCTTAACCACTGTGCCACCAGAGAAGTCTGAAAGCATTCCTGACTGACATTTATTTAGACCATTCTTATCAGGATTCACTATATAGGCTCTCTACCATAGACTTAGTCTTGCATTGCACTTTATTTGAGAAACAAAAATCTTTTAAAATTCCTATTATAATTTAAGTGATTTAAATAAGATAGAATGATCTAAGATATGTTTATTCATCAGTAAATGTGTCAGGTACGACTCTAGGTACTGTCAACATAAAGACAAATAAAACACATCCTGACCTCAGAGAGCTTTCAATCTTGTACAGCAAGGCAAATTTATACAAAGGCTATGATAGAAGAATATGGGTGGTATAATTAAAACTACAATAAGGTATCATTTACACCTACTAGATTGCTGAAAATTTAAAACTTGACAATATCAAGAGTTGGTAAGGATGTGGATGAAAGGAAACTAGTACAGTGCTGGTGAGATACAAAGTCTTTGTACAACAATTTAGCATTATCTTATAAAGGTAAACATTCACAATTCCTGTGACCCAGCAGTTCTGTTCTCTAAGCTTATACCTTAGAGTGGGGTTTACAAACTACAATCTGTGGCCAAGTCCAGCTAGGTGCTCACTTTTTAATTAATTAATTATTTATTTATTTTATTTATTTTTGGCTGTACCATGTGGCTTGTGGCATCTTAGTTTCCCCACCAGGGACTGAAACTGGGCCCTGGCAGTGAAAGCGCCACATCTTAACTACTGGACCGCCAGGGAATTCCCTCAGTGCTTATTTCTTAAAATAAAGTTTATTGAAGGACAGCCTACACCCATTTGTTTATGTACTGTCCCTGACTGCCCTCACACTACAGTGGCAGAGTTGGGTAGTTGCTATAGGAAACGTACGGCCTAAAAAGCTTAAAATATTCACTACCTGGTCCTTAGGAAAAGTAGCTATCCCGCCCTAGAGACTTTCTTGCACGTGTGTACCAGCCAACAAATATAATCCTTTTCAGAGCATCAGTGTTTAAAACAGCAAATTTGAAATAGCTCAAACATCTAATGGCAAGAAAGTAGATAATTACATAGTCAATGGATTAGACAAGACTGAAAATGCATGGATTACAGCTCTATGCAAGAACATGGATGAAACTTAAAGACACATTTGTAAAAGCATTTCTTACTCTGAGAATTTATAGTCACAGATCTTCCTTCACACAGATTTGTGGTTCCAATATATACTACCTGCAAGGTCCAGGAACTTCTAAGCTAAGAGATAAACAAAAAAGTGGTCCCTGACCAGTAATTCCTCTGTTGGGCAACTTAGTAGAAGCAAAACAAATTATTTCTTAAGGGACATACTCCAACCCAGGCTGCACAAGACTGTAACAGATAAACATGAGATCTTACTCCAAAATATAAACCACATGCGGAAATACTCCACCACAAGCCAGAATCAGCAGAAATAATAAAAAGTAGAATTTAACTTCTAAAAACTTGAGAAAATAGAATACTGGACATAAACTATATAACAGGGATGTTAAAACCACCAAAGTCACATTAAAAGGAATAAAAACATAAGAAAGAAACAAGACAATATTTTAAAAGGCCAGTAAATTTAAGAAACAGTAACAACAGCAACAAAAGAGAAATGCCAGAAATGAGAACTACAGTCACTAAAACTGAAAAAGCCAATGGAGGGTTAAATGGCAGATCAGATACATGAATAAAACAGACCCAAAGAATGTACAGAGAATGCAGCATAGAGGTTGGGAATATGAACTAGCAGATATTGGGCACAGAGACAAAATGAGACAGTGCAATATCCACCTCAAAAGGAATTCCCAAAGAAAAAAGAGACTGGGAAAGAGGAAATATTCCAAGGTAAAACAACTGAGAAGTGATGAAAGACATGAATTTCAGGAATCATAACATTTCAACAAAAGGATAAAGGCATGATATCCCACAGGAAGTTAAAGAGAAAGATATATTACCCATAAAACAATGACAATTAAACCGACAGATTTCTTAACAGCAATATTAGAAGCCATAAGACGGTAAAACAATTTCTTTAAAGCACTGAGAGAAAATGACTGTCAACTGAGAATTTTATACCTATCCAAAGAGTCATCTAAGATTGGAGACAGAATTAACACGTAGAAAGATACAAAAGGCCCTTGCTCCCATGAACCTGTACACTAATTATACTTTTCTATAGGGCCAGCGGAGACATATGGATACAAGGATGTTTTGAGGAATTCAGTTTCCGAGAGAAGCAAGCTCTCTATAGGTTACCAGAAAACTGTGGCAGATTCTATACTTGGGGACAGGTGTCTGTTCTGGATATGGTCAGTCAGAGGAGAAGGTGCCATAAGCCAGAGGGACTTAACAAGAATGAGGAGAAATTAACCAAGTTTAGACATGGGTGAGGACTGATGGGAAAACCTGGAATCTGGAAGAGTCCCTAACAGGAATAAATTGTTTAGCCCAACAGTTTTTCATGGCACTCTTCCGGAATTTTGCCAAGAAAGTGCAGAGGTAAAAGAGTGGTGTTTCAGGGGTCCCCAAGGCCACCCGCACACTCAGTAATTCACTAGAGGGGCTCGCAAGACTTGGCACAGTTGTGCTCATGGCTAAGGTGGCTTATAGCAACACGGCAGGGACGCAGAGCAGATCAGTGAGGAAAGAGAAAGAGGCAGGTGCTGGAGGAGTCCGTGTGCGCGGTACCTGTGCTCTCTCCCTCCGATGAGGGGCCACACAGAGCACACTCCACCCCAGCAAAGAGAATGCAGCAACTTTTGTTTGATGTTTCTGCCCAGGAAAGACCAGTAGAGACTCAGCACGCAAGATGTGTCATGGAGGCTGGTCACACAGCAGCTTCCAAAAGGAAAGCAGGTGTCCACCATACACTACGCTGTTTATACAGTACAGGCAGACCTCGTTTTATTGTGCTTTGCTTTACAGCCCCTCACAGATACTGTGTTTTTCACAAATTGAAGCTTTGTGGCAACACTGTATCGTGCAAGTCTACTGGTGCCATTTTTCCAACAGCATTTGCTCACATTGGGTCTCTGTGTCACATTTTGGTAATTCTCGCAATGTTTCAAACTTTGTCATTATTATTATATTTGTTATGGTGATCTTTGATCAGTGATGTTTGATGTGATTATTGCAAAAAAATTACGATTTGCTGAAGGCTCAGATGATGGCTGGCATTTTTTGGCAATAAAGGATTTCTAAATTAAAGTATGTACATTGTTTTTTTAGACATAATGCCATTGCACACTTAATAGACTACAGTAGAGAGTAAACATAACTTTCATACGCACTGGAAACCAAAAAATTCGTGTTTTAGGCCCACTTCACTGCAATGCTTGCCATAGTGAGGTGGTCTGGAACCTCGGAGAAGGCCTCTGTGGGCCCACTGGCACCCCTTTATCAGTCAGGGAGCCTGTCACGGCAGTGCAGCGAACTCTCCACAAGCTGACTTGCCAGAGGCCTGCCTTGCAAACACCCTTTCAAAGACAGCAGCCTCAGGCCTACTATGTTATTAACCTTTTTGTTTTTTTCAACAGGTGGAAAGAGAAAATTTGCACAGTCCTGCATATTTTTGCAATGTTTGGATTCCAAGAGTCTTCCACAGTTGAATACACAGGTGAACCAAAATTAACTGAAACTACAGTCCAACTCCCTCTCAGTTCAAATACTGAAAAGATCAAAAGGCAGTGTAAGTGGAAGCAGCTATGGGTGGGCTAATCATAGGTGAACCTAAGCTAATTTAAATTGTGAACTCACTGTAATTCAACTCAACTCTAGAAAAAACCTGAACGATAAACCTCCACTCTAATTTCTAAAGGAAAGAGTTTGTACGCTCTGGAAAATGAATAAAACAAAAAATGGCACATTAGGGACTTCCCTGGTGGCGCGGTGGTTAAGAATCCACCTGCCAATGCAGGGGACACGGGTTTGAGCCCTGGCCCGGGAAGATCCCACATGCCGTGGAGCAACTAAGCCGTGCGCCATAACCACTGAGCCTGTGCTCTAGAGCCCGTGAGCCACAACTACTGAGCCCACGTGCCACAACTACTGAAGCCCGTGTGCCTAGAGCCTGTGCTCTGCAACAAGAGAAGCCACTGCAATCAGAAGCCCACACACTGCAACGAAGAGTAGCCCCTGCTCACTGCAACTAGGGAAAGTACGCACATAGCAACAAAGACCCAAGGCAGCCAAAAATAATTAATTAATTAATTTAAAAATGGCACATTAGTTTCCACTGTTTTTTATTTGCAATGTCTAGAATGTAATAAAATATAGATATATACCAAGAAGTAGAGAAATGTAACCAATAATTAAGGCCACAAAAAGTAAAACTGGCCTATAGAAGCAGAACAACAGATGAGCAAGTTATCTGAATTAACAAAGGAGAATTATAAAATAACAATTATGAATATATTAAAGAATTTAGAGAAAACATGAATATTATAGGGTTAAGGGATGGAATATTTCAGGAAAGAAAAGGAAATGATTTTTTTTAAAGAACCAAATGGAAACTCTAGACTGAAAAATAGCTGATATAAAATATTTATTGAATGGACTTACCAGCAGATTTGACATTACAAAGGAAAGGATTCATGACCTTGAAAACTGGTTAATAAAAACTATACAATCTAAAGTATAAAAAATTGGAAAAAAATTGTAGAGCATCAGTGACCTGTAGGACAACATCAAAAAATCTTAAATACTTGTAATTGGAGGGTCATAAAAGAGGAAAGAAAATAGGGCAGAAAAAATATTTGAGCAAATAATGGTTGAAAATGTTCCAAATTTGATGAAAAACACCATCCCACAGACACAAGAAGCTCAGAGTATCCCAAGCAGGATACACATAAAGAAAACCACAGCAAGGCCCATCACAGCCAAACTGCTGAAAACCAAAGATAAAGAGAAAATCTTTAAATCAGCCAAAGAATAAAAGACACATGACAGGGACTTCCCTGGTGGCGCAGTGGTTAAGAATCCGCCTGCCAATGCAGAGGACACAGGTTCAATCCCTGGTCTGGGAAGATCCCACATGCTGCAGGGCAACTAAGCCTGTGTGTCACAACTACTGAGCCTGCGCTCTAGAGCCCACGAGCCACAACTACTGAGCCAGCGTGCCACAACTACTGAAGCCTGTGTGCCTAGAGCCCGTGCTCCGCAATAAGAGAAGCCACCACAATGAGAAGGCTGTGTACCGCAACGAAGAGTAGCCCCGCTCGCTGCAACTAGAGAAAGCCTGCGTGCAGCAACGAAGACCCAACGCAGCCAAAAAATAAATAAATAAATTTATCAAAAAAAATAAATTAGACTGTGGTTGCACAAGTAGATGACTGCAGAACCCTCTAAAGTTACTAAAAAATATTAAATTGTTCACTTTAAATGGGTGAATTGTATGAAACCACAATTGAGGAATAAATAAATAAGTTACTCTCCTGGGACTTGGTCATTTTTTGCTACTCTTGGGAAAGGGCCAGCAAATCTAGGCTCTGCCCTATCATGTGAATCTTCTGGACTCTGTCTTAATGCTCAAGTTAAAGGGCTATGGCCAGGACTCTTCACCAAGGGTGAATCCTTGGTCCTGGGTGTCCTCCATCTCACATAAGCCGATTAGTTCATGGAAACTGGAATCTGTTGAATCAGTAGCAAATTAAATTCTGTTTAGTTGAGGCATACTCTTTGGCATCTAAACTCCCTATCTTGCTGGAAACTGACCTTCATTCAAAGCTCAGACTCGGTTTTCTATAGACTCTAAACAGAGCTAACAAGGACTAGAGTATGCAGAGGGTACCCCACAGCATTAATAGCAGTGCCTTTTATTTTTTTAATTTTTGGCTGCATTGGGTCTTCGTTGCTGAGAGCAGGCTTTCTCTAGTTGCGTCGAGCGGGGGCTACTCTTCGTTGCGGTGGGCGGGCTTCTCATTGTGGTGGCTTCTCTTGTTGCAAAGCATGGGCTCTAGGTGCATGGGCTTCAGTAGTTGTGGCATGCGGGCTCAGTAGTTGTGGTGCACGGGCTTATTTGCTCCACGGCCTGTGGGATCTTCCTGGACCAGGGCTCGAACCCGTGTCCCCTGCATTGGCAGGCGGATTCTTAACCACTGCACCACCAGGGAAGTCCCAGTAGCAGTGTTTAACCCAAGAGCTCTGCAAAATCTCCAAAAAGCCCTGTGAATTCCACGATCATCTGTGAGACTTAACAGGTCCTCTACAAATATCTCAAGACCCCTTGGTACAAAACATTTAATTAGGTGCTTGGGAGTGAACATGTTTCAGGCAAAGAACATGAGATATGGAATAAAACAAATAAGGTTCAGTCTGAGCTTTGTCTCTTGCTGGCCATGTGACTTTAAGCAAGGCACTTCACTTCACCGAGCCTGGTGTGTTTTGTTTTGTTTTAAATGGTGATGGAAACACAGACCACGTGGGATGCTTATAAGAATTAAAGGTGATATGGACACGAAAGTGCCTACTAAGGACCCTTAAGATAAGAAGTGGAAAACAGAATGATTACGAGAAGGGTTTCTGGAGCTTGAATGTGTACATCAGAATCTTGTCTTTGCCTTGGAGTCCCCATCAACTCTTTAGCTTGAAGGGGCCCACATTCCCTTCTTTCTGTGCTGGAGGGGATTCGGGCCCTCTGGCCTGGCCTATCCTTACGTGGGAGCAAGAGAAGAAGCACGGTCCAAACACAGGACTGCACGTGGGTGGAGGGAGGGGTGAGCGCAAGTGTGCATGGTCTCTGAAAGGCTGCCTCTGAATTCCAGAACCCTTATCTCACACAAGCTTCCACAGCACAGCACTCTGGAAGGTCAGAAGAATGTGATTTTCTTCACAAGGGTGGGTGGCCTGGAAAATTGGGCATTATTCCATCATTCTCTCTGAAAGTAAGTAAGTGAGGAAGAGAGACAATGAATGTGTGTGTGCAACATATAGCAAATGGGAAAGGAGAACATCAATTTCACTTTTAAAGGCATGAATAAAAGAGGAAATTGAATCCAACAGTTCATTAAGTGAATAATTTGCATCAGTTTCTCCTCAAAATACAACAGAGTTCATTTTAACCTCATAATGTTCTTGAGTGTTCTAAATTAGTTAATACGTGTAAAAAGCTTAGAATTGAGACTGGCACACAAACATTTTATAAATGCTAGTTAGTGCTCTTATTATTGCATGATATGATTATAGAAAAATCAGAAAATACATGTAAGCTAAGTAAAGAAACAATCACCCATAATCCCGCTACTTCAAGGTAAGTAGTTTCTCAAAGGGTGGTAGAAACAAAAACGTGATCTTATAGTCTTTCTAACTTTGTGAACTGGCTTTAATGCTATATAGTGAAAACATATTTTTATATACATTTTTTTTTTCAGACCAATAAATATACTCATAGACCTGTTGTTTTGGCCTATCAGAGGCCACCCAATCAGTCTCAGTCACTAACCCCCAAATGATACCTAACCCCTCACCCTGCACCCCTGCCATGCATTACCTCCCCAGGTCCCCCAGCCATCGACTCCCAGAAGGTCTCCCTAAACCTGAGCTGCCGAGGCCCTTCAGTGATTCACGCCCACAGGCTCCCCCCACCCCTTTCTCCATAGTCCATTCACTAGCCCCCAGACCAACCAACACGTGATATCCAGGTGTCCCATGTCTCCAATCACTGATTCCGAGGCCACCCAATCATTACCCTCAAAGACCCCTCACTCAATCCCACCCCCTGGGCAAACAGTCGTAAGGCCCTCATCACTTACTCCACCAAGGCCGCCCCCAACAAGCCCTGCGACTCCCACTCAGACCCACGTGGCCCATCCCGGCCCTCCCACAGCCCTACCTCTTACACCAACAGCTCCCATCACCGACTCTCAAAATCATCCACCCCCACAGGCTTCTTCATGTTTTTGTAAAAATTATTTGTTTATTTATTTGTTTGTTATTATTATTATTATTTGGCTGCATCAGGTCTTAGTTGCAGCATGCGGGATCCTCTTTGAGGCACGCGGGATCTTTCACTGTGGCGCTCGGGCTTCTCTCTAGTTGTGGCGTGTGGGCTTAGTTGCCCTGCGGCATGTGGGATCTTGGTTCCCCGACCAGGGATGGAACCCGCGTCCCCTGCACTGGAAGGCGGATTCTTTACCACTGGACCGCCAGGCAAGTCCCCCCACAGGCTTCTTAATGATTCATCCTATTGTCCCCACGGACTGTCTCCCCAGTTGTGCAAATCCACTCCGTCCCCAGTCATCCTCATAGCTCAAAATTACGGGCCGAGGTCTACCAGCCTCTGCCTTCCATCCCAGGAAACCAAACTATTTCCCCCACAGCTGCCCAATCACTTCCTCTGATGACTGAGAGCCAACCTCCTCTCTCACTCAGCCAGGTAAGGCTCCCCAGTCAGTCATCCACTGATCGTAAACTGACACAGCTTCCTCCAGGAGCCTATAATTTACACGCACCGCACTCCCCCGCCCCATCACTGACCCCCATAGGGCCCCCAAGCCACTCGTCCCTACGGCACAGTGATAAGCTACTGAGAAAAATTCTCCCTCCAACGAGATCCGGTCTCCCCATTCACAGAACTCTCACAAACCCCAGCCATCCCCAAACCATACAGAACCCCAATCATTCACCCCACGAACATTAAACGTCATGGTTCCTCCAAACAGCAAGTTCGTCACCCTCTGCCGACCCCAGCAGGCACCCAGTTTCTGCTCTCCACACAGGCCGCCGTCACCGACCTCCGGAAGGCACCCCAGGTCCAGGCTCCGCATCACTGACGCCTTCAGACCGACTCAGGTAACCTTCAAGCACCAGTGCCGCGCGCCCCACATCATGTATCCCTGCAGCTGTCCAGTCACTGTCTGCGGACCCACGGATCCCCACACGCCGGCCCTCGCACGTCCGCAATCACTTAAAGCCCCTTCCCCACGCCAGCTCGCCCCAATCACCCACCCCCGCGGCCCCGGTACTCGCCTCCCCAAGCCCGCACGGCGCCCGACGCAGCTGCCACGCTTCAGGCCCGCGACCTGCGACCCCAAGGGCCGAATCACCCAGTCTCCGCAGTCCTCAGCCACTCACCCCAAGAACCCCCGGTTCCGACCCTCACTGGCCGCCTCACTCGGCCGCACGGCTGTGCTGCGGACCCGCAGCGGGACCCCGGCAAACGCGGACACCGCCCCACACACCTGACCCCTCCCCCGGGGCGCGACGCTGACGCCGCAGGGCCGCGCAAGTGTCCGCGCAGAACTACATTTCCCAGAGGGCTCCGCGGCGCATCTGACAGGGAGCTTCCACCGCCTCCTCTTCGCGGGTGGGCGGGCTGCGAGGATGGGCGTCTGGACCGGGCGTCAGCCCTCCTGTGGCGGAGCTGACCTGAAGCCCAGAGAGTGACGGTGGTGGGGGGAAACTAAGAGGAAACACCCTCTTAAGTGTATTGTTGCAAGAATTTTAGATCACATAGTGCAGAGTGGAGTATCCCACTACTTTAACAGTAAAACGTGGAAATAAATGAATTAGGCAGTAAGACATTGGGAAGAAATAAAATAGACGGCTGGGAAGCAGAAGAAATAAATGTGTGAAAGAAAGATATTGCCTGCCATAACAGTAAACAAAGGATGTTGCAGCCATTAAGCCATCACTTTACGCCGGACTGTGAGCCCTGAGGGAACTCAGGCTAGCAACAGGATGCCCCCCATCTAGCAGTCACCTGCTGCAGCCACCCCTCACCCCTGACAGTGCACTCGGAGGGCACTCAGGATGGGAAAACACAGGACACTGGCCCCAGAGAGCTGAGGTGCACGTCAAAGGAATGACTTCAGTGAGCCCAGACTCTTGCATCTTCTCATATGTAGAAAAGCACTAAATCCCTTAACTTGAGGTATCTGGTTTTCTTTAATTAACAGTAATCTTTTGATGTTCCAACTACCTGGTCTTTGTTGCAAAAACTCCTATGTATCCTGGTGCCCCCCACCTCGCCTTTTCAGAGCAGTCTCTCACAGTTATCTGACATGCTGTGTCTTGGGCTTGAAGTCTTCAGAATGTCCACCAAATAAAAGATAACTCTCAACTTTTAGGTTGTGCATTTTTTTCAGTCGACGATGCAGCACATAAATCAGTCCTTATGTATCACATAAATCTAGTTCTTTGAAAATTTAGCAGCAACATGGATGGACCTAGAGATTATCATTCTAGGTGAAGTAGTCAGACAGAGAAAGACAAACATCATATATCACTCATATGTGGAACCTAAAAAATGATACAAATGAACTTGTTTACAAAACAGAAACAGACTCACAGACATAGAAAACAAACTTATGGTTATCAAAGGGGAAAGGTGGGGGGGAGGGATAAACTAGGAGTTTGGGATTAAAATATACACATTACTATATATAAAATAGATAAACAACAAGGACTTCAATTAAAAAAAACCACTGTAGGGGGCTTCCCTGGTGGTGCAGTGGTTGAGAATCTGCCTGCCAATGCAGGGGACATGAGTTCGAGCCCTGGTCTGGGAAGATCCCACATGCCGTGGAGCAGCTGGGCCTGTGAGCCACAATTGCTGAGCCTGCGTGTCTGGAGCCTGTGCTCCACAACAAGAGAGGCCGCGATAGTGAGAGGCCCACGCACCGTGATGAAGAGTGGCCCCCGCTTGCTGCAACTAGAGAAAGCCCTCGTACAGAAACGAAGACCCAACACAGCCATAAATTAAAACAAACAAACAAACAAACAAACAAACCACGGTAAATCAACTACTTCAACGAAAAAAATCTTTTTCATTGAAGTATAGTTGATTTACAATGGTGTGTTATTTTCAGGTGTACAGCAAAGTGGTTATTTTCCCATATAGGTTATTACAAAATACTGAATATAGTTCCCTATGCTATACAGTAGGACCTTGTTGTTTTATCCATTTTATATATAATAGTTTGCATCTGCTAACCCCAAACTCCCACTCCATCCCTCCCTCCACCTCCTCCTTGGCAACCACAAGTCTGTTCTCTATGTCTGTGAGTCTGTTTCTGTTTCGTAGATAAGTTTATTTGTGTCTCTTTTTTTTTACTTTCACTATTTATTTATTTATATTTTTATTTAAAAAATTTTTGGCCACGCCACGTGGCATGTGGGACCTTAGTTCCCCGACTAGGGATTGAACCCATGCCCCCTGCAGTGGAAGCACAGAGTCTTAACCACTGGACCACCAGGGAGGTCCCTGTGTCATATTTTAGATTCCACATATAAGTGATATCATATGATATTTGTCTTTCTCTGTCTGACTTCACTCAGTATGATAATCTCCAGGGCCACCCATGTTGCTGCAAATGGAATTATCTCATTCTTTTTTATGGCTGAGTAATATTCCACTGTATATATGTACCACATCTTCTTTATCCATTCATCTATCGATGGACATTTAGGTTGTTTTCATGTCTTGACTACTGTAAATAGTGTTGCAGTGAACATTGGGGTGTATGTATCTTTTTGAATTATGGTTTTCTCCAGAGCCCAGAAATGTTGCAGGAAGGCAGACCACTTCCAGGGCCGGGGAGTGGGCTCTTTTCTAACACTTGGAAATGAATTGTCCGAGCAGACACACATGCTGACAAAGCAAAAGACTTTGTTGGGAAGGGGCCCTCTGGGCAGAGAGCAGCAGGGTAAGGTAACCGAGGAGAACTGCTCTGCCGTGTGGCTCACGGTCTCAGGTTTTATGGTGATGGGGTTAGTTTCTGGGTTGTCTCTGGCCAGTCATCTTGCTTGGCCCATATTTGGTCTGACTCTGGGTCCTTTCTGGCGGTGCGCACATCTCTCAGCCAAGGTGGATTCCAGTGCAAAGGATTCTGGGAGGTTGGTAGGACAGAATTATGGGCTGGTGTCTCCTCCCTCTTTCTGGCCCCTCCTGAATTCTCCCGGTTAGTTTTCGGTGGCAGCACCATGTTCCTTATTGGGACATCCCGTTGTGAGAAAACTCATGCAAGTGGTTACCATCATGCCTGGCCAAGGCAGGTGGTTTTGGTCAACAGTTTCCTAACAGCAGTGGGATTGCAGGATCATATGGTAGCTCTATTTTTAGTTTTTTAAGGAACCTCCATACTGTTTTCTATAATGGCTGCACCAATTTACATTCACAACAACAGAATGGAAGGGATCCCTTTTCTCCACACCCTCTCCAGCATTTATTATTTACATTTATTATTTACTCTTTGATGATGGCCATTTTGACTGGTGTGAGGTGATACCTCACTGTAGTTTTGATTTACATTTCTCTAATAATTAGAGATGTCGAGCATCTTTTCATGTGCATTTTGGCCATCTTCTTTGGATCAATACAAATTTTTTTAAAAAGAAAATTTATATAGGTAAATCATTACTAATCCAAATTAAGAAAAAGGTGAAAAGTGCACAGGTATGCAAAACTGGGAATGAGAATGTGGAAATAACCACAGAAAAATAAAAGATTGGGAGCACAATACTTTGCCTGATTCTATACTGATTTTGAAATTACCATGGAATGAATTATTTCCAAGGAATATTTAGATAACCATAATTAAGTTAAAAGATAGAAAACCTTGGGCTTCCCTGGTGGCGCAGTGGTTGAGAATCTGCCTGCCAAAGCAGGGGACACGGGTTCGAGCCCTGGTCTGGGAAGATCCCACATGCCACGTAGCAACTAGGTCCGTGAGCCACAACTACTGAGCCTGCGCGTCTGGAGCCTGTGCTCCACAACAAGAGAGGCCGCGATAGTGAAGAGGCCCGCGCACCGCGATGAAGAGTGGCCCCCGCTTGCCGCAACTAGAGGAAGCCCTCGCACAGAAACGAAGACCCAACACAGCCAAAAATAAATATAAAAATAAATAAATAAATAAATAAAAGATTACTATTAAAAAAAAATAGAAAACCTTGCAGAGCAATAACCTTTGGTAAAATGGAAAAATTTTCAGTCATACTCATTGGAAAGCACCAGGTTGACACATTTCAAATGCTGAATTTTTTCAAATCTTTAAATGGTAAGGAATAAACGGTTGCAGTGAATGTAGAATGGAAAGTCTCCCTCTTCATATTACAGAAACAGGATAACTTGGATGTAATGCTACAAAGGTAGCATTAAAAAAAAAAAACTAGAAATCACCTATATATATTGATGCAAAAATAAGAGCTTGACAAATTGGAGTATTCATTTAAAATATACCATGACCTAATGGGGTCCATGCCAGGGATTCAAGAATTCTACAAAATTAAGAAAACTATTAATAAATTCACCATATTAACATATCAAGCGTGAAAAACATATGATCATTTATATAGACAGTTAAATAAGCATTTGATAAATTTGAATGTCCATCTACATTTTTAAACCCTTAAAATTGGAAGGCTTATATATCAGCCTAACATGATAAAAAATACATATTAATCATGTAGTTGGAGGGGGTCATAAGAATTCCCATTAAAATCAGGAATAAGCCACCATTACCATTATTTGTTTTTCTATTTAATTTGTAAACATTTTAAAATCCACAAAAGTATGGAGGCTAATGCACAGACACTCAGGTATCTATCACCCCCAAATTATTAAGAATTGTATTAGTTCATATTTGCTTTTAAATATTTTAATAAAAGAAATAAAACACTGTTATCAGCTATTCATTAGCCCCAATACATCAGTCCCACTCCCTTTAGCCGTCCCTCCCAGCCCAAGGAAAGACGGCTCTAATTCATCCTGTGTCTTTCTACTCAGAGCATCTATAGCTTTACTACACAGACTACATGCAGTGATGTTGTCTTAATCCATTTGGACTGCTCTAACAAAATACCGTGGACTGGTGGCTTATAGACAACAGAAATATATTCCTCACAGTTCTGGAGGATGGGAAGACCAAGATCAAGGCACCAGCAGATTCAGTGTCTCCTTGGGGCCCCAGTGCTGGTTCACAGACAGCCATCTTTTCTCTGTGCCCTCACATGGCAGAAAGGGCAAGGGAGATCCCTGGGGCCTCTCTATAAGGGCACCAATTGCATTCACGAGGGCTCCCCCTCATGATCTGATCGCCTTCCAAAGGCCCCCACCTCCAAACACCATCACACTGAGGAGTAGGTTTCAACTTATGAATTTCGAGGGGACACATCAGTCAGTCTACAGCAGATATTTTGTTTTATTTTATTTATTTTTTGTTTTATTTTTAATTCATATGAATGATAGGTAAGATGTAACATTGTTTTAATTCCTTTTTTAAAAAACTCAACATTAGGTTTTGCCTATATGGATGAATATAGGTACGGCTCATTCATTTAAACTATGGTATAGTGTTCAATTTTATGAATACACCATAATTTATGCTGATTGTTAGATATTTGGTGCTTTTTGTTTGTTTTTAGTTTTTAATTTTGTTTGGTTTTACTATTCCTAGCCTAATCAGCCTAGGGACTTTATCCCTCACCAGGTACAGATCTGTAGTTCAACAACGTTCAATTTATTGACTCATTGCAATGAGGGAAGGTAAACGCCTGAGAAAGCATGGGTCATCAGTCCAAACAAAGGAAGAGATCAATAATTAAAGTATTTAGGTGAAAGGTAAATTTGGGTGAAATTTACATGAAGCAGTGTTTTGACAGCACAACAAGGCTGTGTGTAAAGGGAACAATATCAGGTCCAGAATGCCAAGTGGGCCCAGGGTCTGGTTTCCTAAGAAACTACAAAGATAAGATGACTGTGGAAGTCTGTGTCCGGACACCCCTTATCTGAAGCTCTGCCCCTGGGTTGGAAAAGAGGTTGCTTCTCTGGGTCAAAGTCATTTAGGTCCCCCAGGCAAGAGTGAGATATTTTATTTTTACTGATATACTTTCAAAGGGCACAGTTTACGATGGTTTATGATTTGAGAGATAAAGTTTTCTCGGTAAGGAAGAAAGCAGCAATCACTCTAAGAGGGCTACTTGATGAAAATTTACAGCTTGTCCTAGGGAGAAACATTGCTTCCTGTTAACTTTGCAGGTGCCTTAATTTACATCTGTCCTTCCAGCCTAATGAGGGGCAGGGTTTACTTTCTTGATCCAAAGTAATTTTTACTTTTGCAACTGATTCAGCATTACTTCAAGGAACAATCTTACACATATTTCCTTGTCCTCCTGTGGACGTGTATCTACCAGTAATGGATGAGGGCTCCCATTACTCCCCTATTCACATGTTGTGTGAAGAGCTTTTGCCCGTTTAGTTTTCTGACTTTTGCTTATAGATTTACAAGAGGTCTCTATTTAATATATTCTGGATACTAATTCCGTGTAATTATTGTTAAGTTCCTTCTGACGTGATGCTAGTCTTTCTATTTTGCTTATGGTGATTTTTTTGTTGTACAGAAAATTTGAATTTTAATATATTTAAATTTGTTACTCACTTTTTATTGTGAACAATACTTTTTCTGACTTGCACGGGAAATTCTTCTCAAGAGTGTTGAATAGAAGCAGTGCTACCAGGCAGATTTGATTTTTTCCTGACTGGAAAGGCTATATCTTAGAATGGTATGTATTGCAAGCTTTTAGTACAAATACCTTTTCAGGTTAAGGAAGTTCCTTTCTACTCCTACTTTGAAAAATAATTTTCTTTCCTTTTCATTTTTTAACATTGAATATCAAAAGTTTTAGGATGTTATTTTCTGCATCTATTGAGAGGATCAAACAGTTTTTGTCTATTTTATAATTTGTTGATTTGGTGACTTCTGTTAAAAGATTTCCTAATGTCCAGTTGCCTATGTAGTACTGGGATAAACCCAAATGATCAAATGTAAGTCCATAAAAATATGTTTATTGTGTACATATAAAAACACATATTTATAGATACATGTATATTGCCTGAGTCACTTTTGTTCACATTTAATTGAGGATTTAAAAATCTATATCCATGAGTAAGATCAACTTGTAAAATTCTTTTTTTTTTTGGCCCATGTTCAGTTTTGGGTTTTTTTTTTTTTATTAATAGGCCATTTTTTTTAGAGCAGTGTCAGTTTTACCTAAAAATGGATTGTAAAGTACAGAGAGT
The DNA here is from genome assembly GCF_009873245.2 of Balaenoptera musculus. Classification (NCBI taxonomy): domain Eukaryota; kingdom Metazoa; phylum Chordata; class Mammalia; order Artiodactyla; family Balaenopteridae; genus Balaenoptera; species Balaenoptera musculus. The sequence continues at coordinate 298,065 of NC_045798.1, read as the reverse complement.
TCCCTTATACTCCATTCCCCCATCTGCAGACAGTTTTCCCTATATTTACATCTTATATTACTGGGGTATATTCGTTACAATTGATGCACTAATATTGATACATTATGATTATTATTAAAGTCCATAGTTTACACCAGGGTTCACTTTTTGTGTTCTACATTCCCCGAGTTTTGACAAAGTTGTATCCACCACTACAGTATCATGATTATTTTACTGCCCTAAAAATCTCCCATGCTCCACCTATTTGCACCTCTCTCCATAACTAGAACCGCCCCCCCAAGTCTCAGCAACCACTGATCTTTTTACTGTCTCCACAGTTTCACCTTTTCTAGAGTGTCATATAGTTGAAACCATATAGTTGAAATCATATGGTAGCCTTTTGACATTGGCTTCTTTCACTTAGCAATGTGCTTTCAAGATTCCTCCATGTCTTTTTACAGCTCATTTAAAAATTTCTGAATAATATTCCATTATATGGATGCACACAGTTTGTTTATATATTTACCAGTTGAAAGACATCTCGATTGCTTCCAAGTTTCAGTACTCATGAAAAAAGCTGCTATAAATATTCATGTGTAGGTTTTCATGTGGATATGAAATATTCATGAAATTTCATTTGGACATATTTATTTGGATAAATACCAAGGGGCATGATTTCTAGATTACATGGTAAGAGCATGTTTAATTTTGTTAAAAAATATGCCAAACTGTCTTCCAAAGTGGCTGTACCATTTTGCATCCCCACCAGCAATGAGTGAGAGTTCCTGTTGCTCCTCATCCTTGCCAGCATTTGGTGTTCACTGTGTTTTGGATTTTAGCCATTCTATATGTACCTGGTGGTATCTCATTGTTGTTTTCATTTGCACTTCCTTAGTGACGTATGATACTGAGCAGCTTTTCATATGCTTATTTGCCATCTCTATGTCATCTTTGGTGAGGTGTCTGTTCAGGTCTCTTGCCCATTTTTAAATTGGGTTGAGTATTAGAGAAACAGAGAAACAGAGAAACAGAACCAATAAGATGTATCTAGATCTATCTCCCTGTACATATTTTTGTTTGTTATTGGGTCATTTGACGAAACCTGAACATGGACAATAGATTAACAGAATTGTATCACTATTAAAAGTTGATAACTCTAAGGGGATTATGTAAGAAAATATCCTTTTCTTAGGAAATACACATTGAAGTATCTAAGGGTAAAGGTATATTTATGCAATTCTCAAATAACATCACACACGCATACACATATGGGAGAGAGACAGAAAATACATAACACAATAACGCAAAAGTGGGGGTGAATTGTTTACAATAGGTGAATCTGGGTAAAGGATATTCAGATGCTCTATGTACTGTTCTCCCTCCTACAACTTTTCTGTAAGTTTGAAATTATTTCCAAACAAAATGGGGTTTTTTTCCCCAAAAACGAGAAAAGTTGGTCAAAACAAATGCATATCATTGAGAAAAACCAGAACACTGGGCACAAAATCAAAATCTAACAGGCTTGCAGGAAGAAAAAGGTCACATACAAAAGATTAGGAATGAGAAAAGCTTCCTGCTGGAAGCAAGAAGATCATGGAGCAATGCATTCAAACTCATAAGAAAATGTGCTTACAGAATCACAGTGAATCAATGCTGAATATTGCCCTGACCACAGTGACAAGGTACTACTTTGGAAGCACGAGGACGTGGGAAGAGTGTGCACTTGTGGAAGCCAAACCCTCACCCCGACAACAAACCTACAGCTGGTGCCTCATCACAGAAGCAGGATGGACAGCGGAGGTAAAGCGCATTGTCCCATAACTGACATGGTGATCTCCTCCGTAAACCAAGTGCTCGATGTGTCTTTGTCAGCTTGGGCTGCTGTAACAAAATGCCATACAATGAGTGGCTTAGACAACAAAGTTGATCTTCTCACTGTTTTGGAGGCTCGGAGTCCCAGATCAGGGTTCCAGCCAGGGTGGTTGGGTCCTGGTCAGCAGATGGCTGCTTTCTCACTGTGTCCTCACGGGGCAGAGAGAGAGCTCAAGCCCTCCGGTGCCTCTTCTCAGAAGGGCACAAATCCCATCATGAGGGCCCCACCTTCGTGATCTCATACCACCTTACCTCCAAAGGCCCTGCCTCAAATACCATCGCTTTGGGGCTTAGGGCTTCAACACATGAATTTGGGTGGCGGGGGGGGTGGGGCATAGACATTCAGTGCATAACAGCATGCATATGTTTGATGAACATAAAAACTTAAAGCCGCAGTGATAGTTCTTGTCTTGTTTAAATTTTTTAACTAAAGGGGTTTTAAATAGGTTAGGTTTCTTCACTGCGTTTGACATCTGATGAGCACCAAACGCCAGATTGGGAGCAGATTTAGGGAGCTCCTTTCTATCCCAAGCATTTTTTTTCCTAAAGAAAGAATTGGAATTGAATTTTATCACATACTTCTTCTATTTCTTATCTTTAAATCTATTCATCTGAATGTGTTAATTAATAGTAATAGATTTTCCAAAGTTAACTTTCAATCCTAGGGTGAACTTACTTGTCACTGTTGTTTTTAATATATTGCTAGACTCAGTTTGCTAAAGTTATTTTGGACTTCTTTATTAATGTTCAAAGTGAGTTTGATCTCTTCTCTATATTTTCTGAAAAAAGTATTTGATCTAAATTTTCATATTTTATAGTTTCCTCTAATAATTTTTCAAAACTCTTTTTTCATTAGATGCTGTTTACTTTTTATTTTTCTCAACCTTTTTGAGAGATTCATCATTTAATCGGCATTTTCAAAGAATCTGTTAGTAATTTTGTTGATAATCTATATTATATGTTTATTTTTTCTATATCAGTGATTTTTCTCTCTGTTCTTCTCATTTAGCTAATTTAATTAATGTGCTGTTTTAAAATATTTCAAAGCCTGTGGGCAAAATCGTCAACACCCACTACTAGTAGCTTCAGCCTTCCCTTCCACCACTAGTTCCTGTCTCTCCATTTCTTCCGGAGCCTGAATCAGCACCTTACTGTCCCCGTGTGGCCTCACCTACTACCCCCAGGACTCCAGCTTCTGTTCAACCCTCTCCTTGGCCCTGGCTGCTCCTTTTAGGGTAAGTGTGAATGAATTCAGTTGTTCCAATTGCGCCTTTTCATTGAGCTCTTTTGTTTTCCAGTCATTAAGAACAAGGAGAATTATTTAATTGTTAACAAAATGATTGTTTTTCAAATTATAACAGGATGTGATCATGGTTCATCATGTAGAAAATAGACACATACAAAAAAGAAAGTAATTGCCTTTAATCACACTCCTCTGGGACAAGCAGTTGAAATCATATTACATCCACTGCACTGGTACAGTTGGCTAACCACACTCCAAATGATAGGAAAACCACTAGGTATTTTCTAAGTAAAGATTTATTGAGATATAATTTATACAAACTAAAAGTCACTCTTTTTATAACAACGTGTGTACATTTTGACAAATGCATAATTGCATACCCACCACCATAATAAAACCCACTAGCTTTTAATATTATCTGAAACTTCTAATTACATTTACCAAAGCTTTGAAAAATGCACCCACATAACGGCCTGTGGGGATGAACCAAATGACTGCTGTTTATTGTCCTAAAGCAGGAGGGTTAAAAGGGAGGAAACAAGTAACTTGCGTGGAGGACCCCAAAGGAAAGGCCATGGCCGGGACCATGCTTACATCCCCACTGCGGATAAACACACCAGATGGGAAACTAGGAGAGAAAAAAGCTGCCCCAGGCGTGAGAGTCTGACGTGGAGCCTCAATCAGAGATCACTAAGGGCTGAGAAGGGAGGGAGAGAGTCCCAGGGAATGGCCCTAAGGTGGGACTTGAAAGCTGGGAAAGCTTTAAATTAGAAGAGAGTAGATTTGCAAGTAGGGGCGCCGGGGACTGACTGAGCAGGAGATTAATACCAACAGTAACCTGGCTGGGAAAAGTCCATGCCAGCCGTGGCTGACTAGACAGCAGAGCGGCAGTCTGGATGGTCTTAGTCCATTCAGGCTGCTATGATACCAAGACTGGGTGGCTTACAAACAGCAGGAATTATTGCTGACAGTTCTGGAGGCTGGAAGTCGAAGACCAGAGTGCCAGCGTGGTCGGGTTCTGCTGAGAGCCCACCCCCCCAGGTCGCTGACTTCTCGTGTACCCTCACCTGGGGGAAGAGATGAGCTAGCTTTCTTGGGTCTTTTATGAGGGCACTGATTCCAATCAGGAGGGCTTCACCCTCATGACCTAAACACCTCCAAAGCCCCAGCTCCTAATGCCTTCACTTTGGGGTTTAGGATTTCAACATATGAATTTGGGGGAAATACAAATATTCAGATCATAGTAGAAATCAAGTTACAATAAGCTATTAAATGTTGGGAATGAAGACCAGGTATGATTCTAGAGGTGCAACTGAAAGATCCACGTGGGGGACACAGCAGAGCACAGGCAGGCACTGGGACTCAAGGTTCACGTCCTGGCTCCCCAGTGACATCTGTTACCACCTCTGTCTCCCACCTACAAAACAGCAAGATTAAACTGGATGGCCCTAAGAGGCCCTTCTGACTCACATTCAGGACTAGGGGAAATGGGCAGTAGCAATAAGGCTCATTAATAACGGTATGTATTGGGCCCTCACTATATACAAGGCTTTCCACTTCCTATTGCATTCAGCCCTCCTAACAATCATATGTAGCATGTACTATTATGATCATCCTCATGTGTTAGGAAAGCAAGGAGCTGAGAAGGCATGTCTGAGGTTATATGTTGAGTGACGTGGCCAGGACCTGAGCCCAGGCACACCTGCCATCTGAACCACCACCCTCTGTTAGCCCTGTTCCTTAGGTGACAGCAACTGTACACGAGTGAATCATTAGAGGGGGTGGGAGAGGGAATGCACATGAAATTAAACACGATGTACTGAAACAAGAACAGGACTTGGTTCCAGACTATACATCAGGGAACAAGAATAAGGAAAAGGACTGAGGTTTCTAGAATGGGAGACTGGAGGAATGTTGTTACCAGTGACAGAAGGATTTGCAGCTTGGGAAAGGCAGTGAACGTGTATTTCAGAATTATGAGAGGCCTATGTATTCAAAAAATTTGAAATAGAATTACCACATGATCCCGTAATTCCACTTCTGGGAATAACTAAATAATTAAAAGCAGGGTCTCAAAGAGACGTTTGTACACCCATGTTCACAGTGACATCATTCACAACAGCTAAAATGTGGAAAACAGCCCAAGTGTCCATCAATGGATGAAAGGATAAGCAAAATGTGATGTATATATACAATGGAATATTATTCAGCCTTAAAAGGAAGGAAATTCTGACACCTGCTACAACATGGATAAACCTTGAGGACATTATGCTCAGTGAAATAAGCCAGTCACATAAGGACAGATACTGTAGGATCCCACTTGTATGAGGTACAGACAGAAAGTAGAAAGCTGGTAACCAGAGGCTGGTGCAGGGGGCTTTGGGGAGTTTAATGGGTACAGAATTTTAGTGTTGTGAGATGAAAAGAGCTATTGAGATGGATGATGGTAATATATTCACAATATTATGAATATATTTAACACACTGGAGTGTACACTTAAGAGTTAGGGTGGTATATTTTATGTTATATGCATGTTAGCACAGTTTTTAAAAATGAAAAAAAAAGAGGCCTGTGCATTATTTATTTTTTACTTTGGTCTTATGAAGAATCTTGCAAATAGCTAAGGCAGGTGTAATACCTATTTTAGTCAAAACTCTTTTGATTGCAAGAGACAGAATGCAACTAAAGCAGAAGATTAGGAAACAAACAGAGAATTTGAGAGTGTAGATACCTCAGGGACAAGTGGGTCCAGACCTCAAATAACATCACTGGGACCTTCCCTAGTCATGTCTCTGCTTCATGTTAAGTCTAGAACCCTCCACCCCGGCTGAAGATCGGGTTCTCCAGGTAGGGAGGATGCACCAGAGCAGCTCCACCCTCCAAGGGAGGCCACCGCTTGGCACCCGTTTATAGGGTCTTGGTAAATACAACTTCTTGACTCACATGCCCAAAACCTGGGCTGTCACTGGCCGACGGGATAGAATATGGCCGCGGCCAGGCAGGCCAGAACACTGCATTTGCAGTGAGGAGGGGGGGCCAGGATTCCGGCCCCCAGCACAGGATGAATGGACTGGACAGACACCGCAAGACCACATAACCCCATTTTAGTTGTACAGATTGGAAATTGGAGCTCAAAAAAGTTTAATTTGTCAAAAACTATGCAATAGTAAAATGGCTAATAATGCAAATGAGGTATGCCTTTTGTGACCCTAATTTTTTCAGACCCTCAGTCTTTCCAGCTTTAGTTTGTGACAAATGCCAGTAAGGATTTTGAGATATCTAAAGAAATTAGCTGGTTTATACAGGGATGAAAACAGCATAATTAACAGCAGGGTAACAAAGAGCACTTCATTTCTAGAGAGATAGAGGGGTTCAAACCCAGCCCTGCCACCTGGTGGGACCCTGGTACCAAAGTAGCTTAGATTGAGCGTGGAGCTAAACACTAAGCAAGCAAACAGTAAGAGAAACACGGGACGCGCCAGGCACAGAGCTCACCTGCCACCAGCACTGCACTGACCACGTCCGGGGACTTCTCATTCCTTCCATAGGGAAGCCTCTCAACAAGGCGAACACGTGAGACTTAACACCCACACTCAGGCATGAGTCAAAGACGGGACCTGATTGCCGCTAGTGGGCCATCAAGGCAGGACAGGAGCCGAGGACTGTGTCTCCCGCAGGGACAGCCCGGACGTGGGGTGTGGGATCGAGGCCTGGCTGTGTCCGCTCTGACAGCACTGCCCCGTGTTTCGTGGGGACGTGGATTTGGTGTCTGATGGAGTTTCCAACGTGAACTGTCTACGGCCCTACCCAGACCCTCCTCTTCAGAAGGCGCAGGGCAGGTGTGGGTAAACTGTCTTAGACTCTGTGTCTCATCTCTATTTTTCTTGAAAGTTATGCTCTTGGTACAGCTAAGCTATGAGTATCCTACTCTTTTAAACCTCAGAGGAGTAGGGGAGTTCCCAGATTAGTTTGTAAAAAAACAAGCTGTTTTCCTCTGTGCAGATCGCAGGCCCCAGGCAGGTGAGCAAAGGGCTGGTTACAACACTAACTTGTAACATCACCAACTGCTTTTCCTCTAGGTTAGGTGTACTGGATCATGACGTGCTGCAAAGGGATGCGAGTTCAGATTGAGTTTGGGATACCCGTTGGCATGAAAGGGAGCGTTTACTGTTCCCGATGATCACGCTCACACATATGAATTCATCAATCTGTTACCCAGTAAACACATGGGTACAGAGGTTTTCCTCTCAAATGCAGCACCGAGGGAAGTGTTAGCAGCAGGCGTGAGCTGACACAGGCCAGATGCCCTGATCTCCGGATGCCCCTCAACAAGGGACAGCAGCCTGACTTCATCATCGGCCACTTACCCACCCTCGTACCGGAGCACAGCGGTCCCCGACCGCAGACGTCACATCACCTGACGCATTCTGCTTTATACGAACATGTTATACCCAAGAGGACAAATGTATACGACCTGCTTTTGCCTTCAGAGGTCACGGTTTGGGGCCACGCCCACACTGCCATCTGGACAGCTGCAGTGCAGGCGTGTCTGGTTTCAACGCTCCCTTCACCCCATCTCTAACAAGCACGCAGAAGTTAATCCCCTTCCCCCATCTTTTTGTGAGTCTGAGCTTGACGCGTTTTTTAATGAATGATTTTGACGACTCTAGTGCTTTGAGAACTTCAAATTACAATGTCACCTCACTTGTGTTTCTCTCATCTCACCAGTGACTACTTCATAGGTACATTCTCTTTGCTGGGTACCTTTAACGATTTAGGTATTGTTAAATACCTTAATATAATGACTTAGGTATTGTTAAATACCTAAATATAATGACTTAGGTATTGTTAAATACCTAAATATAATGACATAGGTATTGTTAAATACCTAAATATAATTATTTAGGTATTAAATAAATTTGGTGTTCCGGGTTTATTTCATCTTAGCATTCTGAAAGTAAGAGTCTCAATGACAAGATGTCAAGACTACCCAGATGAATTGTGTAATAACTGTGAAAAAAGTTGTAAAGAGCCCACAAAGAAAATAAAGAATACATGGTATCACTAAATCTGCAGACTTGGCCCCACAACAAATCCACTACTAAGGTGAGTTGATGTGGCGATGGGGTGTGTGGTGCTGGGAGGGATCTGTGCTGTGTGGAAGAAAAGCTTACTTTAACTTAGTTAAATTTCATTCTTTTGAGCTGATCATGACATGTTACAGTGCCTGCTTCTAAGTTGCAGACAGACATCAGGAGATAAATGAAATTTTCTAAGATAATCAGAGTGAGAATGGCTTTTCCCTTCACCATGTGGCAAATAAGGGGCCAGGGGAGAATTCTCATGGTGGAAACCACTTTACATCATAAACAGAACACAGAGAAACCATTACAGGTAACTGTCACAATGCTCTTTTCCAATTATGCCCAAACCTCAAAAGGTTTATTTCATTCACTAGCTATTTTCAGAAAGACAGGACCAGAGTGATACACAAGTTTATTAACACAGTCTGCATTGTGAACAGTACCTCCTGGAGTTATATGAAATGGAAAACCTGCACGAAGAGCTTCTTCAAAATGCAGATTGAAATGCAAATCCAACTGTTAGAGAAAATACCGCTGTGTAGCCTGATGGCAATTATTTCCCTTCGAATGAGGTTTGCGTGTCAGCAGGAGAGAAAGACTGGGTGAGAGAGGATGTCTGATAAATGACAGGGGAGTGCGCTCTACACCAGCCTAACAGTCTACTTCCACCTAATTTATTAGGCTTCATGAGGTTGTACCTGAAGCACCTCTGTTTTAATCTTAGAAAAGCTGATTTTCAATTTGGCATGGTGTTTGTGATGCGAACTGGTGTGGAGCCTTTGAAGAGCTTCTCTGGGGTGATTCTGACTCCTGAGATGGGAAATCTTGTCTACGGGTGACAGATTGCACGAATTATAATAAAAACAGCAGAACATTGAATAAGAGTATTTTAATTGCGCAGCACAAGTTTTTAAACTGAGAGTACAGGGAAGTACAGTACATCATTCCTTTCTTTCTTCATTCAGTAATGGGCTACCTTTTTCTTGTCTGTACACATTTAACATAAATAACAACGCTTTCTTGTAAGGCGTTCAGCTAACCCAGAGGCAGCATAAAGACCTCATAAACATTTCGGTTTCTATCAGTGAAGAAACTCTAGTAATAACTGCAAGACCACCAGCATATGGAGCAGACGGTAATGAGCTCCAGAGCCACTTACGTTTGCAGCAAAACAAAACAAAAAACACAAAGAACTCTGTTATAATTTCTACTGAATTATTAAAACACAAAGAGAAAACACTGATGTTGAGTGTGAGAAATCTTGACAGATGTCAGTCTTTGCCCCGTGGACCAGTAACTGATACTCAAAATTTGGTCAACCGTTCATCATTTAACACGTCACAGAAAACAAATGTTACACTCAAATTATTAACTCAAGAACATTTAATAAAGGGACTATTTACAGATTTGTGTTCACAATTAAGAAAACCAACCAGGGACGGTGAAGCCCCCAGAAGCAGTTATCACCCTTACATCTGATGAGCAGGGAGCTGCAGCCATCTGGGTGTCTGTAGGCCAGCAGGAGGGAGGGAGGGCTGACACATACCTCCCTGTGTGAACCTGAGCAGAAACCCTAGGAAGCAGTCGTGCACTCCCTCTGGGCATGCAGAGCAGAAAAAGGAGAATGGGTGTGGAGACGTGCACAGATCCATAACACAGACAGCTTCCATCGTGCAGTTGCTACAAACACAAGTCATCCCGAGCCCCTGTCTCAGACGACACAGTCTGTTCAACTATTTTTAAAGATTCACACTTAAGTGCTATCGTAGTCATACACTTTACTTCTAAATAGATCATAACCCCAAGTATGTTGTCATTACTTTGGTTTTAAGCAGTCCATTACCTTTTTGAAAGATTTTAAAATGAGAAAAAAAACTTTCATATTCACCCACACATTCACCATTTCCAGAGTGTTCTTTTCTTGCTGCCCCCAAACATCCCTCAATGTTTCCTTAAGGCAGGAACTGTCTCTGATTTTGTTTCTTTGAAGTCTTTTTTGCTTTCACTTTTGAAAGATGTTTTTGACAGGCAACCGAACTCCAGGTTGCAGGGGTTTCTTTTTTATCTTTCATAATTTAATGATGTCACTCTGCTGTCTTCTAGTTTGCATAGTTCCTGACCAGAAGTATGTTGTTATTCTTTGTTCTGTGAACGTGTTGTGTCTTTTCCTCCAGGCGTTTTACAATCGTTCTCTTTAACACTGGTTTTCACCAATTTGACGATGATGTCCATTGGTATCTTTATGTTTCTTACGTGTTGGGTTCTTTGAGCTTATTGAATATGTGGAGTTATACTTTTCATCACATGTGGATATTTTTCAGCCATCGTTTATCCAAATCCTTTTTCTCCCTCCTCTCTTTCTGGACCTCCCATTCCATGTATGTTACACCACAGTAACTAATTCCCTGTTCTCCTTTCCCCCCAGTCTTTTCCTCTCTGTGTGTATCATTCATCTGGATAATTTTTATACTTACTGTTCAAATTCATTGATTGTTTTCCTTCTTCTATGTCTAATATGTTCTTAATTCCATCCAGTTTTTTGTTTTTAATTTACAGATGTTGTTTTCATCCTGAGAAGTTCCATTTGAGCTTTTAAAAATATATCTTCCACTTTATGTATCGTCAAATTCATGTTTTCCTCTACTTTATACTTACAATAGCTATTTGAACATCCTTGTCTACTAATTCCAATCACTTCAGTCTTTTCTCTTTCTACTGCCTGATTTTCCTCCTGGTTACAAGTCATATGTTCCTGCCCCTTGGCATGCCAGGTAAGTGTTTGGACGCCAGTCACTGTGGATCCAGAGTAGCTTTTAATCTAGGGTTAGTTACCCTCCCCATCAAGACAATACTGTTCTGGGAACTCTCTTGATGCCCACGTGATTTCGTGTGGCTGGTGGGAACGTGAACCGTCCCCGCCTGTGCTGAGTTCCAGGGCTTGCCCAGCTCACTGCTCCCCAGTGCCGCTCTCATGGTCTCAGCTTCCTTCCACACATGTGTGAATCAGCACTAAAGCCCACAGACTCAAGGGGGGACTCACTGCGGATTTCTGCAGGCCCTCTCTGGGAAGCTTCTTCCAGAAGCTTTTCCCTGCAAATTCTAGCCACCAGGGCTCCCCAGACGCCAACTCGGCAACTCTCTTCAGTCCAGCAGGACCACATTCATTCCCCTCCCTGACCTGCAGCCTGGACGCTACCCCCAGGGTCTAGGCTGGGCAGTCGTGGGGCTCTCCTCACCTTGTCCACCTCCTGCCAGGGATCACAAACCTGTGTTTGACATATGTCTAAAAACCACTATTTCATAAATGGTACGGTTTCTAGATGCTTAAGGCAGGAGAGTTTATCTGGTTCTTCCTATAGCACCATAGCAGAAAGCAGAAGTCTTCACACATAAAACACAGCTACCACTTTAAAATGCCTATTTTCTCATAATAATTTATATACAATGAACACATCTTCCTTTTAGAATTATTTTAATAGGATCATGTTTATCAAATTCTTCAAATTATTAGGACTACTTCTCTGCATGAGACCTCTAATATATAATACTCAGTATTTCCTTTGTGCATGTATTCTCTAGTGTACTCTGAGTTACCCTTTCCCGGTGAAATCTTTCACTTACTTGTTATGACAATTGAGTTTTTCTCCTGTTTAGGTCTTCTAAATATTTAATAGGCTGTCACTTTTGACTGAAAGGTCTGTACTTAACACAATACTGAGAAGACTTCCACACTGAGGAGCCATCAATATGTAATAAGTCTTGTTTTCTGGGAGAAGGTTTTCCTATATTGCCTACTTAAAAAAAAGTTCTCTTTCTGAATTCTGTATGGTGAGACAGTCACTGCAGTGTCAGGGTTTCTCTCCTGTACGTGTCCTCAGAGTGTGAGGGGCCTGACATCTGATGGCAGACTCCCCATACTCACCGCACTCGCCCCATGTCTACAGCATATGACTTCTCTGATGTATCAGGAGCTGTGCCTTCCTGTGGAAGGCTGTCCCACATTCACTGCATCTATAGCATTTATCTCCTGTATGGATCCTCTGATGCCTCATAAGGTGCGACTTTCTAGTGAAAGATTTCCCACATTCCCCACATTTATAGGGTCTCTCTCCTGTATGAATCCTCTGATGTATAATGAGCTGTGCCTTCTCAAAGAAAGCTTTTGTACAATCACTGCATCCATAGGTCTTCTCTCCTGTATGATTTCTCTGATGCTTAATGAGCTGTACTTTCTGAACAAATGCCTTCCCACACTCACTGCATTCATAGGGTTTCTCCCCTGTATGAATTCTCTGATGCCTAAGAAGCTGTGGCTTCCAGGCAAAAGCTTTCCTACACTCACTACATTCGAAGGGTTTCTCTCCAGTGTGGGTTCTCTGATGGTGAATGAGGCTTGACTTCTCACTGAAGGCTTTCCCACACTCGCTGCACTCATAGGGTTTCTCCCCTGTGTGTGTCCTCTGATGAGATACCAGGCTGGACTTTTGGGTGAAGGCTTTCCCACAGGCACCACATTCGTAAGGTTTCTCTCCAGTGTGAGTTCTCTGATGTGTCAGGAGCTGTGACTTCCCAAAGAAGGTTTTCCCACATTCAACACATCCATAGGGTTTTTCTCCTAAATGAGCTTTCTGATGTCTAATTAGTTCTGACTTCTTAAAGAAGGCTTCTTCACAGTTCCTGCACTGATAGTTCTTCTCTCCTGTGTGAGTCATTTGATGTTTGACAAGTTGCGGTTTTCTGATGAAGGCTTCACCACATTCACTGCATTCATAGGGCTTCTCTCCTGTGTGGATCCTCTGATGCCTAATGAGGAGTGAGTTCCTGCTGAAGGCTTTTTTACACTCACTACATGCATACGGTTTCTTCCCTGTATGAACCCTCTGATGAGTAATAAGCTGTGACTTCCAAAAGAAGGCTTTTCCGCAATCATTACATTTGTAGGGCTTCTCCCCTGTGTGTGTCCTCTGATGAGTAATGAGCCTTATTTTCTGGGAGAAGGCCTTCCCACAGTCACTGCAGCCATAGGGCTTCTCTACTGTGTGGGTTCTCTGATGTCTTTGAAGCTGTGACTTCCTGCTAAAGGACTTCCCACAGTCACTGCAGCCATAGGGCTTCTCTCCCGTATGAGTTCTCTGATGTAAAACGAGCAGTGACTTCCTGCTGAAAGCTTTTTGACATTCACCACACCCGTATGGCTTTTCTCCTGAATGAGTCCTTTGATGAATAGTGAGTAATGACTTCTGGGAGAAGGCTTTTCCACAGTCACGGCATCCGTAGGGCTTCTCTCCTGTATGAGTTCTCTGATGTATAATGAGCTGTGACTTTTTGTTAAAAACCTTACCACATTCCATGCATAAACAGACTCCTGTATGTGCTATTTGGTTTGTAATGAGCCCTGGCTCTTTACTGCTGACTTTTCTACATTTACTGCAATCAGAGTATTTTATTCCACCACAGGTTTTGTCAGGCTTGATACAGAATAATAATTTCTTATTAAGCTCATCAAGTTTTTTTCTTTCACAGTTACTTTTTGGAATAAGAAAATCAAAAGGATGTTTCAAACTTTTTTCACCTGTGCCACATTTATGGGATCTCATTCCTAAATGATCAAAGTTAATGCCTGAATGAAACATTTTCCCAAAGACGTCATATTCATGGCCTCTCTCCATACTTTTAAGCTTGTCTTGATTATCCTGGTGCCACATTTTGAGATTATTATCTAGCCAGACTTCTTCTAAAAAGGAAAAAATGAACCATACTGTGTAAATTTCCCCAATGATTATGCTTATTGAATAAGTCTTCTGAAATGGAGCCTAATATCCCAGTCCATCAAAAAAAAAAAAAAATCTCCCAAATACAATGTCTACTTATTAGGCATTGAAAATTTTAATAGAAATGAAAACAGATTTTGAAATTACAAATGTTTATAAACACAACTTTCAAATAAGGGAAGATGAAATATACTCAAGTGATCATGATGAGGTAAAAGAGACAAGCAATTTCTGATCAAATACTGGGGTGGTTAACGCACTCATTCCACAATAACCTACTGATTATCTACTGTGTGCCCAGACGCTGTGAGTAGCAGAAATCAGGGAGGAAGGCAGGTAAGTACCCCATCAGAGAAGGCTGAGAATCACAGTACACAGAAGAGCAAGATTAGTACACAGTGCTGAACGTCAGACAGGAAGAAACACTGAATATGATGTACAGCAAATGCAGGATATCAACTTCACGTCTGAAAGGTGAGGTACGTTAGTTTGCTGTACTATTGGTACATTAAAAAAACATTCTCATTCAAGATCCTCACCCGAATCACTGATATCAGTCATTTCACCATCATGAGAGTTACTTTTTGGAATTATCCGAGAGTTCTCCAGAGCTCAGCATCAACACTTGTATTTAGGTTTTTGACATTTTAGTTGAATCGATCATCTATATATTGCATCTGTATATGATGGAAATTATTCTAAACCACAAGTATTCTTTGCATAACATTAGGACAGATTTTTTTTTTACCCTGTAAGTACAATTATTTGTGATCTCCACAATATGACCATTTATTGAGTATTTTAAAACGATCTTTTAAAGGTTTGTTTAGTTCACTATATTCTTTACTAGGAATTGTGAGGTAATACTCCCAAGATGAAAGATATGGCAAGATCTCAGATATAAAGCTATCACTCCTTTTCTGCAGGATAATTTTTTTGGGGGGGAAAAAGCCATATCTAACTCTCAGACATACCAGAATTTCAGAGGAAGAACCAACTAGAGCCCGATACGGAGGAGAACAAAAGATTCAACGTTCCAAGCTTCAGTGAGTGTGGATGATAATGCTATTCATGGGTATTTTAAAGACTAGAGAGAGAAGTTAGGGGGTTAAAAGCAAAGTCGTCTGTAGACACAGAAGTGTGAGATCCACCTGAATAGTTTATAAAAAATTGTTTTAGGAAATGTTAAAGAAAAATTACAAATTTTAATTCAAATCAAATCAGGAAATAAGACTAAGATATATATCCAAATTAATAAGTTAAATGATATAAAACAATATTGAAGTTAAACTGTACCAAAAAATCTTTAAGAAATTTAAAAAAAGTCTTGTCACTTTGGCAAACACCTGGACTGGGTTTCTCTGGTGCCACCTCAGGTGCGGGTACACGTGTGTTTCCCCGTCTCTGTTTCCATTACACTCCGGTCCTTTCTGCCTTCATTTCACCCTATTTTCAATTGATATTCCCACTTCTAGGGTTGCTCCCTCCCAACTCTAGTCTCCACACAGCAACACGTAATATTTAGAAAATGTACTCAGGCCTTTTAACCCTTTGCTTAGAAACCTTTGATAAACCCAGACGTTTATCACGGCTTCCGCACCCCTGCGTGCCGGCTCCTTCCAGCCCCCCACTCCCTCTCACAACACTGGGCTCCTCCCCGTCCCACTGACTCCAAAGGCCTTTTCCTGCTGTAGGCCCTTTGCATGTGCTCTCCCTGCCCAGCTTCCAGCATGCCTGGCTCACATAATTTTAAGGGCACACTAACAAACACCCTGTTTATTCCCTTCACAGCATTTATCAAATAGGTAATCACCTTGCTTCTGTCTCTCGCACTAGAATGTAAACCCTGAGGGCAGGGAACAGGTTTGTGTTTTTCACTGAGGTACCCCCACTACATAGCGCATAACTAGCCCTCAATACATGTAGGATAAATACTCTTCACTTGTCATTAAACGTCTAAAGCAATTCCTTTCTATACAGTTAATCTTGACAATTAACTTTGCATTTTGACACAAATGCTTCAGGTTCAAACACTGAATTAATTTTATATTTTCTTCTAAATTAAAATTCTCTGGTCCTGCAAGGTTATTTCATGACTCATATTTTATCTCAACTCCTCTCATTCTACAAAATAGCAGTGGTTCTAAATTAACGGGGGAACATAAAGTCTATCTTGACAGCTTTTCTGAACTACACATACCCAGTCCTAATAATCCATGTGAATGGTGCCTAGACATCTGTAATTTGAAATATTTCCTAAGGTAAGCTGAAACACTTACTTAGACGAAAACCTTTGTACTAAAGAAATATTTGATAAATAAGAAAGTTCCTGCCTTACCTGGCCTCACCACAACCAATTAATAAAGTATTTAGTAATTACACAGCATAAATTCCATAGAGAACAGAGAAGAGTAAGTTACTCACCATCTTTCTATGTGGGAAAAAACCTGAAGACCTAATTGGTTAAGGAATTACAGATAATATGTGATCACACCTGGGTTCCTACAATACTGCTCAGTGGGTAGAGATTTCAGAAAAGGCTGGGAGTCAGGGAACACTCCCTGGAGGTGGAAAAAGAGCTTAAAGTGAAGAGGGGGAGGGTGTCTAAATGGGAAAGTGTAGGACAACCAAAGGCCCACATGCAGAGAAACAAATGTGAAAGACACGAGGAAAGAACTACTTTGAGTGGTGTCAACCAGGACCTCTGGGCACAGGAAAAACTGCAGAGATAAGATGCTGCCACACTGTGAGGGTCTTCAACACAAATGGCATTAAAGTACCACAGAGCAGGTCTTAAACCCAGCAGACTATTTGAAGGGAAAAATGAGAAGCTTTAGAAGCTGAATACCAAAGGCACCAGAAAGAAGCCCTGGACGCTGACCCTGAAGTTCTTATCTGCAGGGAGGCCGGAAGAGTGCTTAAGGCGTTAGACTTTTCTCCTGTATCCATGAACTCACCTTCTACTCTACGTGGGTTTGAAATAGAAATCTGACCAATTAGGGAGAGAAAAGAAAAATAATAAAGGGAACTCAAAGGTAATCAGTGTCACCTCAAACAGGAAAAAACTATGAACTCTTAAAGAGGAGGAAGGAAGCCCACCTGTACAGGTGGGACTGGGGAAGCTAGCAGAAGGGGCGTATCCACGAAGGCAGGTCCTAAATGACTGTGCTGCCGGCTATGGAAGACGGGGCACACTTCATCACCAGCTCCACCAAAGGGGACGCATCCTGATGTGGAGACCAGGACGGAGAGCACATGAAAAGTCAGGAAGGACTCGTGTCACTAGTCCTGAGTCAACCCTAAGGACGGAGGAACTTTAAACACGGTTTTACAGATAACATTTCAAAAGTACCAACCTGTCATCAAAACCCGAGACCTAACTTTCACTATCTGCCATATACCTGATTATTTCTCACCTGGAAAGTTCTCACTTAGGATTTCTTCACCTAATATCCATGGCTCTTCTTGCTCCAGTTTGAAAATCGCCTCAGGTTTGATCATTTGATAACCTGTCAATTGGAAACACAGAGAGTCCCAACTGCTTGGGCTGAGGGACCCTTAAATATAAAGAAGATTTCAGTACAGAGACTAAAAAACAAAACAAGCAAATAAAAGCCTTTCAATTGGGTGTAGAAATCAAAAAATCTTTTGACATCTGAAACTTAAACCCCAAATCCATAACATCTTAGGGGTCCCACAGTTGCTGGGTGCGCCCTGTGTCACACAAGAATGTTCTTACCCAAGAAAACTAGATTGCTATAGTTCTCCAACATCACATCCCTGTGCAGGGTCTTCTGAGTAGGATTGAGCAGCTGCCACTCCTCCAACGTGAAGTCCACAGCCACATCCTCAAATGATATCTAAAAAAGCATAATCCCTGTTAAATCGGAAGTCATTCTCTTTGTTGAATACAGGCTTTCTTCTCTACAGTGACAGGCGGCCTCCGAGATGGCCCCATGATCTCCAACTCCTGGGATTCATGCTTTCGTTTAATCCCCACCAGCCTGACTGTGGGCTGGACTTACTGACTCACTTCCACCGAATGGAACGGGGTAGAAGTGCTGGATCAGGTGTAAGAGAATGTGACTTCCACGTTGGGAACCCTCTCCTGCTCTCCCTGGGCCACATGGCGAGGCAGCCCTGTGCACAAGCCCACGTGGCAAAGACCCGAGGCCTGCCAACACCCACGTGAGGGAGCTTGGAGCAGGTCACCTCCCTACCGCCCGTGAGATGACCATAGCCCTTCTCAACATCCTGATGACAGGGTCGCGTGAGACCCTCCACCAGAATCAAATGGGTGAGCAGCTGTCAGACTCCTAACTCACAGAAACTGAGATACATGTTTGTGTTTTCAGCCACTGAGGTTTGGGGTAATTTGTTACATAGCAATGGATAAGTAATATAATATCCTAGTCGCGCATTATACTTTGAGAGGAAAACAAAAATGTTATTAAAATATTCATCATTATGAATTCATTCACCTAGCCACCCATCTACCCATAGAATAAGAAGTTGGAATAGGCTGTCTCTAAATAAGCAGTGTTTCTCAAAGAAGGTGCCACTGGTATCTGGGCAAAGGACAGGACGCCATAGAGACCAATACCGTCCCAGGCTGGGCCCACGTTACGTGTGCTGCCGTGTCATCAGAAGGTGCCGAAACAGCGTGGAAAGCTGTCCTGCCTTCCAGACGCTGGACAAGGCCCAAAACACTGCCCAGGGACAGGCTCCTGTGCCAGCGGGCCAGGACTCTGTCAACACGCGGATCTCACTGGTCCTCTGGTCCCAACCAGAGGGTTTCACTGGACCCTGACACTTTCTTGGAGTCTGGTCTGGCCATCCTCATGGGCTCCCCAGGCACGGGTCACACTCTCCAGGCCCTACCTGACCACATTTACTTCCTGTTCGAATTCACTGCATCTGATAACAGCCCCATAGCTGCAGAGGGGCTGAGTGAGCGTTTTAATGGACAGTTCTAGGACAGGCTTAAGGGGCTGACAGGGGGGCTCACGGTGACCCCAGCCTGGAGCACAGAGCTCAGAAGGGAGCGGCCCTTCTCACCACGCTGGGGCTCGGCCACGCTGTCCCCAGTCACAGCCCCCCTCTCACAGTCACTGACTGTCATGCCCTGCGGGAGACCCCGCAGGAGCCGCCACCCCTACGACCCCGTCCCGAAGACTCAGTGAGTGCCAGATCCCGTACAACCACTTTCAAATCTTTTAAAAACTCAGGAGTTTCTGGAACCAATTCTTAAACACGCTCTGTCTCTCTGGTTAAATTATGTAAAAATATCTGTCCCTCTGTATAGGGACAAAGTGTCTTTCCAGACAAAGGGTCTGGATGAAAACAGAGATGATTTCTTTTAAAGTTTTGATTACTAAATGGGACACACTGATGATGACCAGAGAGAAAAGAATATAAAGCCCAGCACCAGGGGAGGCACAGGGGAGGGAGAAAGATATTAACGACCTTTGTGTTTTAGACCTGCTCCTGAAAGCTTTCCTTCCTCCTGGAAAAAAAACAAGAAACAAAAGAAAATGACTCCCTGTGCTTCTCTCCACGCCCGTGACCGCTCTGGGTGTAGACTGACGCCTTCCTGCTCGACGGGGCTGCCGGCCAGCGGCACAGGGCGCCTCGGCCCCCGTGCTTCCCACGCAACAGCCCCGATGCTGTCTGCACCCCGTGAGGTGGCAGGGCCTGGACAAACAAAATGGCCTGGAACTCAGCGCCCCAGGCAGCCCCTCGAAAACCAAGGACTGAAGTAAATTATTCAGACTGGGCAACGGAAAGCCACGCTGGGGCCCCGTTAGCCTGCCTGCCGGATGAAAGCATGTGCTGCTTGGGGGCCCTGGGATTGTGCTCCTGGTGTGCACACCCAGCCGTGTGGCCCCGCTGTCTCAGCCCTGGCGGGCGTTGAGGCCAGCCTCCGCCTGCTGCCAGAGCTGTGCTATGCGCACCACTGCCTTGTGCCAGGTCACAAAGGTTCACATGGCCACTTGAGAAGCCTCCTGATGGGCTGACACATGCCTTCCTGACTGGGAAACGGCTGAGACCACATGCAGGCTGGGAGGCTGCCCCGGATGAACTCCCTGGTTCCTGTCTCGGCCCCTCTAGGTCCGACCTGCTCAGTTCCATGATGGGGTTGCCTGTTTCTCACTCAGGTCCTGAAAAATCAAGCAGGTGGGCTGAGGAGTCTGGCTCCTGGTTAAAAACCTACGTGTGAATCCTCAGATCCAAACACAGGCAGGCCCAGAGGGCTATCCCGCAGGCCTCCTGGGGGACACTGCCCCCACCCCTGCCCCCAGACCTGGGGCGCAGCCTGCGTGCCATGGCCTCCAAGGGGCTGGTGAGGATCTCGGGTGCCCTGCGTCTCTGCCTGAGGCTTTTTTTTTTTTTTTTTAACATCTTTATTGGAGTATAATTGCTTTACAATGGTGTGTTAGTTTCTGCTTTATAACAAAGTGAATCAGTTATACATATACATATGTTCCCATATCTCTTCCCTCTTGCATCTCCCTCCCTCCAACCCTCCCTATCCCACCACTCTAGGTGGTCACAAAGCACAGAGCTGACCTCCCCCTCCCTGTGCTATGCGGCTGCTTCCCACTAGCTATCTATTTTACGTTTGGTAGTGTATATATGTCCATGCCACTCTCTCACCTTGTCACAGCTTACCCTTCCCCCTCCCCATATCCTCAAGTCCATTCTCTAGTAGGTCTGTGTCTTTATTCCCGCCTTGCCACTAGGTTCTTCATGACCTTTTTTTTTTTTCCCTTAGATTCCATATATATGTGTTAGCATACTGTATTTGTTTTTCTCTTTCTGACTTACTTCACTCTGTATGACAGACTCTAACTCCATCCACCTCACTACAAATAACTCAATTTCGTTTCTTTTTATGGCTGAGTAATATTCCATTTTATATATGTGCCACATCTTCTTTATCCATTCATCCGATGATGGACACTTAGGTTGCTTCCATGTCCTGGCGATTGTAAATAGAGCTGCAATGAACATTTTGGTACATGACTCTTTTTGAATTATGGTTTTCTCAGGGTATATGCCCAGTAGTGGGATTGCTGAATCATATGGTAGTTCTATTTTTAGTTTTTTAAGGAACCTCCATACTGTTCTCCATAATGGCTGTATCAATTTACATTCCCACCAACAGTGCAAGAGTGTTCCCTTTTCTCTACACCCTTTCCAGCATTTATTGTTTCTAGATTTTTTGATGATGGCCATTCTGACCGGTGTGAGATGATATCTCATTGTAGTTTTGATTTGCATTTCTCTAATGATTAATGATGTTGAGCATTCTTTCATGTGTTTGTTGGCAATCTGTATATCTTCTTTGGAGAAATGTCTATTTAGGTCTTCTGCCCATTTTTGGATTGGGTTGTTTGTTTTTTTGTTATTGAGCTGCATGAGCTGCTTGTAAATTTTGGAGATTAATCCTCTGTCAGTTGCTTCATTTGCAAATATTTTCTCCCATTCTGAGAGTTGTCTTTTGGTCTTGTTTATGGTTTCCTTTGCTGTGCAAAAGCTTTTAAGTTTCATTAGGTCCCATTTGTTTATTTTCGTTTTTATTTCCATTTATCTAGGAGCTGGGTCAAAAAGGATCTTGCTGTGATTTATGTCATAGAGTGTTCTGCCTACGTTTTCCTCTAAGAGTTTGATAGTGTCTGGCCTTACATTTAGGTCTTTAATCCATTTTGAGTTTATTTTTGTGTATGGTGTTAAAGAGTGTTCTAATTTCATACTTTTACGTGTAGCTGTCCAGTTTTCCCAGCACCACTTATTGAAGAGGCTGTCTTTTCTCCACTGTATATGCCTGCCTCCTTTATCAAAGATAAGGTGACCATATGTGCGTGGGTTTATCTCTGGGCTTTCTATCCTGTTCCATTGATCTATGTTTCTGTTTTTGTGCCAGTACCATACTTGCCTGAGGCCTTTGGCAGAAGCCTTTCTCAGGTGCCTCTCTAAGACCCCCTTGTGGGAGGGGGAACCTGAAGACACTGTCCACACTCTGACCCGGTACCCTGTACTTTCCACTCCCTCCTCCTCTTCCCCTCCTCCTGGCCCCCAAGTCCATAAATCTGCCGGAGCCTTTTGTTCGGGGCTCCCTGGGCAGCGAACACACCTGACACGTGGCCAGGGCGTTGTTCACTCCTCAGGAAAAGGAAATGGGGAGTTGGCGCCTTTTGCGGCATCCGGCTCTCGCTCGTGCCATCACTCTCGGCTACTGTCACCCTGGCTGCTGCTGTCACCAGCTACTCTGACACCTGGCAGCTCGGCCCTCTCAGCTCTGCTGAGCTCCTGGCACAGAACACAGCAGCAAAGGGGAAAAGCTACAGTGCTATGCGCTGCTTTAAACAACAGGATTTTTAAAACAAAGAAAGGAACAGAGGGAGGAAAGAGGGAGGAGGTCAGCTAGGTGGATGGGAATTGTTTTGAAAGGTGAAGAGAGGGATTCCCCTCGTGGCAGAGTGGCTAAGAATCTGCCCGCCAATGCAGGGGACACGGGTTTGAGCCCTGGTCTGGGAAGATCCTACATGCCGCGGAGCAGCTAAGCCCGTACACCACAACTACTGAGCCTGTGCTCTAGAGCCCACGAGTCGCACCTACCGAGCCCGTGTGCCACAACTATTGAAGCCTGCGTGCCTAGAGCCCATGCTCCGCAACAAGAGAAGCCACTGCAATGAGAAGCCCGCGCACCGCAACGAAGAGTAGCCCCCGCTCACTGCAACTAGAGAAAGCCTGCGTGCAGCAACGAACACCCAATGCAGCCAAAAAATTAATTAATTAATTAAAGAAAAAAAAAGAAGAAAGGTGAAGGGATACCGCAGTCGTTTCTTGAGTCAATAAAGTCGGGGTGGGCTTCCCTGGTGGCACAGTGGTTGAGAATCTGCCTGCCAATGCAGGGGACACGGGTTCGAGCCCTGGCCTGGGAGGATCCCACATGCCGCGGAGCAACTGGGCCCGTGAGCCACAATTACTGAGCCTGCGCGTCTGGAGCCTGTGCTCCGCAACAAGAGAGGCTGCGATAGTGAGAGGTCTGAGCACCGCGATGAAGAGTGACCCCCGCTTGCCACAACTAGAGAAAGCCCTCGCACAGAAAGGAAGACCTAACACGCCATAAATAAATAAATTAATTAAAAAAAATAAAAAATAAAGTCGGGGTGGTAGGGGGAGTGATGAATTAGGAGGTTGGGACTAGCAGATGTAAACTGTTATATATAGAATGGATAAACAACAAGGCCCTACTGTAGAGCACAGGGAACTATATCTAATCTCCTGGGATAAACCATAATGGAAAAGAATATGAAAGACAATATATATATATATATATATATATATATATATATAACTGAACCACTTTGCTGTACAGCAGAAACTAACACAACATTGTAAATCAACTATACATCAAAAAAAGAAAAAAAAAAGGTCAGGAAAAGGAACTGAAGGCAGATACCCTCCCGTGCAGCTTTTGCCAGCAGAAGCAAAAACAGTTCTACCTAAAATGTATCGAAATTCCAACTGAGAAAATATATATGGGGCCATTTGAAGGTTTTGTAACAACCAGTTGTGCCAGATGATTCAGGTTTCTTCCCTAAACCCAGAGCTCAGGTGGCACGTGGACCCAGGCCTGCTGCCCGTTGCTGTGCTCCTTACACCTGCGCCCACCTAGGACCTGTGAAGAACAGCCTCAGAAATGTGTTCATCCATTACAGGATGTCACCTGCCACGTCATCTACATCAACAGCTAGCAAAACGCTTTCTTTACAGGTAACCATCAGGAGACGTTTGCTTCCACCGAGCAAATGGTCTGCTTTTTGACAGAGGAAACCACGCAACTCTTCCTGTTTCTCTTTCTGTGGCGGCTTCTGGGAACATCTGAGGAAGCTTGCGGCTCAACTCCAACAGTGCAGGGCCTTAGTTGTCTTACGTCTATGCCCCATCTTCAAGACTTTTGTACGATTCTATGATCCACCTTGTACTTCTTTTGACATCTTCCTTCCCAAGGTTATATTTTCTCCGGTTATAAGTTAAATGTATTTAGACCTTTCCTGTTAGTTGTAGAGACGCCTGTGAGCCTCATCACACCCACAGATAAAACTGCTAGAGGACAAATAACTCACCTGTGACTTGATCATTCTCCCCCGTTCCTGGGAAATCTGCTCTGCTCTGTCCTGATGCTCTGGAAAAAGGCCTCTGGTCAAAGGTCTGTGGACTGGGAATGCACCCCAAGTCCTGAGGCCTCTTCTTTCTTATTTCACATGAGTTTTCGTGCTCCTGAGAGCCATGGCCTGGAGGTGCAGTGGGAATTTTATTTTAGATGATGTAATTCATTTGGGGACCTCAATCTTGGTTCTCTATAGCTGGGAACTCAGACAAGCTATTTGCTAGCACTAAGAAACAGGAGAGAAAGTGAGCTACTGGCACGTGTCAGCCGAGCCGACCGCAGCCAGGCCAGGCCTGCACCACACCCTGGGCCCTGCAGCCTGGCTCCCACCTGGGAATGCCCGACGGGAGCCACCTGCCTCGCTGGTTCAACCAAAGACCCCAGGGGAGCCCCACCACCTCAAAGCACTCTGCAGAGACGGCAACAAAGTCTGGAAATATGGTCTTGGCTCACTCACCCTGCAGCACCTATTCCCAGGGGCACTTAGATGAAACCACTGGCACAGGTACTACAGAATAAAACGCCACTCACTTCTAGGCAGGACAGGGAACGGGAAATGGCCTGGGGTGCTGGCTCTCTACTCCAAAATCAGCCCTGGAGCAAAAGGAAAGCATAGATCAGAGGAACTAAAAGAAATGGCCAGAAGAAGAGGAGAGACCCCGGGGGAGACGGAGGCCGCGGTGAAGCTGACGCTCAGCTGTGGGTTTCCGGCTGAGCCGGCCCCGCTACAGCCCAGAGCAGACGCAGCGAGAAGAGAGGCCTAAGGAAATCTTTTCCGTTCTTTCTTTCTCAGCTCACATTGGGGCAAATACTGCCTTCCCTTCCCTCGGAAATCAGCAGAACAGCCTAGGCCACCGTAGAAGGCAGATCAAAATCCCTGCTGAGTTTAGGAATCACAGAAACGGCAAGGGCCCAGCTGCCTTCAGGCACTTACTTGTCTCCCACCGCCCCATGGACCCCAAGGAAACTGCTCCACACCTGCTTCTTCCTAAGGGTCTCTGCTCCCTGATCGGAAGAGCTGCTCAGACAAGTGGTGGGTACGGGGCTATCCAGTGGCTCTAAGGTCCACACTGCTGGCCCTGGGGTGCCTTCTCTCCCCTTTGCTTCGAAGGCCTGGCCTCAGCCCTTCCCTAATGCAATTATCAGAGCAGGAGAGCAGATAACACCTCTAGGGGGATACAGCTCAGAGCCTGTGAGGGCAAATACAAATTAAAAAGAAAAAGACTCCCCAGAACCTTATTCAAAGACTATTTACTGTAGAAAATCTGTAATTACAAAATCTTTCTCTGCCCCTTTGGGATGTATGTAAATCTTTCCTAAAACTAAGTTTAACAACTCAAGAATGCCTTTCTTAAGGACCTGGGAGCTGTCTCTGAATCACCCAGGAAGGGACACCTCTCTCTCCGGGTCTCTGCAAGGACAGGAGCCTAACCAGCCTGACTTTGGCACCCGGCTCCAAACTGTAAAATTACCCCCATCATAAAGGTAGGACAAGTGTATTTTTCCTTTGCATGAAGGCAAGCAGCTAACACAGTAGCCACCCCAACTACCGGGCAAGTTTAGGATGGACTACATGTGACAAATGATCACTTACCTTGAGACCGTGTGTATAACGGGTTGTACCTGCCCGGCTACAGAAAAGGGCGTGACCTCTTCCTGTCTCTCGCAATGTCTTTAGCAGACTATCTGAGGTGGGCATCACATTCTGGTTCAATTTTTATTCAATAATAAAACCATCCTAAGGGACTTCCCTGGCGGTCCAGTGGTTAAGACTCTGCGCTTTCACTGCAGGGGGCACGGGTTCGATCCCTGGTCAGGGAACTAAGAACCTGCATGCCACGCGTGCAGCCAAAAAAATTTTTTTTAATTAAAAAAAAAAATTTAAAAACAACAACCACCTATTCTTTCTCTTCTACTTTTGTGGAGAAGTCTTCTGGATTGGCAGAGACTGGTTGAAATTATTTCCCCAATGAGCCAAATAACCGAACAAACGAGTACAACCACTACTTTAAAAACTTTTTAAAAGATCACAAACTGTATTACAGAGATCATCTGAGGCAGAATTATCGGAACAGATGGACCAAGAGTTAAGATCAACACAATCACAAAAAACACGACGTCTTCATGCACACAAATACTTACACTTTCAATTTCTCTACCGCTCACGAACCAGGTCACTTACACCGGCCGGATACCGGATCAGGGCCAAGGACTCCACGGGCTCACAGCTGGGTCACACAGGGATGTGGCCTCCTTCGTGAGGGTACACCTGAAAGGAAATATCCAAAAATTCAGTTGCCGGTAAGCCTGGGGGCACGAGGGACAAACTCCACCTCCCCCCCGAGATCCGTCCAGCGCCGCGGTGCACACCTGCGGCCCCTCGTGCTCCCGGCTTGGTCCCACAGGCTGACAGGTTGAGAGGAGGACCGACATGGTGGATGGTCAGCGGGCACCTTTCCACAAAGTAAGCTGAGCAAGGAGAGAACATAATAGCTACAGGAGATCTAGAGCAGGAGCCCCCTGTTCTAACAAAGAATGGGGGGAGAGGAGGGCGGTATCCTCAGGGTCCCAGCGGAACAGAGATGGGCGGACTCGCCCTCCACAAATGAGGGAAGAAAGTTATGCCTTGGCGTTAGCAGACTGCCAGGTTTTGCCCCCGGGCAGCTAACAAGAGTGGAGAGAACACTGGCCCCTTCGAGGCCCCTCCTGCCCGCCCCTAGAGCTGGGCTGAGGGCTGGAATCAGACCACCCGCTCGGGAGCCCCACACCCTCGGTCAGCAAGGGAAAGAGGAAAGGGAACCCAGGAATGCTGCTCAACGCCAGCCGGACCACGGACCAGCTCCTGGCACCGTCTCTCGAGGGCCTTAAACGTTTCCCTCTTTGTCCTTTAGCGAATCGAGGGAGGACACAGGCCAGGGAGGGAGGGCAGGTCCCAATGTTACCCAGGTGCTGAGGATCCTGTGGAGAGTCAAGAACCAGCCCATCTAGACAGACAGACTGGATTTTGAAATTTGACCTGAAACAGTGGCAGAGGGCAGAGCGAGGGCGTCCAGGGCAGGAAGAACTCTACAACTGGGAACGGAGAAGGATGGCATGGGTTCTGCCCACGCATGGGGGGCAGCAGACACAAAGGTCAGATTCCCTGAGTGAAACCGGACTCTCCCGAGACCAGAGTGAAGAGTGTGGTGCATGAGAACAGGTCTCTCACGAAAAACGTCCTGGGAGAGCAGAGAGCGACACCCAAAGGAGAAGCGCCTCTTCCCGAGACGTGCAGGGAGCTCCCTGGGGCTCCTGGGCACGGGCAGGTCCCGATGGTCTAGAAGGCCCAGTGAAAAGAGAGCCCAGAGTCACTGCTTTCCAAACCTGAGGCCCCCTGAGACACAGGCCCACCTGCCCTGGAAGCTTCTATCTCATCTGGACCCCTTTTGGGTTGATGCACAGGAGACCTTCTGTAGCTTCTCCTCTGGAAAAGGGGACGTGCCAACTGTACTAACACCCCGAACAGTCACCCTGGTTCCTCCCCCAGGACCCCA
The DNA here is from genome assembly GCF_009873245.2 of Balaenoptera musculus. NCBI lineage: Eukaryota > Metazoa > Chordata > Mammalia > Artiodactyla > Balaenopteridae > Balaenoptera > Balaenoptera musculus. The sequence goes on along the minus strand of NC_045798.1, from coordinate 270,403 downwards.
ACATACTCCTGCACTGTGCTCTCACATCCACGTCAGATCCCACTCACACACTAATGCAGACCTAGACACACACTCACAGTCTCATTTATGGGCCAGGAAAGCAGCAATTTGCTGAAGGCCTCTTACTACCAGGCCCTGTTCCGGGCACGTGGGAGAGACTGCTAAACAGGACAGACAGTCCCTGCCCTCTAGGATGGGAAACAGACACACAAGTAAGTAAAATAATTTCAGACTGTGAGAGTGCTCAGAAGAAACTTCAGATGTGCCAGAGTGGGTGGGTGGAGGGCACTCCTTGCAGATGACTTTTAGCCGAGCCCTGAGGAGGAGGGGCCCGTCAAGGAGCATCCGACACAAAGGGCTGGAGCAAGGGGGAGGATTCCTAGCCAGTGGGGTCTCTGAGCACTTTTAAACAAGGAAATATTCAAGTAAAAGGAGCCATCACTGACCAACACCGCCACATACACGCTGGGTGAGAGGGGCCAAAGAACAAAGGACAACACGGTTACTGAACAGAAGTCACGACGTGAGTCTCTCCTGAGCCAACGCAGGACTCACCCAAACCCCAAAACACCACCCTTACAGGCCCCGCAATCACCAACACCCAAAGCCCCTCAAATTTGGTTCCAAAGACCGCCTCAATCACACTGACTGACCCCCTGAGAACCCCCAGCCCCCAGATCACTGGACACACGAGTCTCCAGGCCACACAACCATTGACTCCATAAACCCCATGTGCCCAACGCCCCCCAGGGGGTCTGGGCCGTCAATTACACACATTGTGAGTCCCCATCGGCTCCTCTAGCAAGGCCCCCCCATCACCAACCACCAGTGACAAAACCAATCCACAGAAGTGCGTGAATCAATGAACCCCAAAGTCTCTCCACAGCCAAACCCCGATCAGACACCCACAGAACCCCTGACTCCCAGTCACGGCGGGCTCTCTGTCACTCAGCCCTGCACACCAGCCACAGTCCTCCCTACGGACCACCTGGTTGATTACGACCCCAGAGCCCTCTGACCTCCACAGGCTTCTCAATGCCAAGGCCAAGAAACCCCATCACTGGTTCCTCCAAACCCCACTCAATAACCTCCACAGTCTATCCACTGACTAGACACTGAGTCAGTGGAACCCCAAGTGCTGAGTCCCAAAGGACCCCCAGAGAACTCCAATTCCTCCCTCTCGCGGTGCCCACCCACTCACCTTCACAGAGCCTGTCACCACCCGCCCCCTGAACCAGGCCTCATCACACGGGGCTGCCAGCCACTCACCTCCAGATACCCACTCTCCAGTCCACGCCGAGCTCACCCACCACTCAGACGCCCCCAGAGCTCATCACCCTGCGAGGGCCCCCAGCTCTGCACAAACACCCCCGGCCCCTCCAACGGCGCCAATTACCACCCCCACATCACCCTCACAGCCCCCAACAGGCCACCCGTCAACCTGTGTGCAGACCCCTGCCACTGGCACGCGGCCTCCGACCTGATGCCTCAGCCACAAGATCCCCAAACACGGGCCCAGACCACTCACCAGCACGGGCCGCCCCGGTCACTGCCCTCCACCGAAAAAGCTACCATTGAAATGTCAAGTCAAACCAAACGCAGACGTAGCAAAGAAATGTTTTACTCCGAGGATTTATTCTAGGGGGGGAGGGGTGCTGAAAGAGGAAGGACGCTGCGGCCCTAAGAGGCACAGCACCTCTGCAGAGTGTGGAGAAGCTGGATCAAAGGGCAGGGGACCAGACAGCAGACGAGAGGACATCTCACCGGAGCTCGGCCAGTTCTGGGCGCGGTGGCGGGCTGCACGCTGCTCAAGCTTACGGCCCAGAGTTCAGGGAACTTCGGGAAGGAGACAAGCTGAACCAAAGTTTGGTTTCTAAGCGTTCTAATCAGTGAGAACAAACGGTTCAGCTAATCATTGATGAGGCAAAAGATGAGAGGGGCTGTGTCATATTTACCTATGGCCTTGTCACAGGTAAACAAGGGCATCATGTGGGAAGGGGGTCCTTTGCAGCCAGCTGTTTCCCGGAACCCGAGAGAGGGGGGGATCTTCCCAGGAGCGCACGGCTCAGGTACAGTCCAACACTGCAGCAACCAGCGGCCCTTCCTGCCGACGAAATCCTCAGTGCAACCACTCTGGGCCCTCTACGTGCCCCCCACGCGCCCACAGAGCCTCGTCGCTCATCCCTTCGCGCCCAGTCGCCAAGCCAAAGGCACGCAAATCGAGGATGGCTAGAGCCTTAACTGTTGCTGCACACAAACCCTAACCCACATCCCCAGCGCACACGCCGGCCCCGCACAGCCCTCCACTCACTCCCGAGGGGAGCCTCCGGGTTCCCTCACACCCAGGGCCTGCTGCCTCCAGCCCCCGAGGCTAAGGTTCCCCCAGAGGCCCCTCCCAGAGGCCCCCACCATCCACTTAATTCCCTCCGCACAACCACTCACCCCTCCCTGGCCCCGAATTACTGATTTTCACAGACATTCCACCACCTCTCCCGCCAAGGGTCCCCAGCTTCATCAGCCCCACCGTCTCCCCGCACAGCCCCTCCTCTCCCACCACCACGGGAGGCCCTGCCCTGCGCCCCAAATCTCCCTCCTGCTTCCCACATCACTGCCGCCCACACCCGCCCCTCCAGACCCCTGTCCCCCAAACGTTTCCCCACCGTCGCGCTCCCTCCCGCCTCCCCGCTGCCCGGCCGCCCCGCGGCCCCCGCGGCCCCTCCCCTCTGCCGCCCCACGCCCCTCCCCCACAGCGCCCCCCGACCTGGACCGGAATCGGCGCCTGCGCGGCAGGGCCGTCCTCCCGCGCCTTCCCCGCACCCGGCTCCGAGCCGGTTCGTGCGCACGCCGGCGTGGCCCCGAGCCGGTCCACGCCGTGGTCACCGCGGCCCCGGTCGGACGCGGAGGCCACCGCCAGCCCGCAGCCCCGCCGTCCCGTCTCCGCCCCCCACACCCTTACCCCTTTGGCCCACGGCGCCGAGGCAGACACGGCCCGGCCGCGGAAGTGTCCGCGCAGAACTACATTTCCCGGAGCCCCGTTCGCTTTAGAACTACATTTCCCAGAGGCCTCCGCGGCGCGCCTCCCTGATGGACAGGGGTGAGGTTTCCTGGTGCCAAGCTCTTTGCGGCTGCCTGGGGCTCCCGGTTCAGACGGTGGGATGTAGCCTGCGCTCCCCAACCCCCCCCCCCCCCCGGCAATGTGCTCACCATCCCTTCCAGTTTTGATCATAGAGCAAAGTAATTTATAAAATCAAAGTAGTAGTATAGGTACGTTTTATCCAGTCCAACAGTACTAACAAAAAGAATGAAAATAAATGAAATGAGGGCTTTGGGGGGAAATAAAATGTAATTATGGGAAGAGAAGTAAATTAAAGAATATAAAAGCAGAATATAAAAGGAATTAAAATAGAAAAAACTAAACTTGATAAATCCAATTTTTTAAATAAAATATAAAATCATACTAGAGATTTTTATCAAAAAGTGAGAAGAAACAGCAAAAACAATTGGTAATGAAAAAAGAAAATTAGCCAAAAAGAACAAATTAAAATATTTGTGAAAGAATATTTTGCTCAATTATATGTAATCTAGGAATTATGTTAATAAATTTAGAACTTAATGAAGTACGTGATATAAAGGAATAGTTAGGTAATTAACTTGAGAAAATAATATCTTTTTAGACCTAAAGTGATGGTTAAAAATGTTTTTAGGGGGCTTCCCTGGTGGTGCAGTGGTTAAGAATCGCCTGCCAATGCAGGGGACACAGGTTCGAGCCCTGATCCAGGAGGATCCCACATGCTGTGGAGCAACTAAGCCCGTGTGCCACGACTACTGAGTCTGCGCTCCGGAGCCTGCGAACCACAACTACTGAAGCCCGCGGGCCTAGAGCCTATGCTCCGCAACAAGAGAAGCCACCACAATGAGAAGCCTGCGCACCGCAATGAAGAGTAGCCCCTGCTCGCCGCAACTAGAGAAAGCCTGCGTGCAGCAACGAAGACCCAATGCAGCCAAAAATAAAATAAAATAAAAAATTTTTAAAAGTTCTTAGCTACAGGCTCATGTGTTTTCCTTGGTGAATCTTCCACATTATCAAAGAATATAATCTTACCAATTTCTTGAAAAATCTAGACCGAACCCTTTTCTTAACACAAAGATAGCAAAATAGTTATACCATAACCAAAAGTAAATAAAAAAAACAACAACTGTAAAGCAGTCTCAGTTATGATATTTATGTGAAAAATTAAAAAAAATAGCAAATGGAATCAAGCAATACATTTAAAAACATATATCATAAACAAGTAGAAGTCATTGCAGGACTTTTCACCATATCAGTAGATTAAAGGGGGAAACATGCATCATCATCTAATTAAATACTGAAAAATCTTTAAATAAATTCAACCTAGAATGTCCATTAAAAAAAACAACTCACAGAAGTGCTGAGATACTACTACCGCAACATGTGAAAATAAATGTCTCATAAATGGATAACGGTATAAGAAGTATTATCGTTAGAAATCATAAAACTATCACCAATATTGTTTTCTTAAATTGAGAATATTTTAAAAATACACGAAAGTATAGAGAATGAGATCATAAACAGTCAAATGATCAGATATTCATATCTGGTAATATTTGATTCAGATCCTTCTTTAATCAAAAAATAAAAAAACAAAACAAAAAAATTAAAACACTGTATATTCAGTTGCTGTTCTCTGAGCCTTTAGTCTCTTTCCTCCTATTACCATTCCTCTTGCAGCAATCATTGCAATGAATGTGCTGTGTAGCCTGCCATTCCATGTATAATTTTACTACACGCAGACTGTGTTTATCATATGTCATACATTTTATGTCTTAACTTTACATGAATACTATTGTTAACAAACACAACATTAAATCTCCAGGTTGTTGATCCTGGTCTCAAGTAGAAAGACTTCTCATTCTTTTTTTGTTTTGTTTTTGTTTTTTAATATTTATTTATTTATTTGGCTGTGCCGGGTTCTTAGTTGCGGCATACGGGATCTAGTTCCCTGACCAGGGATGGAACCTGGGCCCCCTGCATTGGGAGCGTGGAGTCTTAACCACTGGAGCACCAGGGAAGTCCCAAGACTTGTCATTCTTAAATAACTGGGAAAAAGTACCAGCTGGAGGCATCACACTGAAGGGTCTTAGGAAATTTTCAGAAGCAGATGACTGCATGAAGAGGACAACTTCTGCTCAAGATCAACAGAACAAGATGACCTGAGCACTTAGGTATGTACTTCATCCTCTTTGTCAGTGAAAGTTTAGAGTGCTTACTGCTGCTAGTTACATCTTAACTATGATACCCTGTAGAGTCTCGATCTTGACGATCTTGACATTGTTCTTTGCACCTCCATCACTCTTTGGAATGAGCCTAACACCTGGTTACAATTTGTTGATGATATGGTGAAAATTATTAACTTTGTATTCATTTTTCACCTAGCTTCCTTTGGTGCTAATTTATTGTGATAAATCAGTTGATTTCCTAAGTAAGTTGGATCAACTACTTAATGCCTTTTTAAGTGGCAAAGAAGGTTTGGTTTTGTTTTTTAAGTAGGCAATTTAGTTAACACTCCTACAACTGGTTCTTCTTTTTCTTTTTAATAAATTTATTTATTTTGTTTATTTATTTTTGGCTGCGTTGGGTCTTCGTTGCTGTGCACGGGCTTTCTCTAGTTGCGGCGAGAAGGGGCTCCTCTTCGTTGCAGTGCGCGAGCTTCTCATTACGGTGGCTTTTGTTGTTGCGGAGCACGGGGTCTAGGTGTGCAGGATTTAGCAGTTGTGGCTCACAGGCTCTAGAGAGCAGGCTCAGTAGTTGTGGCACACAGGTTTATTTGCTCCGCGGCATGTGGGATCTTCCCGGACCAGGGCTTGAACCCCGTGTCCCCTGCATTGGCAGGTGGACTCTTAACCACTGTGCCACCAGGGAAGCCCCCAACTGGTTCTTTAGACTCTTCAGAGTGCGCATGGGACCTGTTCTCTCGGTTTGATTTGGGTAAAGTTGACTCTTGGCTTAGAAGTCTCTGATGTGCAGTGAAGTGTTAAAGGTGTCTGAAGGCTATCACACTCATTAAACTCACAGGGTCCTTCTTCAGTATGAATTCTCCGATGTTTAACAAGGCTTGAGCAATAACTGAAAATCTTCCCACGTTGCTTATAGTTAGAACCTTTTATAAACATCCTGCTAATCAATAAGGAGAAAGTAATAGTTAAAGGCTTTTCCACATTCCTTGCGTTCAGAGAGATTTTCTACACGAATGGTTATGGGGCGTGAAGTAATGTTTGATCTGTACACGAGGGATTATCTTCATAGGGTTTGATTCCAGCATGTATTTTCTGATGTTGGGTTAGAACTATGTTAGAGCTAAGATATTTTTCACACTTAGAATGTTCGCAAGATTTCTCTCCAGTAAGAATTCCCAGATATAGACTAAGATTTGTGTATTGGCTGAAAGAAGAGATTTCTTGTTAGGTGCTGAAAGTGCCTTCTGATTTCCCTTCTGTTTCATATACTGGTCTTTACATTCCTAATTCTCTCGGAAACTGGAACACTTAAGACTGTGGCTTAAAAGTTTTTCCATCATTTTGTGTTGGGATGAGTTACCTTCAGAAATATCCTAGACTCCTGCATGAAAGAAAAAAAAAATTCCTACTTTGATTTCCTAGTTTTGAAGAAAGGAGACTTCTATACTAAAAGTGGGATCATTAAATATCAAATAATACATGAATGACACAGACAGTTCTTTACTATGGATTTGCAATCTAAAAATTGAACAGTAACACTGAAAATTAGGAGATTTTTGTCTAGGAATCTGACAAAGGATATTAGAGAAAGAGGTAAATCAGTGATTCTCATGCTTCAACAAGCATTGTATTCATGCAGCAAGTTTGTTAAAAATACAAATGTCCAAGTCTCATCCTCTGGAAAGAACACATGTTTTACTAAGGTGATTCCAACGAATCCTAAACTTTGAAAACCACTGGATACAATAAAGGGAAATAATAACACAGGAAAATATTATTAAGTTAAAGAATTAGAGAAAACTCGATTTAGAATCATATTCTTCGCAGTATATCTGCAATCATGTAATAAGTGGTGAACTCTCTCCCTCCAACCTCCAAAACATTCTGTATCTAAGACTCATGTTTTTAAAATATCAATTTATATTACTGGTGCTAACCGAAAACCTTTAAGGGCTTCCCAGACATCTGCCCTGCAACTCTACACATGTCATAATGACAAGAATAGCAATAAAGATGATAATAGATAAAATTACTGACCACTTTTATTTAAACCCAGTGCCACAAAGCTATTTAGTAGTATATCAAAAATTCAAACCTAGGTGGTCAAAATACAAAGTTGTGACTCAGAAAAGAAAAATACAATACAGGCCTATTCACTGAAGAGTCTGTGTGAAATTTCAGGCTTGACTTTTCAGAATGAAAAATAAAGAGGAAGTTTTCTATCTGAAAAAAAATTGGGGTCACTCTAAATCTGTGTATCTGATTGAACTCTGAAAATCGTTATTGGCATAAATACTACTTTCCCTCAAACTGAATGAGTTTTCTTATTAAGTATAGGTACTGACCCTATGCAGGTTATGTCTTACGGTGGTTTTGCCTAGTTCTTTTCATTTTTAAATTTTTTATAAATTTATTTATTCATTTATTTATTTTTGGCTGCGTTGGGTCTTCGTTGCTGCGTGCGGGCTTTCTCTAGTTGTGGCGAGCGGGGGCTACTCTTCGTTGCGGTGCGCGGGCTTCTCACTGCAGTGGAGCATGGACTGTAGGTGCACGGGCTTTTATTGCGGAGCATGGGCTGTAGGCTCACGGGCTCAGTAGTTGTGGCTCGCAGGCTCTAGAGCAGAGGCTTCAGTAGTTTTGGTGCACAGGCTCAGTAGTTGTGGCACGAGGGCTTAGTTGCTCTGCGGCACGTGGGATCTTCCTGGACCAGGGCTCGAACCCATGTCCCCTGCACTGGCAGGCAGATTCTTAACCACTGTGCCACCAGGGAAGTCCCCTAGTTCTTTTTAAAAGCTGACTTTGTAACAATAGACTGATTTTTCTGCAAAATCTTATCTCAGAGGCTTACTGCCTTGTGTGTTGTTGTGGGTGCTCTGATGTGCGACCCAGAACCTCCTTAAGGACTGAGGCACTGATCCGTCCAGCTACCAATTGTGGTGCCTTCTAAGAGGCCACAAATGAGTCCCTCTCAAGAAATTGCCCTCAGCTGAAGGAGCTGCCTCACCCAAGATTAACCTCCTCCTTGGGGACAGCCTGTATCCAACAACTGGTCAATATGGGGGTACAAAGTCCCCACCCCTTTGCCTCAATTTTGGATATCCCTGAAGGGCCCGCTTCAGAGACCTTTGCAAGCTTAGCTGAGGCCTCCTTTGTAAATGGATCTCTGTTCAAATTTCCCCTCCATCCAGTCCTGCTTCCCTCATTCCCTTACAAACCATCCGCTCATAAATCTCCATTACAAAGTCTGCTTCCTGCAAAACTCAACCTGCTACCTGTGTACACTTCTTGTTCCAGTTACTTTATAAGTGTCTGTTAGAGAAATACATTTGTCTCATCTTTTGCTGAGTCCCTTAGTATTAAAGTCCTAGGCTTATATAGTAGATTTCCCACACACAAAATAAAAGCACAGAAAGAGAATGGAAGATCAGGGAAGCTGAGACTGAGAAGAAATTATTATGAAAAAGACCATTTTAAAAATGGAGAAACAATTTTTCTAGGCATCTTCCATATAAATCAAACAACCAATTCAATATCTAAAGAGAAACTACTGTTTCCAAAATTGGGAGCAAAATAAATAGGAGCACTTTCTTACCCGAAGCTTAGAATTTAAGTAGAGAAAAAAATAAAGATATGCAAGGAGGAAACAAAGAATGATATGTAATATGAAGGCCATAGGAGTAATTTACATGGTTCAAATTACAAGTCCTACCACAGTTCATAAATATGGTGGGATCAAAATTCACTGGGATAGACAAGAATGAATTTGGAGGCTTTGCGATATGACCTGAGCAAATTGAAAGTGTGTATAGTGCTTCCTCATGCTGTGACTGTCCCATGGAACAGGGTGAATTCATGTATCAGGGGAGTAATTCTAGAACTAGAGGACCTGAGAAATTCTATTTTTGCCTTCCCTACATCCATTCCCTTTCTTCTGATAATTCATCTCAGTTTTTCTTTGGGAAACAACCTTTCTCTTATGCTTAGTCTATGTGGGTTCAGTAAAGCTTCAGACAATGAAGTATTGGTTTTATACAATGGGCAAGGCCTGGACCATCAGTCATTGTGACTCTTGTTCAGGGATGATGAGAGTCCATCCCCACATATTTTCCAGAACGATTATGAAAGAAGGGTGAGTTTTCCTCTGCTATTTCATGAGGAAAGGCCAATTGGGAAGAATAGAGAAAGGGAGAAAGTAGAGTAATGGCGAATGAAGCTATGAGTCCAGCCATTCCTGAAGCCTACTGCTTGTCCCCTTCAGTTATAAAACTAATACATTTTCTCCATTAGTTTAAGCTAGTTTGAGCTATATTTCTGGCATTTGTATCCAAACGACTCTTAATACAAATTTACTGCATTAATTAGGCATGGTGTTTCTGATCTCAGGGAGACAGCAGTGAGTGGTGGCTTGAAGCAGGATCTTAGTTCCCTGCCCAGGAATTGAACCTGGGTAGCTGGGGTGAAAACCAGGAATTCTAACCACTAGACCACCAGAAGCTAGAGGCTAGAAGCAGAGCTGCCTTGGCTCCTGTCCCCTTTGAAAACAAAAGTTTTTCAAGGAGACAAAAACTTGAAAACAGGCACAAAGTTTATTATTAGAGACACAGCACAACATGTGGGAGAGCACACAGAGAAGCAGTTTATTTATTTAAGGCAGAAGCAAGGCAGAAATACGCACCAGGAAAAGAGTGCAGGCATCCTCCTTAATGAGGAGCTCGCCAGAGAGGTGATTTAAATCACTTATCTGAGGGCAGTTCTTCTGAGTCTTTGTTTTCCTCTGGCCAATAATCTTGCTTTGTTTCCCACATCTGACCTGGCCCAGGGCCCTCACCATGTGTGCGCATTTTTTAGCCAAGATGGATTCCAGCATGGGAGTCTCTGGGAGATTGATAACACCTATTATGGGATAGCAGCCCCTCCCTTTCTGACCCCTGAGGAGCCTTTCTGTGCACGTGCAGTTGGGGAGGTCTCCTTGACCTCAGGAGTGGTAGATGTGGTCATTTATCTCTTTACTCCAACAGAGCTCAGCTCCTGCCATTAACTTTTTCCTTGAAGTGTCAGGGGGAGACAAACCCCAATTTACTCAGCTTGACAAATTCCAGCTGCTCAGCCCCAGAGCCCATCCACCTCCTACCTCATTTCCAGCATCAGTTCCCATGCCAATTAAAAAAAAAAAACCTAAGCTAAATCACTGAAAAATATAGAAACAAAAAGGTATGTATTTATTCATTGTTGCAGCTCTACTTCCTTTTTGCATGCAGTTGCCCCAATTACTGTCCCTAATCTTCTATGAACAGAATGGTTATCTTTGTGTTGTATTCTGTCATATCCTACACACTGAAATGCCCTCGTTGGTCTCCTCTTGTCTACACACTGTCATTAATTATTCTTACAGATGTCTATTTCCCTCATGCACTTTTCCAAGACCTCCTTCCGTTCCCTCATACCCAATAGCAATCCTAGGCCCTCTTCCCTAAAAATAGTTCTGCATTGTTTTAAGGCAGTAGCAGCTTTACACCATAACAAAAGTTTCATAATTATGAATGAGACTTGGATTAACAGGAGACTAAGGTCTAACATGGAAAGATCTGGAAAGACAATAAGATTAGGGATTATCCATTTAAATTTACTTAAATGACATAAAATGGCAAACCAAATGGTAGGACAGCCTAAGAAAGATCTTAAGTACTGAGTTTCCTTCAATCAGAGAACCAGGCATAGAATGTGTTTGGGACTTGTTACAAATACAATTTGCTTGGGAATTTTATGAAACCATAACAGTGACTGAGCAGGTCTGGGTTCAAATAGAAAGGGAAGATTAAATGGGAGGTAAGTGGAATAAAGGAAAGAGCTCAGGATTTGAATTTCTGGTAATTTAGACTTTTGGATATGTTGCATTTTCATTTTAATTTGGTTCAAAGTATTTTCTAATTTTCCTATGATTTCTTCTTTGAGCTAGGGGTTGCTTAAAAATGTGTTTTTTAATTTCCAAAAACCTGGGGATTTCCTACAATTTTTCTGGGGTTGATTTCTAATTTAGTTCCATTGTTGTCAGAAAACATAATTTTTATGAGTTCAATCCTTTCAAATTTATTAAGACTTTTTTGTGGTCCAACATAGAACCTATCTTGGAGAATGTTTCATGCACATGTAAAAATGTAAAAATTATGCATATTTAACAATCTTTAGAGACAGTGTTCTATAGTTGTCTGTTACTTTGAGTGGATTCATAGTATTATTTCAGTCTTTTCTGTTCCTGCTGACTTTGGATAGTTTTTTTTTTTTAATTTTTATTTATTTATTTATGGCTGTGTTGGGTCTTCGTTTCTGTGCGAAGGCTTTCTCTAGTTGTGGCAAGTGGGGGCCACTCTTCATCGCGGTGCGCGGGCCTCTCACTATCGCGGCCTCTCTTGTTACGGAGCACAGGCTCCAGACGCGCAGGCTCAGTAATTGTGGCTCACAGGCCTAGTTGCTCCGCAGCATGTGGGATCTTCCCAGACCAGGGCTCGAACCCGTGTCGCCTGCACTGGCAGGCAGATTCTCAACCACTGCGCCACCAGAGAAGCCCTTGGGTAGTTTCTTGCTTTTATCTTTAATATTTCCTCTCCTTTGCCTTCTTTAGGTTTACTTTGTTCTTTCGCTTTTTGAGAATTCAACTCACTTATTGTTTTGTTTTTTACTGTTATAATGACTTAAGATTATGAAATTTCCTGTCATCACTGCTTTAAGTTTCTCCCACAAATTCTTGTACAGTGTTGTCTATGGTTTTGTCTGTACTTCCCTCGCTATTTGTTGAATAGAAAGCTTTTTTAAAAAAAGATTTTCAGGCAGAAAGACCTTTTGAAATTATGTTATTAATTTATAGTTAAATATTGCCTGCCATATCAGTAAACAAAGGATGTTGCAGCCATCAAGCCATCACATTACAGCTGCCCTGATGGTGAGCCTTGAGGAAACTCAGGATGAGAAAACACAGGATCCTGGCCCCAGATAGCTGAGGTGCATATCAAAAGAACGATTTCAGTGAGTCCAGACTTTGCATCTTCCCATACATAAAAAAAGCACTGGAGAGGGCAGACAGCAGAAGCAAGAAGAACTATAATCCTGCAGCCCATGGAACAAAAACCACATTCACAGAAAGATAGACAAGATGAAAAGGCAGAGGGCTATGTACCAGATGAAGGAACAAGATAAAACCCCAGAAAAACAACTAAATGAAGTGGAGATAGGCAACCTTCCAGAAAAAGAATTCAGAATAATGATAGTGAAGATGATCCAGGACCTTGGAAAAAGAATGGAGGCAAACATTGAGAAGATGCAAGAAATGTTTAACAAAGACTTTGAAGAATTAAAGAACAAACAAACAGAGATAAATGATACAATAACTGAAATGAAAAATACACTAGAAGAATCAAGAGCAGAATAACTGAGGCAGAAGAACGGATAAGTGACCTGGAAGACAGAATGGTGGAATTTACTGCTGCAGAACAGAATAAAGAAAAAAGAATGAAAAGAAATGAAGACAGCCTAAGAGGCCTCTGGGACAACATTAAACACAACAACATTTGCATTATAGGGGTCCCAGAAGAAGAAGAGAGAGAAAGGACCTGAGAAATATTTGAAGAGATTATAGTTGAAAAATTCCCTAACATGGGATAGGAAACAGCCACCCAATTCCAGGAAGTGCAGAGGGTCCAGGCAGGATAAACCCAAAGAGAAACACACCAAGACACAGTAATCAAATTGACAAAAATTAAAGACAAAGAAAAATTATTAAAAGCAATAAGGGAAAAATGACAACATACAAGGGAACTACCATAAGGTTAACAGCTGATTTCTCAGCAGAAACTCTACAAGCCAGAAGGGAGTGGCATGACATATTTAAAGTGATGAAAGGGAAGAACCTACAACCAAGATTACTCTACTCAGCAAGGATCTCATTCAGATTCGATGGAGAAATCAAAAGCGTTATAGACAAGCAAAAGCTAAGAGAATTCAGCACCACCAAACCAGCTCTACAACAAATGCTGAAGGAACTTCTCTAAGTGAGAAACACAAGAGAAGAAAAGGACCTACAAAAACAAACCCAAAACAATTAAGAAAATGGTAATAGGAACATACATATCGATAATTACCTTAAATGTGAATGGATTAAATGCTCCAACCAAGAGACACAGGCTTGCTGAATGCATACAAAAACAAGACCCATATATATGCTGTCTACAAGAAACCCACTTCAGACCTAGGGACACATACAGCCAGAAAGTGAAGGGATGGAAAAAGATATTCCATGCAAATGGAAATGAAAAGAAAGCTGGAGTCACAATACTCATATCAGATAAAACAGACTTTAAAATAATGTTACAAGAGACAAGGACGGACACTACATAATAATCAAGGGATGAATCCAAGAAGAAGATGTAACAATTATAAATATATATGCATCCAACATAGGAGCACCTCAATACATAAGGCAAATGCTAACAGCTATAAAAGAAGAAATCGACAGTAACACAATAAGAGTGGGGGACCTTATCACCTCACCTACACCAATGGACAGATCATCCAGACACAAAATTAATAAGGAAACACAAGCTTTATTTATTTATTTATTTTTTAGTTATTTCTGAGATATACATTTTAAAGTAATAACTAGAATTATGACTTATAACATTATACCAGAACATATAAGATTTTTAGAAATTTCATGGAATGTCTGAAACATTTATATTAACATATTTCCATACAAATAACCCAATGAAAGTTTAGTATTAGTTGTTTTGTTTGTTTGTTTGTTTATACTGCAGGTTCTTATTAGTCATCAATTTTATACACATCAGTGTATACATGTCAATCCCAATCGCCCAATTCAGCACACCACCATCCCCACCCCATCGCAGTTTTCCCCCCTCGGTGTCCATATGTCCGTTCTCTACATCTGTGTCTCAACTTCTGCCCTGCAAACCGGCTCATCTGTACCATTTTTCTAGGTTCCACATACATGCGTTAATACACGATATTTGTTTTTCGCTTTCTGACTTACTTCACTCTGTATGACAGCCTCTAGATCCATCCACGTCTCAACAAATGACTCAATTTCATTCCTTTTTATGGCTGAGTAATATTCCATTGTATATATGTACCACATCTTCTTGATCCATTTGTCTGTCGATGGGCATTTAGGTTGCTTCCATGACCTGGCTATTGTAAATAGTGCTGCAATGAACATTGGGGGTGTATGTGTCTTTTTGAATTATGGTTTTCTCTGGGTATACACCCAGTAGTGGGATTGCTGGGTCATATGGTAAATCTATTTTTAGTTTTTTAAGGAACCTCCATACTGTTCTCCATAGTGGCTATATCAATTTACATTCCCACCAACAGTGCAAGAGGGTTCCCTTTTCTCCACACCCTCTCCAGCATTTGTTGTTTGTAGATTTTCTGATGATGCCCTATCTAACTGGTGTGAGGTGATACCTCATTGTAGTTTTGATTTGCATTTCTCTAATAATTAGTGATGTTGAGCATCTTTTCATGTGCTTCTTGGCCATCTGTATGTCTTCTTTGGAGAAATGTCTATTTAGGTCTTCTGCCCATTTTTGGATTGGGTTGTTTGTTTCTTTAATATTGAGCTGAATGAGCTGTCTATATATTTTGGAGATTAATCCTTTGTCCGTTGATTCGTTTGCAAGTATTTTCTCCCATTCTGAGGGTTGTCTTTTCGTCTTGTTTATGGTTTCTTTTGCTGTGCAAAAGCTTTTAAGTTTCATTAGGTCCCATTTGTTTATTTTGTTTTTATTTCCATTACTCTAGAGGGTGGGTCAAAAAAGATCTTGCTGTGAATTATGTCAAAGAGTGTTTTTCCTATATTTTCCTCTAAGAGTTTTATAGTGTCCAGTCTTACATTTAGGTCTCTAATCCATTTTGAGTTTATTTTTGTGTATGGTGTTAGGGAATGTTCTAATTTCATTCTTTTACGTGTAGCTGTCCAGTTTTCCCAGCACCACTTATTGAAGAGACTGTCTTTTCTCCATTGTATATCCTTGCCTCCTTTGTCATAGATTAGTTGACCATAGGTGCCTGAGTTTATCTCTGGGCTTTCTATCTTGTTCCATTGATCTATGTTTCTGTTTTTGTGCCAGTACCATATTGTCTTGATTACTGTAGCTTTGTAGTATAGTCTGAAGTCAGGGAGTCTGATTCCTCCAGCTCCGCTTTTTCCCCTCAAGACTGCTTTGGCTATTCGGGGTCTTTTGTGTCTCCATACAAATTTTAAGATGATTTGTTCTAGTTCCATAAAAAATGCCATTGATAGGGATTGCATTGAATCTGTAGATTGCTTTGGGTAGTATAGTCATTTTCACAATATTGATTCTTCCAATCCAAGAACATGGTATATCTCTCCCTCTGTTGGTATCATCTTTAATTTCTTTCATCAGTGTCTCATAGTTTTCTGCATACAGGTCTTTTGTTTCCCTAGGTAGGTTTATTCCTAGGTATTTTATTCTTTTTGTTGCAATGGTAAATGGGAGTGTTTCCATAATTTCTCTTTCAGATATTTCATCATTAGTGTATAGGAATGCAAGAGATTTCTGTGCATTAATTTTGTATCCTGCAACTTTACCAAATTCATTGATTAGCTCTAGTAGTTTTCTGGTGGCATTTTTAGGATTCTCTATGTATAGTATCATGTCATCTGCAAACAGTGACAGTTTTACTTCTTCTTTTCCAATTTGTATTCCTTTTATTTCTTTTTCTTCTCTGATTGCCATGGCTAGGCCTTCCAAAACTATGTTGAATAATAGTGGTGAGAGTGGACATCCTTGTCTCGTTCCTGATCTTAGAGGAAATGCTTCCAGTTTTTCACCGTTGAGAATGATGTTTGCTGTGGGTTTGTCGTATATGGGCTTTATTATGTTGAGGTAGGAGGAAACACAAGCTTTAAATGACACAATAGACCAGATAGATTTAATTGATATTTATAGGACATTCCATCCAAAAACAGCAGATTACACTTTCTTCTCAAGTGTGCACGGAACATTCTCCAGGATAGATCACATCTTGGGTCACAAATCAAGCCTCAGTAAATTTAAGAAAATTGAAATCATATCAAGCATCTTTTCTGACCACAATGCTATGAGATTAGAAATCAATTACAGGGAAAAAACATAAAAAACACAAACACATGGAAGCCAAACAATACGTTACTAAATAACCAAGAGATCACTGAAGAAATCAAAGAGGAAATCAAAAAATACCTAGGGACAAATGACAATGAAAACACAACGATCTAAAACCTATGGGATACAGCAAAAGCAGTTCTAAGAGGGAAGTTTATAGCATTACAATCCTACCTCAAGAAACAACAAACATCTCAAATAAACAATCTAATCTTACACCTAAAGGAACTAGAGAAAGAAGAACAAACAAAACCCAAAGTTAGTAGAAGGAAAGAAGTCATAAAGATCAGAGCAGAAATAAATGAAATAGAAACAAAGAAAACAATAGCAAAGGTCAATAAAACCAAAAGATGGTTCTTTGAGAAGATAAACAAAATTGATAAACCATTAGCCAGACTCATCAAGAAAACGAGGGAGAGGACTCAAATCAATAAAATTAGAAATGAAAAAGGAGAAGTTACAACGGACACTGCAGAAATACAAAGCATCCTAAGAGACTACTCCAGGCAACTCTATGCCAATAAAATGGACAGCCCGGAAGAAATGGACAAATTCTTAGAAAGGTATAACCCTCCAAGACTGAACCAGGAAGAAACAGAAAATATGAACAGACCAATCACAAGTAATGAAATTGAAACTGTGATTAAAAATCTTCTAACAAACGAAAGTCCAGGACCAGATGGCTTCACAGGTGAATTCTATCAAATATTTAGAGAAGAGCCAACACCTATCCTTCTCAAACTCTTCCAAAAAATTGCAGAGGAAGGAACACTCCCAAACTCATTCTACGAGGCCACCATCACCCTGATACCAAAACCAGAAAAAGATACTACAAAAAAAGAAAATTACAGACCAATATCACTGATGAATATAGATGCAAAAATCCTCAACAAAATACTAGCAAACAGAATCCAACAACACATTAAAAGGATCATACACCATGATCAAGTGTGATTTATCCCAGGGATGCATGGATTCTTCAATATTCGCAAATCAATCAATGTGATACACCATATTAACAAAATGAAGAATAAAAACCATATGATCATCTCAGTAGATGCAGAAAAAGCTTTTGACAAAATTCAACACCAATTTATGATAAAAAGTCTCCAGAAAGTGGGCACAGAGGGAATCTACCTCAACATAATAAAGGCCATATACAACAAACCGACAACAAACATCATTCTCAATGGTGAAAAACTGAAAGCATTTCCTCTAAGATCAGGGACAAGGATGTCCACTCTCACCACTATTATTTAACATAGTTTTGGAAGTCCTAGCCATGGCAATCAGAGAAGAAAAGGAAATAAAAGGAATACAAATTGGAAAAGAAGAAGTAAAACTGTCACTGTTTGCAGATGACATGATACTATACATAGAGAATCCTAAAAATGCCACCAGAAAACTACTAGAGCTAATCAATGAATTTGGTAAAGTTGCAGGATACAAGATTAATGCACAGAAATCTTTTGCATTCCTATACACTAACAACAAATTATCAGAAAGAGAAATTAAGGAAACAATCTCATTCACCACTGCAACAAAAAGAATAAAATACCCAGGAATAAACCTACCTAAGGAGGTAAAAGACCTGTACTCAGAAAACTATACATCACTGATGAAAGAAATCAAAGATGACACAAACAGATGGAGAGATAAACCATGTTCTTGGATTGAAAGAAGCAATATTGTGAAAATTACTATACTACCTAAAGCAATCTACAGATTCAATGCAATCCCTATCAAATTACCAATGGTATTTTTTACAGAACTAGGACAAAAAATCTTAAAATTTGTATGGAGACACAAAAGACCCCGAATAGCCAAAGCAGTCGTGAGGGAAAAAAACGGAGCTGAAGGAATCAGACCCCCTGACTTCAGACTATACTACAAAGCTACAGTAATCAAGACAATATGGTACTGGCACAAAAACAGAAATATAGATCAATGGAACAGGATAGAAAGCCCAGAGATAAACCCATGCACCTATGGTCAACTAGTCTACGACAAGGAGGCAAGGATATACAATGTAGAAAAGACAGTCTCTTCAATAAGTGGTGCTGGGAAAACTGGACAGCTACACGTAAAAGAATGAAATTAGAACACTCCCTAACACCATACACAAAAATAAACTCAAAATGGATTAGAGACCTAAATGTAAGACTGGACACTATAAAACTCTTAGAGGAAAATATAGGAAAAACACTCTTTGACATAATTCACAGCAAGATCTTTTTTGACCCATCCTCTAGAGTAATGGATATAAAAACAAAAATAAACAAATGGGACCTAATGAAACTTAAAAGCTTTTGCACAGCAAAGGAAACTATAAACAAGACGAAAAGATAACCCTCAGAATGGGAGAAAATACTTGCAAACGAATCAACGGACAAAGGATTAATCTCCAAAATATATAGACAGCTCATTCAGCTCAATATTAAAGAAACAAACAACCCAATCCAAAAATGGGCAGAAGACCTAAATAGACATTTCTCCAAAGAAGACATACAGATGGCCAAGAGGCACATGAAAAGCTGCTCAACAACACTAATTATTAGAGAAATGCAAATCAAAACTACAATGAGGTATCACCTCACACCAGTTAGAATGGGCATCATCAGAAAATCTACAAACAACAAATGCTGGAGAGGGTGTGGAGAAAAGGGAACCCTCTTGCACTGTTGGTGGGAATGTAAATTGATACAGCCACTGTGGAGAACAGTATGGAGCTTCCTTAAAAAACTACAAATAGAACTACCATATGACCCAGCAATCCCACTACTGGGTATATACCCTGAGAAAACCATATTTCAAAAAGAATCATGTACCAAAATGTTCATTGCAGCTCTATTTACAATAGCCAGGACATGGAAGCAACCTAAGTGTCCATCAACGGATGAATGGATAAAGAAGATGTGGCACATATATACAATGGAATATTACTCAGCCATAAAAAGAAATGAAATGGAGGTATTTGTAATGAGGTGGATGGAGTTAGAGTCTGTCATACAGAGTGAAGTAAGTCAGAAAGAGAAAAACAAATACAGTATGCTAACACATATATATGGAATCTAAGGAAAAAAAAAAAAGGCCATGAAGAACCTAGTGGCAAGACGGGAATAAAGACACAAACCTACTAGAGAATGGACTTGAGGATATGGGGAGGGGGAGGGGTGAGATGTGACAAGGTGAGAGAGTGTCATGGACATATATACACTACCAAATGTAAAATAGATAGCTAGTGGGAAGCAGCTGCATAGCACAGGGAGATCAGCTCGGTGCTTTGTGACCACCTAGAGGGGTGGGATGGGGAGGGTGGGAGGGAGGGAGATGCAAGAGGGAAGAGATATGGGAACATATGTATATGTATAACTGACTCACTTTGTTATAAAGCAGAAACTAACACACCATTGTAAAGCAATTATACTTCAATAAAGATGTTAAAAAAAAAAGACCCAATGCAGCCAAAAATAAATAAATAAATACATTTATTATTTAAAAAAAAAAACAAAACTGAAACTCTAATTACCATATGACCCAGCAATCCCACTACGTGGCATATACCCAGACAAAACCATAATTCAAAAAGACACATGCACCCCAATGTTCATTGCAGCACTATTTACAATAGCCAGGTCATGGGAGCAACTTAAATGCCCATCGACAGACGAATGGATTAAGAAGAAGTGGTACATATATACAATGGAATATTACTCAGCCGTAAAAAGGAACGAAATTGGGTCATTTGTATAGACGTGGATGGATCTAGAGACTGTGATACAGAGTGAAGTAAGTCAGAAAGCGAAAAACAAATATCATATATTAACGCATATATGTGGAACCTAGAAAAATGGTACAGATTAACCGGTTTCAGGGCAGAAATTGAGACACAGATGTAGAGAACAAACGTATGGACACCAAGAGGGGAAAGTGGTCATGGTGGTGGTGGTGTGATGAACTGGGAGATTGGGATTGACATGTATACACTAATTTGTATAAAATGGATGACTAATAAGAACCTGCTGTATAAAAAGATAAAATTGAAAAATTCAAAAATAAAAATAAAAAATCTCTTCCTTATAGTAAAAGTTACAACAATAAATAAATAAACAAATCTCTTCCTTATGGTAAAAGTAACAACAACAACAACAACAAAAAAGCGCTGAATTCCTTAACTTGAGATGTCTGGTTTTCTTTAACCAACAGTAATATTTTGATGTTCCGACTACCTGCTCTTTGTTGCAAAAACTCCTATAATATCCTGGCTTCCCCATTTGCCTCTTTGGAGCAGCCCCTCAGAGCTAAGATGCTGTGTCTCAAGCTTAAGTCCTCAGTTTTGTTCATAAAATAAAACATAAGTCTCAACGTGTAGGTTGTGCGTTTTTTTTCAGTCGGCTATTGTTTGCTCTGTCTGGGACGGAGAGTTGACATGTTCATGTCTCCCATTAGTGATGTACTTCTATTTCTCTTTTCATCTACCGTTATGAAGTTGGTAACTATTATTTGGGGCACTGATATTCACAACTGTTGTATAACCCTGTGCACTGCAGCTTGCAGCCTCACACGGTGTTCTTCTCCACTGTGTCCTCCAGTCGAAACTCTGCCCGGTGTGGCGTCCAGACCCGAGCGCCAGCCCCTGCATGGGGACGGACTCTGCCCGCGCAGACGCCGGCCGGGGCGGACACGGTGCGCTTGCAGAGGCAGCCCGCCTGCCTTTCCCGTCAGCCTCCGCCGCTCTCCCCAGGCCCTCCGCCTCCTCCGCAGAGGGTTCTGGGAGATGTCGTTTTCTGCCGGCCGCTCCTGGTCGCGTGACGTACTTCCGCGTGCGCCGCACCCCCGCCTCAGCGGAGTACGCGCCTAGCGGGCTGCAGCCTGCTTGGCGACTGTGCGCAGAGGCGGGCCGGGGACGTTCTTTTTCCTTGGCCGCGGAGCTGGCGGAGACGCGAAGGTACCCTGGCCCGGAACGTCCTGTGCGCACCAGGCTCTTGGCCGCCTGAACCCCCACGGTCGGTCCGGGCGTGGAGGCGGCCAGCCCGTCCTCGGTCCCTGCCGCCTCACGGCTGCGGAACGGTACAAACTCATCGCCCCGCTTCCCTCCGCCCGGGCCCGGAGGCCGCGTCCCTGCGAGGGGCTCAGCCCCGACGGGCAGGTGCCTGGTGCCCGCGGACCCTCCCTCCGTGGGGCGCGAAGCCCCTGCTGGGTGGGCGGGGTGGGAGCAGCCGGGAGACCCTGCACGAAACAGCGCGGGATGGCCAGCAGGTCCCGGACAGCTTCGTGTTGGGTGAGTCGGGACTTTCTCCCTTGCGCAAGCTGACTGGGCCGTGAGCGTGGCCGTGTTCATCCCGTGACGGCCACGCCAGGGCCTGAACTCGCGTGTTCGCCGCCGTCCGCCTGGGTCTCCAGGAACGTTCCTCGTCTTCGGGCGTTTTGTGTCCGGTGCCCTGTCCTTCGGCAGGTACCCTGTTTTATTGTCTACAGCGGACCCTGAATTCTGAGGGCAGCGAGGGTTCCTCGTGAAGGAAGTGATCCTCTGTCGTTTCTGGTTTCTCACACACAAGTACGGAGTTGTCTTCGTGTCCAGCCCTTTCGGGCCCCATCAGAGAAATTAACCTCCTCTTTGTCCATTCCCTTGTTGAGATGCTCATACACCGAGTGTCTTTGTGTGCGGGGCGCTGAGACTGGCGCTGGCAGTGCGAAGGAATTACGTACGTTTCTTGCTTTCGAGGAGCTGCGGTCTCTTGCGGAGGGTGGTCGCTGGGCAGGGTGGCGGGCGGGTTCGAGGGCTCAGCCGGAAGGAGCCGCGTCGCGAGGGGAGAGGGCCAGTGGACCGGCTGGGCCGGGCGGGTGGTTGGGCGGTGAGCCAGAGCGGGCTTCCCGGCGAAGGTGAACTTCCTCGGAGCCGTTGGCGCGCTGCTCGTGTTTCCGGCCTTGAGAAAACTGTTGGAAGAGGTATCCAGGGGCCGAGCGCGCTTGTAGGTGTCCGAAGCGCAGTGCCTGTCGTCGAGCCTGTAGCTTGGGTAGGGGTTTTCAAGTAACATGTGCAGATTAAAGGCGCCTGTGTTCGGGGGAGCGCAGGGTACGACGAGTAGAGCCCCAGGAGGGACCAGTAGAGGACTCGGGGCAACCAGGACGGCGGTGCAGAAGGGCTGGGGTGCAAGGGAGGTGACAGAAAATTTGGAGAGTGGTTTCTTCCCCCTGCAAATTTGAGAAAAGAGAGCTTCTTAGAAGCCATGATACGAAATGCCTCAGAAGTGTTTCATGAGGCCGAAAGGTGCCGCCTGGACTTAAGAATGTGTGGGTCTTAAGCAGCTTTTCCAGAGCAGAGAGAATGTCGGGGGTAGTGCAGGTGGTCACTTCCTGAGAGGCGAAGGGATTGCATGCGGCTGTGGGCAGCAGGATGTAGAGAAGCGATTAGTAATAGTATAGACACTTTTTTAGGTGATCAAGTGTGACAGGAAGAGTTTGGGTGTCAGGGGAGAAGGGATTTCACCGAGGCGGCCGGAGGGGTACAGTTAACCTCAAAATCAATGAACTTTTTGCTTTTAAACAATAACTATACAGAGAGTACAACGAGAGAAAACGTATTTGCAATAGCAATTGGAAAAGATAAAATAAGTGACCATAAGGGTACAGGACCTGAATAAAGAAGACTTCACAACGGTAGAATAATATTAATAGGCACCACTCTTGGCCTAGCCACTTTGTGTCTGTGACGTCATTACACCTCACGGCCCTGTGAGGCAAGTATGTCCCCATTTTACAGCTGAGGAAACTGGGGAGCCTGCCAGGTCCCAAACTAGTAAGGGAAACAAGGACACGAGGGTGACAGAGCTGAGATTCAGACCCACGCAGAGTGTCTTCAGAGCCTGCGCTCTTATCGCCTCTTAGGACCTAAAAGACTTGAACAAATGTAGACAGTATTTCCTTGTTTTTGAGTGCACGTGTTTAGCAAGCCTTTATTGACTATTATGCCAGGTAATTTTCTAGGGCACGCAGGGGTGAACAAGACTGACAGAGCCCATGACCCCGTGGAGGGTATGGGAGATGGTAAGACATATCAGGGGAACATCATGAACAAAGTTGTGAATGCTCATGCACTGAGAGGCTGGGTGGCTACTTTAGACTGGCAACCTTGTCTTGAGGCAGCATTTAAGCAGAATCTGAATGACAGCTGGATGATCATGGGAGGATGGGGGCACAGAACAGGAAGCAGCTAAGTCAGTGGCCTTAAGGTGAGAACCAGCAGGTGCCCTGTCTAGTGGAAAGAAGGCACGTGGCAGGAATGGGGAGGGAGCATGCGAGAGCAAGGCCAGATTGTGTAGGGCCCTTTCAGTAGGCAAAGGATCATCTGGAAAGCCCTAGGAGTTTATTACATTTTATGTTTTATTTTGAAATAATTTCAAAACTGGAGAAGTTGCAAGAATAGTATAAACTAATCTCCTGTATTGTATTAAAAAAAAACACCCTTCACCCAGATTCCCCAGATTAGCTCTATCATTTTCTCTTTACTTGTGTGTGTGTGTACATGAATTGGTATAAAGGGAACAGCCACAGAGACTGAAGTTCAGTGTTACTTTCTACAAGAGCCTCTTTCCCCTCTCCTCTGTTGTGCAGATGGGGAGTGACTGATCACCTCATCTAAACAGACATTGAGCTGGTTTGGGGCTGGGGTGCTGCTTTAGTTGCACTCGGTTCACCTGTATTTTCAGCGGGGTGTGCCGATCGCAGGCTCCTCCCTCGCAGTACTTTGTGTCCTAAGTGCCTTGAGACTATGGGAGAGTCAGTCTGCCATTCCCGCCCAGTTCCTGCACTGACCGCACTCAGCAAATGCCCCAGGGGGACAGCCTGCTGTCCAGGGGGGCATCGAAGGCTCCACTGGTTTCTCTTTCTCCTGGTGTCGTCCTCTGTCTCAGCTGACCCCGTCCCGCCTGTTCTCAGGCTGGACAAATGCCCTTGGCGAAGTAAACAGCCAGCACTCTTAGCTCACCTGGGAAGAGCTCTCCCCTCTCTGAAATTTGGTTCATTCAGTCTTCCTTGCTTCTGTGGGTCTCTGATGTTCGCGAGGATTGTAATTTACCATTAATTTTCTAGTTGTAGCAGCGGTAGTCCAAACGTATGATTTTATTTATTGTGAATAAGTGTTAGAAAAGACTTACCATTAGATGAAATAAAATGTAACATCTTCTTAGCATTTTGATTGAGAATTCATTGAATTTATAAATTAATTTGTTGAAAATTAATATCTTTATACCACATTGAGTCTACATATCATAAATGTTAACTCAATTACTCAGGCCTCTGTTGTTTTTGAGTTTTTTTAATATAAAAATGTTTGAAATTTAGTTGATATACAGTATTATGGTAGCTTCAGGTGTACTACATAGTGATTTGACATTTGCATACATTATGAAATGATCACCGCCCCAAGGCTGGTAATCGTCCCAATACAAAGTTATTACAGCATTATTGACCATATTCCTTATGCTGCATCCCCGTGGCTAATTTATGTTATAACTGAAGGTTTGTACCTCTTAATCCCCTTCACCTATTTCACTCACCCTTCTATCTCTGGCAACCACCTTTTTGGTCTCTGTGCCTATGAGTCTGTTTTTGTTTTGTTTTGTTTATTTAATTTTTTAGATTCCACATATAAGTGAGGTCATATGGTATTTGTATTTCTGTCTGATTTATTTCACTTAGCATAATACCCTCTAGTTCCATCCATGTTGTCACAGATGACAAGATTTTGGTTTTTTTTTTAATGGCTGAGTAATGTTCGTGT
The DNA here is from genome assembly GCF_009873245.2 of Balaenoptera musculus. Taxonomy (NCBI): domain Eukaryota; kingdom Metazoa; phylum Chordata; class Mammalia; order Artiodactyla; family Balaenopteridae; genus Balaenoptera; species Balaenoptera musculus. Next base: position 245,188 of record NC_045798.1, on the reverse strand, counting down.
GTGTGTGTGTATGTGTATCACATCTTCTGTATCCATTCATCTATCAGTAGACACTTACGTTCCTTCCATATCTGGGCTACTGTGTTTTCTTTGCCTCTGCATTTATGTATTTTATCACATGTGTAGTTTTCGTTAGGTTTTTCTCTATTTTTAAGCTTTATTCCTGAGTACTTTCTAGATTTGTTGTGGTTCTTATTACATTTTCAAGTTGGTTACTGTTGATGTATCAAAGAGCTATTACATGTTGATTTTTTTGTTTTAACTGCCACCCTGCTGATGTTTCTTATCGGTTCTCATGTTATGCCAGCTGTTTCTGTTAGTTTTTTTAGTCAGAAAATCAGATGTTTGTAAATAATGACAGTAGTTTCTCCTCCTTGCTTAGTGTTTATCACTGGCATTTTGCTTTGTTCCTGCTCTGCTGGGTCCTCTGGGACAGTGCTGACTAGCAGAGTTGATGTGAGCGTCCGTGTCTTGTTCCTGATTTTAGTTTCACACAAAGTATGATTTTTTTATAGGCTTAGGGAAATTACTTTTACCTGTAACAAACTAAATTGTAATTTTTAAAAGTGTTAAATTTCATCATAGTACTTTGTTTCATCTATTGAGATGATTGTCTGATCTCCATTAATGTACTAATGTTACTTACTTCTTTGATACGGTTGTGTTTTGTTTTTTTAAAGTTTGGACTGTCCTTTAAGTTTCTGGATAAACTTCATTCATAGTTTGCTATGTATGTATGCACAGGATTTGTTTTACTCTATCAGTGTCTTTATCTAGGTATTTTTAATAAATGAGATTGGACTACAGTTTGTGCTGTCCTTGCCTGCTCTGTAGGATTATATAGGTTTGTTTGATGGGTTTCCCATCATTTCCTGGCTCTACATCAGATTAGATGTGGGGGAAATTTTCTGTTCCTTGGATGCTGATAGAACTTACTTTTAAAGATAGTGTGGGACTGTTGTCTTTATGGAGAGGGTATACCTTTGATTACTGTTTCAGTTTATTTTATGACCATGGGCTAGTCAGTCTGGTCTTCCTAATTCTTTCTGGGCAAATATTGGTTACTTTTATTTTCCTAGGAAATTTTCCATTTCTTCTAAGTTTTCAAATTTATTGGAACAAATTTGTAAATACAGTCAGTTCTGCTATCATGTTTGCTTTAAGGATGTAAATTTGTTTCAACATGATTGATCTCTTAGGGAACAATGTGAGCTTTCTGACTGATTTCAGGCAAGCCTCTTTTCACCACTTGATACTAACCTACGGCCCTTCTGACGCCCAGACGTCAGGTGTTTTTCAAGGTACAGTGCCATATTTATGGTAGTATTTATGTATTTCTCAAATCAAACATGTATAAAACTGCTACTGTTTTTATTAAGGTTCCTGATTTTCTTTTTTCATGAGTGCTACAAAGGTGTCATACCCCAACCCTGTTCTTCTCATAAGCCTGAGACTTTGCATAGTGGTGTTTTTTTTGTCTTTTTTTTTGGTAACATACATATCACATTATAGCAGAATTGCTTGTGTATAGTGATCGTTTATGAATTTTAAAATCCCTTCTCTAAGAGTTATGCACCCTGTCTTGGACATTCCCTCTTTGCTTTCTTTTCTTTTTTTTAAAAAAATTTATTTATTTTCTTTATTTTTTTGGCTGCTTCGGGTCTTAGTTGCGGCATGCGGGATCTTTCATTGTGGGGTGGGCCCTTCCTTGTGGCACGTGGGCTTCTCTCTAGTTGTGGTGCGAGGGCACCAGGGCACGTGGGCTCTGTAGTTGCGGAGCTCGGGCTTAATTGCCCCACAGCATGTGGGATCTTAGTTCCCCGATCAGGGTATCGAACCCACTTCCCCTGTATTGGAAGGCGGATTCTTTACCACTGGACCACCAGGGAAGTCCCCTCATTTCTTGATTATGCTTGCCCAATTAAAATTTTTTGTAGTAGTTCCTTTGTATTTTGTTTTTATTCTTATCAAGCTTAAAAAATAGCAAAAAGCTTAAAATAAAATATACTCTCTGCTCTACTCCTTTCTCCTTCCATCCTGTCCCTTTGGTCTGCATTTGCTCTTGTGGCATCTTCCTCACGCCTTGCTTCCTGTTTCTCCTCCTCCCTGCATGAATGCCCTGGGCTTGATGTCACGGCTTCATTTTTCTTCATCACGACCTCAGACATGCCCTGTCAGCTGTCCCTCCCCGGCCCTGGCAGTGATCTTGGCAAGAGCCAAGTATTTGGATGTAAGTTAACTTTCAGGCGTTGGAAAGTCCAGGCTATACTCCAACCCCTCTTCTTCCCCGACTCAGCCTGCGGGAGATGGGAGGCTCTTCTCTTTATTCCCACTTCACTTTTTGTCCCTGTGGGAGCTCCTTGTGGGTTGGGATGGGAAGCTCCTGTCGTCTGGCGGTCAGTCCCCAGCACGACGGGGATCGCTTGGACCCTGTGACAGGGCTCTACCCTGTATTTCCACTGGCCTCTGAGGCTCCCCCAGAGTTGCACTCACTGTGTCTTCCCCGGGGTCCCCCTCTCTGCAGGCAGTGCTCTTGGGGAGGAGCCTGTTAGGGCGTCAGTCGGGGCTCCTCTAGCTGCTGCTTCTTTGTCTTCAGCCCCCATCCCTCCCTTTCTCGTCTTGCAGGCTTCCCAACCTGTAGAGGGCAGTGTCTTCTGTTTGCTCGGCCAGGATCCTTGCCTTCTCCTCGACGTCCTTCTCTCTCTCTCTGCGCTGTCGTCTCCACTGGGACGTCTCTGCCTCTGGCTTCACTGGATGCCTGGGACCCAGCCACTGCTCCTTACCCCAGTGCTGTCACTCCAGCCCCAGGACCTTCATCTTCCACTGGAACTAGGACCCCTCTCCTCTCTGTGGCAGTCAGAATGGTCTCAGATGGGGGTCAGAGCGCACCACCCTGTCCAAGGCCTTCCGGGGGCTTCTCCTCCTGTGGAATGAAATCCAAGTCCTTACCACGTCCTTCGAGCCCTGCAGGCCTGTGCCTTTGTTTTCATGCTGCGTGGAAGGCTCTTCCCGAAGAAATCTCGGAGCCCGTTCTCACACTGCTTGTGTTTCTGCCTAAATGTCGCCTCAGCAGGGGGCTCCTGACCACCCATCTGAGATAGCACCTGTGTCTTCCTCCCCGCCTCTCTCCCCTGTAGCTGCTGGAGGCCTGTCAGAGCACTGTCACCGCCTGCGTGCTAGGTGGCTGTGTGTTTACTGGCATCTCCCCTGCAGGAATGGAAACCCACTGAGGACAGGGACCGTGTCCGTGGTTGGTGCCTAATAAGTGCTTATTGAATGATCCCCTGAGGGTCTGTGGCTTGCTGCTATCTTTTGGTCCTGTGAGAGGAATTTATTGTGAGCACACTGGGTGGTTCTCAGAGGCATCAAGCACCAGGCATGCAGGCCGCATGGCTGACACTGCCACAGGGCCGCCTGGTAGGACCCGCGCACCTCGGGGAGCAGATGCCCCCGCGCTGGCTCGTGGCCTGTGGCTCCGCAACCTGGGCTTTAGGTTCACAGTCTGTGCTGGGTGTCCCCTGGTCGACTCGGTCGTGGACCCCTTATTTTCTTGGAAGAAGCCTGGGAAGTCACCTATTTGGCACGTTTTCTTTTCTTTCTTTTTTTTTTTTTAAATTTTATTTATCTTTGGCTGCGTTGGGTCTTAGTTGCGGTGCGCGGGCTTTTCATTGCGGTGGCTTCTCGTTGCGGAGTGCGGCTTCAGTAGCTGTGGCATGTGGGCTCAGTAGTTGCAGCACGTGGGCCCTAGAGTGCGCGGGCTTCAGTAGTTGTGGCATGCGGGCTCAGTAGTTGTGGCTCGTGGGCTCTAGAGCGCAGCCTCGGTAGTTGTGGCGCACGGGCTTAGCTGCTCCACGGCATGTGGAATCTTCCCGGACCAGGGCTCGAACCCGTGTCCCCTGCATTGGCAGGTGGATTCTTAACCACTGCACCACCAGGGAAGTCCCTGGCGTGTTTTCTTAATGTGCTCACTCCCACTGAGACTCAGGTGGGCTGAGCAGCTGGCCAGACGGCAGGCACTTCTGGAGGGTCAGACCTTGTGTGTCTGGTGCCCGTAGTTAGAGTCATGCTCGCCACCCCGTGCAAGGTCTCCCTGAATAGGTTCTTATCAGACTGGAAACACCTTATTTTGTCTGCATGCATAGCTCTTCATTTCCCTCTACAAGACTAAAAGCTTCTGGAGGCCAGAGTGGGCTTCACTCATCCTGAAGTCTTCAGGACCCAAAAGAGTATCTGGCACACGGAGGCTCAATTATTATTATTATTTTTTAATTCTCTCTCAAAGCAAGTGGTGGCCTGGGCACAGGGTGCAGTCTGTGGAGGGACATTCTTCTTTCCTAGGTCCTCTACCTCTTTTCCATGTCTCCCAGTGTAATTGCAGCCTGTGGAATGGTGTGTGTATTGTTACAGGGATTGTCGTCATTCAAGGATATATCTATGGAGTTCACCTGGGAAGAATGGCAGTTACTGGATTCTGCGCAGAAGCACCTGTACCGGGATGTGACTCTGGAAAACTATAGTAACCTGGTGTCTGTGGGTAAGTACAGCTTCTCTTTTCGGCTCAGGTCGTGAGTCATAAGTTGCCACCACTTTTTCTTTTGTTGTTCTATCCCGGGGCCTCTGAAGTAATTAATGATTATGGACTTGAGCTCTAGAGATCATACGTTCTTAGGCCCTATTCGGGCTTCATCCCCTCGTTGTAATCTTTCCCCAAGTGCAAACGAGCTGCTTCCTTTCCTAGCTCCTAGCTTCCTTTCCTAGTCCCCAGCAGTTTGGCCCACATCCTTTGTGATTTTCCCTTAACAGGGTATCATGGTACCAAACCTGATTTAATCTTCAAGTTAGAGCAAGGAGAAGAGCCATGGATAATAAACACGGAAGTTTCCCGTCAGAGCGGTCCAGGTGGGTTAGCAGAAACCATGGAGACGGGAGGTCGGGAGTGAACCGGGGCTGGCACTCAGGGAGTGTTGTGTGCGCGAACTGTTCTTGAAGTACTTGAACCACCGGTGAACTCGGCATGAGCCCGCGAGTCCTCAGGTAAGGACAGGGCCCTCGGTTTCCTCCCGTGGCTCCGAGAGGTTGCTTTCTGGGTTAGTTTCCTTCCTTCTGGCACCTTTTTTCTCTGCTTTCCTTTCCGTAGTCATGGGCCTCGTTTTCTCTCTTGCCTCTGCAGTTAAGTCCCTCGACTTTACCCATAGTCTTTCATTTTATTCTCTCCCCTTGACTGTCTTAGGAGATTTCATTGCTTCCTTCTCTCTTCTCACACTAGTCACTTGGAAATTACAACTGTTACTTTCTTGGGCACTTTTCTTTTCTTCTTTTTTTTTTTTGGCCATACCGTGCAGCACGTAGGATCTTAGTTCCCCGACCAGGGATGGAACCCATGCTCCCTGCAGTGTACGTGCAGATTCTTAACCACTGGACCGCCAGGGAAGTCCCTTGGGCTCTTTTATTAAAAGAATCCTGAAACCTAGCCTCGTCTCACCTGTATCTTAGGTGGTTTTTATCACCCTACTTTTATTTCCCTGACCCTGCTTACTCTTCCCTTTTGAGCTGTCCAACTTTGGGCTTCTCTTCTACATTGTAACTGTGGAAAGACTCTTCTGTCCTGAAAATCAAAGCTTTTTTCCTCCCAGCGTTGTAACAGCAGAATTGCCATCCTCCTTCTCTTTTCCTCGTGCGCTCTGGTCCCAGCTTTATACGCTTGCAGGAGAGTGCCCCAGGGCTTTCCCACTCTGCATTCTCAGTGGCAGAAATGGGAAGGCACTTCTGAAATTGCTCTTCTTCCTCCGGTTTCCCACCACTCTGGGGAGAAAAGTGTTTAGCAAGCAGTCCTGAGAAAGCAGGACAGCTACTGAGGCCCCCAGCGCAGCAGTCGTGTATGGGGGTGACTGAGGCTGTGTGTCTGACGGGTGCTGACACATAGTCAGACAGTGTGTACGGGGCCTTGCCTAATCTGGTTCCTGCCTTCACTCTGTTCACTCAGGGGGTCTCAGCTGTCCTGGCCTTTGTTCTGTTTCTTAACCATGCCATGCAGGTTCCCTCCTCAGGAGCTTTGTACTTGCTGTCCCTTCTGTTTGGAATGCTTTTGCCTGGATAGCTGCTGTCCAGACCGCACCCTGCTGCTGCTCCTTTCCTTTAACCCTTGTCTTGCTATCACTGTCATCTTCACACTGTTTGGGCCTCACAGATGGACTTTCCCATTCTCTCTGCATCTCCTCTCCAACCTTAAATGTCGTCTGCTCCAGGGCTGTTTTGGCATCCCTTTTAATTTGCACGTGTTCCCTAGAAGATGTTATCCCTCACATCATTTAATACCTTGTATGTGCTGTTGATGCCTACTTTTTACTGAGCACTGAACTGAGGTCTAACTGCCTACCTGCTTCTCCATTTGGATATTTAACTATGATCTCAAATGTAATAAGATCCAAAACAGAGTCCTTTGTTTTTCCTCCGAACATGTCTCTCTCCCAGTGTTTTCAGTCTCGAAGAGCAGCACCACCTGCTTCTCAAGTCTCAAATCTAGGAGTTACTAAGTCCTCCCCGCCTCTGGGTTCTCACATCCAGTCCATTAGTACCTTTCTTAGTTCTCTCTCCAAGTATGTACACGTTGCTCAGCTCCAGAAGGACAGCCAGCCCCACCCTGTCATCCTGGACTGCTGCAGTGGCTGTTCATTTGTCTCTGCCCTTTTCCTATTCGTTTTTACGTAACGGCCACTGATCTTTTAAAAGCAGAAGATGAATCGAGATCCCCTCTAATTAAAGTCCGTTGGGTGAAAACTCTTTCCTGGGGCCTTGCCTAATCTGGTTCCTGCCTTCACTCTATTCACTCAGGGGGTCTCAGCTGTCCTGGCCTTTGTTCTGTTCCTTAACCATGCCACGCAGGTTCCTTCCCCAGGGGCTTTGCATTTGCTCTTCCTTCTGTTTGGAATGCTTTTGCCTTACTTTCCTTATGGCTCACTCAGTCTCTCTTTTAATGTCTCATTGTACCTACCTAAATGTCATACCTAGCTCTTCTGTATCCTGTGAGTTAACTTTTTGAGTAAACTCCTGCAATAATAAAATTGGCATAAATAGATGGCATTGGCTTCTAAGTGCAGGCTAAATTTTTTAAACTTTTATTTTAAAAAAACATTTTCGATCATTGCTAATCGGCTACCCATTTCTGTAAAGGGACTTATTTTGGTTTGATTCACTTCCCCTCGCCCCCATGCTTGGTTATGTGATGTGTGTGCACTTGGCCAGTATTTCTTTTGAACCAGTGTGTCAGAGGCCTGGACCAAAAGAAAAACACTCAGTACATGGCAGTCCTAAAGCCCTTTAGTTCTGTATTAGGTTTGTGTTATGATTTTAAATATACGGTGTTTTTTTGTGTGTGTGTTTTTTTTTCTAGAAGGTTGGCAAGAATGGTACCAGAAAAATCAAGATGAACTTGAAAGTGTTGAGAGAAGCTATGCTTGTAATGCATTTGGAAAGCTTCATCTGAGCAAAAGCCACATTTCTTCAAGACAAAGTCTCCTTAAATATAATACACATGGAAAAAGCTTGACACAAAACTTAACTTCAGCCAGAAACTATCTAAGACAGAATCCTGATCAGTTTCATGGGTGTGATGAATCATATTTTCTTAAGCATCAAAGAACTCATAGTATAGAAAAAAACTGTGTATGTAATGAATGTGGGAAAGCTTTTCGTTGTAAATCACAGCTCATTGTACATCTCAGAATTCATACAGGAGAGAGACCATACGAATGCACTAAATGTGAGCGAGCCTTCAGTGCCAAGTCAAACCTCAATGCTCATCAGAGAGTCCACACAGGAGAGAAGCCCTATTCCTGTATCGAGTGTGGGAAAGTCTTCTCATTCAGGTCACAGCTCATTGTCCATCAGGAAATTCACTCAGGAGGGAAACCTTACGGTTGCAGTGAATGTGGGAAAGCCTACAGCTGGAAATCACAGCTTATTTTACACCAGAGAAGCCATACAGGAGTGAAACCCTATGAATGCAGTGAATGTGGGAAAGCCTTTAGTCTGAAGTCCCCATTCATTGTGCACCAGAGAACTCACACGGGAGTGAAACCTCATAAATGCAGTGACTGTGGGAAAGCCTTCAGGAGTAAGTCGTATCTCCTCATTCACATTAGGATGCACACGGGAGAGAAGCCCTATCAGTGCAGGGATTGCGGGAAGGCCTTCAGCATGAAGACACAACTTGTTGTGCACCAGGGAACTCACACAGGAAATAATCCTTATCAGTGCAGTGAATGTGGGAAGGCCTTCGGTAGGAAGGAACAGCTCACTGCACATCTGAGAGCTCACGCAGGAGAGAAGCCCTATGGGTGCAGTGAGTGTGGGAAAGCCTTCAGCAGCAAGTCATACCTCGTTATACACCGGAGAGCACACACAGGAGAGAGACCCTATGAGTGTAGCTTCTGTGAGAGGGCCTTTTGTGGGAAATCACAGCTAATTATACATCAGAGAACTCATTCAACAGAGAAGCCCTATGAATGCAGCGAATGTGAGAAAGCTTATCCTAGGAAGGCATCACTTCAGATACACCAGAAGACTCATTCAGGAGAAAAACCCCACAAATGCAGTGAATGTGGGAAAGCCTTCACTCAGAAGTCGTCTCTCAGTGAACATCAGAGAGTTCATACAGGAGAGAAACCGTGGAAATGTTCTGAATGTGGGAAATCCTTCTGCTGGAATTCAGGGCTTCGTATACATCGAAAAACTCACAAGTGAGAAATCAGAACGGAGTAGATGTTAGAAGCATTCTCACAGAAGCTGATCCACAGGAGACTTCAGATGATAATAGAGGCAGGAAGTCCTAAAAATACTCTCTTATCAAATTAGTCATATGAGAGAGAAGCCAATCATATTTGGAATGAATGTGCAAAAGCTTTCAGAAGTAAGTCATACAAATCTTTATACATGAGAAAATAGTTGCAGGAGTACAGAGCAGTAACTGTATCAGACGTGGTAGCCTGATTATGAAGATTTAACTTGGGGAATTCATATTGAGAAGCCTTTGTAACTTTAATAAATCAGGAAAGCACTTCCCGTGGAAGCTGTGTTACATGGGGAGTCGTGTTCCAGATGTGCTGAAGAAAGTCTTGGTAGAGAGTAAAGTTGTTTTTTACTTTAATATGTAACTAGAGTAATAGCAGGAAAAGGGCAAGGAACATACTCTGAAGGTTAAGGGGTATGGAGTGAGACTTTCCTGAGTAACACTGAATAGCGTTTTAAAAATTTTTGGTATTTTATTTTTAAATGTAACTTGTTATGTTTGATAGTTTGTGGAATAACACCCTCTAATATTTTCCATATTAAATGCTAAGGATCAGTATTGTCTCTTTATTTCTTAACAATATAACTAAAATAATGTAGTTCTTAATAAATGAAAGGATTTAGTTCTCACTCCAAATGAATTTACTTATCCAGCAAGTGGGTCTAGCAGTTGTTAAAAGGGGTGCTTCCTAAGAGCACTCACCATAATGAACATTGATTATATTTACCAGTTCAGTGTCTGTTCCCCATTGATCGGTAAGAGCGGCTTAGATCTCTCTGGAGAAATACTTTTCCTGTGTGTGTGCACCCTTGTGGTGGGTCTTTCAGGGTGTCCTTTCCACCAGTCACAGGTGAGCACTCTGCCATTGTTGGGAAATGGGAGCCTCTTTTCCCAGAGTTTGCGTCTCGATTTCAGTCTCCCATGAACCAGCAGGGAAATATTGGAACTCATTCTTCTCCCAGAATTCTACTGAGACCATCAGTTAGTTCTTGCTGTTTTGATTTCTCAGAATAACTTTGGATACTGCCCCTTTTGAACCTGGTTTTCTGGTCTTCTGTGTGCTTCCTCATCTTTTCAATAAATATTGTTTTCTGCTAAAGTGAAGCAGAATGAGTTCCTGTTTCTTGTAACTGAAGGGCATTAACTGGTAAGTCGTTGCTCTGGAGTAGCTGTAGGTAATAAACTGTTGAAGAACAGCTGGGTGTGTGGTTTAGGTTTTTTCCTGAGACAAGAAGAAAATCTTTCAGATTCCTGTTTATATTCCACGGTGGATACTTTTTAGTACATAGTATGAAATAGTGTTATTGCTTGTGTACACCAAGAACCTTGTGACCCCTGTTGGTAAGATTCTGGGAACAGTGAGGAACTACTGTCCTAGAAGAGTTTTAAACTAACAAGGAAATCTGGGGCAGGAGATGAGATGGCTCGTTCTGGTTACATCGGCTCTTAAACACAGCAAGGACAGACTTGAAGGCCTGGAATCTCATCTCAAGGTAGAGTACTGAACTCAGCCACGCTCTGACATTGCTGAAATAATTGCTTACTCAGAGCTGTAGGGTTGAGATGGTGGAAATCAAATACATAGTTGGCTTGCTGAATTAAAGAGTCATCTACCTTAAGTGCACACTAATCCCTTATGTAAATGTGCATTAGAAAAGTTGTCTCTTGATAATTGATCATTAGAGTAGTGATATCTGAGAAGAATCCGAGGACTCAGCCTAGCAAACTCGTGATGTACTTTGCAATGTATGCTCTCCACTCGGGGATATGGCCTAGATGCTGGCAAACTACAGACTGCAGGCCAAATACAGATTGCAGCCCATATTTGTATGGATGGCAAGCTAAGAAGCTTTTACATTTTTAAATGGTTAAAAAGATCCAAACTTTTATGAAATGAGAAAATTATTTGAAATTCAAATTTCAGTGTCCATCCATCAAGTTTCTTTGGACCACAGCCAGACACAATCTGGCTGTGTGTTGCTGTCCGGCTGCTTTTGCACTGCAGTGGCAGAGTTGAATGGTTGTGGCAGACACGGTATTACCCACAGTACCCGCTAACTCTTGATGTAGAGGCCCTTCCCTTGCATGAAAAAGTGGACCATACCTTGTAGGAGGCAGCTTATTCTTGCAGTACCCCATGCCTCGCTGTTACCAGCTCTGTGTCCAAATTTCCTCTTCTTGTAAGGACACCAGTGATATTGGCTTAGGTCTCACCCTATGATCTAATTTAAACTTGATTATCTCTGTAAAGACTCTGTCTCTAATTAACTTCACATTCTGAGATACTGGGGGTTAGGAATCCAGCGTCTTTTTTGACAGGATGCAATTCAACCCATAACAGTCTGCCCTCCTACCCCTCCCCACCCCACCGAATTCATATGCTTTTCACATGCAAAATACATTCACCCCTGCCCAACATCCCCCCAAATCTTAATCCACTCCAACATCAACTCTAAGTCCATAATCTCATCTAAATCAGGTATGGGTGAGACTTGGGATATGATTCATCCTGGGGCAGTATTCCTCTTCATCTGTGAATCTGTGACACCAGATAAGTTATCTGCTTCCAAAATACAGAAATCAGATAGGCATGGGATAGATATTCCCATTCCAAAAGGAAGAAATCATCAGGAAAAAGGGTGTTATGAGTCCCAACCAAGTCCAAAAAGTAGCAGGGTAAATTCCAATAGATGTTAAGGCTTGAGAATAACCCTCTTTGGCTAAATGCTCTGTCCTCTGAGCCCACTGGGGTGGTGGCCCTGCCCCTTCAACCCTGGATGGTGGGCCAGCCCTCTGGAATTAAAAAGGAGGCTTCACCTTCTGGAACCAAGGAAGTGGTCCCGCCCTCAGGGTCATTCTTTCCTTTGCTTTAAGGATGACCTATGTTCACAGCTAGATAGCTCTATCAGCCTGTTTCCAGCCTGTTTCCTGCCTGTAGAATCTCAGAAGTTTGACAAAGTTCTTTCATTTCAACCTTTCTCTGTTCCCTTCAGTCCAAGTTGGTAGCATTTCTGCTGAGATGATTAATTGGATTCACAAGCCATACACCCATAATCTGTTGAGCAAGCAGCGTCTGGCCACATGCTTGGTGTTCTCTCCTGAGCTTGCTTTCTCTTTTTTTGCGATATGAGTAAGCTGAGAGTCTTCTAGATCTTCATGATCTAGTTCCTTTATGTTTAATAATACATTCTCAGAAGTTAAGTCATGCCTTCAACACTTTGCTTAGAAATCTCTTCAGCTAAATATCCAAATTCGTCACTCACAAGTTCTGCCTTCCATTAAACAATAGAACACAAGTCAGCCAAGTTCTCTGCCGCTTTTCTCTGATTTCCAGTAACACGTCCCTCATTTTTAACTGACACCTCACCAGTACTACCTTAACATTCGTACTTCTACCAACAGTGTCCTCAAGGCAATCTGGGCTTTTTCTATCAAGTACCTCAAAACTCTTCCATCCTCTACCAATTCCAAAGCCACTTCCACATTTTTAGGTATTTGCTAAAGCGGCACCCTGTTTTCCAGCCAAAATCTTCATTTGTTTGCAAGGGCTGCTGTAACAGAGTACTACAAAATGAGTGGTTTAAGTAACAAATTTATTTTTTATATTTTTCATAGTTCTGGAGGCTACAAGTCTGAAGTCAAGGTGCCAGCAGGGTTGATTCCTCCTGAGGGTTGTGAGGGGAGAATCTGTTCCAGGCTTCTCTCTTCAACTTCTAGGTCTCCGTCTTCTCCCGTTGTCTCTTCACATCATTTTTCTCCTTATATGTGTCTATTTTGTCTCCAAATTTCTCCTTTTTATAAGGATACCAATTATATTGGTTTAGGGCCCACCCTAAAGACCTCATTTGAACATAGTTATCTCTGTAAAGACCCTGTCTCTAAATAAGGTCAGATTCTGAGGTGGGGGGTTAGGATTCCAACATCTCTTTTGGGGGGGAAACAATTCAACCCATGACATTCAGCAAGGAAACAGGCAATTTGAACAGCACTCTAAACCAGCTGGACCTAGCAGACATGTGGAGCACTCTACTCCACTGCAGCAGACTCCCCAAGCACACATGGAACTTTGTGCCACACAGCCCACATGCTAGGCCACAGAACAAGCCCTGAAGGACACTGCAAGCAGCTCTAAGACACTGGCCAAAACTGGGACCAAATAAATAATGATAACAGGTTACAACCCAAAGAATAAAATAACAATCCATATATCCATAATGATATATAGATATATAAATATAAACAACTAGGGAAGAGGGGAAAACTCTTTTAAAAAGTTGAATATCAATAAATATGAAAAGAAATGACAGATTAGAAAATCACCATTTGGTAGCCAGCACAGTAATACTTGTTTTAGGCAAGAATCATTAATGAATGCTAAAACTGGGTGAGTGACAGTTTTTTGGTTTTTTTTTTTTGAGTGTCAGTTTTATGAGAGGATATTTTATTAGTTTCAAAACATCTGCCCACAAGATACTTATTAATTACAGTTGGAAAAAGAGAAATCTGGCATTTACCACCTTAATTAAGCAATCAAAACTAATATTGCCACTACTGGTACAAACAAATATCAGGGAACTGTTGCTATAATTCTCTGAGAAGGACACAGTGTCATTTCTGTAGTATTCCTGCCCCAAATGCATAACCTGAATCTAAATTGTGAGGAAATATTTAGCAAACACAAGTTAGGGCCATTTACCATGAAAATGGCATGCACTTTAAAACACGTTGAGGTTGTAGAAGAAAAAGGCTGAAAGGCTGCTCCAGTTAAAAAAGAGCTAAAGAGACAGGGCACTGCACACTGAACCCAAATTTTGTTTCTTGGACATTATCTGGGCAATTGATGGACTTTGGATAAGTTTTGTGTATTAGGTAATATTACGGCATTTATGTTAATTTCCTCATTTGATAATTTTATGGTCACTAGGTAATAGAATGACCTTGTTGGAGATGCTGAAGCACTGGGGAGTGTAGAGGACTCACATCTGCAACTCATGCTCGTACCTTTCACGAAAAATATGTTCTTTTATAGAGAAAGCAGACGTGGTAAAACATTAAAATTGGGGAAGTATAAGTAAATGGTATTTAGGAATTCTTCATGATTTTTTAAAATTTTATTTTATTTATTTATTTTATACAGCAGGTTCTTATTGTCTATTTTATACACATCAGTGTATACATGTCAATCCCAATCTCCCAATTCATCACGCCGCCACCACCCTCCCCCCACCACTTTCCCCCCTTGGTGTCCATACGTTTGTTCTCTCCATCTGTGTCTCTATTTCTGCCTTGAAAACTGGTTCATCTGTACCATTTTTCTAGATTCTACATACATGCGTTAGTATACAATATTAGTTTTTCTCTTTCTGACTTACTTCACTCTGTATGACAGTCTCTAGGTCCATCCGCGTCTCCACAAACGACCAATTTTGTTCCTTTTTATGGCTGAGTAATATTCCATTGTATATATGTACCACATCTTCTTGATCCATTCATCTGTTGATGGTCATTTAGGTTGCTTCCATGACCTCGCTATTGTAAATAGTGCTGCAATGAACATTGGGGTGCATGTGTCTTTTTGAATTATGGTTTTCTCTGGGTATATGCCAAGTAGTGGGATTGCTGGGTCATATGGTAATTCTATTTTTAGTTTTTTAAGGAACCTCCATACTGTTCTCCATAGTGGCTGTATCAATTTACATTCCCACCAGCAGTGCAAGAGGGTTCCCTTTTCTCCACACCCTCTCCAGCATTTGTTTTTTGTAGATTTTCTGATGATGCCCATTCTAACTGGTGTGAGGTGATACCTCATTGTAGTTTTGATTTGCATTTCTCTAATAATTAGTGATGTTGATCATCTTTTCATGTGCCTCTTGGCCATCTGTATGTCTTCTTTGGAGAAATGTCTATTTAGGTCTTCTGCCCATTTTTGGATTGGGTTGTTTGTTTTTTTAATATTGAGTTTCATGAGCTGTTTATATATTTTGGAGATTAGTCCTTTGTCCGTTGATTCGTTTGCAAATATTTTCTCCCATCCTGACGGTTATCTTTTCGTCTTGTTTATAGTTTCCTTTGCTGTGCAAAAGCTTTTAAGTTTCATTAGGTCCCATTTGTTTATTTCTGTTTTTATTTCCATTACTCTAGAAGGTGGGTCAAAAAAGATCTTGCTGTGAATTGTGTCAAAGAGTGTTTTTCCTATATTTTCCTCTAAGAGTTTTATAGTGTCCAGTCTTACATTTAGGTCTCTAATCCATTTTGAGTTTATTTTTGTGTATGGTGTTAGGGAGTGTTCTAATTTCATTCTTTTACATGTAGCTTCCAGTTTTCCCAGCACCACTTATTGAAGAGACTGTCTTTTCTCCATTGTATATCCTTGCCTCCTTTGTCATAGATTAGTTGACCATAGGTGTGTGGGTTTATCTCTGGGCTTTCTATCCTGTTCCATTGATCTATGTTTCTGTTTTTGTGCCAGTACCATATTGTCTTGATTACTGTAGCTTTGTAGTATAGTCTGAAGTCAGGGAGTCTGATTCCTCCAGCTCCGTTTTTTTCCCTCAAGACCACTTTGGCTATTCGGGGTCTTTTGTGTCTCCATACAAATTTTAAGGTTTTTTGTCCTAGTTCTGTAAAAAATACCATTGGTAATTTGATAGGGATTGCATTGAATCTGTAGATTGCTTTGGGTAGTATAGTCATTTTCACAATATTGATTCTTTCAGTCCAAGAACATGGTTTATGTCTCCATCTGTTTGTGTCATCTTTGATTTCTTTCATCAGTGATGTATAGTTTTCTGAGTACAGGTCTTTTACCTCCTTAGGTAGGTTTATTCCTAGGTATTTTATTCTTTTTGTTGCAGTGGTGAATGGGATTGTTTCCTTAATTTCTCTTTCTGATCTTTCGTTGTTACTGTATAGGAATGCAAGAGATTTCTGTGCATTAATTTTGTATCCTGCAACTTTACCAAATTCATTGATTAGTTCTAGTAGTTTTCTCATGGCACCTTTAGGATTCTCTATGTAGAGTATCATGTCATCTGCAAACAGTGACAGTTTTACTTCTTCTTTTCCAATTTGTGTTCCTTTTATTTCCTTTTCTTCTCTGATTGCTGCGGCTAGGACTTCCAAAGCTATGTTGAATAATAGTGGCGAGAGTGGACATCCTTGTCTTGTTCCTGATCTTAGAGGAAAAGCTTTCAGTTTTTCACCAATGAGAATGATGTTTGCTGTGGGTTTGTTGTATATGGCCTTTATTATGTTGTGGTAGGTTCCTTCTATGCCCACTTTCTGGAGAGTTTTTATTCATTAATCAGTGTTGAATTTTGTCAAAAGCTTTTTCTTCATCTATTGAGTTGATCATACGGTGTTTCTTCTTCAGCTTGTTAACATGGTGTATCACATTGATTGATTTGCGTATTTTGAAGAATCCTTGCTTCCCTGGGATAAATCCTGCTTGATCATGCTGCATGATCCTTTTAATGTGTTGTTGGATTCTGTTTGCTAGTATTTTGTTGAGGATTTTTGCATCTATATTCATCAGTGATATTGGCCTGCAATTTTCTCTTTTTGTAGTATCTTTTTCTGGGTTTGGTATCAGGGTGATGGTGGCCTCATAGAATGAGTTTGGGAGTGTTCCTTCCTCTGCAATTTTTTGGAAGAGTTTGAGAAGAATGGGTGTTGGCTCTTCTCTAAATGTTTGATGGAATTCACCTGTGAAGCCATCTGGTCCTGGACTTTTGTTTGTTGGCAGATTTTT
This sequence comes from Balaenoptera musculus, assembly GCF_009873245.2. Taxonomy (NCBI): domain Eukaryota; kingdom Metazoa; phylum Chordata; class Mammalia; order Artiodactyla; family Balaenopteridae; genus Balaenoptera; species Balaenoptera musculus. Next base: position 228,650 of record NC_045798.1, on the reverse strand, counting down.
AATCACAGTTTCAATTTCATTACTTGTGATTGGTCTGTTCATATTTTCTGTTTCTTCCTGGTTCAGTCTTGGAGGGTTATACCTTTCTAAGAATTTGTCCATTTCTTCCAGTTTGTCCATTTTATTGGCATAGAGTTGCTTGTAGTAGTCTCTTAGGATGCTTTGTACTTCTGCAGTGTCCATTGTAACTTCTCCTTTTTCAGTTCTAATTTTATTGATTTGAGTCCTCTCCCTCTTTTTCTTGATGAGTCTGGCTAAAGGTTTATCAATTTTGTTCATCTTCTCAAAGAACCAGCTTTTAGTTTTATTGATCTTTGCTGTTGTTCTCTTTGTTTCTCTTTCATTTATTTCTGCTCTGATATTTCTGATTTCTTTCTGTTTCTGCTAACTTTCGGTTTTCTTTGTTCTTCTTTCTCTAGTTCCTTTAGGTGTAAGGTTAGATTGTTTGAGATTTGTCTTGTTTCTTGAGGTAGGATTGTATTGCTATCAACTTCCCTCTTAGAACTGCTTTTGCTGCATCCCATAGGTTTGGATCATCGTGTTTTCATTGTCATTTGTCTGTCTCGGTATTTTTTGATTTCCTCTTTGGTTTCTTCAGTGATCTCTTGGTTATTTAGTAACGTATTATTTAGTCTCCATGTGTTTGTGGTTTTTACTTTTTTCCCCTGTAATTGATTTCTAATCTCATAGCGTTGTGGTCAGAAAAGATGCTTGATATGATTTCAGTTTTCTTAAATTTACTGAGCCTTGATTTGTGACCCAAGATGTGATCTATCCTGGAGAATGTTCCCCGTGCATTTGAGAAGAAAGCGTAAGCCGCTGTTTTCGGATGGAATGTCCTATAAATAGCAATTAAATCTCTCTGGTCTATTGTGTCATTTAAAGCTTGTGTTTCCTTATTAATTTTGTGTCTGGATGATCTGTCCATTGGTGTAAGTGAGGTGTTAAAAGTCCCCCACTATTATTGTGATACTGTCGCTTATCTCTTTTATAGCTGTTAGCATTTGCCTTATGTATTGAGGTGCTCCTATGTTGGATGCATATATATTTATAATTGTTATATCTTCTTCTTGGATTCATCCCTTGATTATTATGTAGTGTCCGTCCTTGTCTCTTGTAACATTATTTTAAAGTCTGTTTTATCTGATATGAGTATTGTGACTCCAGCTTTCTTTTCATTTCCATTTGCATGGAATATCTTTTTCCATCCCTTCACTTTCTGGCTGTATGTGTCCCTAGGTCTGAAGTGGGTTTCTTGTAGACAGCATATATATGGGTCTTGTTTTTGTATGCATTCAGCAAGCCTGTGTCTCTTGGTTGGAACATTTAATCCATTCACATTTAAGGTAATTATCGATATGTATGTTCCTATTACCATTTTCTTAATGGTTTTGGGTTTGTTTTTGTAGGTCCTTTTCTTCTCTTGTGTTTCCCACTTAGAGAAGTTCCTTTAGCATTTGTTGTAGAGCTGGTTTGGTGGTGCTGAATTCTCTTAGCTTTTGCTTGTCTGTAAAGCTTTTGATTTCTCCGTCGAATCTGAATGAGATCCTTGCCGGGTAGAGTAATCTTGGTTGTGGTTTCTTACCTTTCATCAATTTAAATATATCATGCCACTCCCTTCTGGCTTGTAGAGTTTCCGCTGAGAAATCAGCTGTTAACCTTATGGGAGCTCCCTTGTATGTTGTCATTTTTCCCTTATTGCTTTTAATAATATCAGTTTGATTACTGTGTGTCTTGGAGTGTTTCTCCTTGGGTTTATCCTGCCTGGGACTCTCTGCACTTCCTGGAATTGAGTGGCTATTTCCTTTCCCCTGTTAGGGAGTTTTTCAACTATAATCTCTTCAGATATTTTCTTGGGTCCTTTCTCTCTCTCTTCTCCTTCTGGGACCCCTATAATGTGAATGTTGGTGTGTTTAATGTTGTCCCAGAAGTCTCTTAGGCTGTCTTCATTTCTTTTCATTCTTTTTTCTTTATTTTGTTCCGTGGCAGTGAATTCCACCATTCTGTCTTCCAGGTCACTTATCCGTTCTTCTGCCTCAGTTATTCTACTATTGATTCCTTCTAGTGTATTTTTCATTTCAGTTATTTTATTGTTCATCTCTGTTTGTTTGTTTTTTAATTCTTCTAGGTGTTTGTTCTTTAATTCTTCTAGGTCTTTGTTAAACATTTCTTGCATCTTCTTGATGTTTGCCTCCATTCTTTTTCTGAGGTCCTGGATCATCTCACTATCATTATTCTGCATTCTTTTTCTGGAAGGTTGCCTGTCTCCACTTCATTTAGTTGTCTTTCTGGGGTTTTATCTTGTTCCTTTATCTGGTACATAGTCCTCTGCCTTTTCATTTTGTCTGTCTTTCTGTGAATGTGGTTTTTGTTCCACAGGCTGCAGGATTGTAGTTCTTCTTGCTTCTGCTGTCTTCCCTCTGGTAGATGAGGCTATCTAAGAGGCTTGGGCAAGCTTCCTGATGGGAGGGACTGGTGGTGGGTAGATCTGGGTGTTGCTCTGGTGGGCAGAGCTCAGTAAAACTTTAATCTGCTTGTCTGCTGTTGGGTGGGGCTGAGTTCCCTCCCTGTTGGTTGTTTGGCCTGAGGTGACCCAGCACTGGAGCCTACCCGGCTCTTTGGTGGGGCTAATGGCCAACTCCAGGAGGGCTCAACGCCAAGGAGTACTTCCCAGAACTTCTGCTGCCAGTGCCCTTTTCCTCACACTGAGACATAGCCACCCCCCGCCTCTGCAGGAGACCCTCCAACACTAGCAGGTAGGTCTGGTTCAGTCTCTGTGGGGTCACTCCTCCTTCCCCTGGGTCCTGATGCACACACTACTTTGTGTGTGCCCTCCAAGAGTGGAGTCTCTGTTTCCCCCAGTCCTGCCGAAGTCCTGCAAGCAAATCCTGCTAGCCTTCAAAGTCTGATTCTCTGGGAATTCTGCCTCCCGTTGCCGGACCCCCAGGTTGGGAAGCCTGACGTGGGTCTCAGAATCTTCACTCCAGTGGGCGGACTTCTGTGGTATAAGTGTTCTCCAGTTTGTGAGTCACCCACCCAGCAGTTATGGGATTTGATTTTATTGTGTTTGTGCCCCTGCTCCTGTCTCACTGTGGCTTCTCCTTTGTCTTTAGAGGTGGGGTATCTTTTTTGGTGAGTTCCAGTGTCTTCCTGTCGATGATTGTTCAGCAGTTATTTGTGATTCCGGTGCTCTCGCAAGAGGGGGTGAGCGCACGTCCGTCTACTCTGCCATCTTGAACCAATCAGGCATTCTTTACAATTCTTTAAATTCTGTATTTCTGTAGCATTTTTTCAACTTTTCAGTAGCATGAAATCATTTGTAAATAATACAGTTAGAAAGAAATAATGAATTTAGCAAGGTCACTGGATGTCAGGTCAGTATATCCAAGTCAGTTCTACTTCTACACACCAGAAAAACTTTATAGAATAGGATTTAATAAAATGAATTCATTTTCAAAAGTATAAAATTACACAAATAAATTTTGTTTGTGTGTTGGAACTGTTCTGTATCTTGACTGTAGTCATCGGTATATAAACATACACAGGTGATAAAATCAAATAGAACTTGATACATATACACACACAACTGAGTGTAAGTAAGACTGGGGAAATCTTAGGAAGTCTTGTGGATTGTATCGATGTCAGTACTCTGGCTGTGATATTATACTGTAGTTTTGCAAAATGTTAACACTGGGGGTAAACTGGGCAAAGTGTATTAGGGATCGCTTTGTATTTTATTTTATACTGCAGGTGAACTTGCAATTATCTCGATAAAATTTTTAATTAAAACAAAATAAATCTAATAAGGATGTAAAAGAAGAATGAATAAACTATTATATACAGTCAATAGAATACTATGCTGTAACTATGAAATAAACTACAATTGAATAAACAACATGTTTATATCCTAGATACATAGTATTGAATAAAAAAAGTCATTCTCAGAAGACTGTATATAATACCATAGTTAAAGGCCAATAAAGTGAAATGGAATTATATGTTATTTAGACACACATGTGTAGGTGATAAGATGATGAAATAAAAGAGCAAGATAATGATAAGGAAAATATTTAGGATAGTGTCTACCTCTGTGGAGAAAGCAGTGAGTTGGAAAGGAGGAACAGCAGACAGAGGCTGCAAGTGATTTGTAATTTTCTGTTTCTCAGACTGGGTGATAGATTCATGAACATTCATGAGAAAGTACTTGTAACTAATATTAGATAAAAAATGGGACATAAACACAGATAATTTAGATTTTTAAAATTATATGAGAATACTAAGAATAACCACGTGCCACTAAATATGAAAATTTAGATTAAAATTTTCAATTTTCTTGTAAATTATACATTACCAAAATTGACCAAGCAGGAAAAAGTAAGACTGAATAAATCAATCACAAATAAAGAAACTGAATTGTAGTCAGAAATCCCTCAATGAAATGTAACAAGCCTAGATTGTTGAACAGTAAAATTTCACCAAACATTGAAGGACTTGATCATCATTATGTTATACAAGCAGTGCTAGAAAAATTTTAAAGGATAGATTACTCTCAAACTCATTTACAATCCTGTATAAACTTCACACCAAAATTGGATAGACACAGTAGAAAAAAAAGTAGAGGTCAATCTAATAGATGAAAAACTTCTGAATAAAATGGAATCCAGGTTTCTTCCCCCACACATATGTATATGTCTATGTTAGGTGGAACTATATGAAATCACCAACAATGGACCCATTATTGACACATGTGGCAGATTTTGTTTTCCAAAGTTGACTGTAACAACATGTCCCATCTGGCATCCTCTTCTACAATGTGACTGTGACACACCCCCACTGAGAGTCCTGTTGGCTGGTGACTTGTTTGTAGCTAAAAGAATGTGGAGAAAGTGCTTCTGCTTTCCGTGCTGGAACACGTGTTCTTGAAGCTTTGGCGGCCCTGTGAGCAGCCCGTCAGGCTGTGGTGCTCAGAGAGAAACCTCAGAGAGTGCCGGTGGAGAAACCACGTAGAGAGGCTCTGAGGCTCCATGGAGAAAAAGAGATGCCCATCCAGCCCCACATCTTCCAGTGCCACACTTTCCAGCTCCAGCCACCAAGGGACAGCAATTGCACGAGGAGCCCTGAACCATAAACCAGCAGCCAAACCCTCCCGGGACTCCTGACCAACAGAAACCGTGAGAGATGTAACATCTTTGTTGTTATGTACGCTACAGTTTGGGGGCATGCTTTAGGCAGCAGTACTGACTGGAACAGAAATTTGGTCTTGGAAGTGGGGTGCTACTGCAACAAAACCTTAAAACATCTGCCACTGGTTTGGGCACTGGGTGGAGAGCAGAATCTGGAAGACTTTTGAGGAAAATGTTAGTGAAACCCTGAAGGGCCCTTAGGAAGGGTGTTAGCAGAGCCTGAAGGTCATCAAGGAGGTTGTTGATGGGGGCTTGAAGGGATATGAGGAGAGTGTTATGGGAACATGGAGAAAAGGAGACTTTGTTATGAGTGGCAGAAAGTATCTCAACACTGTCACCTAATGGACGTGGAAAATAGAAACGCACCTAATCGTAGCCCAGCAGGAGCCTGTGGGGCCTTCCCAGAACAGGACAGCACCCCGACCAGCGCCCTGCCTGCCTCTTGTCTGTGCAAAGCCTTTAGCCTCCTAGGCCTTCCCCCAGTTCCAGAGAACAAATTCAACCAGAGAAGTGAGAAAATGTAGAAAAGAGGGAAAACAGTCAAGCAAGACAAAATAATAATACTTTAGCTGTTAAAGTCAAAGGTCTTTAGTTCCTCCTCAAGGGCTGTAGATACTATACTGAGCCGTGTCCTTGAGCTGTTTTGCAGATACTGAGACCCCCACCAGGTGTCAGAAGTTAACTGTCTGCTGCCCACAAGCAGGTAGACCCCAGACCGGCTGGAACCTGAAGGTCGACAATGCCAACTCCCGATTACCTCACCACCAACCAATCAGAAGAAGGTCCACGAGCTGATCACACCCCACAACACCACCCCCCCCCACCCTGTCTTTAAAAACCTTTCCCTGAAAGCCTTCGGGGACTTTGTGTTTGTCGAGCACTGGCCAACCTTGCTTCTTGCTTGGCCCCATGTTGGGCACCTGCAGTCAACACTACCCTTTCCTTCACCACAACCAGTGTCAGTAGATTGGCTTTGCTGTGTGGGGGCAAGTGGGCCCAAGTTTGGTTCGGTAACATAATGACCTCAAATGGTAGAGCTAAGAGTTTTCTTTCTTTTTTTTTTATTAATTAATTAATTTATTTTTGTCTGCGTTGGGTCTTTGTTGCTGCATGCGGGCTTTCTCTAGTTGGGACGAGCGGGGGCTACTCTTCGTTACGGTGCACGGCCTCCTCTTTGCGATGGCTTCTCTAGTTGTGGAGCACGGGCTCTAGGTGCGCAGGCTTCAGTAGTTGTGGCACGCGGGCTCAGTAGTTGTGGCACGCGGGCTCAGTAGTTTTGGCACACAGGCTTCGTTGCTCCGTGGCATGTGGGATCTTCCCGGACCAGGGCTCGAACCCGTGTCCCCTGCATTAGCAGGTGGATTCTAAACTGCTGCGCCACCGGAGAAGTCCCGAGCTAAGAGTTTTCTACACACAGTGTTACTGTGTTACCTGGCTTATTCTCACTGCTTATAATAAAATGAGAGAGGAGAGAGAGGAGCTAAAAAATGAACCAGTCCATGAGGAAGTGACAATGGCCCAGTACAGTCTTTTCAGCCAGTTAAAGTGTTCTCAAAGAGAGAAAGGTCCTCAGGGACTGTAAAATCCTTAGGTAAGATTTCAGAAAGACCTAAGGGGGTGCCTCGTGTACCCCTTCAGAGAAAAGAAAAACCTTCTAAGGACCTTATGGGAAAGCCTCTGTGAACCCTCTCATAAAAAACAGAGCTTCTGTCAGTGTTAACACAGAACGTTCACAGAGAGCCTAAGGCAGACAAAGTCTTATCTCTAAGAGATATTTTGAAGATGTGGCTTTTGCCTAATTGATATATTAAAAAGCCCACAAAAATTTTCCCCCCATTTCCTATGTATCCTCCCAACAACTCATATGTACATCCACGAAACTCCTCCACCAAAATACTCTCAAAACAGAAATTTGGGAGCTTCGTCTTTAAGAATTGAGGTAAATCAACAAGCTCTCAGTGAGGTAAGCTGTGGAGTCAGCTGGTGAGTTCTAAGGTCCCAGTTGCAGATCTGGGGAGAATCATTTTGAAGAAAGTCTCATTACAGCCTCAATTCCCAAGAATATTTTCCATTACTTGAGGTCGCAGGCATGCTAACTAAAGAGATAACATGAGTGTCTAATAAAGAAAAATGGTGAAATTGTAACATGTTTGAGTAGAAAGGAAAATACAGGACAAAATTACGATAGAAGCATAGCTAATTGTAGGGGTCCCAGCAAGAAATGGGAAAAGTGAAGGCCACTTGTAAACTGAAAGATAGTATAAACACATACATACACACCACAAAGTTTAAAACCAGCCATAATTGGAGAGGGTGTGGAGAAAAGGGAACCCTCTTGCACTGCTGGTGGGAATGTAAATTGATACAGCCACTATGGAGAACAGTATGGAGGTTCCTTAAAAAACTAAAAATAAAATTACCATATGATCCAGCAATCCCACTACTGGGCATATACCCAGAGAAAACCATAATTCAAAAAGACACATGCACCCCAATGTTCATTGCAGCACTATTTACAATAGCCAGGGCATGGAAGCAACCTAAATGCCCATCAGCAGAGTAATGGATAAAGAAGATGTGGTATATATATACAATGGAATGTTACTCAGCCATAAAAAGGAACAAAATGGGGTCATTTGTAGAGATGTGGATGGATCTAGAGACTGTCATACAGAGTGAAGTAAGTCAGAAAGCGAAAAGCAAATATCGTATATTAATGCATGTATGTGGAACCTAGAAAAATGGTACAGATGAACCGGTTTGCAGGGCAGAAGTTGAGACACAGATGTAGAGAACAAATGTATGGCCACCAAGAGGGGAAAGCCATGGTGGGGTGGGTATGGTGGTGTGCTGAATTGGGCGATTGGGATTGACATGTATACACTGATGTGTATAAAATTGATGACTAATAAGAACCTGCTGTATAAAAAAATAAATAAAATATAATTCAGAAATTCAAAAAAAAGAATATATGTATGAATATCTACATATATAAAACAGTCACTTTGCTGTACAGCAGAAATTAACAGAACATTGTAAATCACTATACTTCAATAAAATAAATTTTTTAAAAAGGATCTCAATGAAACTAGGAGATCAGGGAGGGGGGCAGGTGCAGAGCAGAGCCTATAAAAGACACTAAATACGAACTTGACATTTTGCAGAGATTTCACATCCCTGTCACCACAGTTGGACAGAGGGTACCCAGGAGGCAAAGAAGAGGTGGCTACGGGGCCGAGGTTCAAGGGTCAGGGCTCTGAGCTCTCTCCAATAACCCCTCCTTTAATCCCCCCATCTACTCTGTAACACTGCAGTGAGCAGGTCTTAAAATAAATAAATAAATAAAATAAAATATACTTTGTAAAAAAAAACAAAAACAAAAATATCCAGCCATATTAACTTGAAAAGACAAACCCTGGACAAAATAAAAAGAGCTCTTTGGGCTCCAACGTTTTTTGGGCAGGAAGGAGGCTGAGAAGGACACTCTGGCAAACGTGGATCACGTTTAGGATAAGGAAGCGTGGCTCGGCAGAACCAAGCCCCAAGGTGCCGCTAAGACGTACGGAGAGCTCCATGCGAGCAGGACCGGACCCTAATCAGTCAACTGGTAACACGTAGCCAGCAGGATTTGGAATTTCTGTGGACCAGCTGCTGCTGTGTGGGGACTCCTGTTGTCCCCAGTTTGGAATAGGAGTATCTATAGAAGTCTTCCTCTGTCTGCCCCACTGTCATATTTCAAGTGTGTAAGACGAAGACTGAGAGAATAGTATGTAAAGAGCCGTACCCAAGGGAGCAGTCCTGAAGACCCTCACCTGCCGCAGGGCCTGATTTCGAGAATGAGATCCTGGACTTCAACCTGACGCCGCGATGGAATGAGACATTTGGGGTCTTGGGGCAGGAGATGGTTACGGTTTGCAGATGTCAGTGGTCAAAGCCAGAGGGCAGTCTGTGGTAAGTTTTGTTTCCCTAAGATGGCTACAAGAACACCTCCTACACCGCATCCTCTTCTACAATGTGCAATGTGATTTTGCCACTCCTCCCACGGGGAGGAGAGGTCTTCGCACCCTGCCCCTTGAATTCAGATGGGCTGCTGATTTGTTCATAGTCAACAGATTGCAGCAGAAATGAAGCTGTGTGGCTTCCAAGGCCAGGTCATGAAAGGAGATGCAGCTTCACACCTTGTTCTCAGAAGCTCTCCCTGATGAAGAAGATTTCAGCAGCCGGGTAAGCAGTCCAACTGCCCTGAGGCTGCTGTGCTGTGATGAGGTGCAAACAGCTCACAAGAAGAGACCAGTGAAGAGGCCGGAGGCTACGGGAAGAGCGAGAGCTGCCTACACCACCCGGCTGTTCCAGCTCTGGCCATCACCTGACTGCAACCACATGAGAGACCCCCAAGACAAGACTGCCTAGCTGAGCTTGTCTTGAATTTCTGACCCAGGAAACTGTGAGATATAATAAGCCACTAAATTGTCATCTATTATGTAGAAGAGGAACTGGACCAGCCCACAAAAGGACAATTTCATATTGTTCAACCTTATAAGTAAATAAATAATATGTTCAAGATAATATTAGACCTTATTAATGTATGCATCATATTAATCTTAATGTAGAAATAGGTTAATAAAAAAACATAACTACCTATATAGCTAAAGAAAAATATTCAGTACATTTCAGCAATTCTTCATAATCAAGTCCTTAACAAACTCAAAATGGAAACTAACTTCCTTTTAAGATAATAAAGGATAACTACCAACCCCTACAGGAAACATCATACCTAAAGTAAAACTTTAGAAACATTATAAAATCAGGAACAACTGAGCTGACCTCCCTACTTCTCATACTGTTAAGCATTGAACTGGCACCCTAATCAATGCACTAAAAGACAAGAAACGAAAATTAAGAATTATACGGACTGGAAAGAAAGAGGAAGAATTGTGGTTATTCGAAGCAAGATCTGAAAAGGGATTTTAGCACTGTTGCTAGGTACAAATCAGTTCTCTTCCTGTACACCATCTCTCTTAGTCTGATCTGGCTCCTGTAACAAAATACCACAGACTTGGTGCCTTAAACAGCAGAAATTTATTTTCTCACAGTTTTGGAGGCTACATATCCATGATCAAGGTGCCGGCAGGGTCGGTTTTGGGTGATACCTCTCTTCCTGGCTTGTAAATAGCCGCCACCTTCTCACTGTGTCCTCACATGGGTTTCCTTGGTGTGTGTGCCAGTGAGGCAAGAGATAGATGGGCTCTAAGCTAGGCATTTACAACTGGCCTCCCACTTACATTTCATGGGGCAGGAAAATGTGGCCTTCGGGCCAGACACAACTAGTCTCCTGTTTGCATTTCCTGAGACAGGAGATAGGTGGGCTCCAGGTTAGACATTTAAAATCAGCCTCCTGTTTGCTCTCTGAAATGGAAGTAACAACAGAAGCAGGGTAAATAGCCAGGCTTTTTCTCCTGTGGACGCCTTAAGATAACAGTCGTGGCAGGAACAGAGACGGGCTAACACTTGTTTGAGTAATAGATCAAGAGGTCACACATTTACCATCCTTGGGGCAAGGGAGACACTGCACATGTGCAGAAAGCCTCCGTGGGGGTCAAAAGGAGGGGGCACCACCCCATAATAGGTGATGCTAAGGCCATCCCATAGGCCTCTGGGCTGGAATCCATGTTGGAAAGAAGCTGCGCATGCATGCTGGGGAGGATCCTAGGGCAGGGCGGTGTGGAGAAAGAAACCAGATAATTGGCCAGAGGTGAACAGAGACCTGGAAGAACTGCCCTATATCAGTGACTTAACCGCCTCTTTACTGGGCTCCCCCTTGTTAGGGGGGACGCCCACACCCTTTCTCTCCGGGTGTTCATCTCTGCCCTGCTTCTGTCTTAACTAAACAAGTTGTTTCTCTGTGTGCTCTCCCACTTGTTGTTGTGCTGTGTCTCTAATAATAAACTTTGCACCTGTTTTTACAGGTTTGTCTCCATGAGAAATGCGTCTTTCACTGGGGGCAAGAGGCAGGGGGTGTGGTGGCTGAGATTCCTGTTTTATTTTTTTTAAATAAATTTTTATTTATTTATCTATCTATCTATCTATTTATGGCTGCGCTGGGTCTCTGTTGCTGCGCACGGGCTTTCTCTAGTTGCGGTGAGTGGGGGTTACTCTTTGTTGCGGTGTGCGGGATTCTCACTGTGGTGGCCTCTCTTGTTGCGGAACACGGGCTCTATGAGTGTAGGCTTCAGTCGTGGCACACGGGCTCAGTAGTTCTGGCTCGTGGGCTCTAGAGTGCAGGCTCAGTAGTTGTGGCGCACGGGCTTAGTTGCTCCACGGCACGTGGGATCTTCCCGGACCAGGGCTCAAACCCGCGCCCCTCGCACCGGCAGGTGGATTCCCAACCCCTGCGCCACCAGGGAAGTCCAGGATTCCTGGTTTTCATCCAGGCCACCCAGGTTCAATTCCTGGGCAGGGGATTAAGATCTTGCTTCACACCACCACTCACTGCTGCCTCTCCGAGATTACCAGGAGAGCTAGCTCCCTGGTGTTTCTTCTTATAAGGGCATTAACCCTATGGGATCGGGGCCTGACCTTATGACCTCACTTAACCTTAATTTCCTTAGAAGCCCCATCTCCAAATACAGCAACATTGGGGGTTACGATTTCAACAAATGAATTTTGGAGGGACACAAACATTCAGTTCATAGCACAATTAATAGGCAATAAGAAATTATACTGGGGGAAAAAAGCTTGTCTTCATAATATCACTGGGAATGATAAACTACTTAGGAATACATCTCATACAATGTTGACTTTAAAATGAGAACTATCTAGGAATAAATCTTTTTTAAAATATTTATTTATTTATTTACTTTTGCTGCACCTGGTCTTACATGTGGCATGCGGGATCTTTAGTTGTGGCATGCAGGATTTCCCTGAGCAGGGATTGAACCCAGGCCCCCTGCATTGGGAGGGCAGAGTGTTATCCACTGGACCACCAGGGAAGTCCCTCTAGGAATAAATGTTTAAGAAACTATATAAACTGAGAATTTATTAATAAAACAATAAAATTAAAGTTCTATAAAAGTTCATAAAAAACTGAAAATTGAAAGATATACTATATTAATGGAGGAGTAGAGTCAATATTGTAAAATATTAATTCTTATAAAAAATATATTTAATATAAATCAAAACAAAATAATTTTTTCTTGAAATGTGATAAACAAATTCTAATATTTACATGAATGTTTACAGGTCTCAGATATACATGACAATAATGAACATGCTCAACAATCAGTGGAGCTTTCCTTCCTAGATACAAGAGGACAAGAGGTTTTTATTAAGCTAGAATAGTAAGACAATGTGGTATTCACATAGAACTTCTCAGACAAGCAAAAACTGAAAGAGTTCATCAATACCAAAACGACCCAACAAGAGGTGTTGAAGGGTCTTCTCTAAGTGGAAAAGAAAAGGCTACAACAAGAAGTAAGAATTTTATAGGAAAAGTAAAATTTCACTGGTAAAGGCAAATGTATAGTAAAGGCTGAGGCTCAAACACTTAAATAAGTTAGTAGGAAGCTTAAAAGACAAAAATTGTAAAATCAACTGTAAGTACATTGAACAGTTAAGGGATAGATACGAAGATGTAACATATGACATCAAAAACACAAAACGTGGGGGAAGGGAGTAAAGAAATGTAGACCTTTTAGAATGTGTTGAACTTAAATGACTATCATTTTAAAACAAGTAGATATCATTATAGGTAACATATATGAACTCCATGGTAACCACAAATCAGAAACCTACAAAAGATAACAAAACTAGAGAGAAAGGAACACAAGTGTACTACAAAATAAAATCATCAAACCACAAGGAAAGAAACTAAAAGAACAAAATAGAAAAGAATTTGAGAAACCAGAAAACAAATAACAAAATGGGAATAAGTACAGACCTATCAATAACCACTTTACTTTTATTTTTGTTTCATTATGTTTTGTTTTTATTGAGATACAGTTGATTTACAATATTACTTTAGTTTCAGGTGTACAACATAGTGACTAAAATATTTTGTAGATTATACTCCACTTAAAACTATTATAAAATATTGGCTGTATTCCCTGTGCTGTACAATATATCTTTGTAGTTTATTTATTTTATACATAATGGTCTGTACCTCTTAATTCCCTCCCCCTATCTTGCCCCTCTCCCCGCCCTCCCACCACTGGTAACCACTAGTTTGCTCTCTGTATCTGTGAGTCTCTTTCTGTTTTGTTATATTCATTCATTTTTTAGCTTCCACGGATAAGTAATAACATACAGTATTTGTCTTTCTCTTTCTGACTTATTTCACTAGGCATGATAATACCTTGTATTTCCATCCATGTTGTTGAAAATGGCAAGATTTCATTCTATTTTTTATGGCTGAGTAATACTCCAGTATATATATCACATCTTCTTCATCCTTTTATCTACTGATGGGCACTTAACGTCACTTCTGTATCTTGGCTATTGTAAATAGTGCTGCTATGAACATTGGGGTGCATGTATCTTTTCGAATTAGTGTTTTCCTTTTCATCAGATATATACCAAGGAGTGGAATTGCTGGATCATATGGTACTTTTCTTTTCAGTTTTTCGAGGAACCTCCATACTGTTTTCCATGCTGGCTGCACCAACTTACATTCTGACCAACTGTGTACAAGGGTCCCCTTTTCTCCACATCTTCACCTACATTTGTTATTTGTGGTCTTTTTGATGATAGCCATTCTGACAGGTGTGAGGTGATATCTCATTGTTGGTTTTGATGTGCATTTCACTGATGATTAGTGATGTTGAACTTCTTTTCATGTGTCTATTGGCCACCTGCATATCCTCTTTGGAAACATGTCTATTCAGGTCTTCTGCCCCTTTTTTAATTGAGTTTTTTTTTTTATGTTGAGTTTTACAAGCTGTTTATATATTTTGGATATTAACTGCCTATCATATCATTTGTAAATATTTTCTCCCAGTCAGTAGATTGTCTTTTTGTTTGATTGATGGTTTCCTTTGCTGTTCAAAAGCTTTTAAGTTTAATTAGATCTCATTTGATTATTTTTGCTTTTGTTTCCTTTGCCTTAGGAGACAGATCCAAAAGAATATTGCTATGATTTATGCAAAAGAGTGTTCTGCCTATTTTTTCTTCTAGGAGTTTTATGGTTTCTGGTTTCACATTTAGGTCTTTAATCCATTTTGAATTTATTTTTGTATATAGCATGAGAAAATATTCTACTTTCTTTTACATATAGCTGTCCATTTTTCCCTGCACCACTTATGAAAAAGACAGTCTTTTCCCCATTGTATATTCTTGCCTCTTTTGTTATAGATTATTTGACCATAAGTGTGTGAGTTTATTTCTGGGCTTTGTATCCTGTTCCATTGATCTATATGTCTATTTTTGTCCCAGTACCATAATGGTTTTTTTTTTTTTTTTTTTTTGAGGGGCAGTGGGAGCCACGCTGAGTGGCTTGTGGGATCTTAGTTCCTTGACCAGGGATTGAACCGAGCCCTCAGCAGTGAAAGTGCAAATCCTAACCAGACTACTAGGGAATACGCTAACATTTTTTTTTTTAATTTAAAAAAATTTTTATTTATTTATTTTTGGCTGCATTGGGTCTTTGTTTCTGCACACGGGCTTTCTCTAGTTGTGGTGAGTAGGGGCTACTCTTTGTTGCGGTGCGCGGGCTTCTCATTGCAGAGGTTTCCTTTGTTGCGGAGCACAGGCTCTAGGCACGTGGGCTTCAGGAGTTGTGGCACATGGGCTCAGTAGTTGTGGCTCGTGGACTCTAGGGCGCAGGCTCAGTAGTTGTGGCGCACAGGCTTAGTTGCTGTGCGGCATGTGGGATCTTCCCAGACCAGGGCTCGAACCCGTGCCCCCTACATTGGCAGGCGGATTCTTAGCCACTGTGCCACCAGGGAAGCCCCTTTGATATAATTTTAAACAGGACTGTTTTCTTGCTTTTCTTTCCAATAGTTAATTATTACTATATATAAAAGCATCAGATTTTCTGTATATTAATCTTGTCCTGCAACTATTCTGAATTCATTTATTAGTTCTAATAGTTTTTTTTTCTTTTTTTCCTTCAAAATGGCAAGGGAGGTGGGGGAGGCTAGAAATAGGTGAGGGAGATTAAGAGGTACAAACTTCCAGTTACAAGATAAATCAGTCATGGGTATGAAATATACAGTGTGTGGAATATAATCAATAATTATATAATGTCCTGTATGGTGACAGATGGTAGCTAGACTTATTGTGGTGATCATTTTGAAATGTATAGAAATATAGAATTGAGACAGGCTGGCACCTGGGATCTGGGACACTTTGCTGCAGTGCTGGCACCTGGACAAACGTCTCCTTGAGCAACAGATACAAAGAAACTATAAGGGACTAAAAATAACTGCATGCATGCACAATTGGGGCAAATTATGAATAAGATGCTAAAAGGCTAAAAACCACCTGATGCTTCTGAGGTTTAGTGAGCAAAAGCAGGGTACTGTGCATGATCCCTGCACCAAGGGGGTGGGCAGACCACCTAAGCCACCCCTCTGGCCCGACCCACTGATCTGCCCTTACCCTCACCCCATTTAGGGGACCAGCTTGCCCCACCTCAGAAAGCAAGCAAGGGCACCTTTTCTTGTTTTGCAGTGTGAGTCCCAGTAAAGCCTTGCCTGAATTCCTCGTCTGGCCACTTACCAATTTCTGTTGATTAAAGTGTCCAAGGACTGAAGTCAGTAACAGAATCACTGTGTTGTGTAACAGGAACTAACTTCCAGTCATAAGACAAATAGGTACTAGGGATGGAATGTGTGACGCGGTAAACAGAATCAGCACCGCTGTGTGTTGTGGATACTGCTCCAAGTCGTTAAGAGAGTAAAGCCTAAGAGGTCCCATCACAACGAGAACAAACTTCTATTTTGTTAAATTTGTATCTCTATGAGATGATGGATGTTCACTGAATTTATTTTGGTCATCATTCCATGGGGTAGGTAAGTCAAATCATTATGCTGTACACCTTAAATTTATACTGTGCTGTATGTCCATTATACCTCAATAAAACTGGAGAAAAAAAAGAAGAGGAGATTAGGACGCAGACACGCACAGAGGGAGGACCATGTGAAGACACAGGGAGAAGACGGCCACCTGCAAGCCAAGGAGAGAGACCTTCGAAGAAACCAGGCCTGCCAACACCGTGAAAGCAGACTTCTAGTCTCCAGAATTGTGACAAAATACGTTTCTGGTGTTTACCCCACCCAGTCTGTGATATTTTGTTATGGCAGCTCTAGCAATTGAACGCACTTGGGATGAGGAAATTGGCTTCCCATGTGGAAAGAAAATGAAATTATAGGGACTTCCCTGGTGGTCCAGTGGCTAAGACGCCGAGCTCCCAATGCAGTGGGCCCTGGTTCAATCCCTGGTCAGGGAACTAGATCCCAGATGCCGCAACTAAGAGTTTGTAGGCCACAAATAAAGATCCTGCATGCTGCAACGAAGATCCCACACGTGGCAGTGAAGATCCCATGAGCCACAACTAAGACCTGGTGCAGCCAAAAAAATAAATAAATAAATAATTTTTTAAAAATGAAATTATATCAATATCTACACTACATGCACACACACAACTTCAGACAGATTCCAAGTTAAATGTGAAAGCAAAATGCTGAAACTATTAGAAGATAACACATGGAAATCTTTTGTGATACCAGGATGGAGAAAGATTTCTTAACAAGACACATAAGTAAACCACAAATGAAACCATAAAGGAAAAGCTAGATAAATTTTATGTCAAAAATAAAGCCTACGGGATCAACAATTTTATAAACAAAGTTCAAAGACAAGGAATAGGCAGAAAAAAATTAAAATATATATTGCATATTGAGGATTAGTAAACAATATACATTCACCTCCATGAATAGATAACAGAACAGAAAAATGGCAAAGATAATTGACAATTTATGGAATAAAACTCCCAAATGGTGTAAAAATGTGTTTACTTCAGCAGTGATCATTGACACACACCCTTGTGTCACAGGGAAGAACAAATCTGACTCCATATTTGATCTGTTTCTTTTACTTTAAGGTTTGTATTCTATTGCTTTCGCCATAATACAAGTTAAGAGTGTAGCCTATAGCCTGAAATTTACAGGATAACCCATTCTCAAGGCTCTGAGAATTAAGAGTATAACGTTGTTATAGTTATTAAGAGTGTAACACTGTTCCATTCATATAGAGATAAAAAGTTGCAGAGCAGAGAATAACATTTGTCTTGTTGGGGGTTTAAAGGAACATTGTGACTGGACCGAGGTGGACAGCTGCAAGAACAAAGGATTCAGGCACCAAGAAGTTCACAACAACCAACCACACCCCTCCCCTTTTAGTATAAAAGAAGGCTGGATTCTAACTCAGGGAAGATGGTTCTTTGGGACACTAGTCCACCATCTTCTCCGTCTGCTGACCTTCCAAATAAAGTTGCTATTCATTGCCCCAGCAAATCACCTCTGGATTTACTGGCCTGTCGTGTGGTGACCGGCATGAGCTTGGACTCGGTAACACTTGTGTTCTGCATTTTAAGTATTAGTCCATTTTATTTGTGTGTTTTTGTTTTTGTTTTGGCTGTGCTGCATGGCTCTGGAATCTTAGTTCCCCGACCAGAATTGAACCTGTGCCCCTGCACTGGGAGCGTGGAGTCCTAACCGCTGAACTGCCCGGGAAGTCCCAGCGTTAGTCCAGTTTTAAAAATCTTAATCCTGGGTATTAGTACCTTGTTCCTAACTCCTCCTTATATTCCACACTTAAGCAGCATACTGGCTTCATGGTTGAAGTCTGTATCTTTCATAAGGCTAAATTAGGAAACAACTTTTTCTGATTTATTTTTTAAAGTCCAGAGTGTATTTTTTCAGTTAAAAATTTTTTTCATTTTATTGAGGGAATTCTATTTTTCCCTTATTTATTTATATTAACGTATATTCTGATCACCCTCATATTTCTAGAATAGAATCCACTTGGTTTCTATTTTACAAAATATTTCTATTTCTACAAAATATTGCAGAATAGTCTACAAAAATTATCTGTTGATAATTTCTCAGTATTTTTTCATGGGCAGCAATAATCAAGTTTTGTCTGCGCTTCCTTTTCAAATCATACATCTGTCCATTTTGGTGCCTTTATGCTATTACATAAATAGAAACTTTCCCTTCTAATTCCTCTGGAACTATTTAAATACGAGTTCTCTGATCACTGGATGTTTGAAAGAATTCACTGGAAACTCAATGAACGATGCTTTTCGGCGGAGAATCTCTGACATTGTCTTCATTTCCATTCACGTTTGGGTTTTTTTGTTTCTTGGGTCGAATTTGACACATCTACCCCTTAAGAATCTTTTGTGTCACAGAGAATTCCGTATTTATTAACACAGAGCGGATTCTCATTCAATCTCCTATGTATCTGTGATTATTCCTCTTTTTTCATCCTACCCTTCACTCTCTTTTTTTAAAAAATAGAGTGACTTATAATAACTCCCCCCACAGCCTTTGAATTATAAATTAACGTCCCTTTTTTTCTGCTTTACTATCTGCTTTTTTTTGTTTTCTTCAATTGAGTTCTTAAGCCAATTCTCTATCACATCTGTCTACACACCTACCTATCACTTATCAATCGACCTGATTTGGATTCCCGGTCTTTTAAAAAATCCTAATTCTTTACGTTTCCCCCGAACGCGCGTTCCCACGGCTCGCTCTGGCAGCGGCCGCCCGGGTCTCTAGGCGACCAGCGTTCCTACGACGCCGCACACTGCGTGCCGCGGAGCCTCCTGGGAAGTGTAGTTCGGCAGCTCCTTCCCGTCGCGCACGCGCAGCGCACGCAGCAGGTTTGGCCGTTCTCTTTGTCTTTCGCCGCCACGCGAGAGGCCAGTGGGCGCGTGTCCGCGTGCTCGTGCGCGCGCGCGGTTCCCCAGCCAAGCTCCGGGCCGTCGGGATCCCGCGGGTCCGCCCGGGTCGCGCAAAGGCCGGGGGCGGGGCGGTCACGTGGGTCCCGGTCCCGCGCGTCCGTGGTTCCGAGGCCTTTTTTGCAGGTTCCGGGGCTGGATTCCTGTGGGGCGGGCGGTGGGGGCTGAGGGGACCCGCGGGGGAGGGGCTGGGGGTCGTGCCAGGGCCGCCAGTGGGCGTCAGCGCTTGGGCCGGGGTCTCCGCGGCTGGGGTGCGGTGGGCACCGGTGGCCCCCGGGGGTCGGGGGGAGGCCCTTCGTCCGCCGCGGCCGGTGCTCGTCGCGCCGGGACGTCTCCTGCCAGGCCGGCTTGGAAAGGCGGTGCGTCCCTGCGCGTCCCCGGCCGCGAGCCCTGGGCAGGCGCGATCGGAGCGCCGGGACCCACGGCGGGTCGGGGAGCGTCCGGCGAGTGTCCGCGGCGTGACCCGATTGCTGGGCTTGTGTCGCCCCTCCACCCTGGCTCCACCCAGCTCGCCTCTGCCTTTATCAGGAGGGTTTTTCCGAGGGTCCTCCACTAACGAGAACCCCCAAACAACTTTGACAGTAGCTGGCGGGGTGGGCACCGCGTTGCCTCAAGGCCTTGTCTCTGACCTGGACCCACGTCTGCCCCTTGGAACAACAGCCCATTCACGATTTCTGGGTCTCAGGCTTTTCATCTGAAAATGAGGGAATGGAAAGAAGTGACCTTTTCTGCCCTACCCCGGAGGCTTTTTGCTGTCATCAAAACGTACATTAGTTTATGTTATTTATTATTTACTGTTTACTTTGTTTCAACTACGTGGCGCTGGACTGAAACTGCTCTGCTTGCCTGTTTTCTTGGGTTAAGGACTTTAAAATATGTTCACTGTAGTTAATTTAGAGTATCTTGATAAACAGATTCAAATGAAAATCATTCATGATCCCATCAACAGGAAACAGTCACTGTTAACATTTTGTGCATTTATTTTAGTCAAGAAACGTGTGTATGTTTTGAATACACCTTACGTGTTCCCTTTAAAAAAAAACAAAATTGGGAATATGCTGCAAATCCTGCTTAAAGCCCTTAGAGTATATCACAGATATGTTAAGTTGAAATATTTGGTCCCAAGTGGGGAGTTTAAACTTACCGGGGAAGTTTTTTTCCACTTGCCCCTGAGAACTTATCTTTCTCTTGTTATTCTCCTTAGTCTGACCTGGTGCCATCATTTCTGGACAGGAGACTGTGTCATGTGTGTACTGGGACTCTAAACAGGGACTCCCAAGGCCTTTGCCCACCCCTCCCAACACAGTTGTTAAGGGCCTATGGTCACAGGCTCTGGGGTGGGCTGCATGGGACCAGTGGCCCAGATCTGCCACTTCCTGTGTATGTCATCTGTTTTCGGCATGTTATTGAACTTCTGTGCCTTATTGCTTCTTCTGTGATGAGAACTGAATGCATCAAAAAAGACAGTATGGTGTGTAGAACATCTGGCACATAGTAGGTGTAAGTAAAAGTTATTTTTTTCATTATTCTTTCCCTTTCCCTTGCAATTCCACAGAATTTGATGCTGAGTGGGAGCTACAGGATGATGATGAAGGTGCCCCTTCCTCCTGCGGGTAAATGTGAGTGCGTGGCAGGGAGAGCTGCAGTGCTCGGCGGGAAACTGCTGAGGTAAAGTCACACCGTGAAGTTAAAAGGGGCCAAATTGTACAACGAAGAGCGGGCATAGGCTTCCATTTGCTGAAGGGACACATAAGAGTCAAGTGTAAGAGCACTCAGGGAGAACTTCTCCCTCCAGGGCCAACTTGCAAAAACATTTGTTTAAATTAAAGGAAAATAAGGTCCAATCTGTAGTGTGCTGAGCAACTAATATATCAGAAATATTTTAAAACTACCACACTGATGGCGTGTCACACTCTGTCCACCTCACATTCTCAACTCTGTGTGTTCTCCGCAAAATCTGCCTCATTTTGACATAAGTGTCTCTATTCTTGATAAGTTTTTGCTGAAATCCAGCTAAACTTTGCCAAATAGTTTTTGACAAAACTACAAAGGAAATTTAAAAATCACACTGTGAATTTGGCTGTCTGCTTAAGGAAATGGTTTGAATGTAAACGTAGTTTTATTTGTCAGAATACCGGAGTTTTTATTACATGAAATGAGATGACGTGAAAGCATAATGCAAAGGAAATGACGTATTCATTGTAGGTATATTTTCCTTGTCTGGGGTGTGTGTGTGTGTGTGTGTGTGTACATATGTGTACATGAATACACACAAGTGACATTATGATTTTGGTAGTGAATACCTTGAACAAGAGGTAGCAAGAAAGAGAAATAACATTCCATTTCTGATATTTAGTAATTGTGCAATTATGGGCACATTCTAAGTCTCAGTTTTCTTTCTATAAAATGGAGATTTTGTTAAATGCCTTTTGGGTTGTCTGTGAGGGTTAAATTGTAAAGTGCTTAGTATTTTGTCTTATATAGAGAAAGCACTCAGATGTTAGCTATTATTATTACAAGGAACTAGTCACTTTGCTTTTAATATCTTATTTATTCCTCAGAATCCCAGTGGCATAATGATTAAAGAATAATCCTCCAGAAATATATAACCTCTGTGCATCAAACAACATAGCTTTAAGCATACAGTCAACAGAATTGCAAGGAAAAACTGACCAATCTGTAATCATATTGGGAGAGTTTAACACACTTCCTTCAGAAAATGATAGGATTGGCAGACATAAATTAGGAAGGTTATAGAAAATTTTAATAGGAAACTAAGGCTCAGAAAGATGAGCCTTAGTTTCCTATTTGTTTTTCCCCAAAGTCACAAAGCCAGCAAAGGGAAAAGGTTGATTGAAACTCAGATCTGTTATAGTACAAATCACATAAGCTTTCCAAAATTCCATCTGCCTAACACAGAGCTGTCTTGTCCTTCACAGCACCTGTTCCTCAGTGTCCTCAGTGGACACTTACTGGATCTCAGAATTACTTACTGCTGGTACTTCTTTATTTGTGTGCAGAGACTTTTGCTGTTCTTTTACGTTACATTCTGTTTCTTTCCCTGGTAGTCCTGTTTCAGTTATATAGGAAACACACTCTGGCCTTAGATGATCATGAATTCCTAGTTCCTATCAAGAGAGGAAAGGATTTTCGGTGCAGCGTGAATATACCAGTTGAAGTTCGTTTGTCCCCAAGTCCACAGATCCTGGTTCCACACAAATAAGCCTGCTCGTGTGAGATAAGAAAGGCGTTCCCAGAAGCAGAAATTCATTCCTAGTGTGAAAGACCTCACACCAGAGCTTCGGGGCAGAAGCAGAGGCTGCAGGACAGAACAAATCTCAGACTTGCTACTCATCTTGCAGCAAAAATGACCATGTTACAGGTGAGTTCATGTTTATTCCTCATTATTTTTCCAGGGAATTAGAAGAGGTGTGTAAGACCGCTAGTGAAAAAGGAAAGAATAAATGGTTAAGAAATGAGGGGAAAATACCCTCAGAATGGAAGATCCAAGTTGGGACAAAATTGAAGCAGCGGTACGTTAACTATAGGGCCTTGAGAAATTCTTAAAGTTTCAATTTTTATAAGCCTTACTGTCCTACATAATTACTGAATTTGAGCTGTAAACTTGGTTCTCAAATTTTTTGATAGGTGTAATGAGTATGATTATATGAATTGCATTATCCAAAGGAAAAAGCAAACTGATTCTTCATTGAAAGTAAATGTTTCTTGGTCATTCCTTGGTGAAGCCTTTGAATAAATGATATAGTGGTTAATGGCCTTAGGAGAAAGATTGTAATAAATACATGGTATTATAGCCATTTTTCATAGTTTTCCACAGAGTGTGACCCACGGGGAAAATGCCAAAGCAGAATTTAGTCCCCGTAATTATTTAAATTATTTATTTACCTCTTTAGTTGTGAAGCAGAACTCACATGGAGAAAAGTTCATAAAATGTAAAAGTACAGCTTAATGTATTATCAAATGAATACCCATGAAGCCACCATTTCATTTCAAGAAATAGAGCATTCCCAGCCCAAATGAGGCCCTTCCTGTGCCCCCTCCCAATCACAACTTCTCTCTCCTGACAGACGGAGCCAGGACTCCATCTTTTGTAACCATTTCCTTGCATTTCTGTATAATTTTACTCCTAGGTGTTTATCCTTAAACACTGCCATTTGGTTTTGTCTGCTGTTGTGTATACTCGTTTGTGTTTTGCTTCTGTCACTTAGCAATTGCAGCCTTCTCTCCAATTAAGGTAGCTTCTCAATATCACCAAATCCAGCCATTATCAAATTTCCAGTTGTCTCATAAATTGTCTTCTGTTTGAATCAGAATCTAAGTAAAGTTCATACAGTACAGTTGATTGATCTGTCTCTGAATCTTGGCTCTGCCTATTTTTTTCTGTCCAAACTATCTGTTGAGGAAGCCAGGCCATTTATCTGTAGTTTCCCACGGTCTGAAGGCCTTGACTAAGTGGCGTGGTAGGTAATGTCCTCGTTTGACTGATTGCACCCCCCAGTGTTGTTGGTGTGTTCTGCCATCTGTGTTTCCTGTGAATTGGTAGATTCAGAGTTGTCCAGTCCCGAAGCCAGCGGCCACATGTGACTGTTTGAACTTAAGTCAATTCAATTAAATCCCTTTGTCGCTGTTGCCACGTTTCAAGTGCTCAATAGCCACAGATTGGACAGCCACGAATTGGGTGGCACAGGTAAAGAACATTTCCATCGCCACAGGAAGTTCCACTTTGAGGCTTGATCAGATTTAAGTGTGACTTTTTGGCAAGAGTGCTTCCGAGGTCGTGGTGGTACTTCTTTCAGGAGGTGCATAAAGCCCACTTGTCTCTCTTTGTCTTGCTGACGGCTTTATTCTCCTTATTTTTTTTGGTTGTGTTGGGTCTTAGTTGCGGCACACGGGCTCTTCGTTGAGGCATGTGGGATCTTTTTGTTAGGGCGCTCGGTCTGATCGGGTTTCTGTCTGGTTGTGCCGGGCAGGCTCCAGGGTGCGTGGGCTCTGTAGTTTGCAGCATGAGGGCTCTCTCACTGAGGCACGTGAGCTCAGTAGTTGTGGCGCGCGGGCTTAGTTGCTCCATGGCACGTGGGATCTTAGTTCCCCGACCAGGGATGGAACCCGTGTCCACTGCATTGGAAGGCAGTTCTTTACCACTGGACCACCAGGGAAGTCCCTTGCTGATGGCTTTAAATGATTGTTGCCCAGATGGATTATTTCATTAGGGGCTGCAAAATGGTAACACCCTCCTTGTAACATTTCTTTATTAACTAGAATGCAGCTTTCTAGCATGACAAGATATATCAAGGGTCAGTTTGTACATTTTCTGCCCCAGAACTGCAATTAGTATCTTAAAATTTAGTCATTAGTTTTAAAAGTGTTTGTTGCCAAAACATGGAAATATACTAGATTTTGGCATATTGACTTGGTATTCAGGAACTTTGTAAGCCCATTTACTAATTCTAATAATTTTTCTTTAGATTTGGTTAGATTTTCCATGTTTATAAAAATATCAGCAATACTTTTTTTTTAGTACAAAAATTCCACTGACTTCCTAGTTTGATGAGACTTTCTATAACAAATAATTGTTGATTATTTTTCAATTTTTGGTGTGTTCATTTTGTTCTTTGTTTCATCTGTTTGTTCTTTTTCATACTTTTATATTCTTATGAAATCTAGTCCTTCTTTTTGAAAAATGTAAACGTGCTTTTTAAAAACTCTGTTAGATTTTTCTGTTATCTGTAGTTCTTGTTATATACATTCTTCCATTTACAGATATGCTTTATCTGCATCTATCGAGGTGATACTATGTTTTTCTTAATCTGTTAAGGTAGTAAATATCAGTGATTTTTTAAAAAAATGTTAAATCAACCTTGAATTTTTGGGATAAACTCCAGCTTGGTCTTGATATATTTTCTTCTTTATGTTTTGCTCAATATAGTAGTTTGGTAACATTGTTTAGGATTTTCACATCAGTGTTCATGCGTAAGTAGGCCTTTGCTTTTCCCTTCTTGCAATACCCTTATTGGATTTTGTTATCAAGTTCATGTTAGTATCAGAAAGTTTATCAAAAGTTGCTTCCATATTCTATAAGAGTTTAGTGAAATTGGAATTATTTCTGCATTAAATGTTTACCGAATTAACTGGTAAAGCCATTTTTTTGTGAGAAGATTTAAACTCAGGGAACCAACGTTTTCCACATGACCAATGCATGATTTATAAAATCATTAGTGGGTAAATGATCCATTTAAGGAGGAAGATAAAACAATAGATTTTAATGTGACAGTGTGAGAAGTTCATTGATATAGTTGAAGATTCTACATTGTAGCTCATCTTTTGAGACCAGTTGACTAGTTTTGCTGTTTATGAAAGAAGAATATCCACAATTAACTAATTCTAATTGTTGTAAGGCCTTATGGATTTTCTTTATGCAATCATGCCATCTATGACAGTTTTAGATCTTCCTTTCAATATTTATATTTTTCCTTGCATTATATTGTACTGACCTCCTGGCCAGTACTGTACCTGCAGTACCTTGTAGACTAGAGGTGGCATTGGGAACACCCTTGCCTCACCCTAAGCCTGCACTGTCCACTACATAGCACATCACAGCTGCTCACCTCTGACACCAGTCACCTGGAGTTAGCGCAGACTCTGCAGGGTGAGGGCACCATCCCCAACAAGAGTGCTTTCACTTCAGTTGCCAGCTGTAAGTTTCGGGGTCCCCGGGTCACCTGCACTTCTGACCAATAGGCTGCAAATTTGGGGGGTTCCTATAATCCCCTCAGGTTCACTGGAATAGTTCACAGAACTTAGGAAAGTGCTATACTTAAAACTGCAGTTTTATTATAAAGGACACAAATTGGGACCAGCCAAATGAAGAGACACACAGGGTTAGGTCTGGCAGGGTCCCAAACATGGAGCTTCTGCGACCTCTCCCCATGGAATCAGGGCACATCGCCCTCTTGGCCCATGTCTGTTTACCACCCAAGAAGCTAACATGAGGCAGCAGTATCCGGAGTTTTTACTGGGTATTCATTGTGTAGGTGTGATTGATAAAATCACAGCCATGTGACTGAACTCAGCCTCCAGCCTGGAGGTTGGGCTGATAGCGTCTGCCTCAAAGCCCCAACCCTCCAATCAAATGGTTGGAACTTCCAGCATGGGCAGTGCCCACCTGGAGATTCCAGGAGCCCACCATGAGTTACCTGTTCCATAAACTCAGGAGGGGCCCACCACGAATTACAAAGGAAGCTCTGTCGCAGGAACCTGGGACAAAGACCAGACAGTCTTTATTATACAGCAGGTAGCCATTAGCTACACATGCTCTTTAAATTTAAATTAATTAAAATTAAATAAAATAGAAAAGTCAATGCCTAGTCACCTTTGAAGGATTCAGTAGACACTGGTGCCTAGTGGCTACTGTATTGGATGGTGCAGCTATAGAGCATTTTAGTCGTCACAAGAAATTCTGCTGGACAGTGCTGTTCTAGTCCTCAGAGAGCAAGTACTCAGTGTTTTACCATAAAGTATGATGCTACTGTACATATTTTGTAGATTATGATTATCAGATTAAATTTCCTTCTATTCCTAGTTTGTTGATAGTATTTTACAATGAACAGATTTTCACCGTATGTCTTTTCTGCGTTTTGAGGTGATAATGGCTTTTCTCCTTTATTCTGTTAATATGACAGGGATTTCTGAATCGGTATCTTGCACAGCTGAAGCAACCCTCATTTGGTCATGTTATACTTTTTATGCATGGCTATATTCAGTTTGTTAATATTTTGTTAGGAATTTTGATTCTATGAGTTATTTGCTTGTAATGTTCTTTTCTTGTTGTGTTCCTGTCTGATTTGGGATTAGAGGTCTGCTGGCCTTATAAAATGAGTTGAGAAGTTTGCACTCTTTCTCTGTTCTCTAAAAGAATTTATGTGAGATCATTTTATTTATTCCTTAAATTTTGGAAAGAATTCACCTTTGAAGCCATCTAGACCTTGAGTTTTCTTTGAAGGAAGGTTTTAAAATGTGAGGGTTAATTCCTTTAACGGTTATAGACTAATTCAGACCTTTTTTCTTGTGTCACTTTTGAGTAGATTATTTTTCAAGAAATATATCTGTTTCATCTAAGTTGTCAAATATGTTGGCATAAATTTATTAATATTATATTATCTTTTTAACGGCTTTATTGGACTATGATGTCAGTAGGATCCACCTATCTTCAGTGTACAATTCAGTGATTTTTTTTTTTTTAGTAACTTTATGTTGTATAACCATCATCACAATCCAGTTTTAGAAGGGTTCCATCACCCCAAGAGAATCTTTGTGACATTTGCAGTCAGTTCCTCTTCCCATCCCCAGCCTGAGGCAGCCACTAATTTGCTTACTCTCTATATAGGTTTTCCTTTTGGGCATATCATATAATGGATTTATATAAATGTGTAATCGTTTTGTGACTAGCCTCTTTCAATAAGTATAGTATTTTTGAGGTCCATCTATGCTTTAGCATATGTCAGGAATTCATTCTTTTTATTGTTGAATAGTATTCCATTGTAAGGATATACCACTTTTTATTTATCCATTCACCACTTGATGGACATTTGGAATATTTACACGTTTTGTTGGTTATAAGTAATACTAACATGAATGATCACGTACAAGTTTGTTTTTGCTTTTGTTTTTTTAATATATACATATATTTTAAATTAATTTATTTATTTTTGGCTGTGTTGGGTCTTCGTTTCTGTGCGAGGGCTTTCTCTAGTTGTGGCAAGCGGGAGCCACTCTTCATCGCGGTGCGCGGGCCTCTCACTATCGCAGCCTCTCCTGTTGCGGAGCACAGGCTCCAGACGCGCAGGCTCAGTAGTTGTGGCTCACGGGCCCAGCCGCTCCGCGGCATGTGGGATCTTCCTAGACCAGGGGTCGAACCCGTGTCCCCTGCATTAGCAGGCAGATTCTCAACCACTGCGCCACCAGGGAAGCCCCCTGTTTTTTTTTTTAATTGAAGCATAGTTTATTTACAATGTCTTTCAGGTTACAGCAAAGTAATTCAGGTATACATATTTGTGTATATATATTCTTTTTCAGATTCTTTTTCATTATAGGTTATTACAGGATATTGAATATAGTTCCCTGTGCTCTACAGTAGGTCCTTGTTAGTTACCGATTTTATATATAGTAGTGTGTATCTGTTAATCCCAAACTCTGAACTTATTCCTCCCCTCCTTTCCCCTTTGGTAACCATAAGTTTGTTTTCTATGTTGGTGAGTCTATTTCTGTTTTGTAAATAAGTTCATTTGTATTACTTTTTTTAGATTCCACATATAAGTGACATCATATATTTGTCCTTCTCTGTCTGACTGACTTCACTCAGCTAAACCTTGTCAGTCACATTGTTTGCAAATATTTTTTCTCATTCTGTAGGTTGTCTTTTTTAAAAATAATTAATTAATTAATTAATTAATTTTTGGCTGCATTGGGTCTTTGTTGCTGCGCGCAGGCTTTCTCTAGTTGCAGCGAGCGGGGGCTACTCTTCATTGCAGTGCATGGGCTTCTCATTGTGGTGGCTTCTCTTGTTGCGGAGCACGGGCTCTAGGTGCACGGGCTTCCGTAGTTGTGGCACACAAGCTCAGTAGTTGTGGTTCGCGGGCTCTAGAGAGCAGGCTCAGTAGTTGTAGCACACGGGCTTAGTTACTCCTTGGCATGTGGGATCTTCCCAGACCAGGGCTCGAACCCGTGTCCCCTGCATTGGCAGGAGGATTCTTAACCACTGCGCCACCAGGGAAGTCCCAGTGGGTTGTTTTTAATTTTGTTTCTGGTTTCCTTTGCTGTGCAAAAGCTTTTACGTTTAATTAGGCCCAATTTGTTTATTTTTGCTTTTATTTCCATTACTTTAGGAGACAAATCTGAAAAAATATTGCTGCAATTTATGTCAAAGAGTGTTCTGCCTGTGTTTTCCTCTAGCAGTGTTATAGTATCTGGTGTCACATTTAGGTCTTTAATACATTTTGAGTTTATTTTTGTATATGGTTAGAGAACCTAATTTCATTCCTTTACATGTAACTGTCCAGTTTTCTTAGCACCACTTATTGAAGAGACTGTCTTTTCTCCATTGTATATTCTTGCCTCCTTTGTTGTAGATTAATTGACCGTAAGTGTGTGGGTATATTTCTGGGCTTTTTATCTTGTTCCATTGATCTATATGTCTGGTTTTGTGCCAGTACCATAGTTTTTTGATTACTGTGGCTTTGTAGTATAGTCTGAAGTCAGGGAGCTTGATTTGTCCAGCTCCGTTAAAGATTCTTTACTGGCTATTTGGGGTCTTTTGTGTTTCCATACAAATTTTAATACTGTTTGTTCTAGTTCTGTGAAAAATGCCACTGTTAATTTGATACGGGTTGCATTGAATCTGTAGATTGTCTTGGGTAGTATGGTGATTTTAACAATATTGACTTCTCCAGTGCAAGAACACGGTGTATATTTCCATCTGTTAATGTCACCTTCAATTTCTTTCATCAGCATCTTATAGTTTTCAGATTACAGGTCTTTGGCCTCCTTAAGTAGGTTTATTTCTAGGTATTTTATTCTTTGTGATGCGATGGTAAATGGGATTGTTTCCTTAATTTCTCTTTCTGATGTTTTGTTGTTAGCATATAGAAATGCAAGAGGTTTCTGTGTACTAATTTTGTATCCTGCAACTTTACTGCATTCATTGATGAATTCTAGTAGTTTTCTGGTGGCATCTTTAGGACTTTCTATGTATAGTATCACGTCTTCTACAAACAGTGACAGTTTTACTTCTTTTCCAGTTTGGATTCCTTTTATTTCTTTTTCTTCTCTGATTGCCGTGGCTAAGACTTCCAAAACTATGTTGAATAAAAGTGGTGAGAGTGGGCATCCTTGTCTTATTCCTGATCTTAGAGGGGATACTTTGATCTTTTCATCATGGAGTGTGATGTCAGCTGTGATTTTGTCATATATGGCCTTTATTATGTTGAGGTATGTTCCCCCTATGCCCACTTTCTGGAGAGTTTTTATCAAAGTGACTGTTGAATATTATCACAAGTTTTTTCTGCATCTGTTGAGATGATCATGTTGTTTTTATTCTTCCATTTGTTAACGTGGTGTATCACATTGATTTGCGGATATTGAAAAATTCTTGTATCCCTGGGATAAATCCCCCTTGATCATGTTGTATGATCCTTTTACTGTTTCGTTGGATTTGGTTTGCTAGTATTTTGTTGAGGATTTTTGTGTCTTTGTTCATCAGTGATATCGGCCTGTAATTCTCTTTTTCTGGAGACATCTTTGTCTGGTTTGGGTATCAGGGTGATCGTGGCCTCATAGAATGAGTTTGAAAGTGTTCCTTCCTCTGAAGTTTTTTGGAATAGTTTCAGAAGGATGGGTATTAACTCTTCTCTAAATGTTTGATAGAATTCACCTGTGAAGCCATCTGGTCCTGGACTTTTATTTATTGGGAGTTTTTAGATTACTGATTCAATTTCATTACTGGTAGTTGGTCTGTTCATATTTTCTATTTCTTCCTGGTTCAGTCTTGGGAGATTGTACCTTTCTAAGAATTTGTCCATTTCTTCTATGTTGTCCAGTTTATTGGCATATAATTGCATGTAATAGTCTCTTATGATCCTTTGTATTTCTATGGTGTTGGTTGTAACTTCTTTTTCATTTCTGATTTTATTGATTTGGACCCTCTCCCTTTTTTTCCTGATGAGTAATTTTATCTTTTCAAAGAACCAATTTTTAGTTTCGTTGATCTTTTCTGTTTTTTTTTAGTCTCTATTTTATTTCTGCTCTGATCTGTATGATTTCTTCCCTTCTACTAACTTTGGGTTTTGTTTTTCTTTCTCTAGTTACTTCAGGTGTAAGATTGGGTTGTTTATTTGAGATTTTTCTTGTTTCCTGAAGTAAGCTTGTTATCACTATAAATTTCCCTCTTAGAACTGCTTTTGCTGCATCCCATAGGTTTTGGGTCGTCGTGTTATTTTTATTTGTCTCTATGTATTTTTTAATTTCCTCTTTGAATTGTTCAGTGATCCATTGGTTGTTTAGTGGCGTGTTGTTTAGCCTCTATGTGCTTGTGGTTTTTTGCCGTTTTTTTCTTGTAGTTGATTTCTAGTCTCAACAACATTGTGGTCGGAAAAGATGCTTGATATGATTTCAGTTTTCTTAAATTTACCCAGGCTTGTTTTGTGGTCTAGCATGTAATCTGAAGAATGTTCCACGTGCTCTTGAAAAGACTGTATATTCCGCTGCTTTCGAATGGAATGCTCTGTATATATCAATTAAGTCCATTTGGTCTAATGTGTTCTTTAGGGCCAGTGTTTCTTTATTGATTTTTTTAGTCTAGATGATCTGTCCATCAATGTAAGTGGGCTGTTAAAGTCCCCTACTATTGTTGTGTTACTGTCGATTTCTCCTTTTATGTCTGTTAATATTTGCATTATATATTGAGGTGCTCCTATGTTAGGTGCATATGTATTTACAATTGTTATATCTTCTTTTTGGATTGGTCACTTGATCATTATGTAGTGTCCTTTTTTGTCTCTTGTAACAGTCTTTATTTTAAAGTCTATTTTGTCTGATATAAGTATTACTACTCTGGCTTTCTTTTGATTTCCATTTGTGTGGAATACCTTTTTTCATCCCCTCACTTTCAGTCTGTGTGTGTCCCTAGATCTGAGGTGGGTCTCTTGTAGACAGCATGTATATGGGTCTTGTATTTTTATCCATTCAGCCACTCTTTGCCTTTTGATTGGAGCATTTAGTCCATTTACACTTAAGGTAGTTATCAATATGTTTGTTCTTATTGCCATTTTGTTAATTGTTTTGGATTTGTTTTTGTAGGTCTTTTTTTCCCCTTCTTTTGTTCTCGTCTCCTGTGATTTGATGACTATCTTTAGTGTTATGCTTGGATTCCTTTTTCTTTTTTGTGTGTATATCTATTATAGATTTTTTGGTTTGCAGTTACCATGAGGTTTTTGTATATCAGACTGTATATATATGTGATTGTTTTAAGTTTCTGATCTTTTAATTTCAAATGCATTTTAAAAACCCTGCATTTGTATTCTCCTCCCCCCACGATTACTGTTGTTGATATCATATTTTACATCTAATTGTTTTATGTATCCCTTAACTGCTTATTGTGGATATAAATGATTTTACTACTTTTGTCTTTTAACCTTCCTACTAGCTTTGTGTATAGATGATTTCCTACCTTTACTGTGTGTTTGCCTTTACTGGTGAGTTTTTCATTTCATAATTTTCTTGCTTCCAGTTGTAGCCTTTTTCTTTTTCGCCTAGAGATGTTCCTTTTACATTTGTTGTAAAGCTGGTTTGGTGGTGCTGAATTCTTTTAGCTTTTGTTTGTGAAGCTTTTGATTTCTCCATCAAATCTGAACAAGAGTGTTGCTGGGTAGAGTACTCTTGGTAGTAGGTTTTTCCCTTTTATCACTTTAAATATATCATGCCGTATATGGCCTGCTGAAAAATCTGGCCTGCTGAAAAATCAGCTCATGGTCTTACGGGAGTTCCCTTGTATGTTATTTGTTGCTTTTCCCTTAATGCTTTTAATATTCTCTCTTCATCTTTATTTTTTGTCAGTTTGATTACAGTGTGTCTTGGTATGTCCCTTTTTGGATTCATCCTGTATGGGACTCTCTGCACTTCTTGGCTTAGGTGACTGTTTCTTTTCCCAGGTTAGGGATGTTTTCAGCTGTTATCTTTTCATATATTTTCTCAGGTCCTCTCTCTTCTCTTCTGGGACCATGTACAGGTTTTTGTATGAGCATGTATTTATTTCTCTTGGGTACATACCTAAGAGTGTAATTGCTGGGTTGTATGGTAAAATTATATTTAACTTTTAAAGAAGTTGCCACAGTTCCAGTGTCTGAACGTTTGATATTTCTTCCAGTATGAAGTTCCAGTTTCTCCACAACTTCTTGAACACTTGTTATTTTGTCTTTTTGATTATAGTCATTCTAGTGAACATGAAGTGGTGTCTCATTGTGGTTTTAATGTCCATTTCCTTAATAAGTAATGATGTTGGTCATCATTTCATGTGCATATTAGCCATTTCTGTATCTTCTGTATTAAAATGTATTCAAATATTCTGCCTATTTTTTAATTGGGTTACTTATTTTTTATTATTGAGTTTTTAAAAGAAGCTTTTGGGTCAATTCTTTATCAGAAATAGGATTTACAAATAATTTTTTTCAGTCTGTGGCTTGTCGTTTCATTTTTCAGTTATGTTGGTTGAAGTGCAAAGTTTTAAATTTTATTTTGCCACTTCAATAGGAATGTAGAAACCTCACCACTGTCTAGGCCCCTCACCCTCTTTCCTTTATATCGTAACCATCTTACACAATTACACCTGCATATGCTGAAAACTCCATCAGAAAACATTATGATTTTTGCTGTCAACCATGAAACATATTTAAAGAACTGAAGAGGAGAATAATGTATTTTATTTGCCCATATATTTGCCATTTCTGTTCTTTCTTCATTCTCGATTTTTTTAAGTTGCCTTCTGGTATCATGTCCATCTGAAGATTTTCCACTAGTAAATCTTCTAGAGCAGGTCTGCGACCCTTGAATTCTCTTAGTTTTTCTTCATAAGAAAATATTTTATCTCACACTATTCCTTTTTTTTTAATAAATTATTTTATTTTAGTTATTTTTGGCTGCATTGGGTCTTCGTTGCTGCATGCAGGCTTTCTCTAGTGGTAAGCGGGGGCAACTCTTCATTGCGGAGCACAGGCTTCTCCTTGCGGTGACTTCTCTTGTTGCGGAGCACGGGCTCTAGGTGTGCGGGCTTCAGTAATTGTGGCACACGGGCTCAGTAGTTTTGGCACACGGGCTCAGTAGTTGTGGCTTGCAGGCTCTAGAGCACAGGCTCAGTAGTTGTGGCGCATGGGCTTAGTTGCTATGTGGCACGTGGGCTTTTCCTGGACCAGGGATTGAACCCACATCCCCTGCATTGGCAGGTGGATTCTTAACCCCTGCACCACCAGGCGAGTCTCTCTCATACTATTCCTGATGAATATTTAAGCTGGCTACAGAATTCTGGCTTAGCAGATCTTTCCTTTCAACACTTCCTTCTGGCCTCTTTGCTATTTAATAAGACATTTGCAGTCATTTGAATCACTGTTCCCTATAAGTGATGTGATTTTGTCTTCATTTTGTAGAAGTTTGGTTGTGATGTGATTGGTCATGGATTTCTTTGTGTTGATCCAGTTGGGGGGTTCACTGAGCTTGTTGAATCTGCAGGCTTATATCTTTTGCCAAATTTGGGGGAGCATTTAGCCATCATTTCTTCAAACTTTTTTTTTCACCATGCTCTTTCTTTTCTCTTTCTGGGACTCCCATGACATGCATTTGCTGTGTCTTGCAGTGACCTGAGCTCTGTTCATTCTCAAGTTTTTCTCTCTTGGTTGCTCAAAATGGGTACTTTCTATGGACCGTCTTTCAGATTCCCTTGCTACTCTCAAAGTGTGTGGTGTGCTGTTTAGGGTCAGGTTTCTTATTTTCTGATGGTATTCTGGATTTTTAAAAAAGTGTATTTGTGCTTTCTTGTCATCTTAGGAGACTTTGGGACAGAAATCCATCTTGATCTAAAAATCCAGATACCTTTCTAAAACTTATATTTGGTTATATCACTTCCATCCCGTAAAAGCTCTAGTGGCTAACTGTTAGCAGCAAGAAAGTGGTGTGGTCACCACGTCTGCCCTGCCCCCACTGTGGCCTGCAGTCCAGTCACTACCCCACGCCCTGTGACCTTGTCTGACTGAACTGTTTGTACCACCTGAGCCCTGGCAGTGCGGGGCCCCGTATTGGAGCTGCTGTCTCTCAGAATGCTTTTGCACCCCCTTTTCTGTAGAAAGCACTACTAATTTCCTAAAACTCGTTTCAAGCTTCACCTCTTCAATAGAGGCTGATGTGACCACAGGTGGAGTGCCATGCTCCCTGCTCCTGACCCATGCCATGCCCTCCCTGTCTTTCAGTCTCATCTCTTAAAGCAGTTTCTTTTATTTATAGGTGTACATGTTTGCAGCTGTCTACAAACTGGGCAGTTTTTTAGGATACTATTTTATTATCTTTCTTTCACTGCCATCTCTTCTAGTGCCAAATTTGAGGTTCAGTAAATATTTTGTTGGTTGTTTGGAAGATTTAAAGTCGTGTATTTCAGTTCTCATGTAAGTGGAAGGAGGAAAGAATGCATAATGGCATTTTATCCCACAAAATAAGAGTGCAAAAGTAGGGACCCAGTAGACATTCTGTAACTTGCCTTGGTGAGAATGATGTACTCAAGCTCTGGTACTTCTTTCCCACATCACCTAGTGATACCTGCTTCTGATTCACTGGGATTGTGCTCTTACAGGGGTCGTTCTCATTTGAAGATTTATCTGTGGACTTCACCCAGAAGGAATGGCAGCTACTGGACCCCTATCAGAAGGACTTATACAAGGATGTCATGTTGGAGAACTATAGCAGCCTCGTGTCACTAGGTAAGAGAAGCTGCCTAGGAATTCCCTGGCGGTCCAGCAGTTAGGACTCTGCGCTTCGACTGCAGGGGGCAAAAGTTCGATCCCTGTTTGGGGAACTAAGATCCCGCAAGCTGTGAGTGTGGCCAAAAAAAGAAAAAAAAAAAAAAAAAAAGGAAACTTGCCCAGAGGACCTCATATTGTGTCTAGTACCTGCTTGTTCTTTTTTAGTTGCTGAGAGCTCTGGGACTTCCAAAATTTTTAATGATTTTGGACCTAAATTTAGGAGATCAAAGTTCTTGGACTGTGACTTCAGGGAAAGTATTTGGATCTCACCTTCCAATAATGAAGTCTTAATTTCATTGTGCGGCCTCTGAAGCTAATAGTAACAGTGGTAGTGGTAGCTCCTGAGGCATGTAATTTACCGTATTTCACATATCGTGCATATATTGACTCACTTAATCATAAGAGCAATCCTGTGTGGCAGGTGTGTTACTTTCCTTTTTTTTTTTTCTAATGAGGAAATTGAGGTAAAGGAGGTTAAGTAACTTTCCCAAGGACTGACAACTAGTAAATGAAAGAGCCCGAATTTGAACCCAGGCAGACCGTCTACAGAGTCTCTGAACGGTTTATGGTTTTGGACTTGAATTATAGAAGTCAAAGATTCTTAGACCTTATTAGCCACTGGGGAGACCATTACCATTCCTCTGAGAATTACTTACTCTGTTGGTATTCAGATGGGTGGCTTCACTGGGTCAACTAATGCCAAACCTTGCTCATTCTTCAGAGGCCCCAGAGGCCAAGCAGTGGGGGCCAAGGCCTTTGTGATTTCCCCTGAACAGGGTATGAAGTTATGAAACCTGGTGTCATCCTCAAGTTGGAGCACGGAGAAGAGCCGTGGACAGGAGATGGAGAAATTCCAGGTTCAGACTCTCCAGGTGAGTGTGTGAGGACCAGACCGAGGGGAGAAGGTGGAAGTTCCGTCTCAGCTGGGTAGGGGTTGGCATCTTTGAAATGTGCCTTAGAGAGCTCTTCTCAAAATCTCCAACCTTTGATGGCGATTCAGAACAGTTGATGTGAGCTACTCAGGTAAAGCACATTTACATGTGGCTTCTTTGCTCATAGCTTGAAGTGAAATATTTCCAGCTGGTCTGGGCCATGATGTTATCCCCTGTCTGTCACATCTGAGACTTCGACTTCTCGTTAGGTATTCTGTCCCCTGATGTGCTTAATCTTCTTCTGTCCTCCCTCCTTCTGTGGTCAGAGACACCTGTGCTTGTCCATCAGGGCTTTATTTTCCCTCACTTTGGGCATCTCTGGCATGAAGTGCTCTCTGTTCAATCTCATTATGTCAGAAAGTGGATTTTCGTTCCTCCCAAACCATTGGTCCATTTCTTCCCTTTTTTTTTTTTTAAAGGAACGTAGCACAATCATTTTTTTTTTATTTTAAAAAATTTTTAAACAAATTTATTTATTTGTTTATTTTTGTCTGCGTTGGGTCTTCATTGCTGCACACGGGGTTTCTCTAGTTGCGGAGAGCGAGGACTACTCTTTGTTGCGGTGCGCAGGCTTCTCATTGCGGTGCACAGGCTTCCCATTGCGGTGTGCAGGCTTCTCATTGCGGTGGCTTCTCTTGTTGCGGAGCACGGGCTCTAGGTGTGCAGGCTTCAGTAGTTGTGGCATGTGGGCTCAAGAGTTGTGGCTCGCAGGCTCAGGAGTTGTGGCGCACAGGCTTAGTTGCTTAGTTTATCCCACGGCATGGGGGATCGTCCCAGACCAGGGCTCAAACCCGTGTCCCCTGCACTGGCAGGCAGATTCTTAACCACTATGCCACCAGGGAAGTCCCATCTTCCCTTTTTAAATTAGGTTCTGGTGTGCTTTTTCTGTGGCTTAGACACCATGGAGTACCTGGAATTATCTCTTCCTAACATGTTTTCTTATTATTTAAGTTTTTTGCCCTTTGGAAAACATCTTTTTAAAGACTTCTCAATTCCCACTTAAAACTGGGCCTAATCTTGAACTTCCCAAATTGCTAGATAGATCCAGGTTCTCATTTCCTTTTGTAAGTTGTCTTATGCGACACCACCAAGCATCCAGCAGTGCTCTGATCAGCTGGACCTCCCTCCACTTTCCCTGCTGTGATATTGACTTACTTCAAGGTCCCTCAAAAGCAGACCCTGAGATACTTATCTGAGTGCAAGAACTTAGTGGGGCTGTGACCCCACAGTGTTAGTGGGAGAAGGGGAAGTGAGATGGGGTGGGGGAAGAATGCACAAAGGGTGTGCTGCTGGGAGCCCTCTGAGGGACCAGGAAGCTGGTATCACCCTAACCCTCCTGTCTCTCAGTGACTGAGCACTGCTGCAGGGAACATTAGGGCTCCAGAGTGTTTAGCATCCCTGCACCCGGCCCAGACATGCACTTGCAGCCCACGAAAGGTCTTGGTGGAGAGATGTGGGCACCTGGGGTGGGCCCCACAGTCAGCCCGAGCTGCAGTGTCCTCTGAGTGTAGCTGAGGGAGCAGGTGAGGCTGAGGACCCACGGAGTGAGCCCATGTGGCCTGTTCAGCTGTTTCTCCCTTTCCCCCAAATTGGTGGTCAACTCCATTCAAACTTAATCTACTGTCGGCTTTCTATTCTTGTTTACAGTGTTTAAATTTTTTTTCAATGCCTAGAGGATAGACATTGTATTCAGACTGGGAAACTAAGCTTTAAAAGGCACTCATTCCCTCAGATAGCATTTCTAGGTTTCATTCAGTAAGCACAACTATAGAAGGGTTCACAGGGTTTTTTTTTTCCTAGAACAAGTCTTGCAAGTAAATGGTCACATCACTTGGCACAAGGATAACCAAGAGAAGCTTAAAAATATGAAACAAGATCAAGAATGTGATGCACTTGGAAAAAATTTCAATCTGAGCATGAACTTTGTTCCTTTAAGGAAATCAAACAGTGAAGATGACATAGGTGGATTAATTTTAAAACATCATATAGATTTACTTATTCCAAAAGCAGATTATGGAAAAACAGAACCATCTGACTTAAACGTATTTGATAAATTGTTTCTCCATACCAAGACTGAGGAAACTGATACTTGGTTAAAATACTATGAATGTGATAAGTATGATAAAGCTAGCTGTAAGAAGTCACAGATTATCATATATCACAGAACCCGTTTAGGGGAGAAGCTCTATGAATGCAGTGAATGTAGGAAACGCTTCAGTAAGAAATCAAGTCTCATTAAACATCAGAGCAGACACGTAAGAGAAATAGCCTATGGCTGTGGTAAATGTGGCAGAACCTTTCCCCAGAAGTCACAGTTTATTACACATCACAGAACGCACACAGGAGAGAAACCTTACAGCTGTAGCCAGTGTGGGAAAGCCTTCTCCCAGAAGTCACAGCTGACATCCCATCAGAGGACACATACAGGAGAGAAACCGTATGAATGTGGTGAGTGTGGGAAAGCTTTCTCCCGGAAGTCACACCTCATATCACACTGGAGGACACACACAGGAGAGAAGCCCTATGGATGCACTGAATGTGGGAGAGCCTTTAGTGAAAAGTCAAATCTCATCAATCATCAGAGGACTCACACAGGAGAGAAACCTTTTGAATGCAGAGAATGTGGGAAAGCCTTCAGCAGGAAATCACAGCTCGTCACACATCACAGGACCCACACAGGAACAAAACCCTATGGATGTAGCGATTGTAGAAAAGCCTTCTTTGAGAAATCAGAGCTCATTAGACATCAGACAATTCATACTGGAGAGAAACCCTATGAATGCAGTGAGTGTCAGAAAGCCTTCAGAGAGAGGTCCAGTCTCATTAACCATCAGAGAACCCATACAGGAGAGAAGCCTCATGGGTGTGTCCAGTGTGGGAAAGCCTTCTCCCAGAAGTCACACCTCTTATCACATCAGATGACACACACCGGAGAGAAACCCTTTGTATGCACTAAATGTGGGAAGGCCTTCAGTAGGAAATCCCAGCTTGTCAGACATCAGAGAACTCACACAGGTGAAAAACCCTACGAATGCAGTGAATGTGGGAAGGCTTTCAGTGAAAAATTAAGCCTCACTAATCATCAGAGAATTCATACAGGAGAGAAGCCCTATGTTTGCAGTGAGTGTGGGAAAGCCTTTTGTCAGAAGTCACATCTCATTTCACATCAGAGGACTCACACAGGAGAGAAACCCTATGAATGCAGTGAGTGTGGGAGAGCCTTTGGCGAGAAGTCAAGTCTGGCAACCCATCAGAGAACGCACACAGGAGAAAAACCTTATGAATGCAGGGATTGTGAAAAAGCCTTCTCTCAGAAGTCACAGCTCAACACTCACCAGAGAATTCACACGGGAGAGAAACCTTATGGATGCAGTCTTTGTCAGAAAGCTTTCTTTGAGAAATCAGAACTAATTAGACATCAGAGAACTCATACAGGAGAAAAACCTTATGAGTGCAGTGAATGTAGGAAAGCCTTCAGGGAGAAGTCAAGTCTCATCAATCATCAGAGGACACATACAGGAGAGAAGCCCTTTGAGTGCAGCGACTGTGGCAAAGCCTTCTCTCGGAAGTCACACCTCATACCACATCAGAGAACCCACACAGGAGAGAAACCCTATGGTTGCAGTGAATGTAGGAAGGCCTTCTCTCAGAAGTCACAGCTTGTTAATCATCAGAGAATTCATACCGGAGAGAAACCTTATCAATGCAGTGAATGTGGGAAAGCCTTCTCCCAAAAGTCACAGCTCATTAATCATCGGAGAACTCATACAGTAAAGAAGTCCTAGGAATGGCATTAACACTAGTCTTTGACAGAGATCTTAACCGCATTGTACTTCAGAGGATGCAGTTATGGTAAATCTTCCAGGTAATAGTCGCATCACTTTACATGTCTGAGTCCCTGTTTAGGGTAAGAACTCTAAGTGAGGTTCAGCAGGTTAACGTGTTTATTATTACATGTTAAAATGCAAGGAGGAGAATGACCCTATGAAATGCAGTGGATTTCAAAAACCTTTCAGACGATACTCAAACCTTACACAGCAGAGAACTAACAGCAAAGAAGAATGCTGTGAATATCAGGAAGCCTTCCAGAGATCAGATCTCATTAGCTGTCAGAAACATTCCCACTGGGAATGAATCCTAGTCCAGTGAGTTAAGGAAAACTTCATGAACACAGCAAGTGAGGTAATGTTTTCATCAAGAAATGAAGCTTATTGTACACAAAAAGATGCCCTCAGGAATGAAAATCGATGAAAATACTAAATAAGGGACAATCTTCAGCAAGTAACCCCACCATATTGTATTCTGTGGGTAAACCTAACAACTTAAAAACATTAGGAATATGTGCCCCTAGAAATAATGCTATAATGGAAAGCCATGCATTCTTTATAGACTGGGTACCAAAAATACCCAATTCTAAATGATATTTAGGCAGAAGTATGAAGTTTTTAAAAATATGTGACTAAATTGTGTCACTGGAATATCTAAATAAGAAATTTCTCAGTGGTATGTAATTATGGCTTATTTTCTTGTGTCACATAACGTGTTTTGTATTTAGGAATTGCGTATGGTAATGTAATTGGGAGCATGAGATGCACATGCCTTGTAGTGCCTCTGATGTCTGTCAAGACACACCACATGCCACTGGTTTTTCTATTTTAATGTTGACTATAAAAATGGTAACTCATACATGTCTTGTTGCTCAGTAAGTAGCATGGGTAATATCACCACATTTCCTTTTCCTTATGATTTGTTGGTTTATAAAAGGGTCTATTGTTGTTACTGACCTTTCTCTTTAGTAACAAAAGCCAACATTATATAAAGTCTTTTGCATCCCCAGAGTCTGAGAAGCAGTTTATATAAAACCTGGTTAACAAGTATTCAAGGGCAGAACCGCAGAACAGCACAAGTGACTCATGAGCAGAGGAGAGGAGGTGTGTGGACTGCGGCTCTGCGCTCACCCTAAACGGCGGGACCCTCTCCTCATGGAGTGCGGTGCCCCCCTGTGTCGTAAGTGCCATGTCACCCAAGTACAACTTGTATTTTAACTTACTGTGATGAAATAGCATGGATACTGTGTGCTGCTATTATGTTTTTGGTGTTCTGTTGAATATCTTGTAAAAAAATTAGATGCAGAAACCAGTTATTTGAGAATTTTGTGGTGAGAAATATATTTTTGATGTATTCAAGGAAGCGTATTTTGCCTTCCTGCAGATTTCTGTGATTAGTGGACAAGTATTAGGAAACAGGTTTTTTATTATTTCATCATTTGAAATATTTGTGTTTCA
Organism: Balaenoptera musculus; assembly: GCF_009873245.2. Classification (NCBI taxonomy): domain Eukaryota; kingdom Metazoa; phylum Chordata; class Mammalia; order Artiodactyla; family Balaenopteridae; genus Balaenoptera; species Balaenoptera musculus. The sequence goes on along the minus strand of NC_045798.1, from coordinate 186,719 downwards.
CCGGCCTTTCACCTGTTACATCATGCACACGGGAAAGTTACCATTGCATAAGTGTGGTTCCTTTTGAAAATGCATGAACTATTCCTGAGCTTATTTAGAATTTTGTAGTAATCTCTCTATAATGTTGCTTGACAAAGTTAACTGTATTTTTTGTGTGATGGTGAAATTCAGAAAAGTCCAGGATTGGCCTTGTTTCCAAACTTGGAAAAATCAGGCCTTCTCTCATGCACAAGTTGTTTTATCAGTGTGGTGTATGGTACCTTTGATTCTAGCAGTATTTTTCCCTCTGATTACCAATTTTACATGATGGTTGGAAAATTGGGACTTTTAATGATAGTAATTTTATGAACCATTGTTCCAGAATTTCAACAGCCAGATAATCCTTTTTTTCCACATGGTAATTTTTAAAAGTCCCATTTCCCAAATTTTTATTCATACTCAAATTTATGGACTTCCTACTTTTCTCCCTAATACCTGAAGGTCATTTTACCAGGTGAGGGAAACAGAACTTTGTAAAGGAACAAGTAGTTACAGTGTGGTGTTTTACTTTGTGGTTTTTTCCCATTTTTTCCTTTCCATCTATCCTGGGTCTCTTTCCTCAGCCTAGAGGTTGATTCGTTAGGTCTTTGATTGAGCTCAGGAGTCTGTTGTCTAAAAACTTTCTAATTTTGCTCACTCCTATTCTAGATTATTCTATTAACTATTAAGCACTTAAGCTTAGAACTTCCTTTACGAGTTGATGGAACTTCAGCACTAGCCTCTTGATTGAATCCGAAGAGCAAATGCGTTTTCTAAGGGTCTGGTGTTAGTCATCAGGAGGGCTGATGCTGGCAGCAGAGGTTTTGTTTATCAAAATACCTGAGGTGGAGACCCAGGTGTGTTGTGTAGAATTCACTGGGAGCTCTCTCTTCTGAAGGGTCACAAGAGGGCTCTGATTCTGAAATTGGAGATTCTTAGTGTCGCGTTTTAAAATTACCTTGGTAAACCACAAAAAAATGTGTCTCCACGTTTCCCCTCATTGATTCCTACCACAAACGCCACATCAAGAAGAAAGCCACTTTTAAAGTTAGACTGGATTTACTTGCGGTTTCATGAAGCACAGTAAATTACAGTGAGGTTGAATACGTGAGGGGGAGCATCTCCTTTCCTTTCCTCTTTCACCACCCAGTTCCCTCCACTGGCCTGGGGATGATCCTGCAGAGCACAGTTTCTGTTGTATCCCTTTTACTAAGTAGTAGATCTTCTGGAGGTCCCGTCTGTGAATTTTGAGACCTGTCTCAGGACTGCCTTGTGTTCAGCCTTTCTTTGTGGGCTTTGATATCTTCTGACAGTTATCTGTATGGGTCCATGTGTTCCTGACATTTTGGTTTCAAGAACATCACTTGTAGAACCTCGAAATAAAATGAACCTAAAGATTACCAGATTTATCTACCAATACCTGTATTACATAGCAGAATATACATTCATAGACATTTGGATTCTACACTTGAGACCTCAGTCATTTGGTCATTTATTCCAGCAATACGTGCCCGGGTTGTCAATTTCAATGAGTTTGTTAGTCTACAAACATGGTACCAACAAGCTTTCAGATGTTGAGCACCTAGTCCTGGCCTACATGCTGATAAACTAACTCAACCATGACCCTTGCAGCTGTATGCATATTTTTTGCCCCTTTACTTTCATCCTTTTTTAGTCCATTTTTCGCACTTATACATAGTAGTTATTTTAAGATGCAATTCTGATTATATACTCCTGTGCTGAAGTATCGTGTGGCTAATTGTGGACTTAAGGTGTAATATCCTCATGGTACGTGAGGACTTTTACCCATAATTTCTGAATACTTTATCTTTCCTCTTACACAGTAGTTTTTTGGCTTTCTTGAACTACTCGCAGTTCCTTGAGATTTCTACAATCTCATCGTATGCTTTTTGCAAATCTGCTGCCACCAAAATGCCCTTGTTACTTGTTAACACCTATTCAGCATATGTGAACCTGTACATGTATTTGTCACTGGTGATATTATCATTGCATGTTTTATCTTTCCCATTAGAAAGCTTCTGGAAAGCTGGGACTATCTTGTTTGTATAATTATAGCAACTGAAGCTTTAGTACATAACTGTGGGTGGTGTCAGTGGCTGTGTTTTCTACCACATGGGGAAATGTAGTCTGCAATGAGAGAGAAGAGTGAAGCCACCATGGAAGCAAAGTCATGAGCACCCTGGCTGCGCCCCAGGATCTGGTTCTTGTCTTGATGTCCGGGTTCATCTCTGCCCTTTTTCCTGCCTTGGTTGTTGGATTGTTCTGTGAGATATCCCAAATATCCTTCTAATAAATCCCCATGTTTACTTCAGCTGGTTCAAGTTGTGTTTGTTACAACCCAACTGACAGCGAGGTCAGGCCGTGTCGTAAGTTGGGGCTTCTGCAAGCAGATACTGAGATGAAGTTTGGGGTGCAAGATGTTTATTGAGGATCAACATGAAATGATGGGAGAATAAAAAGGAAAGGCTTGGTCAGAGGAAGAGGTGACACTGCACTGTAGGTTGTGGAGACCTTGGCCAGGCCAGCGGGGGCACTGAAGCAAGCATCACTCGTAAGGGCGTCTCATATTTGGCCAGGATGCTCAGGCCTTTACAGCCCTGAGTGGTCAGTCAGCAGAGGCAGGCTGCCCTGGGAAGGGAGTGACCTCAGGTGAAGCGGCTCTTTTCCCCCTGAGGCCAACTCTGGACACACTGGCGAGGGGGGGAGTCCCTGTCTCTGGGCAGAAGGTCATTCCCTGAAGAGGGACCTGGGTGGTGCATCTCCATGACTGCACAGAGCATCCCTTCCCAGTGCTGGGCGTGTCTAAAGAGAGACGAACAAAAGGGAGATCAGGACAAACTACAGCCCTCCTGTTGCAGTTGTTTCCTCTCATCTGTTACCCATTCCAGATTCTCACACAGCTACCACCCATGCTGGCGTCAGCATGAGCCAGATCCTCGAGGATCTGAGTGGGGTCTGAGGCCTGGTCACCGTGCCCTTCTCAGATCCCAGCTGCTGAGTTTCTCCAGGTACCATTACAAGTGGGCAAGGAAGCCCCAAGAAGCCCCTCGATGGGTCACCCGAGTCCACTCAGACTCCTCCCGGCCCAGCTGTAGCAGCAGCCTGTTCTCCCCGTGGTGTGTCAGACACCCCTGCAGAGACCGTGGCTTCACTCACCTGATGGTCCCTGGGTACAGGCACACAGTCCCCAGGTCATGGGCTTCTTATAATTAAGTGGAAGATGCTCTGTCCCTGTGAAAAGTGTGTCCCTTTTGGGGTTCAAGACCTCTAACTCTGCAGAGCCCAGAGTGGACAGTACTGGAAGCACAAAGGCCCCTGGAGGGTCGTTGGTAGCGGTGGTAGGTGAGGCCTACCCTCACTTCAGCACCCAGACCCATGGGTTCTTCTACTTTGAGGACACAGCACCATATAAAGGGCTTTTGTCCAGTTCATAGGCTGCACTCTGAAGGGTGGCACCCTGTCCTGACAGAATATTGCTTCTGAGCTGGGGCTTCAGCTGTGCTTTCACTAGGCTGTTCTAAAGCTCTCTTGCACAAGCAGCTATGGGTGCACCCAGTGGGTCCTTTTGTGCTGGGCATAGTCTTGCACACCCTTTGGCTGCAAAGTGGGACCTCTGGTCTGATGCAGTGTATGTGGGATCCCATACCGGCTGATCAGACATTTCATAAGCCTCTGGATAGTGGTGCTGGCTGAGGCCCTGTGGGCAGGAAAGAAAACGCATACCTGGAATATGTGTCTCTCCTGTGAGAAACACACCGGACTTTTGAGGGCCACCATAGTCAAGTGCCAGTTGGTCTCCCCAAGGAATGGTGCTGTACTGGGGCTCAGTCTTGGTCTCTTATTTTAGACATTCCGTAGTGGCCAAATCAGCCATGGTGAGAGAGGCTCTGTGCTGTTGGATGGTGTGGACATTCTTGGCAATTAGAGTAATGCTTGCATTGGATCCCTGGCCTTTGGTTAAGGGCCACCATGGTGGGGAAGGCCAGATGGATGGCTCTGAAACTTACTCCCCAGATAAGATAGTAAATAAAAACAATACTGGGACTTCCCTGGTGGTGCAGTAGTTAAGAATCCGCCTGTCGATGCAGGGGATACGGGTTCGAGCCCTGGTCCAGGAAGATCCCACATGCCGTGGAGCAACTAAGCCCGTGCGCCACAACTACTGAGCCTGCGCTCTAGAGCCTGCAAGCCACAGCTACTGAGCTTGTGCTCTAGAGCCCGCAATCCACAAGTACTGAGCACGCGTGCCACAACTACTGAAGCCCATGCGCCTAGAACCCGTGCTCCACAACAAGAGAAGCCACCACAATGAGAAGCCCGCGCACCGCAACGAAGAGTAGCCCCCGCTCACAGCAACTAGAGAAAGCCCACGTGCAGCAGCGAAGACCCAACTCAGCCAAAATAAGTAAATAAGTAAATAAAAATAAAATAAATTTATTAAAAAAAAAACACTACTGCCTTCCAGGTAGGGGCTGAGAGGGAGGGTGGCAGAGATTAGTGCTGTTCTTAAAGACCTGAAGGGTGCCTGGGGGGTGTCCCTATCATGTCCCTGTTTGATTCGGTACATAGCCCGGGTAGAAGCCCGACGTATCCTAGAGAATGACTATAGGCTAAACACTAGGCTAGACCATAGCCAAGTAGTGGTCCAACTTGCACACATGGCCTTGTTTCTATAGCAGATTTACGTGCCCTTGGGTACATAGCATGCAGCCTTTGATTTGACAAGAGCACCCTTTTTATCCTGCTCAGGAAAAAGGATCAGAAAATGTTTGCATTACCGTGGAGCAGACAGCATTACACATTCACAGTTTTATCCCAGGGCTGTCATAGTCTGAAGAGATCCAGACTATCTGGACGTGCATAGCATCAGCGTGCTCCACTGAGGCAGTGAAATCACTCCGGTCAAGCAGGATGCACATGAGGTGGCCAGCAGCCTGGGGACCTGATGCACTACACGCATCCCAGAGGCTGGGCGACACCCTGTGAAGGGTTAGCAACTTACCACAAAGGTAGCATAGGACTCACATTGCTGCACACTACTTTATAGATTATTCAGGAAGTTTGGGGAGGCTGGTTTTCTAGTCATTTACACATTTATTGACATCAAGTTATAGGTATTTTCTTACTAATTTTGGAATTTTCTCTGTATCTGTAGTTATGTTGATTTTTCTTTTTGAAAAATTCCTCTTTTTTTTTTTTTTTGGCTGCGTTGGGTCTTCGTTGCTGCACGCAGGCTTTTTCTAGTAGCGGTGAGCAGGGGTTACTCTTCACTGTGGTGCGTGAGCTTCTCACTGCGGTGGCTTCTCGTATTGCGGAGCACGGGCTCTAGTCGTGTGGGCTTCAGTAGTTGTGGCACGCGGGCTCAGTAGTTGTGGCTCACGGACTCTAGAGCACAGGCTCAGTAGTTGTGGCACACGGGCTTAGTTGCTCTGAGGCATGTGGGATCTTCCTGGACCAGGGATCAAATCTGTGTCCCCTGCACTGGCAGACAGATTCTCAACCACTGAGCCACCAGTGAAGTCCTGAATTTTTCATTAATAATATTAGTAAATTCCCTTTTATTCTTGTTCCATCTTGGCAGAAGTTTATTTATTAGCTTTTACAGTGAACAAGATTTTGATTTTGTTGATATGTCAGTACCTTTGTTTCTGTTCAGTTAACTAGCTGAAAGCTGGACATGGCAGAGGCCAATCCTAAGGCACCAGAAATTCCTTGGCATAAGTATTTAAAGAAATATGATTGTTGATCTAGATTTATCATGAGTAATTCACTCACCAATTCCTCCAATTTTGACCCCCAAGAGGGACCAGAAGACACTTCTTTTACCCGGGCACTGAGACACTACGGGGAGATGGGAGTCTCAGCATCCTATAACAATGTGCTTGTTTTCCAAACTGCCCCCCATACCAGCCTTAACCACGGATCTGCTTGCTTTTACGTTATGCCAGGTCTAGAATTTTTGATAAATTGAATCTTATAAAAGAAAATGTGCTTATTGGCTAAGGGTGAAGAGGGAAGATGCTGCCACTGAAGTGAGACCCCTGCTATCAGAGGGGAGTGTAGGATTCTGGGAGGGAGAAGTCCTGGTAGCAGAATTTAGTTTTGAGAGGCCAGGTGGGCATGGTTACTGTGTTACCGAACGTAAGTCCATGTACCCAACAGCACAGTGAGACCAAACAATAACAAAATGTCAGAGTTTGGAGCAGAGGAAGGTTTATTGCAGGGCCAAGCAAGGAGACGGGTGGCTCATGCCTTAAAAACCCTGAACTCCTGGAAAGCTTTCCCCAAAGCCCTTTTATAGGAAAGGTGAGGGAGGGGCCTGGGTAGCTGTTGCAAACTTCTTGGTGTCAGATCCTTTGTTCTTGAGGTCAGGTCACCGTCAGGTCATGATGTTCCTGTAAACCTCTAACAAAACAGTTGCTACTCTCTGTTCTGTTTCCAAGCCTCCTGGCGGCTTTTAACACTTAACAAATCCCATAAGCAAAGCAACATCATTACCCCTCGTTTACTTGTTCAAAGTCCCAAGGCTTGACTTTCGCCCCCAAGGTCCAGGTCCTGCCTATGAGCAGAGGGTCCCTGCACGGGCTGGTCACCCTGCCTCGGAGTGCTCGTCCAGCACCCGGTCTGGGTCCTCCCGCCAGTACCCAGGCTCAGCTGAAGAGGCAGATCTCAGCTGGTGGCGCCCTCAGGGCCAGGTCCCCAGACCCTGCCCAGCCATCATCACTGAGGGAGCCAGGCTCCCAGGACCCAGCCGGCCCTCAGCTCACCCACCAGCCCCAAGGCTGGAGGACCCGGAGGGCCCTGGGGAGAAGGCTGCCATCCACCTCTCACTGCACTCTCTGACCCAGGACCCCTGCGAGTCTGACTGTTGACCCAGTGGGACCTCTAACCGCCAGGCTAACGGTCCCGAGCTAAGGGTCCCTCCGTTACGGTCATTCGCTAATGGCTGCTCACCTGCCCCGCCCCTCTTATAACTGCAGTGGGTTCAGGCCATGATGGTAATCAGAATTGCTGGACCTATAGAGACCTTTGGAAGTGGTTAACTGCTCATGGGATCTTAAGGTCCAAAATAAAGGGACAGCTTATGAAGGTCTTACCTTTGTAATAAAAAATATAGAAGCTGGATATCCTTGAGGATAGACCCTGTCATTGGGTCACAAGTACATACTGTAAAACTTAGGAACCGTCTACAGGCCATTTTACTGACTGTTTCTGGGTAAGCAGATAAATGTTAACACCGGTGGACTTACCCATGATCACCATCCCATTATTACACTATCTTTGCTTAAAATGGGTCGTTGGATCTGCACAAGATGAGTCACCCTGTCCCGTTTTCTTTCTCTGCCTCTTCTCGGCATCAGTGTGAAACACAAAACCCCACATGCTTGATGTCCACGAGCAAAGTGCCAAGCTCAACCACATGGCCTTTCCCTCATATTTCCTTGTCCCTGCTGTCCCAGTTTTGTTCCTGTCCGGATTCTAACAACCAGCCAAGTCAGTTACTTCCGCCAAGAAATTGGTCCATATCCGTGTTCCCAGCCACCCCTCCTCCCACATGAAGCAGGGTTCCAAGCGTCCTGCCCACAGCTTTGACCACTGGGAAGGTTTCCCTTAAAACTGTCCTTTAGGGTCTTCACAGAATGGGGGCTGCACATCATTGGTCCCTTCCAGATGGTGCTGATGCATCTGTGAGCCAGGCCTGAGTTGTCTCCTCCTCGGCCAGTGGTCGTAGGGAGCCCCCCACGAGGGACATAGGGGTCTGGACTCCCCATTCAAACATTTTACTTTTGGACTTTCCAGGGCGCGGTCCCAAATAAATCATTTCCACAACACGATGAATTGCAGCAGCAGTCAGCGAACCCGATAATCCACCTGAGGATGGCCGTCACTGGTCAATGACTGCACAGCGGTGAGGCTTGGTCTCTTAGAGCGTGTGGCACACCGGAATCTGTTTCTCCAATGCAGAGTCGTTCTCTGCCACAGAAGTCATGGCCTTGCTACTGAATCCGAGGGCTTTGTAGCTCTATTGGAGACTGAAGTAGGCTCCCCACAGCATCCCATCTGCCTCGGGTCCTAACACGGCAAGAGCTGCGGCATCATGTGGCTTCATCCGGAGGATGAAGCCCTGGGCCTTGCTGCCAAGCTCTTGCTCTGGGCTCCGCTCAAAACTGGAAGCATTCCAAGATACCCACAAATTATTCACAGTAGAATTTCCAAGTGTGTCCCAAACTGCCTTCCAGATTCAAAGTGTTGTACATCTTTGTGGTGTGGGGTGTGAGTTTTAGTACCTCATCCCTTACTTTAGAGGGCTGTCCCAGCATTGCTGGTTCACTAAACTTCTAAAAACGTCATTGATATCAGGCTCCTAAGTCTTTGGGGGGGTTTACCTCACACCTTTTGGGGCATGTGTGCATTATCAGGGCATCTTGGGTACTTGCTACCTCTTATAAAACACAATAGATCTGTCCTCCACAGGGCCCAGGCTCTGATCAATTGCTGCTTTCTACGGGGTTAGACCTGCTATTTTAAAGATTGTCCCTTTAACAAATTTTAGTCTATCTATCTTCATTCTTTCTTCAGAACCACATTTTAAAAATAAATTTTACTGATAAAATGTACCTATTTTAATGTAGAGTTCAAGTTCCATGCTTTTTTTTTTTTTTTGGCTGCACCACACGGCATGCGGGATCTTAGTTCCCCGACCAGGGATCAAACCCGGGCCCCTTGCAGTTGGAGTGTGGAGTTCTAATCACTTGACCACCAGGGAAGTCCCGAGTTCCATGCATTTTGATAAATATCTGTGCCTGTATAACCACCATTCCCACCAAGATGTAGAACATTTCCATCACTCAAAACGTTCCCTTTTGCCTCTTCCCAGTCAGATCTCACTCCCACCGCTGACCCCAACCATTGATCTCTCATCTAACGCTGTAGATTATTTCTATCTTTTCTAGAATTTCATATGAATGGAACTATACAATAAGTAATCCTTTGTGCCAGCCTGATGTTTTTGAAATTTGTGCATGGTGCTGTGTGTATCGGTAGTCTGTTTTGTAATTGCTGAGTAGTCCACTGTATGGTTATGCCAGTTTGTCCATCCATTCACCTATTGATGGACATTCGGATTGTCTCATGTTTTTAGAAGAAACAATTAAGCTGAGATACCACACGACACTCATCAGAATGACCAGACATAAAAGACTCCAGTACAAAGTGTTGGCAATGATGTGAGGAACCAGAACGCTCATACGTCGCTGGTGGGAATGTAAAACAATGTACAACCACTTTGGAAAACAGTTTGGCAGTTTCTTAAAAAGTTTAATGTGTACTGACCACAGGATTCAGCAGTACATGCCCAAGGAAAATGAAAACATACGTCCATAAAAACTTGTACACCGTGCTCATAAGGTTTGGTTTGTCTCTTGCTTCTGATCCCTGCTGCTGAAACTGTGGTCATAGAACAGGAAAAAGTTAGTCAATAAAAGGAGAAACCTGAGGGGGATGTATTTATATTCTTATTCTTAAAAATATGTTCAGAAGTTAGCTTCATGTGACAGAGTCTGGGAGCCCGTTTGAACAGAAGACTTCTGGTTTGTCCCTATGTGATCTCTGGGCCACTGAAGAAATTTGATTTAAAAATTAAGAGCAGGACGTTTTATTCAATACATGTTTTTGGGACCTACAACCAAACATTTTGGACAAAAGAATAACACTGCATCCCTATATCACACTAAAAAATAGAAATTCCAAAAGGGATAATTTTATAATTGCAATATAAGAAACAATAAAAGCATCATATACAATTATATGAATACTTACAATATCATGGATGAAGAAGATTCTTCAAACATATATTGAGATCAACTATAAAGCATAGATTTCACCTCATAAATTTAATGTTATAGACTTTAAAATTGTCTTCTGTTACTTGTCTGTAGTTTTATTTTTAACATTTAAGTCTTTTATCTATTTGACTAATTTATGATAAATTGATACAATGCAAGTGTGCATATTTACAAAAAGATACTTACTGAATATATTCAGTTATGCAAAAAATATTTTATGAGCCTATACATACCATGTGCTACCTATCATGTACCACAGTTCTAGGCAATGAGGTAAAGGTCCAAATAATACAGAAAAGGTTTCTGATCTCAGGAGCTTATATTCTAATGAGGGGAGATAGACAATAATCATTAAAAATTTTTTTAAAGAAGAAGATATCTAGTAAAAATAAATACTACGATAAAAACAAAACAGGGCAGTATGATGTAGAATAAGTTGAGTGTGAGAGAAGCTGCAATTGGGTGGGTTCTGAAAGGACTTTGTGAGAAGATAATTTGAGTGGAGACCCTACAGAGTGCTGTAGGCAGAGGAAAGAGTAATCGGTGAGAATTTTTAGTATGTTTGTGAAAGAGAAGGAAAAACAGCAAAAAAATATATAGTATAATCACATCTAAATAGGTGTGTGTACTGTTTTTGTACATAAACATACGTTGGGACTTTTAACATTTTTTGTTCCCTGTTTCTCATACCTCTTTTCCATTTTCTTGCTTTTCTGTGGGTTACTTGAACATTTTTTAGAATTCTATTTTTTAAAAATTAATTATTTATTTATTTTTGGCTGAGTTGGGTCTTGGTTGCTGCGTGCGGGCTTTCTCCAGTTGCAGCGGGGGGGGGGGCACTCCTCATTGCGGTGTGCAGGCTTCTCACTGCGGTGGCCTCTCCCGCTGCGGAGCGTGGGCTCCAGGCGTGTGGGCTTCAGCAGTTGTGGCTCACAGGCTCCAGAGTGCAGGCTCAGCAGTTGTGGCACACGGGCCTAGCCGCCCCGCAGCATGTGCGATCCTCCCGGACCAGGGCTTGAACCCGTATCCCCTGCATTGGCAGGCAGACTTCCAACCACTGTGCCACCAGGGAAGCCCAAATTCTATTTTTAATCGTTGAAAGTATTTTTGAGTGTGTCTCTTTATGTATTTTGTGTGTGTGTGTGTGTGTGGTTTCACTAGGTATTACAATATATACACCCTACTTAACACAGTCTACGGGTATTGACATTTTACCATTTTGACTGACGTGCAGAAACCTTACCTCCATTTAAGTCCCTTTACCCTCCCCATGCATTAATATAACTGTCTTAAGTCCACATCAGATGGTATTATAATTTTTTGTTTCAACCGTCAAATGTGATTTTGAAAACTCATGAGAAGGACAGTCCATTATGTTTACCCTTATTTCCACTGTTGTTTTTTCTTTTGTTACCAGTTCCTTTATAATTGTAGAACCTCTTTAGCCAGTCTTTTACAGTTAGGCCTTTTGGTGACAAATTCCTAGCTTTCCTTCATCTGAAAGTCTTCATCATCTGGAGGTCTTTATTTTCCCTTCATTTCTGAAGAGCATTTTTGCTAGATAGAGAATTAGGGGTTTACAGTTTTGTTTTTTTTTCAGCACTTGAAAAATGTTGTGCCATCTCTTTCTGGCCACCATGGTTTCAGATGAGAAATCCACCGTCATTCAATTGTCCCCTTATAGGGAATGCATTGTTTCTGTCTTCAGATTGAATAGTCACAACTGAATTTCTAGTGAATTTGCATAGGGAATTAGGCAAGATGATTCTAAAATTTATCCAGAGGCAAACTCATAACACTATCCTAGAAAAATTAAAAAAGAGAAAAAGCGGGTACATGCCTTCCCAGAAAGCTGTAGTAATTAAAACCACATGATATGTACAGGAATAGAAGAACAGATAAGTGGGACAAAACAGAGGAAAGAGACGCAGATATAAGGGGATTTAGTATTAGAAGAGTATAGGGTATATTTTAAAATTTGGTATGTGGTTACCCTTTCTAAATGAGAGAAATTCAAAAGTCAGAAGGGAAAAGACTGATAGATTTGACTGCATAAAAATTTCAAAATACAGCATGTACACACACACACACACACACACACACAACCCCAAAGGGAAAATACAAGTAATGACTTTTGAGAATATGCTGTATCTGAAACATACATATGAAAGTTATAAAATCCCATCACACTAAGAACTCCTACAAATCAATAATAAAAACACAGGGATCCTAATGGAAAAATAGGCAAAGGACATGAACAGGTATTTCACACAAGATAAATAAGACCTAGTCAATAAACACAGTTGTTTAGTCTCACAAAAAGTACATTAAAGCAAGATATTTTCACTCACCATGTGACAATATTAAATTTTGATGCTGTCCATTTGTCGTTCAGTGAGCCCTCACTCTGTGGCAAGCAATGTGCTAGTTATGGGCATATCTCATAGTGCTTATAGGCTAGTGAGAAAAATAATTACTAACAAATAATCACAAATACACATAAATAATTACAAATACAATTGCAAATTATTGTAAATGATAAAGAGAATAAGTATAGGATTCAAGGAGAGTTTACAATCAAAGGAACCTTATTTGGAGATCACACTGGGATCAGAGAACACGTCTCTGAGTAAGAGTTGCTTGAGCTGAAATATGAAGGAAAAACTGAAATGTACTAATTATTTTATTGTATGAAGGGATAGATAACCTTTTCAGGGGTAGAGAAAATAAACATGCTCAAAGGTCCTGCGATGTATGGTATATAGGGAAAGAAGGTTAGCACAGTCAGAGAGGAGGGTAATACCATAAGAAGAGCTTGAAAAGACAGGGGTAAGATCATGCAGAGTATTGAGGACCATGTTAAGGACTTTTGCCTTTACTTCAGAGCAATCAAAAGCCATCAAATTATATTAAGCAGAGGAATATATTTGGAATTGCTTTTATAAACATGAGGCTGACTTCTGTATAAAGAAAAGATTTGGAGGAAATTGATGTGAAGTTACAGCAAGATTGCAGGTGAGAAATAATAGTTTGGACAAGATTAGTAGTTAAGATTAAACACGGACACGCCGATCTCAACATGTCCCAAACAAATCCATTTCTTCTATCCTAAATTTGTCTTTTCCTGTGTTTTATCGTCTTAGTGAAATATGATGATTAATCAAAATATCTGGGCAAGTTGTATAAGTGGAAGTTGAAGTCATGAGAGTGGATAACAGTGGTAGAAGCGTTTTTAAAGAATGTACTTCTGGAAGCATTTCACCCAAGCAAGAAACCTAGTTCCTCCATCTATCCAGTTCATTACCAGGTCCTTTACAGTCTTCTTTTAAATTGTTTCCTGAATCAGTCTTCCTTAGCCCCAGCTCCCGGGCCACAGGATACAGAAGCACTGCCTTCAGTGGCCTTCCTGGCTCAAGTCCTTCTTCCTGTTGGTTCACTCTTACCACTCTGCACCACACTGCACATGAGACATCACAGCCTCTTTAAAACTCTTCATTGTCTTGTCACTTCACAGCATGCACGTTCCTTCACAAGGATGCTTACTTTTTCAGTCTCTTCTCTTTTCAAGCCACCTCTCCTTTGACCTCTTTTCACCAGGCCAGTGAATTTCTTTCTTCCTTTTTTCTCTTCCAGTTTTTATAGTGGACTGTAACCAAGCAGGATCCCATGGGGCCTTCCCAGGACAGACTCTCCCCCAACCTCATTCTCCACCTGCCTCTTATTTGTAGAAAAACTTTAGCCTCCTAGGTCTTCCCCAAGTTCCAAAGAACAAATTTAATCAGAGAAGTGAGAAAATGCAGAAAGAAAGGAAAATAGTCAAACACGACAAAATAATAATAGTTTAGCCATTAAACAAAGTCAAGGACCTTTAGTTCCTCCTCAAGGGCTGTAGATACTATTCTGAGCCGTGTCCTTTGAGCTGTTTTGCAGCTCTGAAACCCCTACCAGGTGGGAGAAGTAAACTGTAGACTGCCCGCAAGCACGTAGACCCCAGACCAGCTGGAACCAGAAGGTTGATGATGCCGACTCCCGATTACCTCACCACCAACCAATCAGAAGGTCCACGAGCTGATCACACACCACACAACCCCCCTCCCTCATCCTGTCTTTAAAAACCTTTCCCTGAAAGCCTTCGGGGAGTTCCGGCCTTTTAAGCACTAGTTCCCTGGACTCCTTCTTGGCGCCTGCAATAAACGCTGCGCTTTCCTTCATCACAACCCAGTGTCAGTAGATCGGCTTTACTGCGGGCAGGTGAGTGGACCCAAGTTCTGTTTGATAACACACCATTTTCCTTTGTTGTCTCTAATCTTTTTTTCATAAACTCATAAACTGTTGGCTCCACTTAGAACAATGTTCCCTGATTCAGCGGGCCCACTCTCTCTCCTAACCCTCCCATTTCAATACAAAACTTGCACCCGGCCTCCCATCCCCTGGGCTTGGAGCTCTGTAGGTGTTGAGTCCCGAGACCTCCCCACGTGCTCGGGACCGAGCCACCAGCGCAGGGAGAAAGAAGCCCCCAGGAATCGCGGGCTCCCACGGCAGGGCTGCAGGGGGAGCCCGACTGCCTCCTCTGCTCACGCAGACAGGTCGCCAGTCCAGGCTCAGCGTGCGGGCGGTCGCCGTCCAGGCCGCCATGGCTGGGCCGCCCCGCGGGGCTCCAGGCTCTGGAGTAGTGACCCCGCGGGGCTGCGGGTCCTACTACTGCCGTGGTCAGGGCTGGAGGTCCTGAATGGAACGGCTGGGGCCGCAGTCGGTTCTGGGAGTTGTAGTCCGAGCGTGTAAGGCTAGGCCGCAGGCTGAGGCTGCGGTGGACCCTGGGAAGTGTAGTTGTCTGAGACCCCCGTTCTCCCTGTCACGGGCGCGGGGCGTCCTGGGAGTTGTAGGGGGGTGGGGCGGGCACTCTGCCCGCGACGCGCCGAGGCCGCGGTGGGTCCTGGGAAGGAGAGCTGTCTGAGGCCCGCGGCCTGGTCGCGGTCGGTCTCTGAGGCTCCGGAAGGCGCAGTTTGCGGGACGCTGGCGCGGGGTCCCCGTCGCAGAGCCGAGAGCCTTGCTTGCGCGGGCCGAGGTAGGAGAAGGGCCCGCCCTGCCCGAGCCTGTCCCCGCCGGGGGCCGGGGGCGGTGGCCCTGCCCCGAGCTCGGGAAGCCTTGGTTGCCCGGCCAGCAGCGCGGAGGAGACGCCCCAGTTGCGGCCCTGTTAAAGCGGCGGCGCTGGGGGCGCGGGGCGCGCCCAGGCTCGGAGCCCCCGCCGCGGCGGGGAGGGAGCTGTCGCGGGCGTCCCTGACCCTCGTGACGAGGGCGGTGGATGCGGAGCCCGGGCGCCGGCCCGCGCGTCAGCTCGTCGCTCTCCCCGCCAGCTCCGCCTTCCACGCTCGGTTCTCCGCGGGCCCTGCCGTGAGCCATGTCTCAGGTGAGCTGGTGTTTCCTTTCTTCCTCAGCGCGGCTGTGTTTTCCGGACGTGGGACACAGGCTTTTCTCCCCCTGCCGCCTTTCTGGCGCCTAAGAGGACGTGGGAGGGCTGGCGGGGCCGGGCGCGGGGCGGGCGCTGACCGGGCGGCCGGGTCTTAGAGCAGGCTGTCCTGCTCCTCCTTTCCCCGGAATTGGAACGAGGAGGGCTTCGCTCTGCCCCTCGCCCCTGCTGCCGTTCATTCGCTGACTCCTGCTTCCGTTGGGCGTCTGCTTCCACGCCTGCATCAGTGGTCTCAGTGCGTGATCCTGGATCAGCTCTGTTGGCATCACCTGGTAACCTGCTGGACTTGGGTATTCGCGAGCCCCACCCCAGCCTTGTGAACCCGAACCTGTGCGTGTGCGGGTTGGCAGTCTGCATGTGAACAGTCCCTCCACGTGATTCTCCTGCACGGCGCTTCCTAGGTCCTGGGGATCAGCGGGGAGCAAAACAAAATCTCCGAACTCACCGAGCTCATTTTTCGGGCAAGACGTGAAGTTTCTCTAGCAAGGAACACTGATTATTGTTGTTTTGGTGGAGGGTAAATGCGTGGCTGGCAGTTGTGCTTCACAGAGGTCGGGGATAAGAAGGCCCGCCCTTCCAAATTAGTCCGTCTGGTTTTAGTGTCACTTCTCTGTCCTACTTTCTGTCGTACTTGTCTCCAAAGCCAGAGGCTCTCCAGCTTTTGCTGGAAGTCCAGTTTCCTTCCGTTCTGTAGAGCCCACTGTTTACATTAGGAAACAGCTTCCTTTATTAGTCAATAATCTATAACAGATTATAGGCACTTAAAAATTTTTTTTTAACTAAAACATAATTCTGTCATACCTCTGGGGCTGTTACTAGTTTGGGACTTTTAAAAATCCCTCTTCATGCCTAACAGCTATGTGGGTCACTCAAGTGCTGCAAAACCAGGCTGAAAAGCAGGGGCTTATTACTCCTCCTAACCCTGAGGGAAGAAGCTGCAGGTTCCATCCTGGGAGGCCCTTGTACTGTAGCCTTCATCGTCTTGTTCGGCGACATTGCTAAGTATCACAGCTATTTCTTCAGAAACGGGGTTAGCTGTGGTAAACTTGAGTGTGTGCCCCTTAATCGGGAGCTGCTGCTTTCTGCTACAGCCAGTTGTGCCTACGAAGAAATTCTTGCCAGATCATATTAAAATAGGCTGGTATTAAGGAAAATACACTTTCCTTATTAGACATAAAGGGATTGTCTTCATTATTCATAAAGCGTGGTGAGATCTTAAGAATTTTTACAACCAAAGCCAGAAATCCATGTTGTTCACATGTATAGTCCTTTATCGTTCACAAAATTGTAAATTATCTCAGGACAAAGCATGTATTTTTTTTTTTTTTCTCCAATTATATAATAAAATAAAACAGCTAGTCTCTTACTTGTACTCTTAATAATTACTCAGAATCCTGAAAACTGTCATTGCGCTACTTGTATACAATGTCCACCCTCCACAGTGGGACTCATTTCACTCCTTGATCAGGGCCTTTGGGAGCATGAGTGCTGGTTGTGCAGATGTCTGTGTGTCATTTCAGGGGTCAGTGACATTCAGAGATGTGGCCGTAGACTTCTCCCGGGAGGAGTGGGAATGGCTCCAGCCTGCTCAAAGAGATTTGTACAGACATGTAATGTTGGAGAACTATGGCCACCTGGTCTCACTGGGTAGGTATTTCTTCTCATCTCCCCTCAGTCAGAATTTGACCTTTAGGATGGCTGTTGCGAATCTTGATTACCTGGCTGAACATTCCCAAGGGAGGTAAGTTGTTTTTTTTTTTTTATAAGCTTTTCTTTTTTTTGGCTGCAGTGCATGGCATGGGAACTTCCCTGACCAGGGGATCGAACCTGAGCCCCCTGCAGTGGAAGTGCAGAGTCTTAACCACTGGACAGCCAGGGAAGTCCTTTATTAGTTTTTAAGAGGGGGATTAGAACTTCACCTAATCTTTAGAAATCTTTCATACTTACATCTGGCATTTCTAATAACGGCCCCTCTTTCGTAAGGATTCAGGGACTAATTGTGAATTTATTTCATTTCCGCAAGCAGGTCTTAACATTTCTAAGCCAGATGTGGTTTCCTTACTGGAGCAAGGGAAAGAGCCCTGGCTGGGGAAAGATGCGAGCAGAGGTCTGTTTTCAGGTGAGTGAGTTAGAAGCTGGTGGGGAAGTTTTTAAAAATAACAACCCACCCAGTCAATGAGAAAGCAGTACTTTGTTATATGCTGGATGGAAAGTTTTCCTTTAAAGGTACCAGAGATACAGGGACTGTGAAGTCTTGCCCACAGCAAGGGGACCACTCACACCCACTTACCTGTCTGCCTTCAGTTCTCATCCTTTCCTCACTTTCTCACAGATAGCTGTGTCCTTTCTTTTCATTATTAGCTCTGTCTGGGCTCTGAATTTTATTTCTCTTTGGTTTCTCTTCCCTTTCTTTTTAAAAATTGACATATATGTTTCCATTGTCTAAGTTAAAAGGTATATATATTTTTCATTATACTGTTGTTCTAACCCTCTTGAAAGAGTGATTCATTACACTTTGGTTAATTGATGGGCTTATTCCTTCAGTCATATGTTATTCTAACAATTTTTTAAAAAGGTTTATTTATTTATTTATTTATTTATTTTTGGCTGTGTCGGGTCTTAGTTTCGGCACGCGGGATCTTCGTTGAGGCATGTGAGATCTTTCATTGCAGCGCGTGGGATCTTCATTGTGGTGCGTGGGTTCCAGAGCGCGTGGGCTCCGTAGTTTGCGGCAGGTGGGCTCTAGTTGAGGCGCGTGAGCTCAGTAGCTGTGGCGCGCAGGCTTAGTTGCCCCGCGGCATGTGGGATCTTGGTTCCCTGACCAGGGATCGAACCTCACGTCCCCTGCATTGTAAGGCGGATTCTTTACCACTGGATCACCAGGGAAGTCCCTATTTTAATGATATTTATCGAAGTTTTAATCTTGTTAAGACTTTCTCTTAGGTGGTATGCCTCAGAGAGTAGAAGGCATGGCATAGTGAGATAAATTGGGTCTGTAAATAACTTTGTTAGAGGTCCTCAAGTTGGCAGTTCAACGATGAGAAGAAAGGAATTTCCAGTTGGTGTTATAGACCTGGGTAATGTGGATAGGGATAGTAGTAACAGAAATATAAAAGACAGGAAGAGGGTCAGTTTTAAAGAAAACGTGGTGAATTAGTTTGAGATATGCATGGTGTGAGTAGAGGATGGTATTTCCAAGTGAAGAGGTGCAACAAACTATTGGAATATATCTTAGAAAAAAATTCAAGATAGGGATGTAGATGTGGGAATCTTATATTAAGAAAGAAAAACAGAAGCAATGAGGTTGATTGAGAAGGGCTCTGAAAGCCTTCTTCACCTTAGGTTGAAATAAAATTGCTGGTGAAGCTCTTTAAAAATAAATATGGCCATGCACCGCCCTTGAAGATTCTGACATAGAAGATCTTTGGAGCCTAAATTATATGTGTTTATGACAATTTCCATAAATTCTATAGTTGATTCTGAAGCAAACCTCTAATGGAAGTATACTGGACTTTAGGGAGTGGTCCTCTTGAGATAACAGGGCGATACTTATGTTTATGGAGAAGCAGCTAATGGAAGGACTAGTGAGGGAACAGAGGATGCCTTGAAAACCAAGCTCTGGCTGTGAGAGCGAGACCTTCAGGAGGAAGGACGTGGAAAGAGCCCTGTGTGAGCTGAAGTCACGAGGTGGGACAAGTGCCCAGAGACTTCCTCGTGAAAGGATGAGTTGAAGAAAAATGTTCTTTTCTAAATGTTTTGAAAGTAATAAAACCCATAAAACTATGTACAAGGGAAGTGAGGTAAAGGGGAAACATGGAAAAATTGCCTCTAATTCCACTACTTTAATATAGCTCTTAGAATTTTTGTGTGTTTCTTCCAGTACCTTTTTTGAAAAGGGAAATAGCTCACAGACAATGCATAAAACATAAACGTGCAGCTTAAATGATTATAAGACACCCATGTAACCACCACTCAGGTCAGTAAACACAGCACTGCCAGGTCCCTAAGAGCTCTTTGGGTGCTCGTCCCAGTCACCCCCCACCCCCACCTCGCCCCCTGCAAAGGTAATCTTCTTTAATGGTAGTAACTTCCTTGGTTTTCTTTAGAGCTTTATCAACTGTTGGTGTCTCTAATCACTAGTTTAGGTTTGTACGCTTGTGAACTTTATATAGAGGGGATCATAATGTATATATTATATTGTAATTTGCTTCTCTCAAAATTATTTTTAATATTTATGCATTTTGCATACTCGTCTAGTAGTTTGTATCCATTCTGTTATTGATGGCTTCTTGGGTTGTTTGCAGTTTAGGGCTGTTGCAAGCAATGTTGCTCTTGTCCTTGGGTCCTGGTACCTCCTGGCACAGGGTTCCTGTGGTTTATATCTAGGACTGGAATTGCTGAGTCAGAGGATAATGTATCTCTTTCACACATTAGATGATGCTAAAATGTTTTCCAAAGTGCTTTTACTGACTTACACTCCCACAGACACAGTAAGTGGGTTCCTTTTGCTCCCCATGTTTACCAGATGCCCTGTACTGCCAGGCATCATACTCTTCACCCATCAGGAGAGTGTGCAGTGGTAGCTTATTCTGGTTTAAACGTGCATTTCTCCAATTACTAATGAGGTTGACCACCTTTTCGTATGTTTATTGAGTATTTAGATACCTTCATTTATGAAGTGCTTCTTGAAGGTTTTTGCTCATTTATCTACTGGATTCTCTGTCTTTTTCTTGTTTTGCAGGAGTTGTATATTTTGGATACAAATCATTGTACTTATATTCACTACAAATGTCTCCTCTTACATGTGGCTTACTTTTCCCCTTTAAAACCTCTTTTAATGAACAGAGATTCTTAATTCTAGTATAGTCAGATTTGTCAGTCTTTTCCTTTATGATTAGTATTCCTTTTTTGCGGCTGTGCTGTGCGGCATGCAGTATCTTGGTTCCCTGATCAGGGATCAAACCCTTGCCCGCTCCAGTGGAAGTGCGGAGTCTTAACCACTGGACTGCCAGGGAAGTCCCAGTATTTTTTTTTTTTTTTTGATGTGTTTAAGAAATCTTTCCCTACCATGAGGTCATGATGACATTTTCCTAGATTTTCTCTTTAAAAAGTCACTTTGCATTCACATTTAGATCCATGGTCCACTTTGGATTTATTTTTGTATGTCATGTGACTTAGTGGTCAATTTTGGTCTCTTCTGCATGGACATCCAGTTCTCGAGGCACCATTTATTGACATGTCTGTCCTTTCCTTCACTGGTTTGTCATAAATTAAGTGTCAGTTTTTGCATATGTTTCTGGGTTCTCTATTTTTTGTTTTTCTATTTTTCTATCTTTGCATAAATCTATACAGTCTTCGTTATGGGTTTAATAATGGATAACATTTTACTGTATTTGCCTCACCTCATCCCTTTTTTTGCTGAATAATGTAATTTACAGATATCTTGATATTTCACTACACAGTACTTCACTATCATGTATAAAGTATAGGGATATTTTCTACATCATTGAAATATTTTCACATCAAAATAATAGTTTCACTTAATTTCATTTTAATGCACTGTCCATGTATAAATACTCCATAAATGTGTTTTATAATTGGATTGTCTTTTCCCTGTGGGATGATGAAATTCTTGTTTCTCTGTATGTCCTATAGCTTTGACTTGTAACTTTTTTTTTTTTTTAAATATTAAGACTTTGGGTCTTATTTAAATCCTGTTGAGATGTTAACTTTATTTAAGCAGGCTGTCGATATGCGTAAGTTGAAGCCACAGTTCTAACCTGTCTTCTATGCATGTGGTTCCAATGACAGTCCAGTTTTCAAAGCCTTCGCAGGTCTCTTATTTGTCCCCATATGCACCTCCTAGTGGTGTTAGGCACTGGGTTCCCCTTAGGCAGCGGGTTCCCCTTTGTTTCAGTTCTCACAGCTTTAGGTGTGCTATTCAGGGTCAGATCCATGCATGCACAGCTCAGGGAGGAGCCCAGAATTTCATACACAACTTTATGGGATCACCTTCTTGTGCTCCCTTTTTCACCATCTCCCCTTTCCTTTTTGGCTCCCTGGACCCCCTCTTTCAGGTCTTCTGGATAGAAAGGCAGGCCTGTAGGTTCCCCTCTGCACTTCCTGCAAGTTTGTCTGCCTCTGCAGCCATGCAGCGAGGGGATGGAGAGAAAAAGAAAAAAAGGGGGTATTACCCCTCTGCTCTTGGGACCATAGATCTTTTTGCTGAGGGAGGAAGGTTACCCTGTCTTAGAGGTTTAATTGCCTGTATGGCCACAGCTGCTGCAACATGCTTTGGGTTTGGGCAGAAGAGAATGGGAAATGAACAAACAATATGATTTCTCTGACCAGTATGGATTCCCCTTTCCCATTCCTAAGACCAGAAGTAGAGGCTTCTCATGGAGCTCTTTCTCCTCACACCAGCTGCCCAGTTCTTGCTTTCAGGCTGCATTTGAGTTTAGGCCTGGAGAGACTGGAGCGGGGGAAAAAACCCAAGAAACTCACCACCAGTTCAGTGTTACTTTGTGTTCTGGCTTCCTTCCGCAAGCAGCTTGCTACTGTTTACTTTTTTTTTAAATAGATTTTTTAAATTTTAAAATTTTATTTATTTATTTATTTATGGCTGCATTGGGTCTTCACTGCTGCGCACAGGCTATCTCTAGTTGTGGCGAGCGGGGGCTACTCTTCGATGTGGTGCGCGGGCTTCTCATTGCAGTGGCTTTTCTTGTTACAGAGCACGGGCTCTAGGCACGCAGGCTCAGTAGTTGTGGCACACGGGCCCTAGAGTGCGCTGGCTTCAGTAGTTGCAGTGCGCGGGCTCAGTAGTTGTGGCTCATGGGCTTAGTTGCTCCACGGCACGTGGGATCTTCCCGGACCAGGGCTCGAACCCGTGTCCCCTGCGTTGGCAGGCGGATTCTTAACCACTGCGCCACCAGGGAAGTTCCCCGTTTACTTTTTAGAGTTCTCAGCTAGCTGCTTTATGCATTCTGTTCATGGTTTTCACTTGTATTCAGTGGGAGAGCCAGGTTGGAGTGTACTTACTCCACCTTTACAGGACTGGAGCCATTCATATTTTATAACTGAAACAAAACCCAAAGTTACAGCATGTATAAAGATCATACTAATAAAATGAGAGTATGAGGTTCAGTCTAGATTGAGCAAAAGTATAAAGTGTAAGGAGGAAAATGGTGGGAATTAAGGATGGTTAGGGAAAGCACTGGTCAGATCATGCAGGTGTTTTATAGGTCATATTAATGAACTTAGAGTTCATCTGTAGGCTAATCAGGAGTCATCCAAAGATTTCAGGCAGGCAGGCGAGCATTTTAGTAAGGTCATTCTAGCTGCAGTTTGGAAAACAGATTTATTGGAAGCGAGACTAGGAAACAGCACAGCCATTTAAGAGTTGTTGCCATAACGTAGGCTAGATGTAATCATCACCTGAACCATGGAGGTGTCCAGGGAATGGAAGAAGGTATACAGACGGTAACAAAGTAAGCAAGTGGACTCAGAAAGACCTGGTGATGACTAGATAAAAGACATTAAAGAAGATTGAGGAATTGTGGTTGACACCACTCTTTTTGCTGGTATTATTATCTCAAAAAAAAAAAAAAAAAAAAAAGGATGAGCAAGTTTGAAGGGGAGGGAAAGATTATATCAATTTGTGACTTACTGAGTTTTGGGTCTCTGGGATAGTCGAGTATATAAATTCAGTAAGCAATTGAGTATCATATTCTGGTGCTTAAGAGAGATATCACAGTGCTTCTCAAAGTTTAGTCCTTTGGATCGTTTTAAAATACATATTCCCAGGCCCCACTCCAGAAATTCTAAGTCATTAGGTTTGGGGTGGAACTCAAGAATTTACATTTTAACAAGCTCCCCAGGTGATGCTGATGCTGAGCTAAAGTAGGAGTTAGGAGTTATCTGCACAGCTTAAGATTTTGAAATTTTTTTTGTAAAATCCCTGTACATCTGTTGTTGAATTTATTCTTAAGCAACTTTCTTTAGTTTCTTTTCTAAAAAGTTATATTGCTTTTCTATAGGAATGCTAGTGAATTTGTATATTTATATCTCTCAGTCTTTACTGTAGCAATGAAAATACTCTAAACCTTCCCTGCAAATACTGTAATGATTTTTTTAAATTAATAAACTTTATTTTCTTTCAAGCAGTTTCGGGTTCACAGCAAAATTGAGTGGAAAGTACAGAGAGTTCCTATATATTCCCCTGCCCACCTCCACCCCTGCCCAGTCTTCCCCACTGTCAACATCCCACACCACAGTGGTACATTTTTCACAATTGATGAACCTACCTTGACACATCATTATCACCCAAAGTCCAGAGTTGACCTTAAGTTTCATTCTTAGTGTCATACATTCTATGGGTTTTGACAAATGTGCAATGACATGTATCCATATGTTAGTATGATACAGGATAGTTTTACTGCCCTAAAAATTCTCTGTGCTCTGCCTATTCATCCCCCTCTCCCCACTAACCCCTGGTAACCACTGATCTTTTTACTGTTTCCATAGTTTTTCCTTTTCCAGAATGTCATATAGTTGAATTCATAGGGTATTTACCTTTTTCACATTGGCTTCTTTCACCTCATATTATGCATTTGAGGCTCATTCCTTTATATCTTTTCATGGCTTGATAACTCATTTTTTTTTTAGTGCTGAGTAATAGCCCATGGTCTGGATGTACCACAGTTTACTTTTCCATTCTCCTACTGAAGGACATCTTGTTGCTTCTAAGTTTTGGCAGTTATGAATAAAGCTGCTATAAACTTCCATGTTCAGGTTTTTGTGTGGATGTAAGTTTTAATTCACTTGGGTAAATATCAAGGAATGTGATTGCTGAATTGTATGGTAAGAGGATGTTCAGTTTTATAAGAAACTGACACACTGTTTTCCAAAGTGGCTGCACCATTCTGGGTCCCCACCAGCAATGATGAGAGCTCCTGCTGCTCTACATCCTCACCAGCATGTGTTGTTGTCAGTGAATTGGATTTTGGCCATTTTGATAGGTGTGAAGTGGTGTCTCACTTTAATTTACAGTTCCCTAATGACATGATGTTGAAGGTCTTTTCATATTCTTATTTGGATCTGTATATCTTCTTTGGTGAGGTGTCTGTTCATGTCTTTTGCCTGTTTTTAAATTGAATTGTTCATTTTCTTATTGTTGAGTTTTAAGAGTTCTTTGTATATTTTGGGTAATAACTCTTGTCAGATGTGTCTTTTGCAAATATTTTCTCTCAGTCTTCTCATCCTGTCTTCTCATTCTCTTGACATTGGCTTTTTTAAAAATAATTAATTAATTAATTAATTTTATTTATTTTTGGCTGTGTTGGGTCTTTGTTGCTGCGTGCGGGCTTTCTCTAGTTGTGGCGAGCAGGGGCTACTCTTCGTTGCGGTGTGTGGGCCTCTCGCCGCGGCGGCCTCTCCTGTTGCGGAGCATGGGCTCCAGGCACTCAGGCTTCAGTAGTTGTGGCACACGGGCTTAGTTGCTCCACGGCATGTGGGATCTTCCCTGACCAGGGCTTGAACCCGTGTGCCCTGCATTGGCAGGTGGATTCTCAACTACTGTGCCACCAGGGAAGCCCTTGACATTGGCTTTTGCAGAGTAGAGGTTTTTAATTTTAATGAAGTCCAGCTTATCAATTATTTCTTTCATGGATTGTGCCTTTGGTGTTATACCCAAAAAGTCATCACTCCCTAACATCATCTAGGTTCTCTCCTTTGTTATCTTCTAGGAGTTTTATAGTTTTTTGTTTTACGTTTTTGTCTGTGATCCATTTTGAGTTAATTTTTGTTAAGAGTGTAAATCTGTATCTAGATTCACTTTTATGCATGTGGATGTCTAGTTGTTCCAGTACCATTTGTTGAGAAGACTGTATTTGCTCCCTGGTGTTGTCCTTGCTCCTTTGTCAAAGATGAGTTGACTATAATTATGCAGGTCTGTTCTGAGCTCTGTACTCTGTTCCATTGATCTACTTGTCTAGTCTTTCACCAGTGCTGCACTGTCTTGATTACTGTAGTGCTACAGAAGTCTTGAAGTCAAGTGTCAGTCCTCTGACTGTTCTTCTCCTTCAGTGTTGTGTTAGGTATTCTAGGTCATTTTCTGTTTTGTATAAACTTTAGAATCGGTTTGTTGAGATCTGTGAAATAACTTGCTGGGATTTTGATTGGGATTTTGTTGAATCTATATACCAAGTTGGAAATAATTTTAAACTTCCAGAAAAGTTGTAAGAATAGTGCAAAAATACCCATATGCCCTTTACTCACATTCACCCATGGCTAATATTTTGCCCTGTTTGTTTTGTCATTTGGTATATGATTTTTTTTCCTGAAACATTTGGGAATAAATTGTATACATCATAGCCTTTAACTCCACATATTTCCTAAGAATAAAGATATGTGAGAATATATGTTTTTTAAACCTTTGTATTATTATAAAACTCTGTTCTCCCAAAATGATAAAATCCCTTACTGAAATTTAGCCTGGAGAAAATCCTGTGTTTATCTGTCAAAAGCATCTGATGGAAAGACACTGTTATCCCTAAATTGAGCTTCACCTGTCCGTTTAGAAGGTAGAGGTAGAGTGAGGATGCTGGAAGGTATTCAGAGAAACCTTTTTATTCATTCATTCAGAATAAGTTACTGTAAGATGTTCCAAAGGCACTAAGTGAACACAATCTCATTTCTTTGTGGGACCTGAGGGACGCTTGTAGTCTATTAGCAGCACTATGAAATTGTCATTTTCAAGTCATTCTGGCAGCAAATAAAGTTTAAATGGAGGTGAGGAAGATTAACCACCTATCCTTTACAATTACTTATCTTTCTGATAGTTCTGTTTTTCCCTCACCTTCAGTTACTTAATTTTAATCTTCTCCTTATTCACCTACAGCTCTCCTCTGTTTGATGTCTTCTGAATTTCTGGATCTACTGCTCAGATTTCAGAGTCATATATGATAACTGTAAAAGCAATGCAATGCTAAGATTTTTGTTTTCAATGTAATTCTCATTAAAAAATGGAGGAGTGGCTTTTATTTTACTCAACACAGAAAGTAAGAAACATTTGCTTTGTTTTTTCAGCTTCAGAGTCAAATGGTGAGATCAAAGAGTTTTCTCCAAAAAATGTCATATACGAAGATGATTCATCCCAGTATTTGATAATGGAAAGATTTCTAAGCCAAGGCCTTGAGTATTCCAGTTTTAAAGAAGGCTGGAAATGTGAGGGTGATACTGAGATGCTGCAGGGAAATCAGGGATATATCAGGCAAGTGACAGTTTCCCATCAAGAAGCCCTGTCTCAACATATGAATGTTAGTACTGTGGAGAGACCCTATGGATGCCATGAATGTGGAAAAACTTTCAGTCGGCGCTTTTCCCTTGTGTTACATCAGAGAACTCATACTGGAGAGAAACCATATGTATGTAAGGAATGTGGGAAAACCTTTAGCCAGATCTCAAACCTCGTAAAACATCAGATGATACATACGGGAAAGAAACCCCATGAGTGTAAAGACTGTAATAAAACATTCAGTTACCTTTCATTCCTCATTGAACATCAGAGAACACATACTGGGGAGAAACCCTATGAATGTACCGAATGTGGAAAGGCCTTTAGCCGTGCCTCAAACCTCACTCGACATCAGAGAATTCACATAGGAAAGAAACAGTATGTATGTAGGAGATGTGGGAAGGCGTTTAGCAGTGGCTCTGAACTCATTCGCCATCAGATTACACATACTGGAGAGAAACCTTATGAATGCGTTGAGTGTGGGAAGGCATTTCGCCGTTCTTCACACCTTACCCGGCATCAGAGTGTCCATACCTCCAAAACCCCCTATGAATGTAACGAATGCAGTAAAGCCTTCCGTTGCCACTCATTCCTTATTAAACATCAGAGAATTCATGCTGGAGAAAAGCTCTATGAATGTGATGAATGCGGTAAAGTTTTCACATGGCACGCATCCCTTGCACAACATATGAAAATTCATACTGGAGAAAAGCCCTATGCATGTACTGAATGTGACAAAACCTTTAGTCGGAGCTTTTCCCTCATTCTACATCAGATAACTCATACTGGGGAGAAGCCCTATGTATGTAAGGTATGCAATAAATCCTTCAGCTGGAGCTCAAACCTTGCTAAACATCAGAGAACACACACTCTAGAGAACCCCTATGAATATGAAAATTCATTTAACTACCACTCATTCCTTGCTGAACACCAGGGAATTCACACTGTAGAGAAAACCTAAGAATGTATGGATTAAAAAAAAAAAAAAAAGCAGCTAATGCCTTACTTTGACTTCAGAGAACTCTTGGAAAGAAGCCTTATGTGAATGTGTTGATTGTGATGAAATGTGGTCTCTGCTCTATTCAGTATTCTGGAGAAAAACCCAAGGAATGTATAGGAAAGCCATTAACACCTGCTCATTCTTTTTGTAATACCAGAAGATGAAATCAAACAATATTGAGAAGACTCTTCACCTGGTAGGATTCCCTTAATCTACATTTGTAAATTCCTGCCAGGAAAGGATACATGTCCAATAAATGTGAGAAAACTTTTAGAGATTAGGTCTCATTCTGCATCTGTCAGCTCAGGACAGGACAGAATGCATGGGTAAGGGTGTACTTTTTCCTGGGCACCAGAAAATTCATAATGAAGGAAAGTCATACAAACAGTGATTTGGGAATGCCTTCATGTACCATGCAATATTTATTAAATTTTTAAATACTCTTCTGAGGAGAAAAAGCAACCCTATAAATGAACTTAACATAGGGTGACTTTCTGCAGTATTTCAAACCTACAGAATTATCCTGGGCAAGAACTACCATTGTAATGAGCGTGGCAAAGTCATAAGAGTTCTGAGAAGTTATACTGGAGAGAATCGGTGTGGGAGGATTTTTTACAGGGGGATGTTTGTTTGGGTTTTGTTTTTTGTTGTTTTGTTTTGAAGCAAATTCAGAAAAGCTACGAATAAATCTTTTGATTCATAGTAAATTAATGTAGTACTGGCTGAATTTTTTTCCTACAGCATGTGTGATTCTGAATATGCAGCTATCACAATATTGACAACAATGAGCATGCTTTTGTAAAAACATACAGACATTATTATAGAAACATCTTTAGATATATTATGGTTTTAATTTTGAGACAGAGTTTGGACTTAAGGTTATGCTAACTCATGTTTACCCTTGAATCGGACTAGATGTCTTAGTCTGAAATAAATGTAAATAAGGTACATCACAGGAAAATGTCAAGGTTGTTTTCCTCTTTTGTTCCATTTTCAGTAAGAACATTTCTTTTGTAAGCACATATTTGTCCAAATAAATCAGATTGTTTTCATCTCCATGTACACCTGCCCATCCTTTATTTTCCCATTGTAAAGGTTATCTTTAAAGCGTCTGATTGCCTCCTTTCAAGAACTTCCCTTGCGTTTAGTACATGAAATATGTAATTTAGAACTTGAATGAGTGCCTCATTTAAGCATATTTTTTCATGCATATATAATTGTTCTTTCACAAAGTGAGAGGCTGGCATATTACTTTTCCATTCAATGTAACAACAAAACACACAGCTGTTGCCTAATATTTACTTTCCTAGAACCATTCAAAGCCTCAAACTGTCACAACAACTCCACTGTATAAATCCCCTCTTTCCTATAGTGGTGGCCAGTATTATTAATTTCCCTCACACCCTGTGGCAGTCTTTGGTGAACAAGAATGTATTTGTCATCTCAGAGGTGTGTAACATTCAGAGGTGTGGCCATAGACTTCTCGCAGGAAGAATGGGGCTGATCAGACCCTGCCCCCAATTTTTTATATGGGAATGTAATGATGGAGAACTATGGGAATCTGGCCTAAGGAGTTTACCATTCTTCCAAATTCAGAATCTGAATGTAGGTATCTGCCTTCTCCATAGGAAGTATCAGGGGGTGGGCTGTAAGTTGCCTGGCTGAATTTGTACTCCATGTTCTTGAGGGAATGTTTTAAAATAGGCACAAGTAGGAAATGGCATGCATTCTTCTGCTTTGATTCTTCTTGTAATAGCTTCTCTTCCCTAGGGTCTAGGAAAACCATAATATTTTGAATTATCTATTTTCTTCTAGTAAGCAGGACTTTTATTTCTAAAGCAAATGTGACCTCCTTAATGGAGCAAGGGAGAGTGAAGAATGATGGAGAAAAAAGTGGGAAAAGGCCTATGATAAGGTGAGTGAGGGGCACGCAGGAAAGGGAGTGCCTTTGCAGGTAGCTCACCAAATATGTTGCTTGAATCATTTTTATCAAAAATAAGAAATTTCCCCTAAAATTCATGCAACATCATTCTGAACTATGTAACTCACCCAAAAAGTCCTCTTGTTCATTTGTGGTAAAATATTTCACAAAATAAGAACTATGCTGCTATTTTTAATTTAATTAAAATACAGATAATGTATTAAATACATTAAATTAAAATACAGTTAATTCCTAGGCTATACAGTAAAAGATATGTCAAAACACTGTTGCCACTGAAAAAACAAAGTGAATAGTTTGTGGATGTTTTCATTTATACAGTATGCTTTCTTTGTCATAGCAAGTCAGTGCTGGCAAGGTTCATAGTTGCTTTCAGTCAATTTTAGCACACAAGTCTGTGTTATATCTTTCTGTATTTAACATTTATAAGGGGTGGCACTTTTCAGAGGCAGCAGAAGGCCAAAAGAAAAGCTTCCTGTTTTTCAAGATGAAATTCAGTAGCAATAGCCAGCCAGACACATTAAGGTATAAAAGCAAACAGTGGGAATAAAGTATATGATGTACTTTAAATTACTTGTATAATACATTATTTCAGTTCCAATTTGTTTGACAGAGATAATGGCGATACATAGTGTGACCATCTCAATACATGTGAAGGGGTAAACATCCAATTTGAACATTTTGACCTAGGAGTTTATAATATAATAAACTTATAAGGAGTTTGTATTACAGACACACAATTGTCTTAGGTTTGCATATTCAAGTTGTGAAAAGTTTGTGTGAAACATAGGAAGGAAACCATTATAGCTCTGAAAGTTATAATATTTTTATTACCCTGTTGTCATGATTATCTAATTATCCATACTAAAACAGAGAAGGGAGAAGGGAAAAAAGATGAGTGTAAGACATAGACATTTAGGACAAACTCAAAAGTTCTAATGTGTGTAGTTAGTCTTTTAAGAAGAGGATGACACAGAAGAAATATTTGAGGAGTTAGTCAAGAACCTTGCAAAGAGATGCAAGATATCAGCCCTCAGATTCAGGAAGCTCAGCAAGTTCCAAGCAGGCTAAAGAGGGACATCACTGCAATTATGCACATTGTAACAAAAGATAAAGCCTGGTTATCAGAAGCTGGTACAGAGTAGGGGAGAGACTACTTTCACAGCAGCAACAGGAAGACTGAAAGTTTCCATCTCAAATAAAACGATGGAAGTCAGAAGATAATGAAACAACACCTTTAAAGTGTTGACAAGGAAAAAAACAACTCGACCAATCTAGATTTCTATACCAAGCTAAAAGTCCTTTAGAGATAAAGCTGAAATAAAGATGTTTCAGATAAACAAAAATGGAGGGAACTTGTATAGCATTCCTGTGCTAAAAGAAACATTTAAGATGAGTTCTTCAGGCAGTATGACCTGGTCCTAGATGGAAACCTGGCAGTGCAGAAGGCAGTAAAGAACACAAGGGGTAAATATAAGTCAAGTATTGGGAAACTAAGGCCCATGGGCTATATCAGGGCCTGAAAGCTAAGAATGGTTTTCACATTTTAAATGGCTGTTAAAAAGATGACTCCACAAGAAATATAAATGAATATTGTCAACACAACAATTATTATAATATCAGCTGGAGTTTAAAATATACATGAAACTAAAGAAGCATGACAGTAACACCTGATAGGAGGGGATGAATGGAGTTGAGTGTAAGATTCTAGTAGCATCAGTGAAAGTACTCATTTGGTTCTCTCGATCTAGAGGCCGACTAAATAGGTGTATTCTATTTGGGGAAATTCATTAAGCTGTACACATTTCTCTATGTATTATGCTTCAATAAAAAAAAGTTTTTACAAGTTTCCCAAAAGATTATTACGCTTCAACATTAAAACAAGAAGTTACTATAAATGCAGAAGGATAAGGAGATGGAGCAACAGGTACATTCAGTACTAGTGATGTAAATATTAGTTGTTGCAAGAACAATCAGAATTCTATATTTTCTTAGAAAGCAACAACCGGTGCTTCAGGGGACTTAAAATAAGATACCCACATAGAGTTAAGGCTGGGTCAAGTTTTGTTACTGAGAAATGACCCCAAAGAATTTTCTATTGAATATTATACAGTGCATCTCAGGACAGGAAACTTTGTTAAATCCTTCTGAAGAGATGGAAGAAATTTCAAAGCAGAGAGGCAGCAAACCTTGCAGATTGGGTGTGAATGACTTGGAAGAAGAGGCCAAGTTCTCAGTAACACTTTCAAAAAGTCTGCCTTTAAAGGCTGGGAGAGAGAAAAGGTAGTAAAGAAAAGGATAAACAAATTAGTTATCTGATATTTAAAACAATTTTTTAAGAAATGAATTTTAATTTTTTTTTAAGTATTAAGAAATACTGCATCACCAGTACTCTCAATATCACAGAGAACAATATTATGTAGGAAAATGGAAATTGATCAGAAAATAGAAATTTCAGATTCAATGTGAAACTTTGCTGACAGGTAAAAAATATAATTTTATCTGTTTGCTATGCCTTTCTTAAATTACAGGTGAGTTTATGTTGTGACATTTATTAGTCTGTGAATTCCCTGTTCATGTTAAGTAAATATTTTATTTGTTGTCTTAAAAGAACTCTGTATGCTAAGGAAATGACAATTTTCTGTAATCCAAATTTCATACATGAATTGCTACAGTAGCCTCCTAAACTGGTCTCCGAAGATTTTTCTATACAATAGTGTAATTTTCAAAAAAAGAATAATTTTAATCTCCTATGAAAGATTCTTAAAGAGCTTCTGATGGCTCTTCAAATAAAATATAAACTTGTGCCGGAGCTGGTAAGGTGTTTTCTAAATCCGGCCTACTCTCCAGCCTGGTTTCATATATTCTTCTCTTTACCACCTTGCCTGCCCACGTTCCAGCCACTGGCCTAGGACTTTTTTGTTTTTTTTAAACAAACATGTCAAGATCTCAGTGAGGACTTTTGTTCTTGCTGTTCTACTTATAAAGCTCTGTGTCCCTCCACCTCTCCAATCCTCTGTGGATGACTCCTTCAGATTTCAGCTTGAATGTCACCTTCTTATGGAGGCCTTTCCTGACTGCCTTATCGAACATATGTTCCTCTAATCATAGCACCTTATTTGTTTCCCTCATATTTTGAATTTTGCCTAGAGGTCAATTTAGATGAAGTCTAAAAAGAGCTCAGGGCCTTTAGCAACCTTTTCAAAAAGTGCCTTTAAAAAGCTGTAGATAGAAAAGTTGGCTTAAAAAGTAAAAAAAAATTATCTGATTTTTAAAAATGGCTAGAATCTATATATCTAACAATAGCCTGAGCAAATCTATATAAAACTTTGAAGATATTAAAATCATGCTTTTGAAAATTATTTAAGTAGTTCATGATGGAATTGTTTACTATTTAAAAAAATAGATAACTTAGATCTATTTACTATGTAAACTAGAAAATTTAGCAACAAGTAAAAAAATTACGACTCAGAAATGACCACTGATAACATTTTGGTATATAATCTTCCAGGATATTTCAATGCACACACATACACACACATTTACAATATATATTTTAATAAAAACATGGTTATACTCTGATATTTTATAACTGTATTTAAAAATCACAGTACAGTAAGTCCCCTATGTACAAATGAGTTCCATTCCGAGAGCGCGTTCCTAAGTCCAATTTGTTCGTTAAGTCCAACAAAGTTAGCCTAGGTACCCAACTAACACAATTTTCTATATAGTACTGTACTGTAATACTTTTCACACAAATACATAAAAAACAAACACAAAAAGTAGAAGTTTTTAACATTATAGTACAGTACCTTGAAAAATACAGTAGTACAAGCTACATCACCGCTGCTTTTATCCTTGCTTCCGGACATCCTGGGCTTGAAATAAAGACACTGTTACTGTATTCTATACAGTACTGTAAAGTACACAAAAGCACAACCACTTGTAGAGGATGCATGCACGTGACAATGTACACTAGACACATGAACTAACGTGACTGGACATGCGAACGTAGGTTCGCATCTTTGAAAGTTCACAACTGGAAGGTTCGTATGTAGGGGACTTACTGTATATTAGATACATCCCCACTTGCCAATAAATACATAATAACATTTTAAAGATCACATTATATTCCATTTTATGGTCATACATAATTTTTAAAAACCAATTTATTATTGGGAATTTAGGAATTTTAGTTTTTCACTAGAGTATGAAACTCAGATGACTATTGTTACTTATACATCTTTGAATGAAGGGTTCTTTTATAAAAGCTAAGAAAAAATTGCTAGGTTAAAGGTTTAGAATATTCTCGCTTTGGACACATACTGCTTACCTGTCCCCCAGAAAGGTTGTGTGAATTTATGCTTCCATCAGTAGCCTAAAGAACATGGCACCCTCACCAGTACTGGGTCATTTCACTCCTTTTAATGTAATACACACTGTAGCAGCATATGAACAGTGGCCAAACAAGGTATATGAACTTGAGGGTGGTAGAGGCAGGGCAGGGTATATGAATAATTAAACCTCACTTAACAGTCTCAGTTTCTGCGTGCCTGTCAATTATTAGAATATCTTGCTATGCTGAGTGTGACTCCAGCGCTTAGAAAAAAGAAATTTTGATTTTATGCAATTTTTGCCTTATACAATCACTTAAAACCCAATTCTTATTTTAAGTTCAGCCTCCACTGAAATACTAAGTAAACAAAGAAAAGGCACAAAATTTTGGAAAAAACCATAGACGTTTAAATGAGTACCTATTATGGGCCAAGTACTAGGAATAAAACAATGAACAATTTAGAGTTCCCACCTTACCAAAGCTTAAAGTTTAGAGGGCAAGACACATAATTAACCAGGCAATACTGTGACGGTATGAAAAGCATGTTAAAGCAGATGTAGGATACAATACCTAAAGGATGAACAGGCCAGGTTAAGGTCCAGAGAGAGTGAAGAGATGGAGCAGCAAGGGCTGTGGCCTGAAAAGACAGGTAAGAGTTTAGCATGAAGGGTCTTGTAGAACATTTAAGGTAAAAGGAGGGAAGTCCAGCTGAGGATTTAAAAGTGAGATGTAATATAACCAGATTAGTACTTGAGACGAATCACCCTGGGAGCAGTATGGAGAACAGATGAAAGGAAAGCAAAATATATTAACAATATTGCTCATGCAGTGTTGGTTGTTATTATGAAACATCTGGAGGGGAAAATGGATTAAATGTACATTATAGTCCATCCACATAATCAAATACTAAACTATTTCAATGAAATGAATAAAAGAATGAAACAGAACGACATATACTGACATAGATATGATTAAAAAAAGATATGGAATGAAAGTTATGACTCAATTTCTGTACAAAGAAATCTATATTTGTATGTACATGGAATGTACAGAAAGTGCACTCATCCACAATATTAAATTTCTAAGGCAGGAGGATCTGTGAAGGAGGAGGACTTTCTCTTGTGTAGGGCTGATGTTGTTTACATTTTTTCTCATATGCATGTATTACTTTTATAATAAAAAACCACCGAGAGTAATAAATAATAAAAAATAATAGAAGGATACTGAGCTAGCTGCACAGGAAACATACTGGAACGAAGTAAGGTTTGAGTCAGAGAAACCCATAACGAGGCTGCTGCAGTAAAATCCAGGTGAGACGCCGGGTGAGACTGCCTGAGCCCACAGCTGCTGGTGTGCCAAGTCACTGGTGAGCCAAAACTAGTGCATAAATGCCAGCACCCAACCAAGCAGAGCACACCCCGTTCCTGAATGCCACTCAAGATGATCTTCTCGTGGAAACGCCACACGCATTTGGGATCCTTCTCTAACTGCTGCTTGCTACTGCTGTACCCTGGAGGGCCGCAAACACCTAATGAACAACGGGAATATTTGGTGCCATAGCATGACTGCACGTGCTCCTTTCCAAGCTACGTGTGAATCTTACTAGACTAAGAATCTAGCATCTTAGAACCTCCTGGGATTTAATCTAGGCTCCCTCTAAATTTTGTTTTCACTGGTCACAGCCTAGTCTCAGCCCACCCTCTGCTCTGATCTTATGTTCTCTGTCAGTACTGCCATCGTAACAATGTTCTGTATTCCTCATGCCCCAGCCACAAACCCCATGGAAACTGTTTCCATGGTGCCCTCTGAGATTTCCCTGAGTGACAAACTCCTTTATGTCCTTTTTCCCTAAAAATTCCCTTCATTTCTTTGCACTAACTTAAACTTGGCTACCCCTGGAAAAAACCTACTAGACAATAGTCACATCAAACAAGGGCTGTCTATTCGCATGCACTCCATATCTATAGGTTGGCATGTAGGATCAATGTCCCCCTTGCTTACCAATATTGCCTCTAACCAATTGCAGCCTCTTGTAAAAACAAACAAACAAAAAGCTTTGAGGCTCATACCAGCTAGTTTCGACTTTCCAACTCTCTTCTTTGTTGCTATCTTCTATTCAACTGGACTCTCCTTATTCATTCACTTAGACTTTGCTATTTGCTTTGCTGTCTTCACAGGAGGCCCTACCGGTAACGTGGGGGGACTTTCACATGCATAGAGTCTTCTCCAGTAAAACCTCTGACCAGTCTTTCATCCATCTTACTCTTGGCAGATAATCTTAGCACGAAACCTACAGTCTCATGTCTATATTCTGTTGGCCAAGAACAGGGGGGATGACTAATCTTGGCCATGGAGCCTGCCTGGGATAAAGAGTTTTGTAACTAGACACACTGCTACTCTAAGCAAAACTGAGGTACTATTAGTAAAAGAGAAGGAGGGAACATGTATTAGGTTAGCAACTAGCAGTATCTGCCACACTGGGCCAGAAAGTAGCTCTTAAGAAACCAAACAGGGACTTCCCTAGTGGCTCAGCGGTTAAGAATCCGCCTGTCAATGCAGGGAACACGGGTTCGAGCCCTGGTCCGGGAAGATCCCACATGCTGTGGAGCAACTAAGCCCGTGCACCACAACTACTGAGCCTGCATTCTAGAGCCTGCGAGCCACAACTACCGAAGCCTGCGCACTTACAGCCTGTGCTCTGCAACAAGAGAAGCCACTGCAATGAGAAGCCCTTGCATCGCAACGTAGAGTGGCCCCTGCTCGCCGCAACTAGAGAAAGCCCGCGCGCAGCAACAAAAGACCCAACGCAGCCAAAAATAAATAAATAAATAATTTATATTAAAAAACAAAAGAAACCAAACAATCAGTATTGTATAGCTCAGATACTCTTAGCTCAAGTAACTTAGATATAAGTAAATAAAGAGGTAATTAAAACCAACCCACACAGTCCTCCTTTCCTTCTGAGAGAATGGTGGAAGTATCCCTTCTTGCAGCAAACATCAGTCCTTCTATTTGTGCTCCAGATACCTCCATCCCCTTCTCAGGAACTTTATGGTACTGACTGTCCCTCTTCTTATGCCTGCACATTTAATCTCTCCATACTGGATACATCACGTTAGGATTTAAACATGTTCTAGTTTCTCATTATTTAAAAAATATTTTCCCTTGACCAAATCTTTCTCCAGCTACTTCCCCATCTTTCTCCTACTATTCAAGCTTGTCTGTATTCACTCTTTACTTCCTCGTCCTTTATTATGAAACTCATCCCAACCTACCACCAATCCTCAACATATCATTATCTCCACCTAAGGTCAACAATAACCTTCACGTTGCCATATGTTTGCTTTTGAAGACTTCATCTAATTTGACCTCATAGTAGCATTTAAAACAACCGATTTTACCTTCCTTCTTCAAACACTAGTTTGTCTTGGTTTAGTAAAACTCCATTTTTACTTACTTTAAATATAGGAGGTCTCCATGGTCAGTGGTAGACATTCTCTTTTCACACCATCCATTTTCCCTATACAATCTTACTCACCTCCACAAAACCCAGTACACTCTATCTCCTGATGTTGCTAAAAATTATATCTCTGTCCTAGACACCTCTTCAGGTTCAAAACTACACATCAGCCCATTCATCTAGATATCTCACAACTCTATAAACTTAACAGGACTAAAACTACAACTATTGCCTCTTTCTTCCATCATAGTTTCCTCCTTCCATGTTTTGTTTCTTAATAAATTAGAGCTAATCTGCTCAGTATCTGTAAAACCAAGTAGCAAAATCTCAAGGGCTTCATTCAGCATTTAAAATTGGTAACTTCCCCTCTACCTGAAGACTCTTTGGTTTTCTCATGCTGAAATGTTGGGATTTCCCTCCTGCTTCTCTGACACCTGCTTTCAATGACCTCAGCTCCATCCTCTCTAGCCTAAGCACAGAAGTTCTATCAATATTCCTCTTCCATTCCTCCCTTTCCATGTTCTTATCCAAATTTGTACGTCCAACGTAAAATATTTAAGTCTACATACCTTGTGATCTTTTTCTTTTTTAAAACGAGGTTACTGTATTGACTATTTACATACTGTTTTTAAAAAATCAAGAAGCTTATTTTTCTCACATAAAAAGATGCACAGATATAAGCAGTGCAGTGCTGGTACAGTTATTTGAAGATATCTTTGGGAAACCAGGATCTCTTTGACACCATCCTTGTCATCCTCATGGTCACAAGATGGCTCATTCAGCTCTATGAATGCAAAATCCAAAGGGAGAAGACTGGGGAAGGCAGAAAGACAAAGTGCAAAAGGCAAAGAGAAAACACTAGATAGGTCTGTTCCCAGTGATACTGTCCGTTCCCTACAGGGAGGAATGAACTGGATGTTCGATTGGCTACTAACAATACCTGTCACACCAGATCAGAAAGCAACTCTCAAGAAAATAATAGAAAAAATTAAGATTCTTACAAATAAATTGTAAAATTGAGTAGCATTTAAAAAAAAAGAAAAAAAAATAATAAAGTAATATCATATTGTCCAGATAATGCAATTAACTTAGAAATCAATAAGGTAACTGAAAACGTATTTAAAATAACTCTAAACAGCTATGGATCTGAAAGTCATAAAGTCATAATAAATATTAGACAACACTTAGAGTTAAAACAAAATAAATTATCATACACCAAATGTGTTATATAACTAAAGGGGTGTTTATAGGACTATTTATAGCCTTAAATGCTTATTTTAGAGAACACAGACTGAAATAATGAGCTTGGAATCCACCTTAAGACAATGAAAAAGGCAACTCCACGTTCTTAATAGTTACAAGGTTTCTCTCCCAGTATGAATTCTCTTGTGTATAGTAAGTGAAGAATTCTGACTGAAGGTTTTTCCACATTGAATACAGCCATAGGGTTTCTCTCCAGTGTGAGTTCTCACATGTCTCCTAAGGGAAGAGGAAACACTGAAGGTTTTCCTGCATTCCTTACATTCGTAGGGTTTCTCCCCAGTATGAGTTCTCACATGCATTCTAAGAGATGAGAGACCACTAAAAACCTTCCCACAGTCAGTGCATTCATAAAGGTTCTCTCCAGTGTGTGTTTTCTTGTGAACTTTAAGGTGAGAGCTTGTGTTGAAGGCTTTTCCACAGTCACGGCATTCATAGAGTTTCTCCCCACTGTGTATTCTCTTGTGCACTGTAAGGTAAGAACTTGTGCCAAAGGATTTTCCACAATGATTACACTCATAAGGTTTCTCTCCAGTGTGAGTTCTCATGTGAACCTTAAGAGATGTTTTTTGACTGAAAGCTTTTCCACATTGATTACATTCATAGGGTTTCTCACCAGTGTGAGTTCTTACATGTCTCCTTAGGGTTGAGGAATCATTGAAGACTTTCCTACATTCTTTACATTCATATTGTTTCTCACCCATGTGACTTCTCTCGTGCAAAATAAGATTAGAAATCCTTTTGAAGGCTTTTCCACGCTGATTACATTCATGCTTCTCTTCAGTAGGAGTTTGCTCCTGTTGCTTAAGGGATGAATGATGACAAAAGGTTTTGTTTTTATTACACTCATAGGAATTCTCCCCCATATGATAATTGTTGCATATAGGAAGCATATTATTATGTTTAAAGTGTATGCCATGTTTGGAGCATGTGTACTCTTTTTGTGCTGTTTGAGTTCTTTCAAGATGCCACAGAGCTCTGTCATATTCATGACTTTCACAGACCCTCTCACTTACAGAGTTTTTTTCATAATTGTTTAGGATTGAATTATGCTTCAAACACTCAATATCTAAGTAACACTTATGGCAATGTTTACTGATGGAAACTCTCTTTGAAAAAACAAGTTTTGATCTGAGTTTAGAGTCCTCCTCTAATTCATGATAGTCATACAATCTCTCCTGAGATGCTCCCTTCTTTTGAGTAAATGTCACTTGCCTCAAGATCCCCTCTGGGATCTTGTGCTGTTTTCTGACTTTATGGCATTCCCAGTCTGCTCTTAATGTGGGAGACCAATCATCCATTGTGAATCTTATCATTTTCTTGCCACTAGATGATTTTCCCCAAAAAATATTCTGGTTAGAAGTTGATTCTTTGGTTTTCAGTTGACTCTCCCAGTCTGGACAGGTGCCTTGGGGAATTCTCCTTTTCACAGTTCTTATGTCTTCTTGACCCGACAGGGAGATCACAGGCTTGCATAATTGATATTCCACTAAGGTGAGATTTACATAGTTTTCCAACATTACATCTCTGTACATACTTCTCTGAGCAGAGTCCAACATCATCCACTCCTCCTGGGTGAACTCCACAGCCACATCCTTAAAGGACACTGGTCCCTGTAACCAGGTTGCTGGGAATCCAGGCACTATCCTTTCCCCCTCAGTATTTCTCACATAGAAACAGGCAGAGTCTTGTGTAGGCAGAGCCCATATCGGGCATAGGTCAATGGCTGCCATCTTGAGAGCCTGAACGTGACATCCGCCTGCACAATAGGGCTGAGAGAGCTGGATACTTCTTTTCTTGTTTTTCTGATCCAATCACGTCAGGGATGCATTTCACTGGGTGTCCTTCCTGTAGCCAAAGAGGCAGGTTCAGGTAAAAGAAGAAAGGTGAAAATAGGGTCCCTTTGGAGGCAAGGTTAAAAAAAAAATTGTAGACCCTCTCTTGTACCTTCCAGCAAGGTCTCACCTGCTTAAAATATTTATTGGGATTTGTACTGACATGCAATATAGTCATCCTTGGCCCTCTACTGTTATCTTGGTTATTTATACTGGCTTCTCCTGTAGACTGCTACTCAGCCCTGGGTAGAAAAAGCATGCATTATTTTTAAAAATTAAAGTCAAAGAACAAGTTTAAAAAGGCATAGTTGTTTGAATTTCATGCGTACTTTGCTTTTTTAGTTTACTTTTTAGAATAAAAAAATTTTTTCTGCTATTTACAACTGTTTTAGGTAAATTTATTTATTGTATATGTAACTTGGTATTTACCCAAATAACCTCACATATAATTAATAGGACTGATGATTTGCCTGCTACCCTACTTAGGAATTTTATTGGAGTTGTTAAAGGTAAATATGTGACTTTGAAACAAACGTTCATTTGATTACCTCCAATTTAATCTCTATCCTCAAAGTCTGTATTTCCTTATGATGATTCATTCTATCTAAAACTTGAATGGGATCAACAAAGAGGCATGAGCTAAGTTCTAAGCTTTGAGACTGAGGCCTTTACAATTTTAGATGGTATAATACTTTCCTGAATAATTTTCATAATGGCTTTAATATAAATATCAAAACAATTGACACAGTGTGAAACAAAAGAGGAATGCTTGGAGACTTTAAGGACTACAACAAATCACGCAGTAATGTATTATGCTAATATTTTTACAGATCTCAATTTTTTAAGATTAGTTGATAACCTTCAATATAGACTTCTATCTCAGTATTATACTTCAATAGAGTTCAGGTTTAATGGACAAAATTAGAGAATTGGCATTCTTTTTTTAAAAATTTCTGGCCTATTTACACATAGCCTTTTTTTTTAAAGATTGATTGATTGATTGATTGCTATGTTGGGTCTTCGTTTCTGTGCTAGGGCTTTCTCTAGTTGCGGCAAGCGGGGACCACTCTTCATCGCGGTGCGCAGGCCTCTATCGTGGCCTCTCTTGTTGCAGAGCACAGGCTCCAGACGTGCAGGCTCAGC
Source organism: Balaenoptera musculus (assembly GCF_009873245.2). NCBI lineage: Eukaryota > Metazoa > Chordata > Mammalia > Artiodactyla > Balaenopteridae > Balaenoptera > Balaenoptera musculus. The sequence continues at coordinate 145,099 of NC_045798.1, read as the reverse complement.
AGTTGTGGTTCACGGGCCTAATTGCTCCGCGGCATGTGGGATCTTCCCAGACCAGGGCTTGAACCCGTGTCCCCTGCATTAGCAGGCAGATTCTCAACCACTGTGCCACCAGGGAAGCCCCGAGAATTGGCATTTTTATTTAGAGAAATATCTTCAACAGGTAGATTTTATGCCCCTAATGCAGAAGTGTATATAAGCCTGCCACTTAGTGTAAATCAGATGGAAATATTTGTCTGATTTGTCCATTGCATGTATTCTGAATACCTAGAACACTCCCCAGCACATGGCAGACACCCAAAAAATGTTTATTGAATAAATTGAATGACTCTATGTCAATTAAGGTTTTGTGGAAGAAGTATTTTTTTCACATCTATACTCTTCTTATAGAAAACAAACCCCCACAAAATCAGAAAGTTAGGCTTCCTCTTCAAAAAAGAACATTAGTTTGCCTTCTGGTTAAAACTGTTAAGCTGAGAATTGTACTCTGGGTTCATTTCTTCATTGCTCATAGTTTTATTTCTTTCCTAGTTACAGAACTAATAAAAAAACTAAACAACTTTACCAAACAACAGGAAAAAATATCTGAATAAATGGAGAGATTCACTATTTTAATACCATTCAGTATTAAAAGATTTAAATTTTTCTCAAACTAGAATTGCACTGGGATTTTCATTAAATTCATTCCTACATATTCAATAGGAACTTCTTGAAACATGACAATTTGTTTTATAACTTTTATAGAAAAATTAAGACATGAATAACAAGGCAGTTATTAAAGTAATGCTTTGCTCTACTATATTATTTCAAAATGCATTATAAATCTCTGTTAACTTAAACAGAATGATAATAGGGCAAAAAGAGAAAATAAAACAGAATAACTTCAGGGACTTCCCTGGTGGCGCAGTGGTTAAAACTCCACGCTCCCAATGCAGGGGGCCTGGATTCGATCCCTGGTCAGGGAGCCAGATCCCACATGCATGCCACAACTAAGAGTTCACATGTCACAACTAAAGAGCCCGCATGCCACAACAAAGGAGTCAGCGAGCCACAACTAAGACCCAATGCAAACAAAAAAAAAACCAGAATAACTTCAGAAACAGATTCATGTGTAGCTAGACATTTAGTGCATGATAAAGGCAGCACTATTAATCAGTGGGGGAAAGGATAAACTAGTCATTAAATGGCATCAGGACAAATGGCTGTTAGGGAAAAGCATAAACCCTACTTCACACATTCACATTCCCAGATGGATGAAAGACATAAATATGTACCTGACAGGAATTCTAGAAGAGGAAGATAGAGAGAATACAAAAAAAAAAAAAACCAATATTAGAGAAAATGGTTGTTTTTATCCAAAGCTGAAAGATAGAAGTCCTTGATCTGCAAGTGTATACACCACATGCCACACTGAATAAATGTTTTAAATCCACCAGATACACGAGCAAAAGCTGCAGAATACCAGGGATAATGAGTAAATATTTAAAGTTACTGGAAAGAGAAGGCAAATTACCTACAAAGGAATACCAATTATACTGACTACAGACTTCTAAGCTGAAAAGATAGAGGCCAGAAGACCACACAGTAATATATTCAAAGTACTAAAGGAAAACAATATAAACCCAGAATTCAATAGTGTGCTAAAGAGTGAGAACAATAAAAAGACACTGACATATTTCAAAGTAACAATAGCATCCTCAAAAGATGCTCATAATAAGAGAAATGCAAACTGAAACACTGAGACATAATCTAAGGCACACTTTAAATTAAAAGAGGTCTAAATTTGCATAAGCCTTATTTGGACCATGATTCAAAGAAATTGTTTTTAAAAAAAGCTTTGTTGAAATAATAGAAAAATGTGAACACTATCTATATATTTGATATTAAGGAATTAATTCTAATTTTGTAGGTGTGATAATGATCTCCTGGTTATGATTTTTAAAGGAGTACTTATCATTCAGAAATAAATTCTGAAATATTTACAAATAATGAATCATGTCCTAGATTTACTTCAACATACAGTGACAGGTACAAATGTGGTCATTATACTATTCTGATTTTCTATGTTTTGAAACTTTCATAACATAAATTTTAAAATCACCAGAGAGATATTTCATTTGTAAAACATGATGTTTTAAGATGTTACAGTTTTTTAAATCACAAAATGAGAGGTCTTAGGAAATTTTAGAAAATTTAAAAATTTTTTAATTTATTTTTTTGGCTGCATTGGGTCTCCAGCTGCTGCGTGCAAGCTTTCTCTAGTTGCAGTGAGCGGGGGCTACTCTTCGTTGCAGTGCGCGGGCTTCTCATTGCGGTGGCTTTTCTTGTTGTGGAGCATGGGCTCTAGGTGCGTGGGCTCCAGTCGTTGTGATGCACGGACTCCACGGCACGTGGGATTTTCCCGGACTAGGGATCGAACCCGTGCCCCATGCATTGGCAGGCGGATTCTTAACTACTGTGCCACCAGGGAAGTCCCAGAAATTTAAAATTTTAATAACAAAAACCAAAAAAGGTTGAAGGTTTAAGGATAAAGTTGAAGAACTTTTCCAGAAAGCCGACCTCCCCTCCCCCGAAAAAAAAGATAAGCAATGAGACAGAAAGGGTAAGAAAATTATATGAACAATTTCAAAGGTTCAACACCAGATTATTCAGAGCTCAAGAAAGAAAAGAGAAAATGGGAAGAAAACAGAATCAAACAAAGAGAAAATTCTTAAAAATAACACTATCCAGGGACTGATCCATCAAATGGGTAATTTCTTAAAAAGACTGGGAGTAAACATATCATCATGAAAAATTTGAATACCAAAGATAAACTGATGAATGTAAAGGTTTCAATGATGATAAACAGGTTACATACAAAAGAACAATGGAATGGGATTTCTCAACAGTAACACTACTCCATTTTCTACCTAGCTTTGCCAGATTTCAAAGTTCTGAGGGAAAATAATTTCTTATCCAGGAAATTATACTAGTCCAAAATACCATGCAAATGTGAGGACAAAGTAAAATAATTTCTAGTCATACACAACCTTAATATAGACCCCTTTTCAGGAAGGTAATAAGCTTATCATCCATTAAAAAGGGAAAAAAGAAGTTTCCAGGAAACAAGAGATCCAACACAGAGATGAGATGAGGGAATTGGCGAGGATAAAGGGAAGTCCCAGCCTGCCAGTGTGCTGTAGCCTAGAGAATAACTGATCAATCTACACTGCAGCATGATGGAGGGCTCCTGGGGATGTGTGTTCAGGAAAAGAGAAAAATGATTAGATTGTGTGACAGGTTTGATCTTGAGGAAAACGGAATTGAGAGACATTTTACATAGGTTTAGGGAAAACAAAGCAAATAAGTAAAAAGGCAATTATTCAAAACAGGAAAAGTAAAATTTATACAAGAAAGAAACTTATTATGGCTCAGCAATAAAGAATACTTATATAGTCATCACAATGAAAACACTGAACATGAATTCAGCCAAAATTTTTGAGAGGAACTACATTACAATACTTGCAACATAATCACATTGATTTAAGGATGTAGGAAGGAAGGCAGGTATAATAGTCAAGATTCTCATTTAATGCCTAAGGAACTAAAAAATGTCTCAAATTGACAAACTGCTTAAAAATTTTAAACTGTTTGCCACCATAAAATTAATAAACAGAAACATGAATTAAATAGAGTTGGGAGACCAGAAGCGGGAGCTCTCACGTCCTGTGATCATAGCAGAGCCCAACAGGAAGAAGACAGACTCCTCTTCTTTCCTGGTGAGGACTCAGCCAGTGAAAAGCCACAGACTGATTGTTTACTATCACCCTCCCAACTTCCTTTTTCCTCTCTATAAAAGCGCTCTTCTTCCCTTGCTGTGGGGGATTTCTATGGTAGCTGACCTTGAATTGCAATTCTCCGCTGATCCCCAAAAAGCCATTTTTGCTGGAGAAATACATGGCAGTCTATTTATTTTAGGTCAACACTACTGAGAAGAAACACTCCTGTTTTTATTATGAGCCTTTTAATATATGAGACTTTTTAAAATGTATATACACATTTTTCAGAAAGTAAATAAATTACAGAGAAAGTAAAGCAATCAAATCAAGAAGTAGAAAAATAGCAAAAAGGAAAGGAAAATTTAAAAAGAGAGCAAATGTTACTCTAACTGAAAACCAAAAACAAGGAACATAAGACAAAACCAAAACACAGCACAGATTACCAAAACAACCCAAATCTGCTTCTTTGAAAAGATTAATGTAGATGTATATCTTGCAGAGCCAATCAAGAAAAAAGATGGCCCTAATAAATATTAAACTCAAAAAAGAAAAAAATAGCTACAATTAGAGCAGTGATTTTAAAATATCACTAACAAACAGCAATTTAAAGAATCACCAAAAGGGAATTCCCTGGTGGTCCAGTGGTTAAGATTCTCCGCTTCTAATGCAGGGGACGTGGGTTCAATCCCTGGTCGGGGAACTAAGATCCCGCATGCTGCACAGCGAGGCCAAAAAAAGCAAAAACAAAAACAAAACACCAAAAAAAAAAAATCACTAAAAAAGAATAGTATGAACAACTTTGTGTCAACAAACTTGAAAACTTAGATGAGATGAACAATTTTCTAGAAAAACATGTGCCCCAAATTGACTCAATTAAGAACTACAAACTGAAATTAATCACTACCATTTAAAATGGAATCAGAAGTCAAATATCCACCCTGAAAGATTTTGAGCCCAAAACTTTCAAGGGAAAAATTATTTTACCAGGTAGAAGAAAAAAAGTTATGCTTCTCAAATTACTCATGAGACTTGTAAAATCTTGCAAGGATAGTACAAAGAAAGATTAAGGTGCAATCTTAAGTCTGAACACTGAAAAAGTCCTAAGTAAAATATTAGTAAATTGAGTATGGCAGAGTATTAAAGTAATAATACAATGTCACATTCAAGCAAGGTTTAACCAGGAATGCAGGATGGTTAAAAAGCAGAAAAACTATTACTGTTATTATAATGTCATGGTATAATGAACACTCTTGTATCCATCACTCTATTTTGAAGCAGATCTGGGAATGATGTATTAAGGTTTGCCTTAGAGAAATGATATCTCGTTACTGTGATGCAATCCATTAACAGATTAAGGGGTGCAGACCAAGAATGTCGCCTGCCGTATCAGTAAAGGATGTTGTGGCCTTCAAGCCACCAGCCACTGCAGCCACTCCGGACTGTGCACCCTGAGGGGATTCAGGATGGAGAAAAGCAGAATATGGCCCTAGATAGTTAAGATGTGTATCAAAGGAATGATTTCAATGAGCCCAGACTCTTGCATCTTCCCACACATAGAAAAGTGCTAAACTCATTAATCTGAGATGCCTGGTTCTCTTTAATGAACAGTCATCTCTCGATGTTGTGACCACCTGGTCTTTGCTGCAAAAACTCCTGTATATCCTGGCTCCCCCCTTATGGTTTCAGAGCCGTCCCTCAGAGCTATTCAGAAAGTCCACTGAATAAAACATAATTCTCAACTTTCAGGTTGTGCATTTTTTTTCAGTCGACAGTTTTGGCAAACAATGAAGGGACCCAGAGCTGACTTTGCTCCTTCGCATGAACTCTACAATGAAAGAGCCTTGGTAGAGGCCTCCTGTGTCCGTCTGCCTCCTCAGAGAGTTCAGATGAATTTGGGTGAGTCTCTCCTGGTTCTTGGATCTCCCAACTATTGGTTGATGATCCTGTGTTTTATTTGGTGGTGTATAACAGGTGCTTGGCTCCCCAGGTGACAGATCCTGGGAAAATGAACCCCCTTGCAACAGTTGAAAGACACTGAGCGGTCTGGGCTGAGTGGTTAGGTAGGAGGCTGACCTGGCATTCTTCCTCAAATGGCTATCTTAACAAGAATTTGTCGGGATAAAAGTGAAAATATTACATGAGAGCTTTCAGCACTGAAGAAGGGAATCTCATGGCCAGCAACGGCTTTTTCTCAGGCAACTGAGAAACTTGCAGGACTGGTAAAGGCAAGTCCTCATACCATGCAGACATCCCTATAAGGAAGCCCACTCAATTTAACTTAAAAAAACTTGCTCTGCTTGGGACACAGATAAGAACTGGCCACTCTGATCCAAGCATCCACGATGGTCTTATACTACCAGAGGGAGAACCTAGACACATAAGACGAGCTGAAAAGACTCTAGGGTAAAAACCTAGAGAAGTCAAGCTCACAAGCAGCACACTGGGCCACCATGCAATTTCACTAGTAAATTTTATCTCCAACGAATTCAACTTTAAAATCGGAAATAGATTCTCTCAGATAAACTAGGGGCATCAGAAAGCCAACCTCCGACTAACACCCCAGCCAGATGCATGTACGTATAGAGCTCATACTTGCAAGGATCTACTTAATTGGGAATTAAAGGAAATCTCACCCAGAAAATGACTAAGATGGGGCTCTTTTACTGCATACACAGTTAAGTTAGAGAAAGCTAGCTTGATAAAACATCTTTTCAGAATTCTGATCTCAAAGAAACAAAAGCCCTTCTAGGGGTAACTTGCCTTTCTCTTCCTGTGTCTTTGAAATGTTAATGTTCTATCTGATCTCCTTGGGTATTCTGTGTGTGTGTGTGTGTGTGTGTGTGTGTGTGTGGTTTGAGAACTTGGTCTCTGCCATCCAAAAGGTACACATATTGTGTACATTTGGAGGCAATCGAATAGACTGGGATTCTGAGCAGTCATTTGTCTGACTGTACCAATTCGCAGGGGCTTTTTGCCACCTTAACCTTCATTGTGTCAGCCTGTACAACGAAGGCCTTTACTTTCTTGAACTATTTTTGGGAGTAAACTTTCTGGGTCTTGTTTAGGTGGTATCCTTCACACTGTCTTGTGGGGAAGCCTCTTGCATCTTATTGGTTTGAGTCACTATTATGATATATCTCATTAATGGCCAGATGATGGATCCTTCAAATGGGAGAAACTTCTAAATTGGTAAATTTTTAGAGAGCACTCATTATAAACAGCTGTTTTGTTGGTACCTATGGGGGGGAAAAACACATTAAACAGTGGAAAATATATATATATAATGGTTAATCTAAGAACTCCTTTAATTTAAAACAAACAAAAAACTGGCTCGGGAAGTCTTATTTGTGGTCTATGCTTCCCCTCAATGGGTCTTACAGATGCTAATAAAAACATTGGAATAATTAATGTTAATTAGGTTGATTAATAGGGAAATTAAAAATAAAACTGAAAGTTTAGAGATTTTTTCCCAACCAGGTGGAAATTTTAAAGTGACTCATCTCCAAAAGATAAAGAAATCTCTAGATGGTTATTAAGAAATGGGATAAATAAAACAGATGTTAGAGATTAACCAAGATGGCGGAGTAGAAGGACGTGCTCTCACTCCCTCTTGCGAGAGCACCAGAATCACCACTGGCTGCCGGACAATCATTGACAGGAAGACCCTGGACTTCACCAAGGAGGATACCCCGCGTCCAAGGACAGAGGAGAAGCCACAGTGAGACGGTAGGAGGGGCGCAATCAGAGTAAAATCAAATCCCATAACTGCTGGGTGGGTGACTCACAGACTGGCGAACACTTATACCACAGAATTCCACCCACTGGAGTGAAGGTTCTGAGCCCCACGTCAGGCTTCCCAACCTGGGGGTCCGGCAACGGGAGGAGGAATTCCTAGAGAATCAGACTTTGAAGCCTAGAGGGAATTGATTGCAGGACTTTGACAGGACTGGGGGAAACAGAGACCCCACTCTTGGAGGGCACACACAAAGTAATGTGTGCATCGGGACCCAGGGGAAGGAGCAGTGACCCTGGGGGAGACTGAACCGGACCTACCTGCTGGTGTTGGGGGGTCTCCTGCAGAGGCGAGTGGTGGCTCTGTTTCACCGTGGGGATAAGGACACTGGCAGCAGAGGCTCTGGGAAGTTCTCCTTGGCGTGAGCCCTCCCAGAGTCTGCCATTGACCCCACCAAAGAGCACCGGTAGGCTCCAGTGTTGGGTTGCCTCAGGCAAAACAACCAACAGGGAGGGAACCCAGCCCCACCCATCAACAGTCAAGTGGATTAAGGTTTTACTGAGCTCTGACCGCCACAGCAACAGGGAGGGAACCCAGCCCCACCCATCAACAGTCAAGTGGATTAAGGTTTTACTGAGCTCTGACCGCCACAGCAACAGTCAGCTCTACCCACCACCAGAGCCTCCCATCAAGCCTCTTAGATAGCCTCAACCACCAGAGGGCAGACAACAGAAGCAAGAAAAACTACGATCCTGCAGCCTGTGGACCAAAAACCACAGTTACAGAAAGACAGAGAAGATGAAAAGGCAGAGGGCTATGCACCAGATGAAGGAACAAGAAAAAACCCCAGAAAAACAACTAAATGAAGTGGAGATAGGCAACCTTCCAGAAAAAGAATTCAGAATAATGATAGTGAAGATGATCCAGGACCTCGGAATAAGAATGGAGGCAAAGATTGAGAAGATGCAAGAAATGATTAACAAAGACCTAGAAGAATTAAAGAACAAACAAACAGAGATCACCAATACAATAACTGAAATGAAAACTACACTAGAAGGAATCAATAGCAGAATAACTGAGGCAGAAGAACGGATAAGTGACCTGGAAGACAGAATGGTGGAATTCACTGCTGCAGAACAGACTAAAGAAAAAAGAATGAAAAGAAATGAAGACAGCCTAAGAGACCTCTGGGACAACATTAAACGCAACAACATTCGCATTATAGGGGTCCCAGAAGGAGAAGAGAGAGAGAAAGGACCAGAGAAAATATTTGAAGAGATTATAGTCGAAAACTTCCCTAACATGGGAAAGGAAATAGCCACCCAAGTCCAGGAAGCGCAGAGAGTCCCATACAGAATAAACCCAAGGAGAAACACGCCGAGACACATAGTAATCAAAGTGGCAAAAATTAAAGACAAAGAAAAATTATTGAAAGCAGCAAGGGAAAAACGACAAATAACATACAAGGGAACTCCCATAAGGTTAACAGCTGATTTCTCAGCAGAAACTCTGCAAGCCAGAAGGGAGTGGCATGATATACTTAAAGTGATGAAAGGGAAGAACCTACAACCAAGATTACTCTACCCGGCAAGGATCTCATTTAGATTTGATGGAGAAATCAAAAGCTTTGCAGACAAGCAAAAGCTAAGAGAATTCAGCACCACCAAACCAGCTCTACAACAAATGCTAAAGGAACTTCTCTAAGTGGGAAACACAAGAGAAGAAAAGGACCTACAAAGACAAACCCAAAACAATTAAGAAAATGGTCATAGGAACATACATATCGATAATTACCTTAAACGTGAATGGATTAAATGCCCCAACCAAAAGACATAGACTGGCTGAATGGATACAAAAACAAGACCCATATATATGCTGTCTACAAGAGACCCACTTTAGACCTAGGGACACATACAGACTGAAAGTGAGGGGATGGAAAAAGATATTCCATGCAAATGGAAATCAAAAGAAAGCTGGAGTAGCTATACTCATATCAGATAAAATAGACTTTAAAATAAAGAATGTTACAAGAGACAAGGAAGGACACTACATAATGATCCAGGGATCAATCCAAGAAGAAGATATAACAATTATAAATATATATGCACCCAACATAGGAGCACCTCAATACATAAGGCAACTGCTAACAGCTATAAAAGAGGAAATCGACAGTAACACAATAATAGTGGGGGACTTTAACACCTCACTTACACCAATGGACAGATCATCCAAAATGAAAATAAATAAGGAAACAGAAGCTTTAAATGACACAATAGACCAGATAGATTTAATTGATATATATAGGACATTCCATCCAAAAACAGCAGATTACACGTTCTTCTCAAGTGCGCACGGAACATTCTCCAGGATAGATCACATCTTGGGTCACAAATCAAGCCTCAGTAAATTTAAGAAAATTGAAATCATATCAAGCATCTTTTCTGACCACAACGCTATGAGATTAGAAATGAATTACAGGGAAAAAAACGTAAAAAGGACAAACACATGGAGGCTAAACAATACGTTACTAAATAACCAAGAGATCACTGAAGAAATCAAAGAGGAAATCAAAAAATACCTAGAGACAAATGACAATGAAAACACGACGACCCAAAACCTATGGGATGCAGCAAAAGCGGTTCTAAGAGGGAAGTTTATAGCTATACAAGCCTACCTAAAGAAACAAGAAAAATCTCAAGTAAACAATCTAACCTTACACCTAAAGAAACTAGAGAAAGAAGAACAAACAAAACCCAAAGTTAGCAGAAGGAAAGAAATCATAAAGATCAGAGCAGAAATAAATGAAATAGAAACAAAGAAAACAATAGCAAAGATCAATAAAACTAAAAGTTGGTTCTTTGAGAAGATAAACAAAATTGATAAGCCATTAGCCAGACTCATCAAGAAAAAGAGGGAGAGGATTCAAATCAATAAAATCAGAAATGAAAAAGGAGAAGTTACAACAGACACCACAGAAATACAAAGCATCCTAAGAGACTACTACAAGCAACTTTATGCCAATAAAATGGACAACCCGGAAGAAATGGACAAATTCTTAGAAAGGTATAACCTTCCCAGACTGAATCAGGAAGAAACAGAAAATATGAACAGACCAATCACAAGTAATGAAATTGAAACTGTGATTAAAAATCTTCCAACAAACAAAAGTCCAGGACCAGATGGCTTCACAGGTGAATTCTATCAAACATTTAGAGAAGAGCTAACACCCATCCTTCTCAAACTCTTCCAAAAAATTGCAGAGGAAGGAACACTCCCAAACTCATTCTATGAGGCCACCATCACCCTGATACCAAAACCAGACAAAGACACTACAAAAAAAGAAAATTACAGACCAATATCACTGATGAATATAGATGCAAAAATCCTCAACAAAATACTAGCAAACAGAATCCAGCAACACATTAAAAGGATCATACACCACGATCAAGTGGGATTTATCCCAGGGATGCAAGGATTCTTCAATATACGCAAATCAATCAATGTGATACACCATATTAACAAATTGAAGAATAAAAACCATATGATCATCTCAATAGATGCAGAAAAAGCTTTTGACAAAATTCAACACCCATTTCTGATAAAAACTCTCCAGAAAGTGGGCATAGAGGGAACCTACCTCAACATAATAAAGGCCATATATGACAAACCCACAGCAAACATCATTCTCAATGGTGAAAAACTGAAAGCATTTCCTCTAAGATCAGGAACGAGACAAGGATGTCCACTCTCACCACTATTATTCAACATAGTTCTGGAAGTCCTAGCCACGGCAATCAGAGAAGAAAAAGAAATAAAAGGAATACAAATTGGAAAAGAAGAAGTAAAACTGTCACTGTTTGCGGATGACATGATACTATACATAGAGGATCCTAAAACTGCCACCAGAAAACTGCTAGAGCTGATTAATGAATATGGTAAAGTTGCAGGATACAAAATTAATGCACAGAAATCTCTTGCATTCCTATACACTAATGATGAAAAATCTGAAAGAGAAATTATGGAAACACTCCCATTTACCATTGCAACAAAAAGAATAAAATACCTAGGAATAAACCTACCTAGGGAGACGAAAGACCTGTATGCAGAAAACTATAAGACACTGATGAAAGAAATTAAAGATGATACCAACAGATGGAGAGATATACCATGTTCTTGGATTGGAAGAATCAACATTGTGAAAATGAGTATACTACCCAAAGCAATCTACAGATTCAATGCAATCCCTATCAAATTACCAATGGCATTTTTTACAGAGCTAGAACAAATCATCTTAAAATTTGTATGGAGACACAAAAGACCCCGAATAGCCAAAGCAGTCTTGAGGGAAAAAAATGGAGCTGGAGGAATCAGACTCCCAGACTTCAGACTATACTACAAAGCTACAGTAATCAAGACAGTATGGTACTGGCACAAAAACAGAAACATAGATCAATGGAACAAGATAGAAAGCCCAGAGATTAACCCACGCACCTATGGTCAACTAATCTATGACAAAGGAGGCAAAGATATACAATGGAGAAAAGACAGTCTCTTCAATAAGTGGTGCTGGGAAAACTGGACAGCTACATGTAAAAGAATGAAATTAGAATACTCCCTAACACCATACACAAAAATAAACTCAAAATGGATTAGAGACCTAAATATAAGACTGGACACTATAAAACTCTTAGAGGAAAACATAGGAAGAACACTCTTTGACAGAAATCACAGCAAGATCTTTTTTGATCCACCTCCTAGAGTAATGGAAATAAAAACAAAAATAAACAAATGGGACCTAATGAAACTTCAAAGCTTTTGCACAGCAAAGGAAACCATAAACAAGACGAAAAGACAACCCTCAGAATGGGAGAAAATATTTGCAAATGAATCAACGGACAAAGGATTAATCTCCAAAATATATAAACAGCTCATTCAGCTCAATATCAAAGAAACAAACACCCCAATCCAAAAATGGGCAGAAGACCTAAATAGACATTTCTCCAAAGAAGACATACAGATGGCCACGAAGCACATGAAAAGATGCTCAACATCACTAATTATTAGAGAAATGCAAATCAAAACTACAATGAGGTATCACCTCACTCCTGTTAGAATGGGCATCATCAGAAAATCTACAAACAACAAATGCTGGAGAGGGTGTGGAGAAAAGGGAACCCTCTTGCACTGTTGGTGGGAATGTAAATTGATACAGCCACTATGGAGAACAGTATGGAGGTTCCTTAAAAAACTAAAAATAGAATTACCATATGACCCAGCAATCCCACTACTGGGCATATACCCAGAGAAAACCGTAATTCAAAAAGACACATGCACCCGAATGTTCATTGCAGCACTATTTACAATAGCCAGGTCATGGAAGCAACCTAAATGCCCATCAACAGACGAATGGATAAAGAAGATGTGGTACATATATACAATGGAATATTACTCAGCCATAAAAAGGAATGAAATTGAGTCATTTGTTGAGACATGGATGGATCTAGAGACTGTCATACAGAGTGAAGTAAGTCAGAAAGAGAAAAACAAATATCGTATATTAATGCATGTATGCGGAACCTAGAAAAATGGTACAGATGAGCCAGTTTGCAGGGCAGAAGTTGAGACACAAATGTAGAGAATGGTCATATGGACACCAAGGGGGGAAAACTGCGGTGAGGTGGGGATGGTGGTGTGCTGGATTGGGCAACTGGGATTGACATGTATACACTGATGTGTATGAAACTGATGCCTAATAAGAACCTGCAGTATAAAAAAACAAACAAAACAACTAATACTAAACTTTCATTGGGTTATTTGTATGGAAATATGTTAATATAAATGTTTCAGACATTACATGAAATTTCTAAAAATCTTATATTTGTATTTGTATGGAAATATGTATGGAAATATGTTAATATAAATGTTTCAGACATTACATGAAATTTCTAAAAATCTTATATTTGTATTTGTATGGAAATATGTATGGAAATATGTTAATATAAATGTTTCAGACATTACATGAAATTTCTAAAAATCTTATATGTTCTGGTATAATGTTATAAGTAATAATCCTAGTTATTACTTTAAAATGTATATCTCAGAAATAACTAATTTTCTTGTCAACTGCATTATTATGAACTTTCATCAAATCTTTAACCGTGGTCATTTTTAAGTCTTTTGTCATTTACAGACAGTTCTGGGTGTACTCTGATGATTTTGCAAATATGTTCCTATAAAAGGGTTTCATCTTCAAGAAATTCATGGAAAAGACTCTGACAAGTACAGGTTTCTGGTAACTGACTGTACTGCTGAACTGAATGAATAAGCATTTTCAGAATTCTAATGAAAAACTGATGAACTCATAAAAGTGCTAACAAAAGATCAAGATGAAAAAAAAATTAATTACATGGGACTGAGTGAACTGATGAGGATGAGTATAATTTTTGTGACTTTCTGTCTGAATTTAAAAAAAAAAAAATCCCACAAGGACTCAGAGGCAAAGAATATACAAATCAATTTTCACTGCAAAGTAAAGGAGCTGTTACAGTGGAAAAAAAAAAAAAAAAAAAAAAAAAAAAAACAGATGTTAATGGGATTAAAACAAAAGGTTTTGGTACAATACTACCTAAGGTTGGATGGGCCAAAGGGACCCATACAAGTCCACCCTATTTACCCCAGTTAAAATATATATGTTTAAAGAGCTCAGCCATCCCTGGTGGCGCAGTGGATAAGAATCTGCCTGACAGTGCAGGAGACATGGGTTCGAACCCTGGTCCAGGAAGATCCCACATGCCGCGGAGCAACTAAGCCCATGTGCCACAACTACTGAGCCTGCACTCTAGAACCCGGAAGCCACAACTACTGAGCCCGTGTGCCACAACTACTGAAGCCCATGTGCCTAGAGCCCATGCTCCGCAACAAGAGAAGCCACCGCAGTGAGAAGCCCGCGCACCGCAACGAAGACTAGCCCCCACTCACCGCAACTAGAGAAAAGCCCGTGCACAGCAATGAAGACCCAATGCAGCCAAAAACAAATTAATTAATTAATTAAAAAAAAACTTGTTTAAAAAAAATAAAGTAAAGGGGTGGAAGAAAATTACACTGAGATAGCTGACCAACAATTACTTGGGGCAACAGTTAGGCCAATTAATCAAGTTAAAAGATTGACAAAAGGGCCTGAGTCCCTTGGTTCAACCCCTCACTGGGGACCCCAGAGCATTTTATACAAAATAGATAAAATGGTTGAGGGATAAATGAAAGGAAAGTTTCTAGGACTCCTTATAAGACCAAAACTTGTTGATAGGGGTCCTTTAATGTTGGTGACCAATGAGTAATGCTTCCCCTGCTTGGTATTGGTATTATAAGACAAGGCATGTAGATGTGCTCCTCAGGAAATATTAATTAAACATACAAAAGGAGGGCTTCCCTGGTGGCACAGTGGTTAAGGGAGCCCTGAAAAAGTAGTTTTGTACATGGTTAGGATTGGATTAGATTAAATTTAATTAGGTAAACGGATTTTGTTATTAAAAGTAGGCTGGGGCTTCCCTGGTGGCGCAGTGGTTGAGAATCTGCCTGCCAATGCAGGGGACACGGGTTCGAGCCCTGGTCTGGGAAGATCCCACATGCCGCGGAGCAACTGGGCCCGTGAGCCGCAATTACTGAGCCTGCGCGTCTGGAGCCTGTGCTCCGCAACAAGAGAGGCCGCGATAGTGAGAGGCCCGCGCACCGCGATGAAGAGTGGCCCCCGCTTGCCACAACTGGAGAAAGCCCTCGCACAGAAACGAAGACCCAACACAGCCATAAATAAATAAAGATAAATAAATAAATTAAAAAAAAAAAAAAAAAAAAAAAGTAGGCTGGTGCGAGACTTGATTTGGTTCCTCTCTGTTAAGAGAACAAAGTTTTCTTGGAATAGTGCTTTTGGTAACACATTGCGTGAATTTCTTTGCCTTTAAGTGATCTGTATTTGTTTTTGAAATCTTTTGTCACTTTGGTTAAGTGAATAAGCATTGTTTCACAGTGTCCTATGATCCTATTTGACCAAGTGCTTTGAAACCTTTTTGATATTTTTGACAAACTTCTCAAATATCAAATTCTAACTAAAGTTCTTTGGACCTTCCGCCAACTCTGGGATGCTTCAAAGGAGCCCTGAGACATCTCAGAGAGGAATATTAAACTAATTAGTCTTATTTGGTATGTTAAATTACTTGAGAAGCATTGTCAAGAGTTTGGAGATAAACCTTAGGTTATATTGTATGGGTAAATGTCATTAATATAGATATTCCAAAATTTATATGGAATTCCTAAAAATGTGGTATGTCCTGGTATAATGTTATCAGTCATAATTCTAGTTATTATCTTAAAATGTTGTATGTCACAGAAATATCCAAGTTTCTTGTCAACTGCCTTGGAATCAGATCTTTGACCATGTCATTTTAAGTCTTTTGTCATTTATAGACAATCATTATTTTACACTGATGCTTTTATAAAATGAAGATCTTCAAGAAGATTCATAAAAAGGATTTTTTGACAAATACAAGTATAACTTTTAAATCATACCACTGAAATGGGTAAGGAATTACAAAACTCTAATGGAAAACCTGATGGCTTCATCCAGAATAACAGGAATTAATTACATGGGACTGAATGAACTGATAAATATGATTCATAATTTTATGACATTTTAATGAAATATACTGGCTTTCAATCTTCGTTTTCCAGAAAAAACTTTCCTCTTATGCTATGACCTACAAGTTGATAAAGTATGCCTTTGTAAACAAAGATGAAACATTTATCTTTTTCTTTCTACCTGATCCTTCCAGAATTTGGCTTCTCCAGCTGGCTGCACTGTGGACTTGATGGCCTACTGTGACCAGATTACAACTAGTTATACTAATCATTGTTTTAATTTGCTCTCTCTCGTTTTCAAATTATTTATGCCTTGTGTCTCTCTCCGCTACACTATAACTTTATTAATGTTACCAGCTGTCTTATATTCTGTTTGTTTTCTAAGATTGTTGTCTCTTGAATTACCCAATGTGTTAGCAGGCCTCCAACAAAATTAATGATGTCTCAAGAAATTAACCATATACTTAACTCTACATAGAATAACTGTAATAGTACAACTCTAAATACGGTTAGAAGCAACAAGGGAAAACATCTACTGGATCATATAAACTAGTAAGACAAGCAATCCAGAGAATTTTAGATTCTCAACAGGGCCTAATCCAAAAAACAAACAAAAAACAAACACAAAAAACCCAGCGCATCGAATGGCCTATCAACAGAAACTTTGCCTGATCTAGGAATGAGCCTTCCTAGTGCCATGGGACAAAACTGGTCATGGGGACTTCCCTGGCGGTCCAGTGGTTAAGACTCCGCGCTTCCACTGCATAGGGCACGGGTTCAATCCCTGGTTGGGGAACTAAGATCCCGCATGCTGCAGCGCAGCCAAAAAACCCCCCAAAACCAAAAAACTGGTCATGAAATGCCTCCCAAATATTAAACAAATTTATGACCAAGAGGAGGCACTGTGGAAGAATGTCACCTGCCACATCAGCAAACAAAGGATGTTTGCAGCCTTCAAGTCCTCAGCCACTGCAGCCGTCCTGACTACACCCTGAGGGGATTCAGGGTGGAGACAGGCAGGATACTAGGCCCTGGAGAGTTAAGATCCTTATCAAAGAATGACTTCAATGAGCCCAAGCTCTTGCATCTTCCCACATAGAAAAGTGCTAAGGTCATTAACTTGAGGTGTTTGGTTCTCGTTAATTGACAGAAATCTTCCGAGGTTCTGATTACCTGGCTTCTGTTGCAAGCCTCCTGTATACCCTGCTCCCCCTTTACCTCTGGGGAGCGGTCCCTCAGAGCTCTCGGAGAGGCTGAGCCCGGGCTACGGCCTCAGAAAGTACGCGCAACGTAACGGAATGGTCAACTTCTGGGTTGTGCTTTTTTTTTTTTTTTCAATAGACCGGAGTTAAGACAGATGGAAGAACAGGTCCTGGATAAAGTAAGACGTACAAGCAGGACATCCCTGCTCCTCTCACTCACGGGGTAGAGTCAGATTCCCTACCTGCGCCTGGCCTGCTCACCCCCCGGCGCCCGCTCCGCCCCAGGGAACCCAGGGCCCCAGGAACGCAGCCTCCCGCCTCCGCCCGCTAGCCCGGCGCTCCCGGCAGCCCCCGCCCCCCAGCTGGGGAGAACTCCGAGGAGGGCCCACCGCTCGGGTGCACGCGCCCCTCACCCTCCCCCCTCCCGCGTCTCCTCAACGTCCGCGCGCTTGCGCGCTCACCTGTCCTCGGGTTGCCTGCCTCTCGCGTGGGAAAGACCGGGCTGCAGTGGGAAGGGAGGCGAGAGCGCGCGGAGCAGGCGGCGGCGCCGAGGGCCCTCAGCTGGGAGGCGAGGAGCAGAGCCGCACTGCGCTCCCCAGGCCCGCGGAGCCAGGGCCGGGACTCCACTTCCCAGGAGCCCCCGCGCCGCCCCGCGGAGCGATTCTGGGCTTTGCGTCCGGCTGCGCTTCTCGGCGGGTCGTGAGTGGACGTGGAGCGCGTGCGCGTGCGCGAGGGCCCGGGGCACGGCGTGGGTTGTGGGGGCCGGGCGGGCGCAGGAGGCCGGGCGGGGACCGAGCTGCCGCCGCCCGCCCTGCGGACCCGCGCGGGACGCGGAGGCCCGGATGTGGGCGCGCTCGCCGAGCCGCTGCCTTTGTGACGGTGCAGCCCCGCCGGCGACGCTCCCGGTGCTGCGCCTGCAGGTGCCGATCGCAGGTACACGCGAGAGGGCTGGATGTGGTTTCTTCCTAGCGGGAGGCGGCGCCGCCGTTTCCTCGTCTCCTCGCCGAGGCGGACGGTTTTCACCAACAAATGGTTTTTTTTCCCTGTGGTCTCCCGGCCTGAGTGACCCCCGCTGCCACTTGGATTAGCGCGCCTTCGCGTTGGTGGGACGGGACCCTGACGCCCGGACGCGCCGGGCGGTGGTGGGGCGTTTGAACCACATATTCTCAGCGATGCAAAATAAGATTTCGTCTGTTCCTGTTTCTTTTTTTTTTTTCCTTCCCAACTGGGGCTAGATGTTTAAAACTTTGCATATGGCCTTTCCAGCATCTGTTAAACGTGATCATGCTCTTTTTTGTTAGAATGGGAAATTTCTTTACAGTAAATGTCCTAACGTTCCTAAAAGACATCCAACGTGGTTATACTGGTTTTAAAAAACATATACTTCTGGATTCTATTCGTGGATATTGTAGAAGTTATATGCTGCAAACATTGATGAAGTAGGTCTACTTTTAAGAAGTTTGGTGGCAGAAAGGGCTGGATCGATTTCTATTTCTTGCTCCAGTCTAAAAATATTCATTAAAAAAACTTTTTACTTATTGAGACTTATTTTGGCAGTTATTTTCCTCAGAATTGCCTGTCTTATCAGTGTTTAAGATCCAGCAGGTTCGGCATCTCTAGCTCCTGGCTTCCTGATCTTCAGTTGTTGGGTTTTCTTTTTTAATCAAATAGATTAATTGAGGGTGTGTATGTGTTTAACCTAGTTTTACTTTTCAGAGATAGCTCATAATTATTATATTTTTATTTTCCCTTGACAGTTAAACGAATCAAATTTGTACATAAACTAACACCTGGTATGAATGTGAAAGATGAGGTTGACATCAAAATTACATAGATCCCACCCAAAGTATATGGAGAAGGTGAAGAATTTAAGTTCTATCTTTACTTCATATACAGAATATACTGTTAAAAAAAAAAAAAAGAAGCAAAAGGGAAGACAGGTTGTCATCCAAAGTGCTAGCTAAAAAATATTAGTCACCTTAGCGGTGTTGACTAAAGTTAACCTGGGACATAAATAGCACAACCCCTCCCTGCCCCTTTTTAAACTACCTCAACGCTGCAGTAATTTTCTTCGGTGACCTAACTAATCGCCTCTTCTCTTGTTTCATTAAAATTGTCCCTCTCTTACAAAGCCTCCTGGACAGTGGATGGCACACATTCCTGCCCTTCTTGAAAATTGTTCATTTGTTCTTTCATTCCCTCTCTCAACACATATTTCTTGAGCTCTTAGCATGTGCCAGTCACAGGGCCAGTATTTGAGATATATATCATAAGTTAAATTATGAAGTCTGCTTCTCAGTATTTTATATAAACATCTCGAACTTTTGTTTAGGAAAAGATATTAATAGTATTTACATAGATACAAGGTGTACCTTCTGGGAAAGAGGTGACACAGTATCTTATTAATTAACTACATCCCCAGCATGTACAAGAGATTTAGTTAATATCAATGAGTTTAGTAAAGGGACTGGAAAGAGCATATAAACAGATTGCTTAACTGTCCTCAGTAACAAATTTGCAAATACCTTTGTAAAAGAAAGTCTGTTCACAACAGGAAGAAGATACCTAGTAATATTAACTAGAAATGTATCTGAATAATAAGAGAAAACTTTAAAATAATCCTAGGAGTCATAAATAAGAATAAAGGATGAGTAGGAATGAGAACAGTTCTGTTCATGGCTTAAATGCACTTGCCAAGAAAATATTACTAGGATTGTTTTTTTAAAGAACCCCATGCAATTTTTTCTTTCTTTTATATCTCCATCTTCTTAAAAATGTTATGAAAGTGACTCATTCCTTTTCCTTTTAATTAGATGAGAAAATGTTTCTGTTAAAGGAAAAATACTCCTAGAAATGATGAGTTCCCTTGGTTTTCATCACATAATTCAAGCACTGAAGGCTTAGTAGCATATAATTTAAAAAAATTTTAGTTTTAAAAAATTTTTGTTTTAAGGAAAAAGGAGTTTCATTGTGTGATATCTCCGTTTTGCTTACAATAGACTTTCACCTGTACTTTTCCTTATAGCATGACTCAGATCAGCCAGGGTCTTAAATCTTCTGGCTCTGAAGCAAGGTCAGGACTGGTGTGTCACCGGCTGTATATGCATCTCTGGCTTAGAACCAACACCAGGAGCATAATTTTTGCCTCTTTCCACACAATACCTTTCTGCTGTCTCATCCTTACCTTTTCTGGTCAATATTTTATTTTGAAAAATTTTGAACATACAGCTAAACTGAAAGAAGTTTACAGTGAATACTTATAACCTCCCCTCCTAGACTCTACCATTAACATTTTACTATACTAATTTGAACATATATCTGTCTGTCCCTTTCTTCATCAGTCCCTCTTTTTTGGGATGCATTTCAAAGTAAATTGCAGCCATCAGTATGCTTTCCTGAAATACTTCTGAATGCATGTGCATTGTTAACCAGAATTTAATGTTTGTTTCGCTTTTGCTTTTGATGTGAAATTTACATAAAAAGAAATGCACAACCTGAGAGTGTCCATTTGTTGAGTTTTCACAGATGCACAATCTTTGCCTTTTGTATCTTTGAGTATGTCTTTGCTGTCTCTGCTGCTGGGTCCTTTTGCTGATGATCCCTTGTCCTTCACAGATGCCAAATACCAGTGAGCTTATTCAGAACCTTAAGAGATCTGTTCTCTTTTATTAAGAATTACATACTCCATATGCCCAAGCGAAACGCTATCCCCGAGAAGGTCTCGCCGGTCCATGGGCGCTGGTCCTCAAGCACTGGGTATTCCAGTCTCCATTGCCTGCCCTGAGGGCAGACATATGTACAAACCACAAGTTATCGCCTAGTGTTTGACAAATGCTGAGTGAACAAATACGAAGCACAAAGCACTGTGCTGGCCTCTTTCCAGGTTTTAGAGTGAGGTTATCCCAGTTCTCAAGTGGTTCTTCATCTTACAGGGAGGTGGACAAATGAGCCAAGTGTTGAAGTGCTAGGAGCGTGGGCAAAAGGCTCCAGGGATTTTCTCTGGGACGATGGGAAGGTTTTTGGAAAAGGTGGCATGTGAATGAGGCTTAGAGAACATGGGGCAAGTGCAGTAGGATTGAAGGTTGAAAGGTTGTCAGGGCCCAGAATGTGGATGGTTGTGATCAGAGCTGTGCATGGAACCTCTGTGCCTCAGATCGTAACTTCCATAGCCTTCTTGCTGGTGCTGGAAGCTTCTTTCAGGCCATCTCTGCCCTAGTGGTGGGCAGAATAGCAGCTCTCAAAAGACATCTGCCTCCTAACTGCCAGAAGCTGTGGCTACATCAGCTTATTGGCAACAGGAACCGTGTAGATGTGATTCAGCTGAGGACCTTGGAACGGGGAGCCTGCCCTGGGTTATGTGGGTAGGACAGGGGGACAGAGGGTGAGGGTCGGAGGACTTGTGACAGCGGAGGCAGCAGGGCACAGAGGGCAGTGACCTTGCTGCTGCGGGTTTCCTGCCTGCAAGCCTGGTCCCTCCCTCCCAGCTGTTGAGCCCACCCCTGCCCTGCTTCACGCCCACAGACACGCCCAGGTCCCCATTTGATCCTACCACCTCTTCTAGCTCCGCCCTTTCGTTGCTGTTCTCGCCTCCAAACTTTTCAGCCCTATTGTGGAATTTGTCTGCTGTTCCCGCTTTAGTGAACCCTCATCTAGCCAGTCAGGGCACTAGAATGCCTAATTCATCTGAACGCTGTTAATCCTCCCTTCCTTGAAATTCTCTCTTCTGGCTTCTGATATACATCTCTACAGCTCTTCTATAGATCTGTCTGTAGATCTTCTCATTCTCTGGTGGATCTTTCTCTGCTTCCTTTTTGGGATTCCTTTTCTCCTCTGTTTTCTTCCTAGATGCTAATTTATCCCACAATTTTTATTCCTTTTAGATCCCCATGATTTTTAAAAATTAATTAATTAATTAATTAATTTTTGGCTGCATTGGGTCTTTGTTGCTGCGTGCGGGCTTTCTCTAGTTGCGGCAAGCGGGGGCTGCTCTTCGTTGCGGTGCGCGGGCTTCTCATTGTGGTGGCTTCTCTTGTTGCGGAGCACAGGCTCTAGGCGCGCGGCCTTCAGTAGTTGTGGCACGCGGGCTTCAGTAGTTGTGGCTCGCGGGCTCTAGAGCACAGGCTCAGTAGTTGTGGTGCATGGGCTTAGTTGCTCCACGGGATGTGAGATCTTCCTGGACCAGGGCTCGAACCCATGTCCCCTGCATTGGCAGGCGGATTCTTAACAACTGCGCCACCAGGGAAGTCCCTATCCCACAATTTTCTGGTCCTACAGTTTATTCTACTCTCCATGGTATCTTTGGTTGATTTTATACACTGCCATGGTGTCATCTGATAATGCCATTACCCAGCTTTACCAGATATTCTGTCTCCTGGTGGGCTTTATAGGAATCATGTCCAAGGGATGTATAATCTCCCTTAGACCTCATCTGTCTCCTTCACCCGCATCAGAGTAGATGAATACATCACCCCCAAATCTGTGACTAAAGATCCACCCCCACTCCCCCTCAAGAAGTTGTCCTGTTTGAGAATATAGCTGTGCAGCTTGAGTAGATCCAGGTAGAAGAGAAATGTGGATGGCGGGTGATACAGCTGGATAACCCTCACATCTAAACGTGTCCTTCTCCCTCTTGCTTCTCTGGCTCATGCACCGTGTGCACAGCCAGTCCTACCCCCAGACATTATTGTCCATTCTGTCACCCAGATACCTGGGGTCACCTTGAACCCTTAACCTGTATTCCCATCCACATCTAATCAATTCCATTGCTGCCCTCCTTTGTGCTCCTGTCTTCTAGATCACAGTTTCCCTCCTGCCTGGTTTTGCAGGTGTTTCATCCCCCTCTAGTCCATCACACAACTACCTCAAAGGCAGACACATCTGTTGTCATTGCCCAGCTGACAGCATGTAGGCAAGAGTCTGTGTTTCTGAGGATGGCACTTTGGGCCTCTGTGACCTCGACCTGGCCTGTTTCTGCCTGCTCCCTGCCCTGCACCACATTCGACGGCCACACGTCGAGCTTCTCCCCCCACGTCACTGTCGAAGGCCCTGCCTTTGTTCATGGTTCCCCACCCTCGCTTATCTGCCTGAACTCAGATGCGCTCTGGACTCAGCCTTAGACCCCCAGCTCGTGCTCTGGACTCAGCCTTGAGACTCCCAGCTCGTGCTCTGGACTCAGCCTTGAGGCCCCCAGCTCGTGCTCTGGACTCAGCCTTGAGACTCCCAGCTCGTGCTCTGGACTCAGCCTTGAGACCCCCAGCTCGTGCTGGACTCAGCCTTGAGGCCCCCAGCTCGTGCTCTGGACTCAGCCTTGAGACCCCCAGCTCGTGCTCTGGACTCAGCCTTGAGACCCCCAGCTCATGCTGGACTCAGCCTTGAGACCCCCAGCTCGTGCTCTGGACTCAGCCTTGAGACCCCCAGCTCATGCTGGACTCAGCCTTGAGACCCCCAGCTCGTGCTCTGGACTCAGCCTTGAGACCCCCAGCTCATGCTGGACTCAGCCTTGAGACCCCCAGCTCATGCTGGACTCAGCCTTGAGACCCCCAGCTCGTGCTGGACTCAGCCTTGAGACCCCCAGCTTGTGCTCTGGACTCAGCCTTGAGACCCCCAGCTTGTGCTCTGGACTCAGCCTTGAGACCCCCAGCTCGTGCTGGACTCAGCCTTAGACCCCCAGCTCGTGCTGGACTCAGCCTTGAGACCCCCAGCTCGTGCTGGACTCAGCCTTGAGACCCCCAGCTCGTGCTGGACTCAGCCTTAGACCCCCAGCTCGTGCTGGACTCAGCCTTGAGACCCCCAGCTCGTGCTGGACTCAGCCTTGAGACCCCCAGCTCGTGCTGGACTCAGCCTTAGACCCCCAGCTCGTGCTGGACTCAGCCTTAGACCCCCAGCTCGTGCTGGACTCAGCCTTGAGACCCCCAGCTCGTGCTAGACTCAGCCTTGAGACCCCCAGCTCGTTCTAGACTCA
Organism: Balaenoptera musculus; assembly: GCF_009873245.2. Taxonomy (NCBI): domain Eukaryota; kingdom Metazoa; phylum Chordata; class Mammalia; order Artiodactyla; family Balaenopteridae; genus Balaenoptera; species Balaenoptera musculus. The sequence continues at coordinate 120,820 of NC_045798.1, read as the reverse complement.
GCCTTGAGACTCCCAGCTCGTGCTCTGGACTCAGCCTTGAGACTCCCAGCTCGTGCTCTGGACTCAGCCTTGAGACCCCCAGCTCATGCTGGACTCAGCCTTGAGACCCCCAGCTCGTGCTCTGGACTCAGCCTTGAGACCCCCAGCTCATGCTAGACTAAGCCTTGAGACTCCCAGCTTGTGCTCTGGACTCAGCCTTGAGACCCCCAGCTCGTGCTAGACTCAGCCTTGAGACCCCCAGCTCGTGCTGGCTGCCATCTGTGCTCCATGGGGGTCGGTTTCTTCAGCTCGACTTAGCTGCTGAGGGCAGGGATAAATGCTTCACTCACGTTTTATCCCCTGGGCCTGGGACACAGCCGGGATCATAGTAAAGTGTTCAGGAATGATTTAGAAAAATGACAGAAGATCACAATAGTTATCAGCTTACCTGCTGTTTCCCTAAATACAAATGAAAACTCATCCCGGTGTCCCTCCCTTGGCAATATCTGTTGTTACGTTAGAGAAGTCAGTTTTGGTCAGTTGCATAAGAAGATCCTTTGTAAATCTGGTGTCTGATGAAAGGATCTGATTACCCCCAAGAAATGGTAGAAACTGAGAATTAAATAGACTCCATGAGAGCGTGGATCAGTGGCTCTCAACCATGGTGCACGTCAGAACCACCTGGAGTGCTCCCTCCCCAGAAAATTAAATGAGACTCTCTTGGTGGGGAAGGGTGGCATGGGACCCAAGTATTAATAATTTATTAATATAGGGGGAAAGTCCAGTGTGCAGTCAGGGCTATAAACCGCCAGTTTAGATAAAGTTTTAAATAAATTATCTAGAAGTGGGCGTTAAGGGAAATTAGGGTGACATAAGACTATTTGCTTTAAATCATAAAACAGGAGAGTCACTGGAATGAACCTTAGATGTCCATGTAAACTGGAGGCTGTATATAGTTTTTTTTTTTCTTTTTAAATAAGATACTATTGAAAGTTTATCAGTGACTAGAAATTTCCTGCCTCTTTCCGTGACCTGATCTGTTACCAGGTGTCGTTTGATTAATGGTGTCTTATTATATTGACTTGTAATTGACTTCTTTGTGACTCCACACATTTTTCCAAATTCTGCCCTCTGGAACAACTCATAATAAATATTATCCCTGTGGACTTCCCTGGTGGTGCAGTGGTTAGGAATCTGCCTGCCAATGCAGGGAACATGGGTTTGATCCCTGGTCTGGGAATATCCCACATGCCGCAGAGCAACTAAGCCCATGCACCACAACTACTGAGCCTGAGCTCTAGAGCCCGTGAGCCACAACTACTGAGCCTGCAAGCCACAACTACTGAGCCTGTGCTCTAGAGCCCACGAGCCACAACTACTGAGCCCGTGTGCAACAACTACTGAAGCCCGTGCACCTAGAGCCCGTGCTCCACAACAAGAGAAGCCACCGCAATGAGAAGCCTGTGCACCGCAACGAAGAGTAGCCCCTGCTCGCCACAACTAGAGAAAGCCCACACACAGCAACGAAGACCCAACGTACCCAAAAAAATAAAACACAAAATGTTTAAAAATATATATATTATCCCTGTTCCACAGGATCTGTAAATGTGTGAAAACCATTCTCTTGCTTCACCCAAGTAATTTCTTATGCAGGCTGGACGTCCCTGGTTATTTCAGCCTTTACTCACCTGAGCTCAGTGAGGGAGGGGCCTGTCTGAACAGCTGCTGCTCTGGGCTCAGCCCCTGGAATAGTACTTGGCATGTGGTTCGTGAGCCCTTGGTAAACATCTGGAGCAAGAAGGTGTGAACAAGGAACACACGCGTTCATCCCACCTTTCCATCCTGCTGACTGGATTCTGACTCCTGGAAATGAGCCTGTGCTCCTCTGATGATACCCCACAGAGAACACGTGTCCGCTTCTGTGTCTTAACTCCCACAGCTGGTGTGTTCAGCTAAAGTTACTCAAGTTTCTGGGGAAGGGTTAAAAGCAGTAAGGACAGACCCGTGCCTGGCATCAGTGACCTCACTCCAAGCAGACATGACCTTGGGCAGGTAGCTGTGCTCTCTGGCTGTACTTTTGTTCAGTTCATGTTGCTTCCTGTCCTAGGGACTGTGGGAGCACAGAGGCGAAAGAACACTAAACCTTCCTGGAGAAATTAGGGAATGACATAGGAAAGGGTGATGTTTGATCTTGCAGGATGGGTAGGATTTTACCAAGCGGCACGAAAGGGCAGAGGCTTCCTGGCCTAGGACTAGGGCGTGTGAAGAGGTTGGGTAGTTCAGGTGGTGCAGCATGGATGTGGGGGGGTGGGTGGTAGTTTGATGAGACATTTAGGGCTAGTGAGGGAGAAAAGGGCCCGCCACAAAGAACCCTAAATCCTTGCTGAGGACTTGGTCCATTTTCCTGTGAGTACTGGGAGATCAGCAGAGAATTCTAATCAAGAAGCGCAACTTACGTGTTTTACAGAGATGATGCTGATGTGGACACTCATCGGAGTGAGAAAGACCAGAGGCGGGGAAGCCAAGCCTGAGCCAAGGCCGTGGGATCTGGAGGGGTGGGCTAGAGAAACGTCTAGGAGGGGATTTACAGGTTGTAGTAACTGATTGGATGTTAAGAGGACAGAGTCCAGAAAGATACTTGCGTTACTTGTCCCTAGATGTCGTGTATGTTTTTAATTAACAAGCAGATAATCCTTACCGTGTGTCAGGCACTGTTTTCTGTGTTTTACAAATATGGACTCATTTAATTCTCGTAATAACCCTATGGTAGGCACTATTTAGTCCCCACTGTACAGATGAAGAGACCGAGATACTGAAAGGTTAAGAAGCCACCTGTGAGCAGTGGAGTGGGGTCTGAACCCAGGCTGTCTGGCTGCAGAAGCCATGCTGTTAACCACAGTTGGGAATATGCACTTGAGGTTGGGGAAGACATAGGGGCAGAGGACAGAGTGATCTGTTCATTCTAGCCCAACACTGAGACTGTCGTGAGCCAACAATGGGATGGACCATGGGGTAAAACAAGTAGGTGTGCTCCATGCCTTGGAAGTGCCCAGGGGGCCATTGATATGGCGGAGACTGAGAAAGACGGAGAAGCAACAAAGGGTGACCTACATTTAAGCTAATCATAATTTTTAATTTTTATTAGTATTTTTAATTTTTAAAAATGGATGTATAGTTGATTTACAATGTTGTGTTAATTACTGCTGTACAGGGAATTCCCTGCTGGTCCAGTGGTTAGGACTCTGTGCTTTCATTGCTGAGGATGTGGGTTCAATTCCTGGTCGGGGAACTAAGATCCTGTAAGCCGTGCGATGTGGCTAAAAGAAAAAAAAAAAAGTTACTGCTGTACAGCAAAGTGATTCAGTTATATGTGTGTGTGTGTGTGTGTGTGTGTGTGTGTGTGTGTGTGTGTACATTCTCTTTTTTCATATTCTTTTCCTTTATGGTTTATCATAGGCTATTGAGTATAATTCCCTGTGCTATACAGTAGGACCTTGTTGTCTGTCCATTCTATATATAATAGTTTGCATCTGCTAACCCCAAACTCCCAATCCTCCCCTCCCCCTCGGCCACTACAAGTCTGTTTTCTATGTCTGTGGGTCTTTTTCTGTTTCATAGATAAGTTCATTTGTGTCATATTTTAGATTCCACACATAAGTAATATCGTATGGTATTTGTCTTTCTTTTTCTGACTTACTTAGTATGGTAGTCTCTAGTTGCATCTAATCATAATTTTTTAAGTCATTAGAGAAGACTAAGAAGTACCAAGATATATAGAGGAAAACTAGGTGAGGGGCTAGCAAAGTCAATAAAGAGGTTCAAGAACAATTGAGAGGCCAGCAGTGCCTCTATAACAGGTGTCATTGGTGAAAACCAGTTTAGCACTGGTGAGGGGTCAGAAACCCTAGTGCTTTTGTTCATGTACAATAAGTATGGGTAGAATTGAAATGGAAATCCTTAAGATCTCCAGAAGACAAAGGGGGCAAACAATGTAAAAGGAAGCAAATACAAAAGAGCCATAAACATAAACATATGGAAAATATTCAAATCTAGTATTCAAAGGGTGGAAATTAAAGATACAATCTAAATTTAAAACAAGTTAAAAGTGCAGTGTTTATAGACTTCTACTTCTGTCCAAGATGGAGTAACAGGGAGGGGATTTACCTATCCTCTTGCCCAAACAAACAGCAACAACAACAAAAAGACAAAATACATGAAACAATCGTTTAAAGACATTCGATATCAGACCACAAAGGACAGTTATCCCTGAGAGATGGAAAACCAAGCAGATTAGCCCTCTGACTGCCCTGGTTTATTGCCTTGAGAGGGTTTCCAGGTTACAGCAGAGGAAGGGGAAGCTGAGAGCGGCTGAGCAGACCCTGAGTCCAGAATGCAGAGCTGAGGCTGCGAAGGGCAGGGCAGCAGCCTTCACAGAGTGCAGAGGGTGCCCCTGAGTGATCACACAAAGCACACAAGGGGGAGGAAGCTGCAGGGAACAGCATGTGGTGTTCACATGGGGGTTGTGGCCATTACTGCTGGCCAGGCTGGAAAGCTCTTCTGATTCCTGGAGCACTGGGAGTGGAGCTATATGAAGCACTGAAAGGAAAAATACCTGTCTGCTTAGGATTCTATATTTGGCAAAAGTATATTTCAACAACAAAGGCAAGACAACCTCCAGAATGGGAGAAAATATTTGGAAGTTATATTATCTGATAAGGGTTTACTATCCAGAATAGATAAAAAACTACAATTCAACAACTAAAAGACAAATGACCCAATTTAAAAATAGGTAAAGGACTTGAACATACATTTCTCCAAAGAAGATATACAAATGGCCAGTAAGCACACGAAAATAATGCAAATCAAAAGCACAGTGAGATACCACTTCACCCCTACTAAGATGGCTATATAATTTAAAAGATGGCACAACACGTGTTGGCAAGCATGTGGGGAAGTTGGAACCCTTGTACATTACTTGTGTGAAAGTAAAATGGTGCAGCCACTATGGAAAACAGTTTGGTGGGTCCGCAAAAAGCTAAACGTAAAATTACCGGATGAGCCAGCAATTCCACTCCTAGGTATACCCGTCAGCAGATGAGTGGATAAACAAAATGTGGTGGGTCCATACAATGGAGTATTATTCAGCCATTAGAGTGAACTACTGATACGGGCTACAACATGCATGAACCTTGAAAGCATGATGCTGAGTGAAATAAGCCTGACATGAAAGGGCAAATATCGTATGATTCCCTTTTCACCTATAAGGGAAAAGAATCTGAAAAAGAATATATATATATATATATATGTAAAACTGAGTCACTTTGCTGTACACCTGGAACTACCACAACATTGTAAATCAGCTATACTTCAGTAATAAAAAGGATTTTTAAAAAATAAGAGGATTTGATGTATTAGAACCATTCAGTTCCAAATGAAATTTAGCATGGAACTGTAGAGATAGCAGGGTGCGGGAGAGGCAGTCTTCGGAGCTCTTTTCTTCCTACTCCTGGGGATTTCGGGCACTATAGGTGTATTTCTGGAACAGTCAGATGTCGTCTGGATGTGTGGATGTATAGGTACAGCAGTTGGTCTGAGGGAATCTAGGCTCGCGATTAATGAGCCCCAGGTCACAGCACCTTTCCTCAAGTTTCTGCCTTTTCCGCAGCTTCACCTGCTCGGGATCTCCTGTTACTCAGGAAGCGTCAGGAACGAGGAGGGCATGGAGGCCGAGTTGCTAACTGTCCGGTCTCACGTAAGTTGGGCTGCCTTCATTCTTCTTTGTTTTCCGGCTGAGAATCCCTTTTTAGTTAAGGGTTCTTAAGGGGTCCATATCTCAGACACTTCCTCCAATAGACTAGCACTGTTTATTTGCTTTATTTATAGCTGTAGTTTTATTTCCTTTCATATCAAAGAAACACAACTGGAACAGAAATGTGTGAAATATTGAGGACTCTGATGAGATGCTCTTTCGTCCACAGTGAGGAATGACTGAGCACACAGCAAGCTTTCTCCCTTCAAGATGATGACAGAACTGGGATGTTGGTGCCTTTCTGAGGGATTCCCTGGTCCCTGGTGGTCTTGGGTGTGGGTCTGGTGTGTTAATTCCTCCCTGGGGACTGCCTGTGGAGGAGCTTGGGGACAAGTTAGGTAATTATCCAGGAGTAACTGCAACCAAGACAGGAAGAGCCCCGGGGGAGGGTGGGTCTTCTGGGGACAGAGAGATGGGTGGGGGACCCTCCTTCAGACTCACTGAGCTTCGCTCCTAGATGATCCCTCATACTTTACTTCTACGTGTATTCAAAACCCCACCAGAAAGCATAGTCTTTGCTTTTGGCTGTCCTACATATTTTTTTTTTTTATTTTTTTTATTTATTTATTTATTTATTTTTTGTCCTACATATTTTGAAGGATTTAAGAGAAGAAAAGTAGTCTATTGTATTTACCCAGATATTTACTCTTTTTCTTTCTCATTCATCATTCCTGAGATTTAAAGTTTCTCTCTTGTATCATTTCCCTTCTGCCTGAAGAATTACCTTTAGCATTCTTTTTGGAGCAGGTCTGCTGGTAACAAATCCTGTTTCTTTAACTTTTTTGAGAATGTATTTTTCATCATTCCTGAAAGATATTTTCACCTAATAATTGAAATTCTAGCATGACAGTTCTTTTCTTTCAGCATTAAAAAATCCCCATTATTCCACTGTCGTTTTACCTTCACAGTCTTTGATGAGAAATGCTCAGTTATTCAAATGGGTTTTTTTCTGTGTGTCATCTATAGATCCTTTTGATGTATCTAATAAAGGCCTTGCTTCTGTATCTATTGTTTTGTTACTATTAAAATATAATCTCTTTTCCATTTTTTAAATGCCTACCAATATTTAGGAAAAATGTTTTGGAAATTTATTTTAGGTCATAAAACATGACTAGGTTGGTCTCTTAAGTGTAAAGTTGCACTTGAGCTCAAGACTGTTTTTCCCTTCTTCTCCTGACTTGTATTAGGTTCTAATTATTTCACATAAGTGTAGATTAACTGATTCTCCTTGCTTTAGCCGTTTACAACATACTTGATTTAAATGAAAGTGTTTCTGACAGTTTATAAACTGAAAGCATAACATGGAACTGGTTTCTAGACAGTACGTACTTAATACCATTCCTTTTAGGGCTTGTCCAGAATTCAACGTAAATACTACTCACTCCTAAAATGAATTCTGTTCTATCCTGTTTCCCTACCCAAGTGCTATCTGCCTAATCTCTCTTTCTGTCAATATTCGGGAAAGGGAGAGCAGAGATATACATCAGGCTCAAATTTGCTTTGTGTTGTAGACACTGGTGACCTTCAAGGACATACTTGTGAACTTCACGAGGGAGGAGTGGAAGCTGCTGGACCCTGCTCAGCAGCTCATGTACAAAGATGTGATGTTGGAGAACTACAGAAACCTGATGTCCTTGGGTGAGATGGACCTCTGTTTGGGGGGTTTGGGTTCCTCATTGATCAAAAGGTATGGAGAGCCTGAAGCATACACTGGAGTGTGAGCTTGGGGCCAGGGACCTAATTTCTTTGGGGCATGGAACAGGGTTTTCGTGCTCCTTCTGCTTTTATGAAAAAAAAAATTGGTTTGTTGAATTTTAAGAAATGTGTATTTTGCTGCCTCTGTAGCCCTACCTTGTCTACTCTTCAGAGCCTCCCAGGACTATTGAAGGGGCCGGGGGTTGGGGCTGAACTGGGATGCTTCTTTGTGTCCAGCCCAGAGCGCCCAACCCTCGCCCAGTTCTTTATCTTTCACTGGGAACAGGGCATCAGCTTCCCAAGCCAGAGGTGATCCTGCAGTTGGAGAAGGGGGAGGAGCCGTGGCTGGTGGAGAGAGGGATTCACCAAGAGACCCATCCAGGTGAGGACCAGACCGCCCGTTCCGGGCAGGAGTCCCTGGCGAGAGTGGTCACTAGTTCTCCGCATTTCGAAGGTGAGGACTGGGTTTATTTAGCTTCGGTTTCCCCATTGCTAGTCTGCTTTCTACAGTCTTGTCACACTTCCATTTGCATTCATGAAAATTATCTTTCTGTTTCAGTGCTTGGTTCCAGCCCTGTTCATATTGCTTTCCTGATAATTACTACTAACTCAAGCATCTGCGTTCTCTTATCTTTCATAGAATTATTCTGTTATCTTTGCCTGTCTTTTCCCTGTCCTGTGTCCCTTCCCACAGCCTTTGATCTGCTGCTCTGTGTAAGCTCTGCCATGGGACCCCATCGCCTGCCCCTGCTCTGAGTTTGTTTTTTGCCGGTTAGCAAATTGCAGCAGAGGCCTCACCAATCCCTGTTGACTTAACCCTCCTTCCTTTCCAGAATTGCTGCTCTCAAAAACACATGTTTTCTCATTATAATCTAGCTCTTTATTTAATTTTTTTTCATTTTAATCTTAATATCTGTAAAATGCAGACCACTGTGTGCATTCCTAGCATCAGTCCTTTCCCCAGCTTCCCTGTGTAGAGAAGATCATCCTTCTGGGTTAAGAAACGAAGGCAGTGCTTCATCTTCCTCCTGCTCTGTTCTCTCTGAGCAATGCTCTCTCTGACCCCTGTCTCTAAGCTCAGTGCTCTGATGTCTTTCTCCTTAGCCCAGCCATCTGGGGGGTTGCTGTCTGGATCTTGCTGCCGATGGCCGACTCCATGTGCTAGTGACCCACGTGGGCTCCTGGGGACACATGGCCTCCCAGGCCCAGTGCAGTCTAGGCACCTCGTAATCCTTTGGCACTCACGTCCACTCATGTCAGGCATTTCCCTGCACCTCAGGCTGTGAGTGTGATGTGAATGAAGTCGCCAGTGTCTCAGTCGTCCTCTGTGTTTCGCCTCCAGTCCTTTTTTGTGAAACCTTTTGGCTTATTAAGTACAGGTTCCTTCTTTTTCTGAGCTTCCACTTTGTTTCTACTTTTAAATGTCATAAATTTTGTTTTTGACTTTTTTTACATTGGGCCTCGTAGGTGACTGTAGCCAGTACCTGTCTCAGGGCAGGTCCCTCAGACACTGGGAAGTACTTGATCAGTCAGCTGCTTTGGGGCCATGGCAGGAAAGACTGTTCTCTGTTTCCTTTCATTTCCCTATTTCTTCCTGTCCTTATTTTTTCCATTCATGTGTTCAGTTTTGCAGGCTTTCCTGGATGTCTGTTGACAAGTATCCAAAAATAACTGACTATAACCAGCAGTTTACATTTTTAATGGGAAATTTGTTGTCAAAAGAAATACTGAAATTCCATGTATGTGCTTAAACGACTGGAATTTAAGGGAATCTACAAGCTATGGGAACTTCATTATCAAAATGAAAAGTATAACGGGTGATGGCCTTAAAAACTCAGATGATGAATTGATTAATGGATGCTGCAGATTTTGAAGATAACGGACCTGAGTTATCTTCCACGTTACAGAACACATGGAAGATTTTTAGGACTTTAACGCATCCGTGTTTTCTGTCGCTTTCTCCAGACTTGTCTTTCCATACCCAGCCCTACCCCTCATCACACATGTTCATTCTAGAATTTTCCAGTTGGCATTAGTAGTTTGAAAAACTTCTCCATGGGATTCTGATGCACTGGGTGGAGGAGAGGGAAAAGATGGTATACGTCCTGTCAAAACTCATCAAGGTAGAGGTGTGTGTATATGTAATGGAGTATTATTTATCCTTAAAAAGGAAGGAAATACTGCAGTTTGCTACAACGTAGATGAACTTTGAGGACATTATGCTGGGTGAAATAAGCCAGTCTCAGAAGGAGAAATAGTGTATGATTCCACGTATGTAAGGTACTTGAAGTAGCCAAAATTATAAAGACACAAAGTATAATGGTGATTGCTGGGAGCTGGGTTGAGGGGAGATTGGGTCCTTATTGTTTAATAGGTATGGAGTTTCAGTTTTACAAGATGAAAATGGATGGTGGTGATGGCTGTACAACAATGTGAATATACTTAATACTTGAACTGTGCACTTAAAAATGGTTAAGATGGTGCATTTTATGTTATATGTATTGTTTTAATCACAATTTTTTAAAAAAGAAATCAGGATGGGGAAGAAACTAGCAACTAACAGAGCTGGGAATGAAAATGAGGACTGGGAAAGGTGTTTGGGTTGTACAAAGGAGGCAGTTAGGAGCCTGGCACAGGGATTGTTTACCAGGGATTGTTTCCTGTGGCAGCCAAAACAGAGTTCCACAAACTGGGTGGCTTAAATCAACACATTTATTGTCTCACAGTTCTAGAGGTCAGAAGTCTCTAGAACTGTGTGGGCAGGCCGTGTGCCCTCTGGGGCTCCAGAGGAGGGTCCTTCCTGCCTCTTCCAGCTCTGGTGCCCCAGGTGCCCCTTGGCTTGTAGACACATCACCTCACCCAGCCTCCATCTTCACATGGCCGCCTCCCCTGTGTGTCTGCCTCTGTATCTTCTCTCCTCTTCTTGTAAGGACACCAGTCAGACTGGATTAGGGCCCTCCTACACCAGTACTACTGCATCTTAACTAATTACATCTGCAATGATCCTATTTCCAAATAAGGTCATAACCTGTGATATTGGGGGTTAAGACTTCAGCATATCTTCTTTGGGGAACACAATTCACCCCATACACCAAGTAAGAGTAGAGTATTGCCCCACTTATGTAGGAAGAGGTGGTATTGGGTAAATAGTGGATTTTTTTCTAGATTTCAGAACCAAACATTTTAGCTGAAAGGCATTGAGAAACAAACGCAGGCTTTGAACCAGGGAAAATAATTTGCAGTAATATGCATGCATATAAACAGAAGGGCGAAAAGTCCAGGAGAATGTGAGTTAAGGTTCAGGTTCTGAGTTAGTGTCCTGTGTTAGTCCTGTCAGTTTTAATTAAGTCTTGGTGTCTCAGAACAAAGGAATCAAAGTAGAAGACGGGGATGATGATAACAGTGAGCATATCGGTTATGAGCTCCCACCTTATACGATACTTAGGATAACCTTATAGGTCCTTAGATGACAGAGAAGCAATATGATTTTTGAAAAGTTTAGCAACTTGTCTAAATTCACCACTAGTAGTAGCAAAGCGTAGGTTAGAACCTGTATCTGGGTCCCTTCTGTGCAGTCGCCCTGCCAGCCGACCCCATGACCTTTCTGAGAGGTTTGCTCTGTCAGTCACATGTAATCATTCTGTACTGCTTTGGTGACATAGATAGAAGCCATTTCCTGCCACATGGCTGCTTTCATGGTTTAGGAATGTGAAGAATTCATGTGGGGGAAGGGCCTGGCAGCAAGGAGGCATGTCAGGTTCTTGTATCATTAATAGTTGGGTTACATCGTGGCAGTGCAGCGCTTTCTGGGTTTCCTTAATTGCCACCCCAGCACTGAACATCCTGATCCCATGTGTCGTAGCCAGTCCTGTGGCTTCTCTTACCCTCTTTGCTCCTTTTATGTGCATATTATAGCCCGGCCCATTTCCTGTTAATGGGCCTTCCTTCCCTTTCTCACTCTCTGTCAAGCTTACAAAACCATATTTAAAAGCAACTCTGCATGACTTACATACTTTTTTCTACATACATCCTACCATTCTGACCTTAATACTGTTTTAAGTTATGCAAAGTTTTTCCATTTCTTTCAGATTTGGAGACTGCAGTTGAAGTTAAATCATCAACTTCCAGTAAGAGCATTTCTAAAGATAAACACTCCTGTGATGTTAAAATGAAAAGAATGGCAAAGAGTGATCTCTGGTATTTGTCATTGGAAGAAGTCTGGACACGTGAAGGTCAGTTGGACAGGCCCCAGGACAGCCAGGAGAGACATCTGAGGCAAGTGGCATTCACCCAAAAGAAAGCACTTCGTCAGGAGAGAGTCTGTGAAAATGGGAAATATGGGGGAAACTGTCTTCTTCCTTCTCAGCTAGCACTGCGAGAGTATTTCCATAAACATGACTCACATCCTAAAAGTTTAAAACATGATTTGGTTTTCAGTGGTCATCAGGAAAGTTATGCAAGCAACAGTAATGACTCTGGTCAAACCTTCTGTCAAAACATTCACCTTCTTCAATTTGCAAGAACTCAAGCAGGAGATAAATCGTACAGATGCCCTGATAACAACTCTCTTACTCATGGTACATCCCTTGGTATATCAAAGGGTACGCATAGAGAGAAACCCTATGAATGTAAGGAATGTGGAAAATTCTTCAGCTGGCGCTCTAATCTTACCAGGCACCGGCTTATTCATACTGGAGAAAAACCCTATGAATGTAAAGAATGTGGAAAATCTTTCAGCCGGAGTTCTCACCTCATTGGACATCAAAAGACTCATACTGGTGAGGAACCCTATGAATGTAAAGAATGTGGGAAGTCCTTCAGCTGGTTCTCTCACCTTGTTACCCATCAGAGGACTCACACAGGAGACAAACTGTACACATGTAATCAGTGTGGAAAGTCTTTTGTTCACAGCTCCAGGCTTATTCGGCACCAGAGAACTCATACTGGAGAGAAACCGTATGAGTGTGCCGAATGTGGGAAGTCTTTCAGACAGAGCACGCATCTCATTCTGCACCAGAGAACCCATGTTAGGGTGCGGCCCTACGAATGCAGTGACTGTGGGAAGTCTTACAGCCAGAGGTCTCACCTTGTTGTCCATCATAGAACTCACACTGGACTGAAACCCTTTGAGTGCAAAGACTGTGGAAAATGCTTCAGTCGAAGCTCTCACCTTTTCTCACATCAGAGAACCCATACTGGGGAGAAACCATATGCATGCCATGACTGTGGAAAATCCTTCAGCCAGAGTTCTGCCCTCATTGTGCACCAGAGAATTCATACTGGAGAGAAACCATATGAATGCTGTCAGTGTGGGAAAGCCTTCATTCGGAAGAATGACCTTATTAAGCACCAGAGGGTTCATGTTGGAGAAGAGACCTATAAATGTAATCAGTGTGGGATCATCTTCAGCCAGAACTCTCCACGTATAGTATATCAAATAGCTCACACCGGAGAGCAGTTCCTAACATGTAATCAGTGTGGGACAGCACTTGTTAATAGCCCTAACCTTATTAGATACCAGACAAATCATATTAGAGAAAATGCATATTAATGTAATAAATATGGAATTCTTCACAAAGAGCAATAACTTTTTTTAGCATTGGAGAACTCCTTCTGGAGAAGAGCTGCTTTCAGTCTTGTTACTACCCTTTCTTGCACTAGAGAATTGGTCCTGGAGGGGGAAAAACACACAAATTTCACCTTAGTATATCAGATTGTCTTCTTTTCCCAAATTCCCGCAAAAGTAGTTGGCCTGGGAGCCTTCTTCACCCAGCGTTAAATGCTAAAATCTGAGAAGGAACCATTAAGTAAGTGAGTTATTGATAGATGATCCAGCTTTGTTTCCTTCAAAAAAATAAATGAGAGCGCTACCTTAAAAAGGCAAATAAATGAGAGTTGCTGCTGAGGGGAATAAAAAATGGGTATAGTTATTGTAACAAACAATGGAAAATGATATTGCAGTGAGTTAAGATGCCATTTTTTACTTGATTGTCCCTCTCTCCTGGGACACTTTGTAGTGTTTAGTCTGTTTTATGTGTCTGATATAAACCACATTTTGGCTAGCAGCAGGGAAAATCTTATCATGTGAGGCAGAGAAGGAAGAACACATTTACTACTATTAGTACCCAGTTTAAATATATTTGCATGTGGGTAACAATTGAAAACGTATCTATGGATAAATGAACAGAATTGACTTGTTAGATAAGGGAATTATGAGTGAGTTTTATAGTCTATTAGGTGTCACTGTAATAATTATTTGAAGACGCTTTTAAATATTAAAAAAGGATATCCAGTTTCTCCTATTCTACCATCAAGAAAGCTTGAGAACCTCCTGCTAGCAAACTTTCCCATTAATTCTAAGTTGTTTGGGGTCATAGAGTTGTGCTTCTTGGGACAGGCTGCTAAAGACTCTTGGGAGGTTAAACACAATGATCCTCTGGCTGTTGGGACCTAAAGGAGCATTGAGTACTTGAACACGCCAGGGAGAGGCTCCATTTGAGCGGGAGCAGGTACCCGGGCAATACTTGGAGCAAGTATGCTCCTAAAATAGACACAGCACTGCTGTATCTTTATGAAGAAAACAGTGGTTAAGAGTATACGTCTGAGCTGGGCTCCCCAAGTTGAACTCCCACCTCTGTCCTTCCCTTGCTGGGTGAACTTGGGCATGCTGCCTAGCTGCTCTGTGCCTAACTTACAGATGTCCTCCTCTGCAAATTAGGGATAACATTACTTACCTCATGGGATCGTGGTGAGGAGCAAACAAACACATAAAGAAGAACATGCCTCATATGTATGAAGTGCTTTATTACATTAGATGTGATTGTTAACATTACATTATTGCCCCACCCTAGTGTCTGTCATTCACTTTAAACTGATCAATTGCCAGTAAGAACTGATGGAGTTCTCACTTCCCTTCCAGTCACACATGTCTTCCCTTTTACCTGCATCAGAACTTACCAACCAAGGAAATCACTGACCCATAGTGGGTATATGGATGCATTCTGAGGATCAGTAAACAGCTTTTAATATTGCATGCAAAAGCATTCTCTTTGTATGGAGGTTTTCCCTTTAAGAGAGAGGAACCTAATCTTCAGATTCTCTGGTAAGTCCATGACCCAAAAAATATTTAGAAAGAGAATCTGTTTTAATTCTCTGTTTCATTCTGTAAATGGATCTTGTGTGTGTAGGGACTGACCATTATTTGCCACTTTCCAGCAAACAATGTGTATACGTTAGATGCTCACTGATTGTTGAATGATATAAAGATTGTTGAGAATAACAGGGCGACGACCTTGCTGTCTCTCCCAGGACTAATCTAGAAATGCTTGTTAGACTCGAGAGACCTGAGAACTGCAGGAGCAAGAGGCCACAGCTCACTCTTCTGGCACAGTTGGGATGAAGGCCTCACGTTTTGAGAACCTCCTGGCGCCTCAGTTATGGCTGAGTAACTCCTCAGTGATTACACACCATTCACGTATGTAACGTACTCCTACCAGAAGTGGTTTTCATTACAAGCAGTGGTTCTCTGTGGGCGTAAAAGAGGAGCCCCGTAGCTGGGCCTCTTAGAATTTCCGATAACCTATGGCTCAGTTTTCCTGAACTGTGTAGTGGAGATACTGCTGGTACCTATGTCCGAGGATAGTTGTGTGGATTAAGTGAGATACTGTGTAAAGTACTTGAAACAGTGCCTGGCACATAGGAAGTACTGTATGTCTTAGCTATTAATAATAATAATATTACTATTATTAACACCCTAAGGAATGTACGTCTGTGGATGATCACTGAAACAGTACTTATAATACTGCAAAATTTGCAATATTAAAAATGTATAATAGAAAATTTTTTATTTATAGACATTAAGGTTACACAAACAGAAAGCTTGGTAACATGAAAAATGTCCTTGTGGTATACAAAAAAAGCATGATAAATAATTGTCAATACCGAGTAAGCTCAGATATGTATAAATAAATGAATTTCAAAAAACGGAAATGAATCTTGCTCAAAACTCTAAGGAGATTTGTCAAAAGATCAATAGCAATTAACCTACATATTGGGAGAATTGGTGTTTGCTTTTCTTTTCTTTTCTTTTTTTTTTTTTTTTTTGTACTTTTCAAAGTCTCTTCGGAGAATATGTATTACTTTTAGGATCAGGAAAACAATCTTTTCAGTGATGGAATATTTTCTCTTCAAAAGTTCTTGTCTACAAATAAGCTACTGGAACTTTAATAAGGGAATTTGGCAAGGTTGCAGGATACAAGATCAATATAGAAAAATTGATATGTACAAGCAGTGAACAATTTGTAAATGAAATCAGAAATAAAATCTCACAATGATACAAAAATATGAAATACTTAGATATGTTTAATGAATTGAGCAAGATCTGTACAGTGAAAGTATAAAACATTGCTGAAAGAAATTCAAGAACACATAATAGAGAGCATGTAATAAATATTATAAGTGAAGAAATACACCATGGTCAAGGATGGACAAACTCAATATAGTAGGAGAGCAATTCTCCGCAAACTAATCTTTAAGTTCAGGGGCATTTGTGTGGAAACTGACAAGCTAATCAGGAAGTTATATGGAAATGCAAATGACCTAGAATAACTGAAGAAATTTTTTTAAAAGGATAAGGTTATAGGGCCTACAATACCTAATTTCAAAGTTTACTATAGAACTATACTAATAAAATGCTGGCATGAGGGTGGATATAGATCAGTAAAACAGGATAGAGTTCAGAAATTGACCTACACATATACTGTCAATTAAATTTTGACATGAGAGCCAAAATAACTCAATGTGGAAAAGACATTCTTTTAAATGAAGGGTGGCGTGACAACTGGATATTTGTATGGAAAAAACCCTCCCCTTATCTCACATCACATCCATAAATAACTCAAAATGCATTGCAAACCTAAATGCAAAAGCTAGAATTTTTCAATATCTGGAAGAAAACATAGGAGAAAATGATTATGACCCTGGGCTAAGCAAAGATAGAACAAAACGCATGAATCATAAAAGAAAAATGATAAATTGGACTTAATAAAAATTTTAAAACTTCTGCTCTTTTGAAAAGAACATGAAAAGGCAATCCATAGACTGGTATATTAACAATATGTATATCTGACAAGGGCTTGTATCCAGAATACAAAGGATGCTCATAACTAACTCATAAATTATACAGTAAGAAGGTGAACAAAAAAATGTGCAAAATGATTTGCCAGATGCTTCACAAAAGAATGTGTATAGATGGCCAGTAAACCCTTGTAAAAATGCTCGACAGCGTCAGTCATAGGGAAATGCAAGTCAAAACCAGGAGGAGATAGGACTTCACATCTAGTAGCATGACTAAGATAAAAAAGATAAGGCTAGTTATTGAAGATTGGAGAGATTGGAACCCTCACACGTTGCTGGTGGGATTACAGAATAGTACAGCCACTTTGGAGAACAGTTTGGCTTGTCTTCAAAAGGCTAAACATACAGTTACCACGTGACCCATCAATTCCATTCCTAGGTAAATAACCAAGAGAAGTGAAAATATGTCCATGCAAAAATGTGTGCCTGAATGTTAAGCACTGTGATCGCCTAAAACCAGAACAAACACAAATACAGTAAACTCAACAGATGTCATGTATAATAATTCACAGCATGTGAGTAGATAAACACATTGTAATCTAGCCCTGCAAGGCTAAATGGTTAAATCTTAAAAGCATTCTAAGAATTCAGACACAAAGGAGTACATACTATATGACTCCCATGTATAAAATTCTAGAAAGCGTAATAGATAAAGGAGAGAGGTCAGGGGTCACCTGTGGCCCGGGTGGGAGAGCAATTGACTGCAAACAGGACCATAAGGGGACCACTGGGAGTGACCTGTGTCTTGGTTGTGGTAGTGGTTCCATGACTGTCTTCATTTGTTAAATTCATTGAACTGGACACTTTAGCTGGATCCAGGTTGTTGTGTGTAACCTTTAACCGCAATAAAGTTGTTTTTAAAAAATCGGAAAACCAAGGATTTCTGGGAAACAAGAAAACCTGCAGCTCCAAACGAACGCTAATAACGAATGTGTGGTGGTTTTTATTTTTGTAACGCATCTTCATCATAGACAGCTTGATATGAGATAGCCAATCTGTGAAGCCCCTTAATGCATTAAGTTATTTCTCTCTATAGTCCTATGAGGAGCATAATATTATTCCCCTACAGTTAAGGGCACTAGAGTTTGGAAATTTTAAGTAATTTGCCCCAAATCATGTAGCTAGTAAATGGTAGAGCTTCATTTGAAAAACAGCCAACAGGGACTTCCCTGGTGGCACAGTGGTTAAGAATCCACCTGCCAATGCAGGGGACACGGGTTCTAGCCCTGGTCCGGGAAGATCCCACATGCCAGGGAGCAACTAAGCCTGTGCGCCACAACTACTGAGCCTGTGCTCTAGAGCCCACACGCCACAACTACTGAAGCCCACATTCCTAGAGCCCATGCTCTGCAACAAGAGAAGCCACTGCAATGAGAAGCCCGCACACTGCAACAAAGAGTAGCCCCCACTCACCATAACTAGCGAAAGCCTGCGTGCAGCAACAAAGACCCAATGCAGCCAAAAAACCAAAAAAGAAAGAAAAACAACCAGCAACTGTGGCAGATCTGAAATAAGATAGTCTGACATAGCAGAGGTTTTTATAAAATCAGCTATTCTAATGTAAAACACAAATACGCACTACCATTGTTGTCCTCTCCTGAGACAAATTCACTCAGACCCTGCTCAAACAACGACCTCTAGAGGTCTCCCTCTTTATACTGTCACTGTGTTAGTGACGTGATATCTTAAAATGACACAGCTACTAAGTGGAAACCAGGTCCTAACGGGAAGAAAGTAAACTAATTATGTTAAAGTGTCGTGTGGCACATGAGTTACAGGCACCCTCTCATTTGGTTTTCACACCAGTTCTGTTAATGCGTTTCCTTCCTTCCATCTCGTGAGTTCAGAGTGACTTGTCCCGGTGGCCCAGTAAGAAGTGGAGGCGCCTAGATCACTTGGGCTCCAGCGTCTGCTGGTTTCCTGCCGCTCCTACTGCCTGCACATCTGGCTAAGGGTCCTGGCGCTCTCCTAAGGGTAATGGGAAACCACTGGGGAATCTTAAGAAAGGCCCAGCATCTCAATCACCAACGCTATAGGCCATGGGGAATCAGAAAATATTTTCTTTATATTCATCCATGAATTAAGCACATATTGATTAAATCTGTTTTCTTGTTAATGGCAAGAAGTGAAAAAAATTGACTTAGTTACCTTTGTCCGTAAATAAGTTGCAAGGTGGCCATGTGTCTAGTGTCTCAGCAGCTGTACTGGTTGAAAAGAAAGCAATGGTGTGTATAAACAGCTAGTGGTTGAGGTCGGCAAGACGTTCCAATTATGAGATAAATTTAGGTGACAGATGGAAGGGAACAGAGATTCCAAAGATGTGGGCCTTCAGAGGGCTGGAAAAGCCAACTGCCTTTGGCTCCATATGTTAGGAATTAAGTTTTAGATATTTTTAGTGACAAAGTTCCCTTGTCACACAGCCCTGTGGAAGGAGATTAGATTTAGAGGGTATTGCCTTACAAATTAGTCCTACCTAGACTGCCTGTTATGGATTGAACTGTGTCCTCCCAAAATTCATGTGTTGAAGTTGTAATCCCCAGTATCAGAATGTGACCTTACTTTGAGGAAGGGTCTTTACAGAGGTAGTCAAGTTAAAGTGAGGTCGTTAGGGTGGACCCTGATCCAGTATCACTAGTGTCCTTATGTAGAAAAGGGGGAAATTTGGGCACAGAGATACAGATCGAGGGAAGGTGAGGTGAAGAGACACAGGTGGCAGAAGGGTCTACAAGTCCAGGAGTGAGGCCTGCAACAGGTCCTTCCCTCACAGTCCTCAGAAGGAACCGATCCCACCAACACCTTGATTTTGGACTTCTAGGGTCCAGAACTGTGAGACAATAAATTTCTGTGGTTTAAGCCCACACTCTGTGGTGCTTTGTTACAGCAGGCCTAGGAATCTAAGATGCTGCTTTATTTAAACGTGCAGCCACCCCACGGGCACTGCTAATCCCCTTTACCCTGTTCTTTTCATTTTTTCCACAGTGCTTGTAACCTTTCAATCTACCTACCTACCTACCTGTTTACTACCTGTCTTCCCCACCAGAATGAATGCTTCACTTTAATGAGTGAAGTATGGCTCATAGTGGGCGTTCAGTGAATATTAGTTGAATGAATTGATGAAGAAGCCAACACCCACCCACTGAACCACAAACGTACGGCCAACCAGCACCTGAGCATATACAGTGTTCTTTCAGCAAAGAAGGCGGGAGGAGTGTTGTACAGTGAAGTGGCAGTGCCTGCCCCGTGGAGATACAGCTTGGCACGTATCACCCTTTATTATGAAGGCTTTTACATGGAACTTGGCAAGCAAAGCCTACAATGTACATGCAAGACCAAAGGAGGAAAAATAACCGAGGCCTTTTTGAAGAATGACAATAAAAAAGGGCTTTGACCCACTACTTGTCAAGGCTTGCTGTGATGACATAACAAGACAATGATGGATTCCCATAGTGTGGACCAGGAGGCCAAATCTGGCCTGCTGTCCAAGTTTTACTGGAACACAGCCATGTTCATTTTATGTAATATCTATAGCTGCTTTTGTGCTACAATGGCAGAGTTCAGTAGTTATGACAGACTATGGCCCAGAAAACCTAAAATATTTACTAACTGATTGTTATGGGCTGAATTATGTCCCCCAAAATTCCTTTGTTGAAGTCCTAATCCCCAGTAACTCAGAATGTCACTGTTTAGGGTCTTTAAAGTTTAAACATTTTAAGTCAAAATGAGAATATTAGGTCAGGCCCTAATCCAATATGACTGCTGGCGTCCTTACAAAGAAGAGGAGATTAGGACACAGACCTGCACAGAGGGACGGCCTGTGAGGACACAGGGAGAAGATGGCCATCTACAAGCCAAGGAGAGAGGCCTCAGCAGAAACCAACTCTGCTGACACATTTATCTCAGACTTTCAGCCTCCAGAACTGTGAGAAAATTAATTCCTGTTGTTTAAGCCACCCTCTGGTACTTTATTATAGCAGCTTTAGAAAACTAATACACGGGCCTTTTACAGAGAAAGTTTGCAGACCCCCATTATAGGCAAATATCAATGGAACAAAATAAAGAGACGAGAAACAGAACAGCAGAATAATGGCTCCTGGAAGACGTCCACATCCCAATCCTGGAACCTATGAATGTATTACCTTGCAGGGCAAAGGGCAACCAAGTTTGCTATCGGCCGACCTTAAAATAGAAAGATTATCCTGGATTGTTGTGTGGGCCTAATGTCATCACACGAGTCCTTAAAGGTGGAAGAGGGAGACAGAAAAGGAGACCAGAGCGACGCAGCATGAGGAGGACTCAGCCCTCTGTTGCTGGTTCTGAAGGTGGAAGACGGGGGCCTGAGCCAAGAAATGCTCGTGGCCTCTAAAATCTGGAAAAGGCAAGGAGAGGGTTTTCCCCAGCAGCCTCCAGAAAGGCATGCAGCCCTGCCAATGCCTTGCTTTAGCCCAGGAAGACCTGTGTCGGACCTTCGACCTTCAGAACTGTAAGATAATAAATGTGTGTGGTTTTAAGCCACCAAGTTTGTGGTGTTTTGTTACAGCAGCACAGAAAACTAACACAACATGAGAACTTAGCAGATAACAGGGATTGGTTAACAAATCAGTGGGCAAAGGATGCTAACTCTACATTTCAACCTAAAACCTGTAGAGCCTTCCTTTCCACGTTTAATATTTAATCTACTTTTTAAAAATAAATTTATTTATTTTTATTTTTGGCTGCATTGGGTCTTTGTTTGTGCACGCGGGCTTTCTCTAGCTGCAGGGAGCTGGGGCTATTCTTTGTTGTGGTGCGCGGGCTTCTCATGCAGTGGCTTCTCTTGTTGCGGGGCACGGGCTCTAGGTGCGCAGGCTTCAGTAGTTGTGGCACACGGGCTCAGTAGTTGTGGTGCACGGGCTTAGTTGCTCCACCGTGTGGGGGATCTTCCTGGACCAAGGATTGAACTGATGTCCCCTGCATTGGCAGGAGGATTCTTAACCACTGCGCCACCAGGGAAGTCCCATATTTAATCTATTTAGAATTTATTTTAAATATATTGTGAGACAGCAGTTTTTTTTCCTATTCTTGTATAGCTATGTCATTGTTCCTGCACAATTTTTATTTATTTATTTATTTATTTATTTTTGGCTTGCACAATTTATTGAAAAGTTTGTCTCTTCCACAATATTTTCCTCCAATATTTTATTATGAAAAATTTCAAACATACAGAAAAGTTGAAAGAATTTTACAGCGAGAACTGATATTCCAAACTCAAGATGTTGCCTACTGTGTTGAACTTGCTCTGATGGTGCAAAAGCCATAGGGGTACCACTGTGGGCACTCCCCATGCATCTAGGAAGTGGCACCAAAGACATTTATTAGTCGCCATTATGTTCTTCATCATCACATTCACAGTTAAAAAAAGAAGAGAAAAGGACCAATTTCACTTCTGGATGTCCTTGATGGAGCAGTGAAAACTAATTTTATTAAATCTCAACTCTTGAGTCCGTATCTTTTTAGTATCTATGCAACAAATATTCTGTGCTGCGTCCTGAAGTTCCATAACTGTCTCCAGAAAATGCACTTGTGTGATTGAGTTGGGAGCTGAACTTTGCGTGAAAGTAGGACTGAAAGGTGAGGCAAACGTGGGTGAGGCAGACACATTCTCAACTGCCAACCAAGTGAGCTGTCACACAAGGGGAACAAGTGCCAGCATTGTCTGCCAATACAAAGCTAGAGTTTTCAAGTGCAAACAATTTTGGAAATCTTGTATCTGCCACTGTGAACTTCACAGATTCCCAGTACTTAAGATCAATGATGATATTGATGAATACGAGCTTTCATGTTGTATAAGGAGAGGTGTCAGTGTTTGGAAGATCTGCATTAGTCAGTGAACCAATATTTTCCAAATGACCAATGCATGTTGTTACAAAATCATGCCTGATAAAACTATGCATTCAAAGTGCAAGACAGACCAATGGGTTTTAATAGAGTAGAAAAAGCTCACCTCTCTGGTTTCAGATCGTACACTGAAACTGACCTATTCCTTGTTCAACTTTTACTACAAAGAATATGCAGTCATCTAAGTATATTAAAATACCCTGTCCTTTTCCAACTATTGACACATACCTATGTGAGGCCAGATTTTTTTATATATTGATACTTCCACATAAGCAACACATGCAACAGAGTGAACGCAGAAGCACATATGAGACTCCAGCTGTTTTATATTAAGCCAGACATTTAAAGGATTCACCCACCCCCATCCCCAAAGGAAGACAATGCCACTCCTAATTTTCCTGGAAAATAAATGTCACTTATACAACGGAACGAATCTTTGCGTTATTAAAGTATAAATTAGGACTTTTACCATTTGGAAAAGCAGGAAACTTAGAACAC
Organism: Balaenoptera musculus; assembly: GCF_009873245.2. Classification (NCBI taxonomy): domain Eukaryota; kingdom Metazoa; phylum Chordata; class Mammalia; order Artiodactyla; family Balaenopteridae; genus Balaenoptera; species Balaenoptera musculus. The sequence goes on along the minus strand of NC_045798.1, from coordinate 97,830 downwards.
TTTTAACTGAACTTATACGCCTCCTGCCTTTGCGCTATTCCTGTCAATTATTTTAATCCTCTGTATCACTGAAAGTCTGCGCGCCCGCGCCCAGGGGTGGGGCGGGAAGGGCCTGCGCTTCGCGGCCGCAGCGCCCCGTCCCGGCGGCCCTCGCCTGGAGCCGCCCCGCGCAGGAGGAACGCCCGCAGAGGCTTCCGGGAGTTGTAGTTCGTCCTGCTCTCGGGTCGCCCTGACGCATTTCCTGTGCGTCCCTAGCGGCCGCCGTCGGCTCGGCCCCAGCCGGGAGAGCACTGGTGGGCGGTGTGCGTCCCCTGCTCGTCGTGGGGACCTGAGCTGGAGCGCGCCGACCTCGTCTGCCCGAAGGCCGTCGCCGAAGCACCCGGAGCGGGCGCCGCACAGTCGAGAGCGAGGACCGAGTGGCTCTGGCTGCAGATCCGGGAGGTCGGCTGCGGAGCCGGTCTCCCCCACATCCCCCGCTGCCGGTTCAGGGCTTGGGGGAGCCGCGCGCGCCGAGTCCCTCCCCTGTCAGGGCGGCGGGACCGTGCAGACTAGTCTGGCCTCCCCCGCGCCTGCCCTGAGCCGATCGCGTGTGTGTAGGTGGGGGCGGAAATGGGGAACCCCGCCGCTGCGTGAGGGAAGGAGGCCCGGCCGTGGGAAGGGAGGGGCGGGTCCTCGGGGGGGCAGGAGGGTCCCGCGTGGGCGTGGGAGCGGCGGGGAGACCGGTTCCCGGTTCCCTCACGGTTCTCTTCTCCCGCAGCCGTCGGGTCCTGCCACCCCCCGCAGGGCGCACAAAACTGGCCGTGAGGATGGCCACCAGGGTCCGGACGGCTGCCGTCTGGGTGAGTCGGGGGTTTTTCTCTCGTTTCTAAAAAGCGCCCTGAACACCGACGTGTGCTCATCCATCTTTTCCAGGGTCGGAGCTTGCGTGGGGCTTCCAAGCCACTGCACCTCCTTTAGATGACGTTGGGCCGTCCAGAAGTGCTTCTTGTTGTCAGACTGTTACTTTACTCTTTCTTTCAGTCTCTTTTCTGCCAATTCTGTACCTTGAGCCTTGAGTTAAACGAGGGGTCATCATCCATTTTCCAATTTCTTCGACAAATATTTTCTTAGTTTTTTCTTTCCGTGTCTAAGATTTTGGGGCCTCATTTGGGAAGTTATGCATTTGCCCCTTTGGTTATTCAACAGTTTTGTTTATTGTCTTTTGTTTGCTGGACCCTGGGGCAGGTGCTAAAGGTGCGAAGATAGGTCGTTCCTGCTTTGGAAGAGCCATGGTCTGGTGGGAATTGTGGGCAAGAAAATGTATGAGCACAGTGACACGTTAGGGGTCCTCCGAGAGCCGGCCGTGGAAGTGTATGGAGACACACAGCACAGGGCCAGTTTTGGAAGTAAGGACACCCCAAGAAATGCTTCAGGGATTAATAAGGGAGTCTTAAACTGAGATTTGAAAGGTGAATGAGGTGAACAAGGGACTGAAGGTCAGCCTAGGGAAAGGAAGCAACGTGCAAATTTGAGAGGCTTAAAGTGATGTAGTATGTTGGTGACCTTGGAACACTTTACAGTTGCTGAAATGTAGAGTTTTGTAGGTGATGGTGGTGGTGGAGTGTGTATTAAGAAATGAGGCCAGAGCCATAGGCAGAGATTGGATCGTAGAGAGCTTTGAGGATCACATTAAAAACTTGGATTTGGGGACTTCCCTGGTGGTCCAGTGGTTGGGACTCGGTGCTTTCACTGCCATGGCCCCGGGTTCAATCCCTGGTCGGGGAAGTAAAATCCCGCAAGCTGCACGGCATGGCCAAAAAAAAAAAAAAGAAAAAAAAAAAAACACTTGGATTTTATCCTCTAGGGAGAAAGACGGTAGGGTCAGAAGCAACTGGACTTGGTAACTAGTTGGGTGCTGGTGGTGAGCAAGCCAGAAGAGCCAGGCGTAACTGCTGGAGGTCTGCTCTGTGGACCTGGGTTGGGAGTGCTACCATTCCCTGAGTCAGGGAAGACCATCAGAGTTGTTATGGAGGGCTGGTGGACATTTCCTTTAGATATGGTAGGACCCTGCGGGTGCTGGTGGGCAGGTGGGTAGGCACCAGTCTCGAGAGAAAGGTCTGGACAGGTATCACTGAGTAGGTATAGCCAGATTAGCTCAAGGAGCACATGTTTCCTGGGAAGAGCACTGAGGGCAGTGGTCAGGGGATGGACAAGGGGAGGTGGTGGAGGAGGGGCTGAAGGTTGAGCAGCCCCATAGAAATGAGAGAAATGGAGAGACTTGTGTTTCAGAGTCAAAGAAAAAGAAACCTCAAAAATGGTTGCCATGTGAGATGCCCCAGGGAGGTCAAGTACTGTTATGTCACAGAAGTTCAAATCGGACTTGGTGGTGATGGTGGTGGTGGGTTTCGCTGTGATATTTCCAGAGCAGAGTGTGAGTGTGGGTGTTTGTTGGGCAGGAGAGGAAGGAGTGGGGTAGAGGGAGCAGCGGTTGGTTGCAGAAATGGGAATGAGGCAGGAAGACAGCCATGTGGACTGAATCAGTGTGCCCTGTGGTTGTGGGAAGAGAGTGGTAGCTTGAGGAGAATCCAGTAAGATTCCTTGGTACAAAATCAGTCTAAAAGTCAGTACGTTTCCTGTTTATAAGTTGTATCTGTTTAGAAGTTATAATGAGGGAAATTAGCCTATTTGCAATGGCAGTAAAACAGGTGAAAGTACTATAAACCTGAGCAATGCAGAGGACTTGTATAAAGAAAACTTTACAACTTCAGTAATACTAGTTAACATTTCTACAGTGTCTACTCTCCCTAGCCCTGGGTCTCAGCACTTTACAGATACAAACTGATCCTCACAGCAGCCTCATAGGAAGGTAGGACTCTTAGCCCCATTTAAAGACAAGGAAAGGTGACAAAGAGAGGCAGGCGGTCGGCCAGGATCACTCAGCAGAAGACAGAATTCAAACCCAGGGGCTCACGCTCCCTCCTCTGCGTTCTTTTATTTATTTATTTATAATTTATTTTTGGCTGCGTTGGGTCTTTGTTGCTGCACACGGGCTTTCTCTAGTTGTGGTGAGGGGGGGCTACTCTTTGTTGCTGTGCACGGGCTCTAGGCGCGTGGGCTTCAATAGTTGTGGCACGTGGGCTCAGTAGTTGTGGCTCACGGGCTCTAGAGCTCAGGCTCAGTACTTGCGGCACACGGGCTTAGTTGCTCCGTGGCATGTGGGATCTTCCCGGCCCAGGGCTGGAACCCGTGTCCCCTGCATTGACAGGCAGATTCTTAACCACTGAGTCACCAGGGAAGCCCTCCCTGCTCTGAGTTCTTAACAGGACAGCATACACCCTCTTGGGCGGAAGAGTGAACTGATAGATGCAAATCCCAGGCTTTGGTCTTTGAAGTGTTCATCATGTTTTCAGTCTCCAGGTATTTATTGAGCACCCACTATGTGCCAGGCCCCCTTCCAGGTCCAGGCATGTGGTGGTGAACGAGACTGACAGGATCCATGCTTTGGGGAGTTTGTACTCTGGTGGAGGAAGGCAGATGCCATGTAAATGATGGAGAAACTACTTACAAGTGAACAGGAAACGTCGTTGTCGTGTTGTACATGAAATTAATATTGGTTGATGTGAAAGATTGGGTGTTTGGGGAAGGTTCCATGGAGGAGGTGACGTTTGCAGGTCTGAGTTACCAGAGTGGCCGGCCTTGGGAAGAGCAGGTGCATGAACATGCAGGGTGGGAACAGCCATCGCCAAGGCCCCGAGGTGGGGGAGGGTCCGTGCCTTTGTAGCAGGGAAGGAAGGCCTGTGTGGCCCGGGTTGGCGGGGAGGGGAGGGGAGCAGACAGACACGGAGGGGGCCAGAGGCCCGATCAGGCTGGGAAGCTGCTGTGTTAGGAAAGGGGGTTGGGCTATTCAGAGACCCTCTGGCTGCTCAGTGGAGAATGGGCGACTGCAGCGGTGCAGACGAGAGGCGGAGGAGGTGTTGCCTGGAGCAGTGGAAACGGAGAGACTAGACAGAATTGGGGGTGTTTGGAAGGTGAGTCCTCTTTTCTGACAGCCAGCTTATGCTTTTCACCTAGTCCGTGGTCACTGTTTAGATTTTGTGTAAGTAGTCCTGTACTTCTTACCATTCCAGCCCAGCGTGAATGCTCAGCGCTCACGGTGCGTGGGGTTCTGAGCTGCGTCTGCTGTAGGTATTCATCAGTGCCTCTTCTTGGGACCAGGTTACACTGCTGGTTTGTGCAGAGTCAGGATTTGAACCTGGATGGGATGGCCCTACACCTGCTTCCCTAGCCAGTGTACTCTACTGCCTCAGGGTGTAGCCTGAGAATTTCTCAAGAGACAGAGATTCTAGACTCCTGGGCCCTAATAGTAGTTATTGTTTACCCACAATAGGTCACTTATCAGCTGCTCCTTGGACTCAGGAGCAGTTAAGTCCCTTGCCGTGCCCTGGACGCAGTGGGTGTGTGTGGCCCAGTCGCTGGGGAATGATAGGATGTGGATGACCCCACTCAGGGGTGCGCTGAAAGCGGAAAGGATATCATATGCAAGACATTTTAAAACCGTGCAACACAGGAGTCCCTTTCCCGTGGCCGGTGACATCCTCGACCCATATTCTGGGTGTCCCCTCCTGGGTATCCAGGGTGATACCTAGTAATTAGAAGGCTGTAGATGAGTGCAAATTCAGAACAGAGGGAGGTGGTCCTTGGCGGTGACGTAGCACTGAGGCCTGTGAGCCCCTAAGTCTCTGTTTCTTTCCTCGGAGGATGCTGGGCACTTACTGGCAGGTTTTGTTTTTTCAGTTTGGCTACTTTCTGCTGTTGACACTTCCCTCCCTTAAATGTGTCATTACAAATTCACTTCAGGGAGTCTGCATTCCTAGGGGCTTGGAAAGATTTTCCGTGTCCTCCTCTCATGTAGGAGTTGACTTATTTTAAACCAGGGAACCTCGTTTCCCTTTTTCTCCGGAGTTGGGCAGGGCCTCTGCTCCCATGGACCACCGCCAAACACCGTCACCACGGTCACCACCACGACATGCTAATAGCATAGTTTGCAGTGCAGTGAGTTGGGGCTTCAAGACTGACGCGAGGGGGTGTGGGAGAGAGAAGGGAATTCTGCCTGACGGGGCCTTTCAGAGGAAGGTTGGCCAGCGCTCCCGTGCATACCAGGCTGAATGTCTTCAGCTGCGCCCAGACTGACCCTCTTGGCGAATTAAAGGTTAAAATGATAATTCCCAGGTTTTTTTTTTATATGTAAATTTTTATTTATTTATTTTTGGCTGCGTTGGGTCTTCGTTGCTGTGCGCGGGCTTTCTCTAGTTGCGGCGAGCGGGGGCTACTCTTTGTTGCGGTGCGCGGGCTTCTCACTGCGGTGGCTTCTCTTGTTGCGGAGCACGGGCTCTAGGCACGCGGGCTTCAGTAGTTGTGGCTCGCGGGCTCAGTAGTTGTGGTGCACGGGCTTAGCTGCTCTGCGGCATGTGGGATACTCCCGGACCAGGGATTGAACCCGTGTCCCCTGCACTGGCAGGCGGATTCTTAACCACGGCACCACCAAGGAAGCCCCGATAATTTCCTGTTAAAATGTGGCAGTGTTCATGAATTACTCTTTCAAAACTAACAACCCTCATGCACCCTTGTTTATATATTCCAGGTACCTGTTAGGCACTGAGGATACACGGGTCAAAGGCAGCCCTGGGAGTTGAGAGAGGGGACAGAGGGCAGGCCAGGTGGCCACGGGATTCGCGCTGGGGCAGAGGGAAGCCCAGGAAGTGACCTTGGCAGCTGCTCTCAGAGGACCTGTGGAATTAGCCGTGCGAAGGCGAGGGAGAAGGAGGCTGCGGGCAGAGGCAGCCCTGTGCGCTGCCAGCAGTGGGCGGGGAGTGGCCGGCCGCCATCAGGCCTCTGGAGCCGGCTCAGCGCTCGGCTGTCGGGCTAGGTGGCGGCCAGGTAATGCGGCGGCCTGTCACCCGCTTGGCTGGCTTTGAGCAGGCTGCTCACCCCTTCCAGACAAGCTGACACTGCATTCTCCTTGTGACTCGAGGCTTTGACGATTGTGGAGTCACCTTATGTCCAGGAATCCTTTTTTTGTCTTAAAGTCTGTTTTATATTTTTATAGGTGTAGGAGCCTCCTTTTGGTTAATTGCTTGTCATATATTTTTCTTTAGCTTTTTTTTTTTTTTCTTCAGCTTTTGACTTTTTTGTATCTTTATCTTTTAGATGTGTCTTTTTTAAATAGCATCATTTTTTTAAATCAGTCTGTCAATCTTTGTACTTAACTTAGACACTTTGTCCGTTATGATTAACGTAATTACTGTTATATTTGAGTTTAAATCTACCATCTTACTGTGTTTTTTCTATACTGTGTTTGCTGTACCTGATCTGTTTTTTTTTTTCTCTTGGCTCTTTTTTGACTGATAATTTTTATTCTTTTTCTTTCTGTAGAGATGTTTGGGCATTATACACATTATTTATGCTGTAAAGTTTTTTTAATTTAAGTTTTTATTTTGACATAATTTTAGATCTTAAAAAAGTTGCAGGAATAATACAAAAGTTCTTCTATACCTTCATCCAGATTCCTCAATTAGTAATATTTTACTGCACTTGCTTTATCATTTTCTCTCTCACTCTCTGTTCCCAGCTCCTCTCCTCTTTCTCTCTCCTCATACATACACATTTTTTTTTCTTAACTGAAACTAATTTGCAGACATGATGTTCCTTTACCCCTAAATACTGCAGTACATCTCACAAACAAGAACAGTTTTTTACATAACCACTGAATCAGAAAATTGACATCAATACAATGCTGTTATTTCATTTACAGGTCTTATTGCGATTTTGCCAATTGTTTCTTTGTAGAAATTTTGGAAATACTGTCCTTTATGGGGAAAGAGTAACTTGAATCATGTGTTGCGATGGGCTATGCTGGCTCTTTCGTCTAACCTGGAGCAGTTCCTCAGTCTTTTTTGTCATGACGTGTTTCTGGAGTCCAGGGCATCCTGTGGAGTATCCCTCCGTTTGGGGTTGTTTGCTCCTCCTCCTGATCCGTTTCAGAAGTGATGCATTCTTCCCTGCGTCACGTCAGGGGCACTCGTGGCTGCTGATGTGAACTTGCCTCACTTGGTGAAGGTGGTGTCTGTGTTCCCTCCCCTGTAGTCACTCTCTCTTCCCTTTGTAAGTCAGTATCTGTTGGGAGATACTGGGATGAAATAAATACCGTTTAGTCCTCAAACTTTCACCCACTCATTTAGCCTGCATGGGTGATTCTTGTGTGCGTTTTTATTATGCTAGTTGACAAATGAGTTTTATCTAATTTCATTATTCTTTCTACGTTCATTAGATACCTGCCTGCTGTCAGAAAGCTGTGCCCCACCCCCCATTTTAAAATTTGCTCTGTTGTTTCCTTTTAGACTCTAGTGCAGCTTATGATAGACCTTCTCAGTCTGTGTGTCACTGCTCTCCTCTCTTGCCCATCTGTCTCTCCATACTACTTTCTAGATAATTTCTTCCGGTTAGTCCTTTCGTTTACTAATTCTTCCTAACCTGCTATTAAAGAGACTTCAGTTGATGTGTTTTTATCATTCCTATAAATTCTTTCTAGTTCTTTTTCAAATGTGCTTGCTAAGTTATTTGTCCAAGTCCTTGCCAAGTCATAAGCCTTGCCTTTCTCTCCTTGAATATAATATTTGATTTATAACCAGTGTCCATCAATTGCACTGTCTGTTGGCTACAAGGTTTTCTTTCTGTTGTTTGTTGATTTTCATTGGTTCTTGTTCATGTTGTCTTGTTTTCTGAAAGCTTTATTTTCTTGTGTGGTGGTCACTGTTCTCGAAAAATTCTTCAAAGGAAAAATTTAAGGCGTAGGATAAAGGTACCTTACTCCAAAATACTCTGAAGTATTTTGAAGCAGTTTCAGTTCTCATGTTATTTCATCCGTACATCACTAGGCATTAAAAGACATACATTTTCTAATATAATTATATTACCACTATTACACCTAACAGAATAATTCCTTGGTATCGTGGAATTATTCCATGTTCAGATTTCATTTTCCTTTTTAACGTTGGCAAGTTCAAATCAAAATCCAAACAAGGTACACACTTCTTACTGTTACATACTTTAAGTCTCTTTTAATCCAGAGTAACCCATCCTTCTTTCTTTTTTTTCCCCCATTGACTTTTTAAAGATGCTGGGCCATTTGTCCTTTAGAATGTCCTTCATTTTAGATTTATCTCTGTTTCCTTGTGGTCACATTTAACATGTTTCCTGTCACCAGTATTTCTGGTAAACTGAAATTTATCTTTAGAGACTTTAGATTCATTTATTAATGTTTTTGGCAAGAATACTTGATAGTGCTTTGTCTTGTCACCTCAGGAGGCACGTTTGTCTGGTTGACTCGCTCTAGGTGATGCAAAGATCGATTGGTGGGGTCAGGGGTGACGGTGTGGTATTGTTGTTGTGAAGTTTCCCATCAGCCTTTTCTAACGGTTTCATCAATTATGACCTTCCCCTCAGCCAGTTATTTCACAGCATCTACAAAGTGGTGACTTTCTAACTCTATCATTCTTTCCATTTTTGTAGCAGGAATTTTCTGAAAGAATTTACAGAATGCTTCTCTAAAAAAGAACATTTCTTCATCAACAGAACCGTTTGGTTACCCAGAGACACGATTTGTATAGGGATGGCAGATCCATGCTTAACTCTTTCCCTTTAATTGCCAGTTTTCACTAAGGAGATGATGCCCTAGTTACATCCATTGGTGACAGCAGTGAGTTTTTCATTTGATTTTTTTTTCTTTTTGTTAATTTGAGTATGATTAAGAAACTCGTAAATCTTAATACTGTTCACAGTTAGTTTCAATCAGTTGCAGTCAGTATTCTTTTAGAGGGTTTCATTGTCCCAGCCTTAGCCAAAGGGAGCCTTTCAGCTTGGCTCTGAGGCTTTTTGGAAAGACTCTGTTAGTCTTAGCTGGCTTCCTGGCTTCCTTGCTTTTGGACCCAAGAAGGTATTCTCCGCTCATTTGCGTATTTCCCGTCCCAGATCTGGAATCAACCTTTTCTCCAGGAGCCTGTGTCTTTTCGTAGGGAGTGTGCTCAGGGACCACAGTTGATACCGGAATGTCATTACTTCTGGGCTGTTTCAGTAGGCAGACCTAGGGATCTTTGGAAAGGAAAAAAATTATGATTCATTTTGATATTTCCAATTCAAATTACAGAGTTTAAAAGATTTATTTTTTTGAAATTACTCTTTTTTGGGTGGAAGTAACCCAGTTGTTCACTAAGAGATGAATGGATAAACAAAATGGGGTGTGGGTGTGTATGTGTATATTCAGTCTTAAAAAGAAATGAATTCTGACACATGCTACAACATGGGTGAACCTTGAGGACATTGTTTTCAGTGAAATAAGCCAGTCACAAAAGGACAAATACTGTAAGATTCTACTTACGTGAGGTTCTGTTACTGAACCAGGTTTGTTCGCCCAACACGCAGCAAGCCAAACGCTGAGGCGCTGCAGTTCGTAGCAGAGAAAGAGTTTATTCACGAGACAGCCAAGTGAGGAGATGGGAGAACAAATGTCAGATCTGTCTCCTCGCAGGTGAGGGACTTGAGATATTCACGGGATAAAGAAGTAGGGAAGTCTTAGGTGTGGGGAAGTGATTGGAAGTAGGGAAAAGGTGAGGTAATCTGTGTTCTGTGCAGGCGTATCGGGGTACATGCTTCTTCGTGGGATACGTGTTCAAAAATGTAGACACTTAGCATGATCTGAGGGTGGAGGTTTTGGCCCTCTGACATTAGGCGGTCATTCATCAGACATGTGTGCAGGCCCGGTTTTTAGGGTCAGCGGTCCCAACCGGTCTTGGCTGCCTTGCACTGGACAAGAGCTGACTCTAGGTTTCTGGAAAACCGCTTAAGTGCCCATTGATATAGTGACCCATACGTCAGAGGTGTTACCTCTAGGGGACAGTTAGTAATTCAGGCAAGCTTAGTCACTGAGGGCGGGTTCAGGTGGGGGGTTTAACAAGCTGCCCCTTGGCTGCTGCTCTGTAAGACGAGCTCGAGAATTTCTGTTAGTCACCACTGTTTGTTAACCCTGTGGAGCATGGTTTCAGTTCCTAGAGTAGTCAAGAGCATAGAAAGTGTGGTCCACGCTGGTTGTCAGGGAGCCGTGGTAGGAGGAGAATGGGAAGTTACTGCTCAGAGGATACAGAGTTTCAGTTTTGCAAGATGAAGAGTTCTGGAGATGAATGTGACCTGCTGGGAATGGTTACACAGCACTGTGAAGGTACTGAATTCCAATGAACTGTACACTTGAAAATGGTTAAGATGCTAAGTTTATGTTATGTATTTTATGTTTTCACAAGTAAAAATCTTCTAAGAAGATGAGCCGTGACTCTTAGCTCACCCAATACCAGAAGATGACCTCCAGTTGGAGCGTAGACTTCAAGAGCAAAAGCTATAAAATTCCTGGGAGAAATCATAGGGGAAAATATTCATGACCTTCTCTTAGGCTAAAGTTCTTAGAAAGCTCTTTTATAGGTTGTGCTTTTCGAGATAGAAATTGGGCCACATCAAGATAAAAACTTTTGAACTTCAGAGTTACCATTCAGAAAATGAAAACACAAGTCCCAGACCGGGACTTTAAGTATTTAAAGTCCAGGAGATAGTATTTGCAAATCATGTACCTGATAACAAGGATATATCCAGAATATATGAAGAATGCTTACAACTCAGTAGGAAGACAGACAACCCAATTTAAAACATGGGCAAAGGATCTGAACAGACACTTCACCAAAGAAGATGTATAGATGGCAAGTAAGCACCGGAAAAGATGTTTAACATCATGAGTCACTAGGGAAATAAGATTAATATCATAATGAAGTCCCACTTTATACCCAATGGCTATAACCAAAAAGGCAGACAGTAAGTGTTGACAAGGATGTAGAGAAATTGGAACCACTGTAGACTGCTGGTGGGAATATAAAGTGGTACAGTCGCTTTGTAAAGGTTTTGGCAGTTTCTTTAAAAGGTTAAATATAAACTTACTGTACAGTGCAGCAGTTTTACTTCTAGGAATTTACCCAAGATAAAGGAAGACATGTTCACACAAAGACTTGTATAGTAGCTCAAAACTAAAAAGAATCTAGACGTGGATTAAGTGGTGAACGTATGGACAAAATGGAACACTAGTCAGCAATAAAGGAGCAAGCCTCTGGTGTGACAAGAATAAACCTCCAAAGTATTGTGCTGAGCGGAAGGAGTCAGACGCAGTACCTCGTGTGGCCCCAGTCGTGTGACATGTCCGGAACAGGCAGGTCTGTGCACAGGAGCAGAGCAGTGGGCGTCTGGGCGTCGGGCGTGAGCGTGGGCCTCAGCTCCGGAGGAGCGTCTGAGGCAGTAGGAACGCTGTAAACCTGCATGAGCGGACTGTTGCAAAACTTTCAATTTATTAAAAGTCATTGAAGTTAAAAAAAATTACTCTTTATATAGAAGCATTATTGAGGTATAATTTATATACCATAAAATTTACCCTTTTAAGGTGTGCCTTCAGTCATTTTTAGTATTCACAGAGCGGCCTAAATATCACCGTATCCAATTTCGGAACATTATCATTACTTCCAGAAGAAACCCTGTCCCCATTCACAAGCCACTCTCCATCCCCTCCTCCCCCTATCCCCTTACAGCCATTTAATCTACTTGGTGTGTTCAAGAATTTCCCTATCCTAGACATTTGTGTAAACAGAATCATGTCAGAGGTGGCCCTGTGCATCTGGCTTCTTTCATTTAGCGTAGTGTTTTCAAGGTCTCAGCCTGGCAGGAATGACGCTGTGACGCAGAGCGCCTGGGGCGGGGCTCGCCGGGACCGTGCTGCTTGTGGCAGCCCCACAGACGGTTCCCTGACTGGAGCCAGCGTCATGGCTGGGCCAGCCCTTGTGGTTCTTACTGTGACTGCAAGGCGCATCTCCTCAGCAACCGTCGGGAACTCTGAAAACTTAAGGTTTATTACTCACAGACCCTGCGGGGTACGTGGCACACGGGGGGCCACACAGCAGAGAGAGGGAGAGGACGAGACTGTGGACCTGGGGTTCTGCCTTTACTGGGGTCAAGGGGGGTTGAGGTTCTGCCTTTATTATTGGGGTCAAGGGGGGGTTGCAGGTTCATTATTTATTGGTGAATTTAAAATAAGGCTGAGAATTCAGGCACTGGAAGGGAAGAGCGGGGTCACTCCAGTGAGCAGTTACCTAGGTCACCCAGGGCTTTCTGGGAGGGGAACGTCAGGTGGGGCGGCCTGACTCCTTATCCCGCCGTGTGGCTGGCAGTGCGCTTATCTAAGACGGATGTCTTTGAAGTGGCGCCTCAGAAATCAGAAGCTTTCAGTACGATCAGGCACTTGCATTACAGTCAAAAGAAGCTAACTGTCAGGTACCTATAGTACAAAGGTTCATAATGTAGTGGCATTTTTTGGTGCTTCATTCCTTCTCATGGCTAAATAACGTGCCTTTGTATGTATAGATCACATATGGTTTATCCCTTCATCCGTTGACGGGTATTTGGCTATTAGGAATCAGGCTGTTAGAGCCATTTGTGTGCAAGCGTTTCTGTGATGTAGGCTTTTAATTCTGTTGAGCGGATACCTAGGAATGGGATCGCCGGGTAATACAGTAATTCTGGGTTTAACACTGAGGAACTGCCAAGCTGGGTCCAAAGTGGCTGCTCCATTTTACATTCCCACCAGCTGTGCGTGAGGGTTAAAAACTTTATTCTTGCAACTTTTTGTCATGTGTTAGATATCTTGGTTCTTAAAAAGAGTGATATAACTGTCATGTCCTATAGCATACATAAGATGGTTTTAAAACAACAATTTGTTACCATTAACAAGGGTACTAAATGAGGTTCAGTCTGTCTTTGTAGCCCATTTTATCCAAAGAATACACAGTTAAATACCGCATGTTAAGTCAGTTGGTAAAATGGTTGTCCGTTGTAGTTTTGTTTCCAATTGTATAAATAAATGTATTTGTTGACATTTATTTTCAGCGTTAGGGATTGCCCTCCCTCCTCTTTTAGATCATGTGAAATATTTACATGATTCAAAGTAGAAAGTACGTAGTGTCATTCAGACAAGCCTCCATCCCTCCTGCTCTGTTCCTTCCCTCCCTCCCCTGGAGGGAACCATTTTTACAGTTTCTAGTTCATCCTCTCAGTGATTCTTTTGGAAATATAAGCAAACACACATACACACATATCTGACCTGACTCAACGCTAAGCCTTGTCAGGAAGGCTTTTTTCTGCCTCTAGCCTTGTGTTTCCTAGAGTTCAGCATGCCTTGTATCCTAACATGTTTCTCTCAGTTTTACCCCTTGTATTTTGTTGTTATAATAGCTTCTGGAATGAGCATCCTCTGGACCCTTCCCCCTGACTGCCGAGTGCCTTTCTCTCTTCCCTTTTCTCTCCTTCCCCTCTCATTCTCAGAATCTCCTTTCTCTTGTCCCTCTCTTTGCCTGAATCTTTTTTTTCTCACTTGTGCTGATAAATTTGGGCTCCATTTCCAGCAGCTTTCCCTCGCAGTGAAGACCCGTCCTTGTAGAAGGGACGGTTTGCCCATTATTTCTCAGACCTTTGTGTTCCTAGGTGGCCACAGCACTGTTAGGTCACTTAGCGACTTTGGGAACATCTTTTTTAGTCACCTGCACCTCTGAGCCTGAGAGGCTCAGATTCCCCTCGGGAGGTGCTCTCCTGTCGGGGGTGACTTTGGAGATCGGCAGCATGTGGCCCCCGGTCCCCCGCCCCAGTTCTGCAGTTAGGTCACATCTGCCTGGATCCTAGGTTTGTGAGGAGCCCTGTCACCTGGGTCCATTTGTCTGTCTGTGGACATCTCTGGGCTTCTTCTCTTGCTATTCTGGTAGGCCTCTTTTGTTTTTATTGGGAGATTAAAAGACTACACTGTTCCCCTGATCTCATCCTACTCTCAATGTTTAACAACAAAAATAAGACTCAGTGAGAGAGACGAAGTGAATTGTTCATGGACATCCAGATATTGAGAGAAGAAGCTCTACTGAAACAGACTGTTTTGTCCACAGCCTATTTCTCGTGTACATCGCCTCCAGCAGGGTCGTTCCCTCCTTACCATCTGGCATCATGTTCTTCTTGAGTGTCTGCCCGAAGTTGTTTAATAAATCTCTGGGTGGTTGCTGCACTTCCAGGGTTCCTGGGGGCCTGTGCAGAGTCTTGGCGGTGGGGGGTGGCTGTGGTCGTGTGCTGGGTTCCCCATTTCCGTTTCCTCTCTCTTGTGCCCCCCCCCCCAGCCGCACTGACCACAGTCTGCAGAGCCCCCAGCCCAGCCTGGGTGAGCGCGTTCTCCAGCAAAGGAGACCAAGGTCGGGGCCCAGAGGAAAAGTGCTCGCAAAAGTGAGCTTGCTCTTGGGTCTGCAGGTCCCACCTCTCCAGGAGCGAGACAGCACGCACGATGGCGTCAGAAAGCTCCGAGGGGAGGGATCCATCCTGGGTCAAAAGACCCCTGACCAGAGGCCTCTCCCTGGAGGACCCCGGCAGAGGCACAAGAGTCCCGGGACGGAGCAGGTCCCAGAGTGGCTGTTTATTTCCCAGGAGCAGCCGAAAGCGAAGAAGACCTGGGTGAGTTACTGCTTTGTTCATTTCCACTTCTTTTCTTTATTTCTTTTTCATTTTTTTGGTGGGAGAGGGATGGAGGTCCTCAGGTGGGAGGTCGTGTAAGGTCCCTGAGGTCCCTGTTTCCTGGTTTCCCCAGACTCAATTTTCAGCTCCTTTTCCACGCCCCCCCCCCAAATTTTTTAATGGATATTGTTCTGTTTATATGTGTTTACAAACTGTGTATTGTTTCTGGTGTGAATGCATTTTTAATTTATGTTGGTGGCGTGTACACATGTGTATCCTGCTGTATTGCTTATATTTTTCATTAAGCACCGTCCTCTTGTACGGCCATCAGCAGTGTCTGGGTGTCCACTTGCCTCATGTTCTCTGCCAGCTCTTAATTACTGTTGTTCTTTTTATTTGAGCCATTCTGGTATGGTGGTGTTTCTGTATGGGCTTACTTTGCATTTCCTGCTAGCATGCTTTTTGGACATTTTGTTACCTTTTGTGGGTGTTTTCTGTCTGTTTCTTATTGACTGAAAGGAGTTATTTATTTTCTGGAAGCTTGTTAGAAATGCTGAGTTTCAGGCCGCACCTCAGTCCTGTTATATCAAGACTTCATCTTAACAAGATTCAGTGATTCATGCACATTGAAGTTTAAAGCAAACTTGATACCAAATCCATACTCAGGTTTTACCTGGGGTGCTTCTCTTACCTCCAGTATTTTGTTATGATGGTTTTCAAACGCAGGGCAAAGTCGAAAGGATTTTGCAGTGAACATCTGTATACTCATCACCTTGAATTTACCTTTAACATTTTACTGTACTTGCTTTATCACATGATCCATCTTTCCATCCCTCTGCCTCTCTTACCCCATCTTATTTTTGCTGTATTTCTTAATATATTTTAGACATCAGCATGCTTCCCTCTAAATACTTCAGTATGCACAGCATTAACTGTTGTTCAGTATTTGTTTACAAGCTGGGTTTTTTTTCCTGTCTTGCCTTTTCATTCTGTTAATTAGTGCTGCCTTTTGATGAACAGCTATTTCTAATTTTAACTTAATTTAGTTTATAAATTTTTTCTTTTATTACTGGTGTTTTTTGTGTCCAATCTAAGAACTTTTTTGTTATCCAAAGCTCATGAAGACAGTTTTCATTGTTCACATTTACCTTTCACATGTAGATTCACAATACATCTAGAATTAATATTTATGTTTAGTGTGAGTAGGAGTCAAGCTTTATTTTTTTCATCAAGTTGCCTAATTGCCCCAGTGCCACTGAAGTGATTGACCCTCTACCTATGGCTCTGCGGTGCCACCTTGTCATATATCAGGCGCCCATAAATATAGTTTGGTTTCACAACTCTTTATTCTGTTCCATTGGCCTACTTTTCTATCCTTATGCCAGTTTCACGCTATCTTGATTTATAATAAGTCTTCATATCTGGATGCTTCCAGTTTTGGGTGATTATGAATGCTGTCAACATTCACCTGTGGGTTTTTGTGTGGACGTGAGTTTTCAGATCAGTTGGGTAAATACCTAGGAGCATGGTTGCTGGATTGTGTGGCGATTCTATGTTTAGCTTTTTAAGAGACTGTCTTCCAGAGTGCCTTGCAGTTTTGCATTCCCACTTGCAGTGAATGAGCGTCCCTGTTCCTCATCCTGACCAGTTCTAGGTATTGTCAGGTTGTTAAAAATTTTGCCATTCTAATAGATGTGAGGTGATATTTTACTGTGGTTTTAAGTTGCATTTCCCTAATGGCTAGCTAGTGTTATTGAGTATATTTCTATATGTGTTTTATTCTTTCTGTATCTTTGGTGAAGTATCTGTTTTCTTGTCATTGATTTTTTTTTAATTTAATATTTAAAAAATTTTTTTATTGGAGTATAGTTGATTTACAATGTTGTGTTAGTTTCAGGTGTACAGCAAAGTGAATCAGTTATACATATATCTACTCTTTTTAATTTAATTTTTTTTTTAAGATTTTTTTTTGATGTGGACCATTTTTTTTAAAGTCTGTTGAATTTGTTACAATATTGCTTCTGTTTTATGTTTTGGTTTTTTTTTTTTTGGCCCTAGGCATGTGGGATCTTAGCTCCCCAACCGGGGATTGAACCCGCACCCCCTGCATTAGAAGGTGAAGTCTTAACCACTGGACCCCCAGGGAAGTCCCTCCATTCTTTTTTAGATTCTTTTCACATATAGGCCACTACAGAGTATTAAGTAGAGTTCCCTGTGCAGTAGGTTCTTATTAGTTATCTATTTTATATATACTAGTGTGTATATGTCAATCCCAATCTCCCAGTTTATCCTTCCTCCCATCCCCTGGTACCATAAGTTTATTTTCTACATCTGTGACTCTGTCTCTGTTTTGTAGATAAGTTCATTACTACCATTTTTTTAGATTCCACATATAAGCAATATCATATGACATTTGTCTTTCTTGCTTCACTGAGTATGACAGTCTCTGGGTCCATCCATGTTGCTGCAAATGGCATTATTTTGTTCTTTTTTATGGCTGAGTAATATTCCATTGTATATATGTACCGCATCATTTAAAAAAATTTTTTTTTTATTCTTTAACTTATTTATTTTGTCTTGAGAGGGCAGAAGCCAAACTTACTGAGTTTGATGGGCATGACATTAAGATATTACATACGGCTCTTCAGGATTTGGGGCTACAAAATCATGCTTTCTTATTCTTTTTTTTTTTTAATATCTTTATTGAAGTATAATTGCTTTACAATGTTGTGTTAGTTTCTGCTGTATAACAAAGTGAATCAGCTATATGTATACATATATCCCCATATCCCCTCCCTCTTGAGCCTCCCTCCCACCCTCCCTATCCCACCCATCTAGGTTGTCACAAAACACTGAGCTGATCTCCCTGTGCTATGTAGCAGCTTCCCACTAGCCATCCATTTTACATTTGGTAGTGTATATATGTCAGTGCTACTCTCTCACTTCATCCCAGCTTCCCCTTACCCCCGCTGTGTCCTCAAGTCCGTTCTCTGTCTGCGTCTTTATTCCTGCCCTGCCACTAGGTTCATCGATACCATTTTTTAAGATTCCATATATGTGTGTTAGCATGCGGTATTTGTTTTTCTCTTTCTGACTTACTTAACTCTGTATAACAGTCTCTAGGTCCATCCACCTCACTGCAAATAACTCATTTTGTTCCTTTTTATGGCCAAGTAATATTCCATTGTATATATGTGCCACATCTTCTTTATCCATTCATCTGTCAGTAGACATTTAGGTTGCTTCCATGTCCTGGCTATTGTAAGTAGTGCTGTAGTGAACATTGTGGTACATATGTCTTTTTGAATTATCGTTTTCTCAGGGTATATGCCCAGTAGTGGGATTGCTGGGTCATATGGTAGTTCTGTTTTTAGTTTTTTAAGGAACCTCCATAGTGTTCTCCATAGTGCCTGTATCAATTTACATTCCCACCAACAGTGCAGGAGGGTTCCCTTTTCTCCACACCCTCTTGAGCATTTATTGTTTGTAGATTTTTTGATGGTGGCCATTCTGACCAGTGTGAGGTGATACGTCATTGTGGTTTTGATTTGCATTTCTCTAATGATTAGTGATGTTGAGTATCTTTTCATGTGTTTGATGGCAATCTGTATGTCTTCTTTGGAGAAATGTCTGTTTAGGTCTTCTGCCCATTTTTGGATTGGGTTGTTTGTTTTTTTGATATTGAGACGCATGAGCTGCTTGTATATTTTGGAGACTAATCCTTTGTCAGTTGCTTTGTTTGCAGATATTTTCTCCCATTCTGAGGGTTGTCTTTTCGTCTTGTTTACGGTTTCCTTTGCTGTGCAAAAGCTTTTAAGTTTCATTAGGTCCCATTTGTTTATTTTTGTTCTTATTTCCATTACTCTAGGAGGTGGGTCAAAAAGGATCTTGCTGTGATTTATGTCATAGAGGTACCACACCTTCTTTATCCATTCCTCTGTTGATGGACACATAGGTTGCTTCCATGTCCTGGCTATTGTAAATAGTGCTGCAGTGAACATTAGGGTGCGTGTATCTTTTCAAATTGTGGTTTTCTCTGGGTATATGCCTAGGAGTGGGATTGCTGGGTCATATGGTAGTTCTATTTTTAGTTTTTTAAGAAACCTCCATACTGTTCTCCATAGTGGTTGTACCAATTTCCATTCCCACCAACAGTGTAGGAGGGTTCCCTTTTCTCCACATCTTCTCCAGCATTTATTGTTTATAGATTTTTTGATGATGGCCATTCTGTGACTGGTGGGAGGTGATACCTCATTGCAGTTTTGATTTGTATTCTCTAGTAATTAGTGATGTTGAGCATCTTTTCATGTGCTTTTTGGCCATCTGTTGTCATGGATTTTTAAGAATTCTGTGTTATTCTAGATTTAAATTCTTTATAAGAAAAGTGATTTTCAGATATTTTCTCCCAGTCTCTGGTTTGTGTTTTCATTTCCATGACACCAACTTTCACAGAGCAAAATGTTTTAATTTTGATAAAGTTTATTTTCTGAATTTTAATTTTTTAAAATGGGTTTTGCTTTTGGTGTCATATCTAAAATTTCATTGCCCAAACAAAAGTGCACAAATTAAAAATTTTTTTTCTCTGGAATTTGTAAAGTTTTAGCTTTCACATTTAAGTCTGTGATCCATTTTTAGTTAATTTTTGTATAGAGTGTGGGGTATGTGTTGAGGTTCATTTTTTATGTGTATGGATGTGCAAGGGTTCCAGCACCATTTGTTGAAAAGGTGATCCTTTCTCCATTGAATTGCTTTTGTGTGTTTATGAAAAAAAGAATTTTTTTTTCAAGAGACAGTGTTTATGTGGGTCTATTTCTAGGCTCTCTTTTGTGTTCCGTTGATTTTTGTGTCTAATCTTTTACCGGTATCATGCTATCTTGCTTTTATAGAAAGTCTTAAAGTGGGCTAGTGGGAGTGCTGCACCTTTGTTCTTCAGAATTGTTTTGGCTGTTCTAGTTTTTTGCCTTTCCGTATTAATTATAGAAGAGCTTGTGGATAGCTACAAAAAAACTTGTTAGGACTTTGATTGGAATTACAGTGAATCCATGAGTCAAATTAGGGAAAATTTACATCTTAACAATACTGAGTTTTCCAATCCATGAACACCCTATATTGTTCCATGTTTTAGATCTTTGATTTTTTAAACCACTGTTTGTATTTTGGAGCATACGTATTTCTGCACACATATTTTCTTTTATCATCTTAACCATTTTAAGTGACAATTCAGTGGTATTAAATACATTCATAACACTGGCAATCATAACCACCATATCTGTCTCCACAATGCTCTTCCTCTTGAAAAACTGAAGCTCTATACCATTAAACAATAACTCCCCCCCCCATAACCCCTGGCAAGCACCATTCTACTTTCCGTCTCTATGATTTTGACTACGCTAGTTACCTCATATAAGTGGAGTCATACAGTAATTGTCTTTTTGTGACTGGCTTATCTCCCTTGACATAATGTTCACAAGGTTCATCCTTGTTATAGCATACTGCAGAACTTTCTTCCTTTTTAAAGCTGAATAATAATTTGTTGTATGTATATACTTCATTTTGCTTATCCATTCATCCATCCATGGACACGTGGATTGCTTTCACGTTTTAGCTACTGTGAATATTAATGCTGCTGTGAACATGGATGTAGAAATATCTCTTTAAGACCCTGCTTTCACTTCCTTTGGGGATATACCCAGAGATGAAATTGCTGGACCATATGGTAATAATAATTTTTAATTTTTTGAGGAGCCACCAAACTGTTTTTCACAGCAGCTACACCATGTTGTATCCCCACCAGCAGTGTACAAGCATTCCAGTTATTCCACATCCTTGCCAACCCTTGTTATTTTCATGGTTTTTGATAGCCATCCTAATGAGTGTGAGCGGACTCTCATAGGGTTTTTTTTTTTTAATTAATTAATTAATTAATTTGGCTGTGTTGGGTCTTCGCTGCTGCATGGGCTTTCTCTAGTTGTGACGAGCTGGGGCCACTCCTCGTTTCAGTGCATGGGCGTCTCACTGTGGTGGCCTCTCTCGTTGCAGAGCATGGGCTCTAGGCGTGCGGGCTTCAGTAATTGTGGCACACGGGCTCAGTAGTTGTGGTTCTTGGGCTCTAGAGCACAGGCTCAGTAGTTGTGGTGCACAGGCTTAGTGGCTCCGTGGCATGTGGGATCTTCCTGACCCAGGGCTCGAACCTGTGTCCCCTGCATTGGCAGGCGGATTCTTAACCACTGCGCCACCAGGGAAGTCCCTCATTGTAGTTTTGATTTGCATTTTTGTTATGATGAGTGATGTTCAGCATCTTCATGTGCTTATTGGCCATTTGTATATCTTCTTTGGGGAAATGTCTATTCAAATCCTTTGATTACTTTTGAATAGGTTGTTTTTTGTTGTTGAGTTTTAGTTCTTTATATATTCTAGATATTAATCTCTTATAAGATATATGACTTGCCAATATTTTCTCCCATTTTGGGAGTTGCCTTTTTACTATGTTGATGTTGTGTTTTGACACAAAAAATTTTTTAATTTTCATGAAGTCCAATTGGTTGGTTTTTTCTTTTGTTGCTTGTACCTTTTGTGTCATTTTCAAGAAATCATTGCCAAATCTAACATTGTGAAGCTTTTGCCCTATGTTTTCTTCTAAGGGTTTATATAGTTTTAGGTCTTACATTTAGGTCTTTGATCCATTCTGAGTTAATTTTTATATAATGTTAGATGAGGGTCCAACTTCATTTTTTTCATGTGGATATCCAGTTTTCCCAGTAGTATTTGTTGGAAAGACTTTCCCCATAAATGGTCTTGGAACCATTGTCAAAAATCATTTGACCATATATGCAGGGGTTTATTTCTGGACTCTGTTCTATTCCATTGTCACCTTTATGCCAATACCACATTGTTTTGATTAATGTAGCTTTGTAGTAAGTTTATTTTTAAATATTTATTTATTCATTTGGCTGCATTGGATCTTAGTTGTGGCATGCAGGATCTTCGTTGTGACATACAGGATCTTTTTGTTGTGGCATGCAGTCTTCTCCAGTTGCGGTGTACAGGCTTCTCTCTAGTTGTGGTGCGTGGGCTCCAGAGTGTGCAGGCTCAGTAGTTGTGGTGTGCTGACCTTGTTGCCCTGCAGCATGTGGGATCTTAGTTCCCTGACCAGGGATCGAACCCGCATCCCCTGCATTGGAAGGAGGATTCTTAACCACTGCACCGCCAGGGAAGTCCCGTGTAGTAAGTTTTGAAATCAGGAAGTATGAGTCCTCCAGCTTTGTTCTTTTTCAAGATTGTTTTGGCTATTCAGGGTCCCTTGAGCTTCCATATGCATTTTAGGGTGGGTTTTTCTATTTTTGCAAAAAACATCATTGGAATTTTATTAGCAATTGCATTGAATATGTAGATCACTTTGGGTAGTGTTAACATTTTAATATTAAGGAACATAGGGTATGTTTCTATTTATTTATGTGCTCTTTAATTTCTTTCAGCAAGATTTTCAGTTTTCATTCTACAAGTCATTTATCTCCTAGGTTCAGTTATTACTTTTTGATGATTCTATAAATGGAATCATTTTCATAATTTGTTTTTCAGATTGATCATTGTTAGTGTATAGAAATGCACCTGATTTTGGTGTGTGACTTTGTATCCTGTTATTTGCTGAATTCATTTGTTCTAACTAGGTTTTGTGTGTGTGTGTGTGTGTGTGTGTGTGTGTGTGTGTGTGTGTGGAATCTTTAAGATTTTCTATATAATATAGGAAGATATTGTCCATGAACAGAGATAATTTTACTCCTTTTCTAATTTAGATGCCTTTTATTTCTTTTTCTTGTCCAATGGCTTTGGCAAGAACTTGAAGCACTATGTTGAATAGAAGTGGAGAAAGAAGGCATTCCTTTTTTAAAAAAAAAATTTATTTATTTATTTGGCTGCATTGGGTCTTAGTTGCAGCAAGTGGGATCTTTCATTGTGGCGCGCAGGCTTCTCTCTAGTTGTGGTGTGTGGACTCTAGAGTGCATGGGCTTAGTTGCCTTGTGGCATGCGGGATCTTAGTTCCCTGAACAGGGATTGAACCCATGTCTCCTGCATTGGAAGGCAGATTCTTAACCACTGGACCACCAGGGAAGTCTAGAAAGCAGGCATTCTTGCTTCATTCCTGATCTTAGAAGAAAAGCTTTTAGTCTTTCATCATTGAGTATGATGTTCACTGTGGGTTTTTAAGATGTGGGTTTTATTATGTTGAGGTACTTTCCTTCTATTTCTACTTTGTTGAGTGTTTTTAATCATGAAAGAGTGTTGAATTTTGTCACATGCTTCAATTGAGATAATCTGCATTGAGATAATCATTTTTTTAACTTCATTCTGTTAGTGTGATGTATTGCATTGAGCAATTTTCAAATGTTGAACCATCCTTGCATTCCAAGAATAAATCCCATTGGTCATGGTGTATGATCTTTTTAATAAGCTGCTGAATTTGATTTGCTATTATTTTGAAGATTTTTGCATCTATGTTCATGAGGAATATTAGTTTGTAGTTTTCTTACAGTGGCTTTGTCTGGATTTGGTATCAGAGCCTTAGGAAGTGTTCCCTCCTCTTTAGGTTTTTGGAAAAGCTTGAGAAAGATTGATGTTATTACTTCTTTAAATATTTGTTAAAATTCACCAGTGAAGCCTGGGCTTTTCTTCTTTGGGGGGAGATTTTTGATTACAGACCCAATCTCCTTACTAGTTATAGATCTATTCATATTTCCTATTTCTTTGTGATTTGATCTTGATAGAAACACAAATGGAATTCATTCCTTTCAACTAAGTTATCCAATTTGTTGGCATACAATTGTTTATAGTACTTTCCAATAATCATTTTTATTTTTGTAGAATCAGTACTAATTTCCCCACTTTCATTCTTGATTTTAGTAATTCTAGTCTTCTCTTTTTTTTTCCTCAGTCTAGCTACCTGAAGGTTTATCAAATTTTGTTGATCTTTTCAAAGAACTAAGCTCTGGTTTCATTGATTTTTTTTTCCTATTGTTTTTCTAGTTTCTATTTTATTTGTATTCTAATCTTATTTCCTTCTTTTTGCTACCTTTGTGTTTAATTTGGTCTTTTTCTGTTTCCTTAAGTTGTAAAGTTAGATTATTGATTTGAGATGTTTCTTGTTTTAAATATGTGTTTTTAACTGTAAAATTTCCCCTTAACACTGCTTTTACTGCATCCCAACAACTTTATGCTGTGTTTTGTTTTCATTCATGTCTAAGTATTTACTAATTTCCCTTTTGATTTGTTTGATCCATTGGTTGTTTAAGACCATATTGTTTAATTCCCACAAATTTGTGAATTTTCCTTTTTTTCTGATGCTTTTAGTGATTTTTAACTTCATCCTGTGTGGTCAGAGAAGATACTTTGTATGATATTTATCTTTTAAATCTATTGAGATTTAATTTGTGGCCTAACATATGGTCTGTCCTGGAAAATGTCTCATGTGTACTTGAGAAGAATGTGTATTTTGTTCTTGGGTAGAATATTCTGTATATGTCTGTTAGAGTTAGTTTATTTAAATTCTGTTTCCTTACTTATTTTCTTTCTGATTGTTCTATCCATTATTGGGAGTGGGATATTGAAATTTCCAACTATTATTATAAAACTATTTCTCCCTTCAATTATGTCAGTTTTTGTTTCATATATTTTGATGATCTGTTATTAGGTGTAACTGTTTATAATTGTCTATCTTCTAGCTGTACTGAAACTTTAATAATATGTAATTTCCTTCTTTGTCTCTTATAACCTTTTTGATTTGTCTGATGTTAGTATAGCCACCCCTGCTCTACTTCGGTTACTACTTGCATGGAATATCTTTATCCATCTTTTCACTTTTGATCTGTTTGTGTCTTTGGATCTAAAGTGAGTTTCTTATAGACAGCATATTTGAGTCATGTTTCTTAATCCATTTTGCCAAACTGTCTTTTCACTGGAGAATTTTATTGATATACACTTACAGTAATTACTCATAAGGAGGGATTTATTTCTGTCATTTTGCTATTTTCTATATATCTTATTGCTTTTTGGTCCTTAAGTTCCTGCAGTCACTGTCTTTTGTGATTAGTTGAATTTTTGTAGTGAAATGTCTAAATTCCTTTCTCATTTGCTTTTTGTGTAAGTTTTATAACTATTTTCTTTGTGGTTGTCATGGGATTACATTTAACTTCCTAAAGTTATAGCATTCTGATTTGAATTTATACCAGCTTAACTTCAATAACATACAAACACTATGCTCCTTTACAGCTCTGTCCCACCCCTTTTGATTGCTGATGTCACAGAATTACATCTTTATACATTGTGTGCCCCGAAATGTAAACTAATAATTATTTCAAATGCATTTGTCTCTTATAATTATGTAGAGAATGAAATGTAGAGGCACAAATATACTACCATTATAATTGCCCAGATATTTACCTTTATTCAGATCTTTATTTCTTCAAACAGCTTCAAGATATTGTCTAGTGTTCTTTAATTTCACGTGCATGACTCCCTTGAGCATCTCTTGCCAAGCAGGTCTAGTGGTAGCAAACTACCTTTTGTTCTTCTGGGAATGTCTTCATTTCTACCTCACTTATTTATTTATTTATTTATTTATTTTTGGCTGCATTGGGTCTTCGTTGATACATGTGGGCTTTCTCTAGTTGTGGCGAGTGGGGGCTACTCTTCATTGCAGTGCCCATGCTTCTAATTGCGGTGGCTTCTCTTGTTGCAGGGCATGGGTTCTAGAGCACAGGCTCAGTAGTTGTGGCCCACGGGCTTAGTTGCTCTACGGCATGTGGGATCTTCCTGGGCCAGGGCTCGATCCTGTGCCCCCTGCATTGGCAGGCGGATTCTTAACTGCGGCGCCACCAGGGAAGCCCTCTACCTCACTTTTGAAGCACAGTTTTGTCAGATACAGGATTCTTAGCTGGTAGTTTTTTTTTCTTTTAGCTCGTTGAATATATGGGTTTATTGCCTTTTGGTCTCCAAAGGTTCTGGTGAGAAATCTACTTATAATCTTACTGAGGAGCCCTTGTAGGAAACAAGTCATTGCTTTCTTGATGCTTTCAAGGTTCTCTTTGTCTATTGAAAATTTGAGCATGTGTGTTTCTTTGAGTTCATCGTTTTTGGAGTTTGTTCAGATTCTTGGATGTTTATATTCATGGCTTCATCAAATTTGGAATTTCATTTTCAAACTTGGTGTCCATTTTTGAAAATCTTAGCCATTCTAGATGTGTAATGGTGTCTCACTGTTTTAATTTGCAATTCCCTAATGATATATGATGTTGAGCATCTTTTCATATGCTGATTTACCATCTGTGTATCTTCATGTTCAGATCTGTCGCCCCACAACGTGGCTGCTCCTTACAGCTGTTGCCTTTTTTATTTAACGAAATTTTAACGTCTTCTCTTCAGTGGTAGCTCCTGGTGCATTCAAGCAACATTGCTTGCTTCCCCCTTTGTGCCCATGTTCTCTGCATGTTCTTTTGTCATAGCATCTTTGACTGCCTGTTACATTTTTATGGGTTTAATCTTTGCTGTTCTCTGCAATGCTGAACACTTCTGTCTTTCATCCATTTTATATTACTTGCACCTAGTTGAATACCTGGCACATGGTGTTCTTATATGTTGCATGAGAGGTTGACTGATTTAATGTATATTGATGGGATATTTTCAGTAAACGTTTGCTTTTCTCCCAAAGTAGAATGTAAGTAATGGACACCCTTAGCAGCCTTTTGTTTACTACAAACTCAGTAAAATGATTTGCAATTCAGTGGGGATATGCTGTTTCAGGGACCATTGTCATTCATGGATGTGTTTGTGGACTTTACCTGGGAGGAGTGGCAGCTGCTGGACCCAGCTCAGAAGCACCTGTACAGGAGTGTGATGTTGGAGAACTATAGCAACCTGGTGTCCCTGGGTAAGTACCACTTCCCTGAAAGGAGTGTGTGTCATCTCCAGGCTCCCCTTGTTAGTTGCTGAAAGCTGGGGCACTTTTGTATAATGCGTGGTGATTTCGGGCTTATATTTAGAGGCCAGATTTTCTTATTCCCCCTTTGGCATCAGAATCTGCTGGTTGAATGGTGTTTACTTTGCCAAAGTGCAAAAGGGCAGCTTCATCACGCTGCCTCTAAACCGAGTCTTCCCCATTCTGCTGAATCCCTGGGTCCTAGGCAGGTTTGGGCCAGGTTGTCTGTGATTTTCTATTCACAGGGTATCAACACACCAAACCGAATATCATTTTCCAGTTGGAACAAGAAGAGCTGTGGATGATGCAAATTCCAAGTGAGGGCCATCCGGGTGAGTGGTCAGGACATTTAGATCTTTTCCTTCTTACTCAGAATTGGTGTGAGTTCTGACATGATGTTCCCTTCGTGTTTGTACTTTTGGGTCATTTGTAACCATTGTCTCTTAGTTAATCTCCTCTGTGGCATTCTCAGCTTCCTTCTTACTTTCCCGTGGTGTTAGACTCATTTCATTATGCAA
The DNA here is from genome assembly GCF_009873245.2 of Balaenoptera musculus. Lineage (NCBI taxonomy): Eukaryota > Metazoa > Chordata > Mammalia > Artiodactyla > Balaenopteridae > Balaenoptera > Balaenoptera musculus. The sequence continues at coordinate 70,749 of NC_045798.1, read as the reverse complement.
TTAAGCAAGCTTTTCCTCTTTACCTCTTTTCATGTGACTTTCACACCCCTTCTACTTTTTTTCTATTTTTAAAAAATTACTTCCATTCATATTCAACAACCACAGTTCCGATTTCCTTCTCCTTGAAACCTATGTGTTAGGAGATTCTACCCTTTCTGCTTCTCCTTCCTAATGGCTTTGTCATCACTATTCTTTCTGAGTGTATTCCTGCATCATTTGATAATATCAGTTCTCTTGCCTGAAGCCTTTCCCCTACGCCTTACTCAAGTGAACCCCATGGAACCCACTCTCACACTGCACGACACAGTGCTTATTCTCCTTATGCTTTACTGCCCTCGCATGCTCTTTCCTCTGAGTGCAAAGGGGTCTTTCCTATATTCCCCACTTTCCTCGTATGTTATAAGTTTTAAAAGACTTCCACTCTGAAGATTTAAGCTTTTTCTTTCTGTATTGGTGACTGACAGCCCCATCCCTCTTTAATCTGGCCTTTGGTACTGGGTTTGATTGGTCCACAGGGCATCTTCCCTGCATGGGCCACTCCCTTGTCTCATTTTTCAGAAACTGGAATTGGAATGTCTCTTCTGCTGCCCTGTAGCTGTATGATAACTTCTTCTCACCTTCCTGTTTGTTAGTTCTGCTATGCTCCTGGTTCTTCTTCCTGGCACTGGGGCGTGAGCCTAAATCTCCTTTTTGTGCAGTTCTCTTCACTAGTCTTGCTATAATCTGTTAGTATTTTGGTCCTTCAAAAATAACTCTTTTAAGGCCTCCATCTTCTCAATTCCCACCTTCTTCTCATTGGGAATGAGATAATTCCCAATATTATCTTTTTTTTTCTTTTTTTTTTGGATACACCACACGGCTTATGGAATCTTAGTTCCCTGACCAGGGATTGAACCTGGGCCCTTGGCAGTGAAAGCATGGAGTCCTAACCACTGGACCACCAGGGAATTCCGTTATTTCATTTCTTGCTTGTTCTACTTATTAGCCAAATTTATACCTTTTACTCTTTTTAATACTGTTAGTTCATCCTGATGTTACTGTCAGATATATTTCCCTAAGCAACTATGTATTCCGTCATAAGTGTGGCAGGATAAATCAAGTTAATCTTTGTATTATTAGGATTGTTTCAGCTGCAATTTTTGATTAATCCTAAATCAAACTATTTAGGCAGAAGTGATTTATTACCACACATCACAAAATGTCCTGATGTGGGACTGATTGACTTACTAAATCCCCAAACGTCTATCTCTGCCTTGCCATTCTAACTATGTCAGTATTTCTCAGATTTCCTCCCCTCATGATCATCAGATGGCTCTTACAGTTCCAGCCAACACCTGCAGATATACCAGTGGGCAGTGAAATAAGAAAGACTGTTTCTTCCCACATGGCCCTTTTAATCAGGCATTAAAATCTATTTCAGGAAGCCCCAGCAGACTTACCATGTTGAGCAGGCTAGATTCTTATCACATATCCCTGTGTAAAGAAGACTCTGGTGAGGGAAACGGGGCTATCACTGTTGGCTCAGCTATATCATGCTTCACTCTCGGCAGGGGTATGGAGGTGGGTCCCCATTTTCCTAACTGCAGCACATGGCCTTACAAGTGGAGGTAGGAAATAAAATCAGGTTTCTGCCAGCCACGAAAAGGGCAGTAGAACGGCTTGGTAGGCAGCACTGTTCACCTCCATCTACCTCTTTGGTTAGCCATCATCCAGTCACACCCTTCTTTCCATCCATTCGTCTTCAAAAATATTCTATCACCCCTCTTGTTATTCTTCTAGTATATTAATGCAAGTCTAGGATCTTTGCTTCTAATCAGACGTGGTGGTTCTTCATGGTCTGGTGATCTATAATTAAGGATAAGTTATCCACGTACAACCAGCCAGACAGGTAGAGTGGTAGAGAGAAGTATAGGGTGGGTACAACAGGAACGTCGTTCTGGGAGTGCAGCAGCAGTGGCACCACAGAGAAGCATTGGAACCCGGGCTGGGCAGGCTGTGCTGGGGCTTCCTGCCGTGGCGTGGTGAGCCTGAGTTCTGCTGTCTTAGCATGATTTCCTCTTCCATTGTTTTCTGTGGCTAAACTCAAGATGGGCCACAGCCAGTAATCATGTTTAATACAGTCTTGAATCATGTTTAAATAATCTTTAATCTTGTGAATTCCTGTCTTCTACTCACTGGCTCTGGTATTCTGTCCTTATTTCTTGAATTCTTTGTGCTCTCCCTTGAGATACCAGCAATGATCTAATTTCCCGCAATTATTGTTGTAAAGAAAATGCTCAACAGCAAATACATTAGATTTCCTGGGAAATCAAATGAAGGAAGCCAGAGATGTGGGAACCAAGGGAAAATAAGCAGGAGTGTGGTGGCAGCAACAGAAGAATTGGGAGGGTGAAGTAGAGAAATTGACAGATTCAGTATCCATGAACTTTCAGAGTCTACAGGGACAACACTGACAGCCAAACATGAACAAATATGATTTGAGGGCAAAGGTTAATTACTCACTGGCCTGTTGTCTTCTTGATGGAAACACTTCTGACTTTAAGACCATGTATTGGGTTGGCCAAAAGGTTCATTCGGTTTTTTCCGTAAGATGGCTCTAGTAGCGCTTAGTTGTCTTTAACTTCATTCGAAACAGTTTTTTAGATTGTATTGTGACAGTTGTCGTATCAGTGTGCACTAAAAAAAAATTATCAAAATTGGTGAATATTTGTGTAGCCATTTTAATATTGAAGATGGAAGAAAGCAACATTTTTGGCCTATTATACTGTATTATTTCAAGAGAGGTAAAAACGCAACTGAAATGCAGAAAAGGATTTGGGCAGTATATGGAGAAAGGGCTGTGACTGATCTAACATGTCAAAAGTGGTTTGCGAAGTTTCATGCTGAAGATTTCTCTCTGGACGATGCTCCACGGTCAGGTAGACCAGTTGAAGTTGATAGCAATCGAATTGAGACATTAATTGAGAACAATTAACGTTATATCACAAGGGAGATAGCCGACATATGCAAAATCCAAATCCAAATCAAGCGTTGAAAATCATTTGCACCAGCTTGGTTATGTTAATTGCTTAGATGTTTGGGTTCCATATAAGTTAAGGGAAAAAAACCTTCTTGACCATATTTCCAAATGCGATTCTCTACTTAAACGTAATGAAAACGTTCCGTTTTTAAAACGAATTGTGACGGGCAAATGAAAAGTGGATACTGTACAATAATGTGGAACGGAAGAGATCGTGGAGCAAGCGAAATGAACCACTACCAACCACACCAATGGCTGGTCTTCATCCAAAGAAGGTAATGTTGTGTATATGGTGGGATTGGAAGGGAGTCCTCTATTATTAGCTTCTTCTGGAAAACCAAATGGTTACTTCCAACAAGTACTGCTCCCAATTAGACCAATTCTAAGCAGCCCTCGAGAATAAACATCCAGAATTACTCAACGGAAAACACATAATCTTCCATCAGGATAATGCAAGACCACATGTTTTTTTGATGACCAGGCAAAAACCATTACAGCTTGGCTGGGAAGTTCTGATTCATCTGCCATATTCACGAGACAATGCACCTTTGGATTTCCATTTATTTCGGTCTTTACAAAATTCTCTTAATGGAAAAAATTTTAATTCCCTGGAAGATGGTAAAAGGTGCCTGGAACAGTTCTTTGCTCAAAAAGATAAAAAGTTTTGGGAAGATGGAATTATGAAGTTGCCTGAAAAATGGCAGAAGGTAGTGGAACAAAATGGTGAGTATGTTGTTCAGTAAAGTTCTTGGTGAAAATGAAAAATGTATCTTTTATGTTTACTTAAAAACCGAAGGAACTTTTTGGCCAACCCAGTAATAGCCAGTAATACTCCCTCCAGAGCCGCTGTAATAGTCAAACATGCTCATGTTCATTTCTCACTGCATGGGGGTGGGTACTATCCCAGTTGGAAACTGATGTTTGGGAAAATATAATTTGGAGGTTGTGTACAAAATAAATAAGAGGGTTCAGATTTAGGATGTAGGGAAACCTGAAGTGAGGTATTAAGATCCTGTGATGTTGCTGTCTTCAAACCTGACCTGCTTCTGTGTTCTCTTAATACTCTTTTCTGTCCATTGCCTTGGTCAGCATATTACTTTGGGACATCTAGGTCAACTCTACCCATTCTCTCTTCTGTTCAACCTCCAAATATTTGTCATTATGAGTGAGGACTTATTCCTGTGTCTAGTTCCCTATCTACTTTGTATTTTTGGAATTTGGTTGGGGGGTGGGAGTTGGGTTGGGTTTATGTTTAAACAGCATTCTGGCCACCCTGCCCCGTCTGTTTTTCATTCCCCTCAGAGAAAAACAATTTCATCTCTTTAGCTCTTTCTTATGGTATTTACCTCCATGTTTTCTAAATAATCAGCTTATTCTCTTGCACCTTGATTTTCTCCTAATTGCTTAGTGTGAAGGGTAAAGATTTAATTCTCTTTCATCCTCCTCTCCTCATACTCCCCATGATATACACACTGTCTCTTCCCATACCTCCATCATCCTAATCAAGCTGTTTCATACTTAGATCAGTCTTCAGTTTTTATATCTTTACAACTATGTAATTTCTGTTCACAGGTAAATCATGCAAGTGTACAATGGTTAGTTTTCGTTCATAAGAGAAAAAAAATTTTTTTCTCTTGAGTTGTTTTACTTCCCTGCCCAGTTTTTGGTGTTATCATAATGTATTTATAATTAATTTAACCCCAGACTCTTCTTCACATGTCTAAATATTCTTTTGGTACATTCAGCTAAATTAGTGATTCTGTCAATTTCATCTTCCTGGTGACATCACTCCCATGTCGTTTGACTTGCTCCAGTGTAACCTGATTTTTCTCAAGACCTGGTTGTACAGTTTTTAACCTGGAATCTCCTTTCAGATTTTCTTTTCTATTTTTTTGTGTCATCTTTTTTCTTGGTTTGTTTGCATAGTAGCTTCCCATGGAAGGAACACCTTTCATAGTCGCTTCCTGTGAAAGGGTGCATTTGATATAAAATTTGAGACCTGTGCCTCTGAAAATGTTTATACTTTACTCCTGAATGCTCTGTTTTTTCTCTCCTAGTGATGCTAATGAGAAGTCAGATCCTTTCTAAATTTTGACCCATTATATGAAACTTTTTTGGTTTCTCTGGAAGCTTTATTAGCTGCTGCTTGTCAGTGTTCTGAAACATCTCGATGATGTTTCTTGTGAGTTTATTTTCATCTATTTGGGTATTCAGCGGAACTTTATTCCCAAGAGGACTGTAAACCAATCTGCAGTGGTTCTGCTTTCTCCTGAGCTCAGCACAGTGTTTGGCGCATAATAGATATTTAATGATTATTCGTCGAATGAAGATAATGCTCAGAGATCCTTTCCCACCTCTTTATATATATATTTTAAAATAAATAAATAAATAAATTTATTTATTTTTGGCGGCATTGCATCTTCGTTGCTGCACGCAGGCTTTCTCTAGTTGTGGCGAGCGGGGGCTACTGTTCCTTATGGTGCGTGGGCTTCTCATTGCAGCAGCTTCTCTTTTTGCGGAGCATGGGCTCTAGGTGCACGGGCTTCAGTAGTTGTGGCACATGGGCTTCAGTAGTTGTGGCTCACAGGCTCTAGAGCGCTGGCTCAGTAGTTGTGGCACGTGGGCTTAGTTGCTTTGCAGCATGTGGGATCTTCTTGGACCAGGGCTCGAACCCATGTCCCCTGCATTGGCAGGCGGATTCTTATCCACTGTGCTACCAGGGAAGACCCCACGTCTTCATATTTTGCTCATTTTTCTTTGTGCTTTCTAAAGAAGGCATTTTGCAAAATTTTGAAACTTAAGACTACCTTTATTTATTGTCAGTTCCCTTTGCCTATTTTCATGTTTTGATTTGCTTTGTTTTCCCCAGTGCCCAGGAGTTTGGGTACATTTACACTTGAGATTTTATTTATATTCAGAACTGATATCTGAAACTAAGGAAAACCTCATGATATGGCATTTTTAAGGCAAATTTTATGCTGTACTAGGATCATTTTACTATTTATAACATGAGTATTTTCATTTCTAGACGAAGTCTGGGAAATTGATGGTCGTATGGAATGGCATAAGGAAAATCAAGGCAAGCTAAGAAGTATGTCAAAAGGCTATCAGTGTACTGCATTTGGAAAACTATGTCTTCTTAGTACAGATTATGTTTCTTCAAAACAAAAACTTCATAAATGTGTCACAAATGGAAAGAGTTTGAAATATAATACAGATTTCGGTAATAATTATGCCAGAAAGAATCCTAATGGGTTTCATGCACATAGGGTATCGTCCTTCCATTCTAAACATGAGCAAGCTGTTATTGGGATAAAATACTGTGAAAGTAATGAATCTGGAAAGACTGCCAACAGAAAGTCACAGCTCATATGCCAACAAATACGTATGGGAGGAAAACCCTTTGAATGCAGTTACTGTGGGAGGGCCTTCAGCAGCAAGTCATACCTTGTGGTGCATCAGCGAACTCATGCAAAAGAAAAACCCTACAAATGTAATGGATGTGGGAAAGACTTCAGCAGCAAGTCCTACCTCATTGTTCATCAGAGAACTCACACAGGAGAGAAACTGCATGAATGCAGTGTTTGTCAGAAAACTTTCAGTTTCAATTCACAACTTGTTATACATAAGAGAATTCACACACGGGAGAATCCCTATGAATGCTGTGAATGTGGGAAAGTCTTCAGTAGGAAAGACCAGCTTGTTTCACACCAGAGAATTCATTCAGGACAGAAACCCTATGGGTGTCATGACTGTGGGAAAGCTTTTGGTTTGAAATCACAACTCATTATACATCAAAGAATTCATACAGGGGAGAAACCCTATGAATGCAGTGATTGTCGGAAAGCCTTTAATACAAAGTCTAACCTCATGGTACATCAGAGAACCCACACAGGGGAGAAACCCTATGGTTGTAGTGAATGTGGGAAAGCCTTTACTTTCAAGTCACAGCTCATTGTACATCAGGGAGCACACACTGGGGTAAAACCCTATGGGTGTAATCAGTGTGGAAAAGCCTTCAGTTTGAAGTCACAACTCATTGTACATCAGAGAAGTCACACAGGAGTGAAACCCTATGGATGCACTGAATGTGGGAAAGCTTTTAGGAGCAAGTCCTACCTCATCATACATATGAGGACTCACACAGGAGAGAAACCACATGAATGCAGTGAATGCGGGAAATCCTTCAGTTTCAATTCACAACTTATTGTACATCAGAGAATTCACACAGGGGAGAATCCCTATGAATGCAGTGAATGTGGGAAAGCCTTCAGTCGGAAATACCAGCTCATTTCACACCAGAGAACTCATGCAGGGGAGAAGCCCTATGAATGCAGTGACTGTGGGAAAACTTTTGGTTTGAAGTCACAGCTCGTGATACATCAGAGAACTCATACAGGAGAGAAACCCTTTGAATGCAGTGAATGTCAGAAAGCCTTTAATACAAAGTCGAATCTTATTGTACATCAGAGAACCCACACAGGAGAGAAACCCTATGGTTGTAGTGACTGTGGGAAATCCTTTACTTTCAAGTCACAGCTTATTGTACATCAGGGAGCACACACTGGGGTGAAACCCTATGGGTGTAATCAGTGTGGAAAAGCCTTCAGTTTGAAGTCACAGCTCATTGTACATCAGAGAAGTCACACAGGATTGAAACCCTATGGATGCATTGAATGTGGGAAAGCTTTTAGGAGCAAGTCCTACCTCATTATACATATGAGGACTCACACAGGAGAGAAACCACATGAATGCAGTGAATGCGGGAAATCCTTCAGTTTCAATTCACAACTTATTGTACATCAGAGAATTCACACAGGGGAGAATCCCTATGAATGCAGTGAATGTGGGAAAGCCTTTAATAGAAAAGATCAGCTCATCTCACATCAGCGAACTCATGCTGGGGAAAAACCTTATGGGTGCAGTGAGTGTGGGAAAGCCTTTAGTAGCAAGTCATACCTCATTATACACATGAGAACTCATTCTGGAGAGAAACCATATGAATGCCACAAATGCGGGAAAGCCTTCATTTGGAAGTCGCTACTCATTGTACACGAGCGCACTCATGCAGGGGAAAACCCTTATAAATGCAGTCAATGTGAGAAGTCCTTCAGTGGAAAATTACGGCTCATTGTACATCAGAGAATGCACACAAGAGAGAAGCCCTATGAATGCAATGAGTGTGAAAAAGCCTTCATTAGGAAGTCTCAGCTCATTGTACATCAGAGGACTCATTCAGGGGAGAAACCCTATGGATGCAGTGAATGTGGAAAAACCTTCTCTCAGAAATCAATTCTCAGTGCACATCAGAGGACTCATACAGGAGAGAAACCCTGTAAGTGCAGTGAATGTGGGAAGGCCTTTTGTTGGAAGTCACAGCTCATTATGCATCAGAGAACTCACGCAGATGAGAACCATGTTGGTGAAGTAAATGTAAGAAACTTTCTCTCAAAAGTCAATTCACAGGAATTCCCAGAATTGTACAAGAGAGAAACTCTGTAAATGGAATCATCTCATTGTACACCATGTATATGTGGCATGTGGAGGGGCATCCACAGAACACTGTTCTTTATACACACAAAAAATATCAGTACATGTGCACAAGGGACTCTATGAATTCAGTGAACCCTATGAAAGTTCTTAGCAGAAAGTCTTGTAGGTTTGTGCAGGTGAGGAACATTATGAATGAAATGAATGTCAGAAAGTCATTTTTTAATATACTAACATCCACAAAGAGGAAATTCCATAATGCAAATGAATATAGAATATAGTCCTTTGAAATTCATAATTTATTAAGAATTAGGATTTTAATGAGAGAAAACATAAATGAATGAATTGCAGGTATCATAAGCTCATACCTTGGAGAAACCATGCTATAAGTTAGGGAAATTCTTCATCTAGGAATGACAAACTTCTAGTAAAAAAAAAAAAAAGAAAAAAAATATTTGAATGAATGAAGATCTATGAATATTTCAGATGGGGTAAAGCCTCAGCAGGAAGGTTTATTTACTATTATTTTGATTCATTTGGAAAAAAATAATTTCCTTTACAAATTAAGGGAAATTATGTTCCAAATGGTCCAAACTTTTAGGAAACGATTGGAGAAAGTATTCAACTATCAATGATAGGCATGTTCATAGTAGAACATAAAGATTTTTTAACCTGTGTAAATAAATGTAATAATCAGGATAACAATAAGGATTACATCATAAGACCTGCAGGGATGTTTAGGTGTTATCTTCCTTTCTATACTATAAAATATGTTTTTTGTAGTTTTGCATATTCTTGTGAATGCCACATTTGATAGATAAATTAGCTAGATAACAATACCATTTTCCAGGGGTTTCTACTCTGCATAGCAACATTCTTATTTAAAAATACAACTTCTTACTAGAACAATATGGCATTAAAAATGCATTTCAATACTTTAAACCTTTTTTATTATTTTGTACCCTTTGTAAGTGGTACTGAAAGCTACCTCTTTAGTTATATAATCAATATAGTGCACGTTTCATGTGATTGTGTATCTGCAATCTGTTCTGCCCTCTCTGGTTAGAACACCTTGATTTCCTTTAAGAGAATTCACAGTGTATGCAGTCATGATGGGATCATCATTCAAGGTGCCCTGCCAGGAGTTGGCTGAGATAGTCCAGAATATAAATTTTTAATGGACTCCTTAGTACAGAAAATCAAACTTAGCTTTTGTTCTCAGGTAGCATCTTACTGTTAGTATTAATTAGTTCCTTCTATATAGATTACCCAGAATAGATTTAGGTGTTGTCCCTTTTTAATCCTAGTTCACTTCTCTGTTAATTTGAACTATCTTGTATCCTCTCAGTACATTTAAGTGATACCTTTAAGTGATGCTGCTGAAGTGTGTATGTATAGCTATAGATTCAGGATGGTGAAAAGTCATTCTACCAGTTGCTTACTTACAACGTCAGTTTTTTTCACAGCCTCACCAATTACCTTATGTGAATGAGCATTAATCTGAAAATTAGGTTAGGCTATCTTGGAGGAATATGAGGCTTCAAAACTGCAAATATTTCTGAAACACCCACTACTTTGTGCTCTTTACTTCAGTGGGGAATCCCATCTCTTACCCAAAGAAACTGCATCTTCCTTGAAGGACGTAGTCAATGATTTCTGAATCCCAAGTCCTTATGTGTTCAGCTCATTATTATTATCCAATGTCAAGAGACCTGGGGTGAAGAATGATGATTTACAGAAGGGAAGAGAAGGCTTGCATAAGGAAAGAATTTCAGATATCTGCTTCAGTCTATCCCCTAAACCTGGAAAATATCATAAATATGTATTTTGTCATTGATGTTTCAAGGAAGATACATACACAAAATAAAGAATAAACATATATTCTGTTTACCACTATCCAGGGTCAATTAGATTTTAAAGGTGCTGTATTGTGTGACACAAATCCACATTCAGCCTCTCCCAGTAGAAGCCAGAGATGTCAACATAATGTTGAAGGCATAAATCAAATACTGTGTGAAAGGATAATGCTGGATTGGGTCTGATTTTAAATGAAATGGAAAATTTTCCAGATAAATGAAACAACAAAAATCAATAGATCAGCAACCAGTAAACAAAATAGGAAAGTTAAAATTGAATTTCTGGCTTGAAAATCTACCTAGTTCCTCTAACTCTGCCCCAGCCCCAGAAAAGAAAGAGGTTCCAGAGACTTTCAGTAATAGTTGATAATTTTCAGGAAAGTTAAAGGAAAGATAATTCTAACATTTTACAATATTTCACAGGAAGTAGACATTTTGGGGGGAAATGACAAAGTCATTTGTGAACATAGATTTAAAAATCCTAAATGGAATTATAGCAAAAATGCATCTAGTAATGTAGAGTTTTTATTTTTTTAAGTCATGACATTATTAAGTGTAGCAGACTGTTAGTAGTGAACCCAGTATTTCTTCATTACCAACAGAATCACTGTATTTTTCATAATGGTGATGTGCCCGGCTAAAAAGCTGCATTTCTCCATTCTTTTTGTAGCTAAATGTGATCATGCTGCTAATTCTGAGTAATGAAATGGACATAGAAGTTACCGAGAGGGATAATGGGAAGGTTTTTCAAAAGGAAAACAAGTGGGGAAAGCCCCCTAGTGTGCTTTCATCTTTTCTTTTTAATGTGCAACACGCTGGATGTCCGGAGACTCAGCAGCCATCTTAGAATCTGAATTCCTCCTGAGGATGGAAGCTGTCTGCTGGAGTGCAGTAGAGAGATAAAGAGTGATGTATGGCTCTCTGGTAATGATGGAGCTGCTGTGCCAGCCCTGGACTACCAAGTCTGGGTATATTTTTACACAAAAGAGAGATGGACTGTCTTGTTCACGGCATCTTTTCTTTTTGGGAGGAGAGTTGGTTCTGTTATGTGCACCTGAATCTGATCCTAATTAAAACACATTAGGGTGTTTGGAAGATTTAATATTAGAAAATCTTTTTGTAAAATTAACCACACTACCAGAAAAAAGCCATATGAGTATCTCAGTATGTGTCGATAAATCATTTGATGGGCTATAATACCCATAGATGATTTTAAAATGTTATTAGAGATAGAAATTAACTTCTTTAACTTTGCAAGGAGTATGTTCCAAAAACTGACAAATGTCATATTTAATGATAAAACATTAGATGTATACCTTTAAGAAAAAGAACGCTCATCAATTTTATTGAGCAATATAATGGCAGTTCTAGCCAATATGTGAGAACAGAATGTTGTAAGGAATTGGGGTTTGGGGCAGAAACAAAAATCCTATTGTTTGCACATGTGATTGTCTATTTAGAAAAACCAAAATAAACTACAGGCAAATATTTAAACTACAGGCTGTAAGGCAAGGAGTTGTTTTGCACAGCTCTGAGAGCTGGCAGCTTGGTTGTGAGCACAAGCAAATCTCTACAATGTCTCCATGCTCAGATTCCAGGCCCTGCTGAGGGAAACATTGTGATTTACCCTCAAAATATCTGAAGGCAGTTTTGCACTAACTCAACCAAAAGCTTCAACAAAGCTCAGTCAGCTGAAATACAGATCAGATTGATTCAGCTCCACCTTATCTCCCAGCCTAAGAGCTGACATTAGAAAATATGTACCCTTTTCTGGAAGTAAATATATATTCAAAGAGCAAAGAAAATTATCAGGAATATATAGGTACCTTATATAATGAAAAGCATCATTTTACCAAAAAGACAATCCTAAATGTGCATGTACTTAACAAGAAAGCTTCAAAATCATGCAAAAACAGAGCTGAAATGAGAAATATACTCTACCATTTTAGTTGGACACTTCAACAGTTATTTCTCAGTAACATACCTTGGAGACCAAAAATCAGCAAGGCTATAGAAGCACTGAATAATGCCATCAATAAACTAGACCTGGTAGACATGTCTAGAATATCCAACAGCACAGTATGTATTCTTTTCAATTACCTGTGAAGCATTCATCAATACAGGTCATGTCCTAAGTCATTAATCTTAACATTTTTTAAATAATTGAAACCATTAAAAATTTCTTCCATCTGTAGTGCAGTTTAACAAGAAACCAATTGCAACAAGAACAGAAAAATCTCCAAACACTTGGAAATTAAGCAGCACAATTCTAAGTAATTCATGGCTCCAAGAAATTTCAAAAAAAATATGGGAAATATTTTGAATTATTATATACAACATGTACAAATTAAAATACAACATCGAATTTTTTGAGATGCAGAAAAAGCAGTGTGTAGAGGGAAATTAATGGCACTAAATGCTTACATTAGAAAAGAATAAGGGTCTCACATCAATAATCTAAAGTCCTACCTTAAGGAACTAGGAAAAGAAGAGTAAAGCCCAGTGTAAATAGGAATGAAATAGTAAGGATAAGACCAGAAACCAGTGAAACAAAAACAGTGGAAGGGGTAAGCAACACAAAACGCAAATTTGACAACTTTGATGGACTAAATTCTTGAAAGACACAAACCACCAAAACAATGTGAAATGGGTAACCTGAATAGTGCTACATTTATTAAAGAAATTAAATTCATAGTTAAAATTCTCCCAACAAAGAAAAATCCAGGCTCAGATCATTTCACTGGTGATTTCTATCAAACATTTAAGAAAGAAGTAATAGCCATTCTATACTAACTCTTCCAGAAAATAGATGACAAATACTTCTTAACCGATTTTATGAAATCAGTGTCACACTGATTAAAAGAAAAAACTACAAAATTTTAAAAAACTACAAATGTTCTTCATGAACGTAGATGTAAAAAGCCTCAATATTAGTTAATTAAATCCAGTAATATATAAAAGGGTAATACATGAAGGCAAATTTGAGTTTATCTTGGGTATACAAAGCTGAGGCTGATTCAATATTCAAAATCCAATCACTAATTCATACCTGTCCAACTAAAAAATAAAAATCATGTGGTCACATCAACAGGTGTAGTAAAAGCATTTGTTCAAATTCCACAGCACTCATGATAAAAAACCTCAGAAAACTGGGAATAGGAAGTAGCTTCCTCAAACTAATAAAGCACATCTGAAAAATGTCTACAGCAGGGGTCCCCAACCCCCAGGGGGCACCATAGTACTGGTACTGGTCTGCAGCATGTTAGGAACTGGGCCACACAAGAGGTGAGCAGCAGGCGAGTGAGCGTAGCTTCATCTGCTGCTCCCCATCACTCCCCATCAATCACATTACCTCCTGAACCATCCCCCCGCCCCCTGGTCCATGGAAAAATTGTCATCCGTGAAACTGGTCCCTGGTGCCAAAAAGGTTGGGGACCGCTGGTCTACAATTAATGTCATAATGGTGAAAGAGTGAATAGCTTCCCTTAAGATTGAGAACAAGTCAATTATATCCACTCTCACCACTCTTTCAGCATTGTACTGGAAGACTTAGCTGACTGCATAAGGTAAGAAAAAGAAATTAAAAAGATACAGATTGGAAAGGAAGAACGACAACTATTCAGAGACAGCATGACTGCCTTCACTCAAACACCATTTAAAACTTTACACACACACTAAAAAAGCCAACATAACAAGTCAATTTAGCAAGACAGCAAAATGTAAAATCAATATTCAAAAATCAGTTCTATTTTTACATACTTGCAATATACAATGGAAAATTAGGGTTAAAATGCACAGCTATTTATGATAGCACCAAAAACCACGGAATAGTTAAATGTGAGTGACATGAAATGTATGCTGAGAACAACAATGAAGAAGGGAATAATAATGACCTGGACAATGGGAGGAGGTGCCCTGTTAATGGATTGGAAGATTCAATGTCGTTAAAGTGTCAGTGTTCTCCACACGGATTTTTAGACTCAATCCCATTCCAATAAAATTCCCAGGAAGATTTTCTGTGAAAACTGACAAACTGATTCTAAAATTTATGTGGAATAGCAAAGGAACTAGAATACTCAAAATTTTGAATAGGAAAAACAAAGTTGCAAGACATATACTCTTTGATTTCCAGGCCTGTCATTAAGCTACAGCAGCTATGACTGTGGTATTGTGAAAGGACAGACATAGATTAGTGAAACAGAAGAGAGTCCTGAATAAAACTACACACTACATAGTGAACTGATTTTTGTCAAAATTACAAAATCAATTCATTGGAAAGAATAGTCTTTACAAAGAAAATGGTGCTGAAACACTTGCACATCTGAGAAAAATATGTGTCTTGGTCTATACTTACACCATATACAAAAATTAATTTTTTGAGGAATATACTAGAGGTTGAGCTTCCAGCTAAAGGGCTGATGGTGAGCATTTAATATATTTAATTTTACATCTAAGACTAAAATGAGGGTTGAGCAAAGATGGAAGAATACTTTATAAAGATATTTTCTGGTAAAGTAAGAATATGAAGTGAGCATAAGAAGAGGAAAGAGAGGGTTGGGGGAAGTAAGATACTGCCATTGATATTAGGAGGAAAGCAAAGGATACCACTTTAACTGTTAGGCTGATAATAAAAGATGGAGAAAAGTGGGATTCAGGGCACGATAAGAAGATATAAAAGTAACAACTGGAACAATATGAAGCCTAAATTACAAAAGAAATTATTTGAAAGAACAAAGAACCACACAGAAGAAAAAATAAATATAAATAGGTTGCACTGAAATAATGGAGGGGGCTGGAGAAAAACCATTTATGGCGGGAGAATTCCAACTGATAAATGCAGAAGAAATGATGAAATTAGAAAATTGTCATTAGGCAGCCACTATAGTAAAGATTGTTTCAGGCAGGAAGTAATGAATACTGAAACTTGTAAGCAAAAATATTATGAGGAACAAGTATTAGTCTCAAAGTATTTTCCTCTCAGATACTTCTTAATTACAAAAATAGTAATGTTAGATTGAGAAATTTCAGAAATTAGGAAATATTTTTACATAAATGATGGTAAAATACAATGGTAAAAAGTGAAGGAAAATGTATAGCTTTAATGTATTAAGAAAAAGGTTGAAAACCAATTATCTAGCCTTCTATTTCAGGAAGCCACAAAAGAAAAGCAAATTAAACTCAGAGAAAGTGGCAGGAAGGCAATAATGAAGAGCAGAAATTGATTAAATAGGAACCAAATGTACAAAAGAGAAATTGCCACTGAAAGTTGATTCTTTGTTTAATAAAATTCACTTCTGATCAAGAAAAAGCAAGACAGGGAAGCAGCCGCATAGCACAGGGAGATCAGCTTGGTGCTTTGTGACCACCTAGAGGGGTGGGATAGGGAGGGTGGGAGGGAGATGCAAGAGGGAGATATGGGGATATATGTATATGTATAGCTGATGCACTTTGATATAAAGCAGAAACTAACACACCATTGTAAAGCAATTTTACTCCAATAAAGATGTTAAAATAAAATACTGGGAAAAAAAAGAAAAAGAAAAAGCAAGAAAGAGGAAAAAAATACATTGCCAGTATCCAATATGAAATGGGATATCACAACAGATTTTACATGAAAGTAAATAAAGTAAATGTAAAAGAAGGTTATGCAATAGGCAAACACATTTGACAGTTTAGATAGTAAGGACAAATTCCTTAGAAATCACAACTTAAATTGGATATAAGAAGAAATAAAAAACAAATCAGTCCTAAATCTATTGAAGAAATTGAATCCAAAATTAAAAACCTTTCCACAAAGAAAGCTTGAAGTCTAGATGCCTTCCCTAGTGAATTCTTCTGAAATTTAAAGAAGAAATAATTCCAATTCTATAAAATTTTCCAGGGAATAGAAAAAGTGAGAGAATGCTTCCCAATACTTTTTTTGAGACCTGCATAACTTTGGTGCCAAAATTCAACAAACACACTAGAAAAAAATGAAAATGTGGACATTTATTTCTCATGAACAGATATGCAAAAATCCTAAACAATGAATTAACAGATGGAATCTAGTGATATATAAAAATTATATCATGATCAAGTATGGTTTATTGTATCCATGCAAGGATGGTTTATTGTTAAAAAAACAAACAAACCCCAAAAACGGGATTCCCCTGGTGGTCCAGTGGTTAAGACTCCATGCTTCCAGTGCAGGGGGCACGGGTTTGATCCCTGTTCGGGGAACTAAGATCTCACATGCCGCGTGGTACAGCCAAAATAAACAAACAAACAACCCACACACACTGAGATCCATCACAGTTACAGAATAAGGGAGAAAAACCAACCCGAGACGCAGAAAAAAAGTAAGTGATGAAATTAAACAGGTATTTATAGCAAAAGCTCTTAAATCTAGTAATAGAGAGGAACTTCCTTAATCTGATAAAGCATATTTACAAAAGAAATCTATCACAGACACTTCATGTTGCAAACACATCATTTCAGTTCAGGTGAAATACTTAATGCTCTCTCCTTGCATATAAGAATAGAAAAAATTACAACTATTACCTCTTTAATTCAACATTGGAAAGAAAGAAAGAAAACTTAGCCATTCCTATACAATATGTTTATGTACTTAGAAAACCAAAAAAACCTTGAAGATAAACTGTTAGAATTAAGTGAATTTAGCAGAGTGGCTAGGTAGAATGTCAGTATACAAAAGTCAACTGTATTTCTGTATATTATAAAACAATTAGATAATTGAACTAAAAGTACCATGACAATAGTATCAAAAATATTAAATGATTAGAAATAAGTCTAAAGAAAGGTGTGAAAAGCCTCTATACAGAAAACTGCAAAATATTGCTTGAAATTTCATAAACGAGATCTATTTTGTATTTGTGGATTGGGAGACTCAATATTGTTCTCAAACATTTCCCAGGGACTTCCCAGTGCAGTGGTTGAGAATCTGCCTGCCAATGCAGGGGACACGGGTTCGAGCCCTGGTCTGGGGAGATCCCACATGCTGCGGAGCAACTAAGCCCGTGCACCACAACTACTGAGCCTGTGCTCTAGAGCCCGTGAGCCACAACTACTGAGCACGTGTGCCACAACTACTGAAGCCCACGTGCCTAGAACCCATGCTCCACAAGAGAACCACCACAATGAGAAACCCGCAGAGCACAACGAAGAGTAGCCCACACTCACTGCAACTAGAGAAAGCCCGTGCACAACAACGAAGAACCAAGGCAGCCAAAACTAACTAAATTTATATAAAAAAAAATTTCCCAAATTGATCTATAAATTCAGTACCATCTCAAAGTCCTAGTAGATGCATTTTTGTCAAAATTAACCAGCTGATTCTGAAATTCCTGTGAAGATGCAAAGCGTGAAGCATAGCAAAGACAAAGAGGAGGAAAACTGAAGGATACACACTGAATATCGACTTATCCCATGATTAAAATAGTATGGTTTTGTGTAAAGTTGGACAAACAGACCAATGGAACAACAGATCAGAGAGCCCAGAAGCAGACCCACACATGTACCATCATCTGATTTAAGACAAAAAGTGCCACTGTAGTGCAATAGTGAAGACTCTTCAATAAATCAGGTAAATTGGATGTCCTATTGAGGGGGGGGGAGTTGACACACCCATACCTCGTACCATAAGTTAAAATTATTTCCAGATTAATTGTACACCTGAATGTAAAGGGGAAAAAAATAGACCTTCTAGAAGGTTACATGGGGGAAATTTTGTAGCATTTGAGAAGGCAGATCAAGTGCAAAAACAGGCAAAGCTAACATTTGGTGACTTAAGTCCAGGGTGGTCACCGTGGGGGGGGGGGTAGTGACTGGAAACCAGCACGAGAGAGCCTTGAAGCGTGCTGGAAATGGTGAGGACACAGTATCTGCACGTATGGAAAAATCAGAGGTAAACCCTGAAGATCTGTGCACTTTATGTAACTTACAAGGATAGAAAATCAAAATCATCAAGAACTTTTACAATGTGCTTTCATTTTCTTGGACTTGTATGTCTGTGCAAGTTTTCACATGTAATATTATGTTAATTTAAAATGCTTTTGGTTAAATATCTATTTAGGCTTTTTTCAACGACAAAAATAGATAGACTGATTTTTTCCAGCTCTGCACAGAGTAGGCAATCAACAGGTCCTGAGAGGATGGATTCCTCAAACGCAGGGACACTCACTCATCTGTGATGTCAGTGTCCAGCCTGGGCCTGGAGCGTAACAAGCACGGTTACTGAGTAACGAGAATGTAGTGCGCAGCGAGGCTTCCCTCCTCTCCCACCCTCCGAGTCAGTGTGCTGCTGGGTGACGTGAAAACCAACACTTGGGGGCCAGATGGGAGTGGGCTAACCTCAAACCCACCCCCTACCAGTTCTGTGAGTAGACCAGTGACTTAACCTCTCTGATGGGCATCTTGTCACATGGGAATGATGGCAAAATACCCACCTCACAAAGTCCCGTATGCTCAGTAAATAGACCTTGGGCTCTGAGTCCCTGTCCCCACCCTGCACCTGACCTACCACCAGAGGGAAAGAAGGTTTGTAGCAGATGAAGTGGGCCTTGTTTGGGCACAGCACCACTGCCCAGCCACCTTTGACCCTGAAGCAGAAGGAAAAATCGGTAATACTCATCTCATCTTTAAAACCTTTTTAGGGCTTCCCTGGTGGCACAGTGGTTGAGAATCTGCCTGCTAATGCAGGGGACATGGGTTCGAGCCCTGGTCTGGGAAGATCCCACATGCCGTGGAGCAACTGGGCCCGTGAGCCACAACTGCTGAGCCTGCACGTCTGGAGCCTGTGCCCCGCAACGGGAGGGGCCGCGATAGTGAGAGGCCCGCGCACCGCAATGAAGAGTGGCCCCCGCTTGCCGCAACTAGAGAAAGCCCTCGCACGAAACGAAGACCCAATAAAGCTAAAAATAAATAAATAAAGAAATAGAGTAGCTATTAATTTAAAACAAATTTTTTTTTAAATATTTTCTCTAGCAAAAAAAAAGAAAAAAAAGAAGCATTCCTAGTGCCTCTGGGTCAGTATGTTGGGAGGGTTTTCCTGTTCCCTACCCCACCTGCACCTGCCATCTTCCAAGAAAGGAAGGACAGCTGAGTCACTCTTTCAAGCTCTTCTTTACGTTCCCTCTGTCCTTCTCAGCATTCTACCCAGGACGTCAAACATCCCCTCTCTTTTTCTGTCAGGCATTGGTTTCCCAAGGGTGTTCCCTAGACAGCCTGCTCCCCGTAGTTCTGTGAACCCAACGAACGGCCCAAAGGACTGGTCTCCAATGGCTACAAGCACCCCAATATACAGACAGATTAGACAAATCTGACAAATCTGCCAGGGGGTACTTACCCTGGGGCTTCGAGAAGGCTTCATGGGGCAGTGCAGGTGGGCGAGGAACTCCCTCAGTGGGACCTCTGGGAACGAAGGTAATTCCTTGGAGGGAAGAAGGGTTCAGGGTGAAGTAGAGGTTCTTAGGAGGCTGTATCTAGATGGGCTTGCAGCTTTCCGTGGATCAGGGATTTTAAAAAATGTGTTCAGCTACTCACTATGGGGGAAAGTACATGAATGGCCAGGACATTTCTGAAAAGGACAAGTCCTAAGGCGGAAGTTCCCTTACCAGATTTTGAATGTGTTAAAAGTGAACAACACCGGTAAGAAACAAAATGGTAAAGAAGATAGCGCGTGTAGAGTACTGACTCATTTAATGATCTCAAACCAAAGAGGAAAGAGGGCCTGTTATTATTACAAATCATAAACTTTACCAAGAGGAGAGAAGGTACAGGATCAGTACCTTGTCCAAAGTCACACAGCTATTAAGCAATTGAACTGGGAGTCCGCCCCAGGTAGCCTGGGTCCAGAAGAGAATAGAAAATAAGGAAATAGCAGGTAAGTATGCCTTAGGTTGCATTATGTGGTAATGATTGCATTTCAGACTAGTGAGCATGGAAGAGAGAGGCAGCCTCTATTTACAGTGGGTGTTGGATAATTACCTTTTGGCCTACCTTTTGTTGGAAGATCAGACTTCTATTAAAAATGAAGCTTACGAAGAGTTTGCCCTGATTTAGAATACTTGAAAGTATTATGTGCTTCAGTTAAGAATGTATGCTTTTGAGTGTGACAGTTAAAGGAGGCCACTTACTGGTTGGAAGTGTTTTAAATGCACTGGGACCTATTTCCTTTTTAGTAACAAGGGAACATAACTCGCTCAGAGGGGGCTTGGGAGGCTCAAATAAGACAATGTTTGTAAACAATAACTTCTCACCTGGCAGCCAAAAAAAGTAACTGATTTTATAACAATGAATTAGAATCATAAAATTTGTTGAATTACATTTAAATTTAATAACGTAGGTACCTGGACATTTTGGTTTCCATTGAGGTTTTAACTTCACTGATGCTTCGCGGGTGGAGCGCAACCAGGAATATCCTCACTGAGCACCAGCCGGTCCTGGAGAAAGGGCCTGTGATCGCATTCCCACGACAGGAGGGTTTCCTGCAGCAAATCTCCAATTTCCTCTCTGTTCACCCACGTCCGCCTTAGTATATTTGGACGGTGGGGATTGCTTCCCCCAACCCTGCTGTCTATGTTTTTTCTCTCACTTCTTGAAAAGAACCTTAAAACGAGAAAAACAGATTATCTTTTTATAAAAATTAGAAAACATGGATAAGCAAAAGGAGAAAATTTAAAAGCCAAATAAAATAAAACAATAATTTTGTCACCCAGTGGCAACCAGGGTTTAACAATGTGGCATACATCATTTTGTGACTGTACTTTTCAAATGGGCTCGTCTCACTCACACTGCTTTGTAACAGCGATTTTTATTGTACAATGTATCACTAGTCGGGTCAGGAAGCATTCTTTCTCCGCGCAACTACTAATTACCCTCCAGGAGCCCATCCTGTTTGTGAAGTGTGATGGGTTTAGCAATAGTCCACCAGGCGCTTGGGTCGTCTCCAGATTTTCAAGTGAACAAACGCTGAAATGTTTCTCTTTCTGCCTAAGTCTTTTGCGTAAGTTTAGGCATGAGCTTTGATGTCAGAGAATTTTTGCCCTGACCACCCTTTAAAAAGCAACTCGAAACCCTCCTGGTCTCCTCTCTTAGAGTGCCTTCCAGCTCGCTGTGTGCGCAACATCTCCGCAAACTAAACTGCACAGGGGAGAGGCCAGACCGTGTCCGAGCCAGGACGGCGGCACTTCAGAGGCTTCCCCTGCGTGGCTGACTAGGGTCACCGAGAACTCGGGCCCCCAGGCCCCCACCGTCGCGAAGGCCTCTCCGCTGCGCGCAGCTGCGCCCCAGGGTCACGCGGGGGTGGGATCGCCGGGGGCCTCCGGCTGGGGGTGCGGAGGCACGGGAGGGGCGGGGATGTCTGCCCCCCCGGGCTGCGACCCCAGCCGGGCTTTGTCTCCGCAGAGCTCCAGGGCGGTGGCGTGGGGTTAATCCAGGGTCACAGCTTCCTCCTGCTGCAGGGGCCAGGGGTCGTGGCGCCCTCTCCTCCACCCCAGCCCAGCGCCCCCAGGACCCCGGCTCCGCTTCTTCTGGGACCTGAGAACGCGCAGAAGCAGGCTGGGTGGCGCCTCCGACGCCCCCCCTCGCCCCCCAACCTGTCGGCTCCCGTGCAGCCCCCCGAATGCCACGGACCCCCGAGAACCTCTCGGCTCCCCGAGAACCACCGGAACGCCCCAAACCCAGGCTGGCGTACCCGCAGGCCCCCCGGACCTACGGGGCGCAGGGCACGGGCGGGGGTCGTCGGGCGGGGCCCTCGCAGGGATTGGCGGAGGCCTCGATACACTGTAGCAACCGCGCCTTCCCGCCGCCTCCCCGGACGTGCAGGCGGAGCACGTGCGCGCCGAGCGTGGAAGCGGCCCCGGGTGCCTGGCGCGGGTAGTTGGGGGCGTGCGGATGAAGGTGAGTGAACGTGGGGGGCGTCCGGGCGACGGTGACTGAGTCCGGCGTCCGGGGCGGGCCGCCGGGGAGGCTTCTCGGGCCCCGCGGGGAGAAGGGCGCCGGGAGAGGTCCGGCGGCGCAGGGCCACGGCCAGACGGAGGTGTCCGGGCAGGACGCAGGGCAGAGCCGCCTGCCCCCCGCCCCCTCTGTGCCCGCCGGGCCGGGTCCCCTCAGTGTTCGGGGTGCCCCCCGAGCCCACTTCCTTCCCGAACTCCAGGGCCCTCTCCATGAGCTCGGCCCTTAGCCTCCTTCCCGCCCTTCCTGGAGCCGGGTGGGGCGGGCTGTCGGCGCTGGGGGACACCCGGGTCCCTCGAAGGGTGCGGGGTCGCGGGCCTCCTGTCAGTCGCGACGGGAAGAAACGTGGGGCCCCGAGGCAGGAGCCCGTGACAAGGCGCTGAGGCCCGGAAGCGGCGGCGAGAGCGCGTCCCCTGGCGGGCGCCCTGGAGGCCCTGTTGGGAGGAAAGAGCTGGAAGCAGGCCAGACCCTCCGCCGGGGGCGCGGCACTTCTCCGCAGGTTCCCTCAACCCGTGCGGACAGCGGTTTGGCAGCATCGAATAAAAACGCGTCCTTTACGCTCGCTTCCAGGAGCCTGTTCCACAGAAGTGAGGTAGTTGTGAACACAGGTCTGCACGTGCTGTTTGAAAAAGCGATCGCCAGCTGCGTCAGCGGCCACGGCTGGGAAGCTGCCGCTGCACGTTACACGTTACGCTGCGCCTCGCACGGGTGCTTTGCAGGACCCGGCGCAGACCGGGAGTCATGCCTGCGGTGCGGGCCCGATTGAGTATCGCCACAAGCAAACTCTCTCTGCTGTTAAAACTTGGTGTCTGTTTGCATAGTTAGACGGTAATTTTTTAGAACAATGCAAAGCCTTCGGTCCAGCTTGCCATGGCTCACCTGTTTGCGTCGGGGTGGGAGGGCGGCAGAGCGGGCTTTTGGGGTGCAACGGGCCACACGGAAGCCAGCCTGGCCGGGCCCCCGCCCTCGGGCCTTTGCAGGTTACCTCAGCTCTCAGCCTGTGCCCTCACCGGGCAGAGCGGGAAGCTTGGTGCCCGCGGCGATGTGAGGGCAGGGAGCCCAAACTCCAGCAGGGCTGGGCCAGAGGCCGGCACGTGTTCATTTCTTTGTCTCGGTGCCTTCTCTTCCTCCCTCCTTTCACTCATTCTCTTTTTCCTTGTCTTCGTTCCTCCTTTCCTTCTTCCCTTCCCTTTCTAATTTTACTATTTTGTCGGATTAGAGCAACCCTTAAATGTTTGTGGTTTTCAAATATAAGGGGTTTTTTCCCCCAAAATTAAAATAGTTAAAAGCGAATTTTGTTGGTCCCGCCTAGCGGGCCTCTGACTCCCCTTCGAAGGAGCGCCAAGGGCGTCTGCCCAGCCCCTGGCCCGCGGCCCTGCCCACCCACTCCGAGAGGCCTTGTTCTCCGTCTGGCAGATGCTGGGGGGATCTGATGACCCCAGCGCAGGCGCGCCCGCCCCCCATAGAGCCCGGAGAAGGAAGGAGGAAACGCGGTGACAAGCGGTGTGAGAAGTGGGAGAAACAAAGAGGTGGCGCGGCGGGTGAGGGGCACGAGGGCACCAGACAGAGGTTCCAGGCGTGCGGAGTGAGAAGTCTGGCAGCGAGAGCAGCGAGCTGGGCCTTGGTGCACCGCCAGCGTCTACGCTGTTGTGGGGACTACAAGGAAAGTCTGGCGGGCCCTGTCGCGCCGCCTTCTCTCACTGCTGCCACGATACCTGTGGCGGGAGAGGCCTCGCAGAGTTGCTCTGAGGACTGACGTGCAGTCAGCCGATCAGCGCCGGCGGTGGTCCTGACTGTCGTCTTGTTTGCAGAGGGGTTCAACCTGACTCAGGATGCAGAGTTTCCTGCAGCTGCTGAGGGGAAGCGGAGGTGCTGGCCTGCCCTTGGCCGAGCTGGTGACCCTCGCAGGCAGGCTGTGCCGGGAGGTACAGGACGACCCCGCCCAGGTGCAGCCCTTGGTCACGGCCGTGCTGGAGAGCCAGCTCCGCCTGTACCTCTTGGACAACGCGGACGTGGCCCTGGTGTGCGCCAGAGTGCTGGCCCAGCAGGAGCAGTACCGGGCTGCCTGCCAGCTGCTAGAGGTAGGACTGGGGGGGGGGGCGGGGAGAGGGGCAGCAGCCCACACCATCCTGAAGACGATGGAAACGCCCGGAAGTCAGCAGGAGCTTGGGGAGAGCTGCTATAAACCGAGCCAGGGCAGTTCACTCTCACTGTACTAAGTTCTAACTTGCCTGCTAACATGAGACAAAACTGTCCATCTATCGAATCCCTCTGGTCCTGGACCAGTGGTCCTGGCTTGGAAAGTTGGCACTCCGGTTAGTGAGGCAAGCAATCAAACAGACCCAGGACTGCAGTCCCTTAGCTGCGGGTCTGCATTCGGGAACTCTGAAGCCACAAGTATCTTTGTCACTCCTCTGGTGGTACTTTGAACCTCAACTCAATTGGTATCAAACCTGAGCTGCATTGATGGGAAACTATTTACGTCTTTATTTATCCACTTAATATTACTGCAGTACGTTTTGCTACCCAAATCCTGGTATGTTTGCTTGCAGGATGCTTCCTGCCCTAGATCATACTGGGATAGTGCAAATTATGGAGTATATACCTGTGTTACTTCCTAAAGTGTGAGGAATTCTGAATTCCAAAATACATCTGGCTCAAAAGGTTTTTTTTGTTTTTTTTTTGTTTTTTTTTAAAAAATTTATTTATTTTTGGCTGTGTTGGGTCTTCGTTTCTGTGCGCGGGCTTTCTCTAGTTGCGGTGAGTGGGGGCCACTCTTCATTGCGGTGCGCGGGCCTCTCACTGTTGCGACCTCTCTTGTTGCGGAGCACAGGCTCCAGACGCGCAGGCTCAGTAGTTGTGGCTCACGGGCCCAGTTGCTCCGCGGCATGTGGGATCCTCCCAGACCAGGGCTCGAACCTGTGTCCCCTGCATTGGCAGGCAGACTCTCAACCACTGTGCCACCAGGGAAGCCCTCAAAAGGTTTTAGTAAGAGATTTGGGGACCTGTGTTTCCCTTTTTCACTCCATATTACAGTCCATGCATAACTCATGCTGAGTTTACCTTCACGATACTAAACTGCCCAGTTCTTTGTTTTTGCTCCCTCTCCCCCAAGCCCTGTGGCACCCTCCTGGCGCTCACGCCCCACCACCGTGTCCTCTCCTGCCCCCTCTATCTATTAGTCTTCACGTAGCAGCCAGAGGCAGTTTTAAAACTGCGGAAGGGACCATGGTACGCGCCGAGGCGCGGCCCCAGAGCCTGCCACGCCGTCCTGGCTCCCGCACAGTGGCTTGCTGCTCTCTTGGAACTCCCGAGATCTTTGTCTTTTGACCTTTGTGTGTGCCGTTCCCTCTGCCAGAGGCTGGACACCACTCTGTGTGGCTGGTGCCTTCCTACCTGTCCGGTTTCTGCTTTAAATGTCACCCCGTCGAGCTAGTGCCTCCTTTATTCCCAAGGACTTAAGGGAGCCCTCACCCCCCCTCTATGGCTCCTTCCTCAGCTCACAGTTAGAAACCTGTCTTTTTCGATCTGTGATCCGCCTCCCCTCCTGCACTGCAGGCCCCAGGAGCAGGGGTGCGTTAGTTCTGCTCATTAAAGGATCCCCAACACCCAGCATGACACCTGGAACATAAGAGGGCTCAGCCTTCCAAATATGTCAGAATAAATGGCTGAACACACAGAGCTGAAGTAGCTGCCGTGAAGGCAGTCAGTGATGGAATGTGAGCGTGACATCAGTGATGAAAAACTCCCAGGAGAGGGACCGTAACTCAGGATGGTCCAGAAATGTCTCTGAGGAAGCGATGTGTTCTGAGACCTGAGAGAAAGGATGGGGCTGCCACATCAAGAAAGGGCACTTCCCGCCAAGGGCCACTCCTGCAGCTGGGGAGGCGCCAAGCGGGTTCCCTGTCTGACGGTTGTGCTGCCGTCTCCATCCTGGCAGGAGACTGCAGGCCTCAACCCAGCAAAATGGGCTTTTCCTGATGCTGTTGAGAGAAAGCTAAATGATTCTCAGCACCTCCCTCACCAAGATGGGCCTGAGAACACTGGGGTTAAAAGCAAGAACCACATACTGACCACAGGGGCTGTGTCCAGCGGAGGCCCACACTCAGCATCCTTGGCCATCTCTAAAGTCTGGTTACATGACCAAGCCGCACTGGGTTGGGGAGCTGTCACTGGCACAGACCGGGACCCCTTCGTCCCCCTCAGCTCAGAATGAACTCACTGAGCCCCAGGGGCCCGCCCTGCTGGTGGAAGAGAAAAGCCTTTCACGCAAGACGGGGATCAAGCCTCGGGCCCCTCAGACCTGACCATGTGGTTCTCAGCGCGGCTTGGCCTCTTGTGTGCTATGGCCACAGCCCGGAGTTGGCCTTCCCCTTGCCTGGCCCTCACCTTGGGGGGGGGTGGCGAGGGAGAGCTGTGCCCGCCTCCCGTTCGTGGGAGGGCCTGCTGGGGACAGGAGCCCAGCCATGGGGCTCGTGCCCTCGCCGCGGGGCACCAGCCAGCGGATGTTCTTAGCGGTCAGGCTGGGTCAACGGCGGGGCTCTGGGGCAGGCGAGCGTGCCGGGTCTCAGCAGGCTCTTGTCCACAGGGATGCCGGGTGCCGGGTGGCAGCCTGAAGCTGGTGCAGCTCTGGAATGACATCCACTACCGTCTGGTCATGAAGAGGCTCGGCGTGGCCACGCTGACCCCGGTGCAGAAGTTCCGGTGCAGGAAGAGGTATGCACCGGCCTTTATTGGCGCTTATTCCCTGGGGCTCCCAAGGGGTTTGCCCTCCCAGAGCACAGAAGGACTTAGGTGAAGTAGAGTCAGGGAGATGAGAGGAAGCAGTGACAGACAGAGGGCAATAGGCTCAACAGCAGCGGGTGCCCGCCACTGAGCCTCCTCTCCACCGCTCGGCTGGCTGTGGGGACGCTTTCCTACCTGTGCCCGCAGGGCGAGGACAGGGAGCTGTTCCCAGGACCCAGGCCGAAAGTTGTAGCTGCAGCAGGAGCTGCTGCCTGTCAGTGAGGGCCCTGCGGTGAGGGAGGCGGCAGGTGGGCACCCTGACCTCACTCGCTTCCTGCAGGATGGGTGCCCCTCAGCTCGGCTAATCCCCATGGTCAGGCTCTGCAGGCGCCTGGCCCGGATCCCAGCACGGCCCCTCAGGGCTGCAGGACCTTTAAAAGAGAGATAAAGGTGAGGGTCTGCAAGCACCACATGAGATACACTTAGTGCTTAGAAGGCCGTCTGGTACCCGGTGGCTGCTGGATAGATGTTGATGATAATCGCCACCGTGACCATTATCAGCACTAAGCACACGTTACGACTGCTAGTTACCATCATTACCATCATCACCGTTCATGGATGAGGTCACCAAGGCACAGAAAAGGTAGTCACTTGCCTGGTTACACACTAGAGAGATGCAAAGGCAGGATTCCAGCCTAGACATCGAGACTGTAGAGCCTTGTTCTTGACCTTGGGTGTCCCCCACTGGCCAGGAGGAGCTGCAGGTCTTGCTCTGAGCTCCTGAAAGCCCAAGTGACAGGAGTTTCTGAGCCATGGGCCTGGTTGATGGAAGAAGAGATGGATTCCTTTTGCATCAGACAGAATTTTTCTCATGGTGCCCACCAGATATGTCCTCAAAGCCCAGCAGTTAATCAGTCTTGAGGTCTTCAGGGATGCAGTCAGGTCCCTCCATATAGGCTCTGACAGCCTGCCAGAGGGTGGCTCAGCAAAGTAAATGCCTTGGGGACCAGCATGCAGTGTTTGTGAAGAGGCCCCTGGTTGCTGGGCATTACTAGAGGTGCTGGGGCCCTGCTGTCCTGGAGCTGCCCGCGGGTGTGGACGATGGACAGTAGACCAGGAAACAAAGCAGATCCCGTAATTCAGAGCAAGGAATGCTAGACGGAACTCGTTCAGTAGAGGGCTGTGACTCACTGGCCCTCTGCTTGTGGTAGGGCTGCAGCACAGGGCTGAGCCTTGGAGAGGCCTGAGCCCAGGGAAGGCGTGCTCTGGGCATAAGGAGGGGCGACACTGGAGTTAACAGCAGATGGTTAGTGCAGGAGCGGAGGTGGGAGGTTCTTGGAGTTTCTGGGAGTGGCCGTGGCTGGGGAAAAGGTTGTGTCAGGATTGACTCTAGAGGATTTGCCGATAGGTTGAATGTACTGGAGAAGGTAAAGAGAATAAACCTGGCTGCAGGGCTCTTGGGCTGATTGGCAGGGACGTGCTGGTCTCTCACTGGATGCGCAGGACGGGCTGGGGGACGGTGTGGGGAGTGGGAGATTGAGCTCCACTGGGATGTGTGGGGTGTATTTGCGATGTTCGTGGGGATTTGTTCAATTGGCATTTGGATAGCAAATCTTGTATAGACCGGTGCTGTTTGTTTATATGCCACTTTTTTCTTTTGGAACAATTCCAATATACACCCAGTAAAGAGGGTAGCATAACCAACCTCAGTACCCTCATCCCCCAGCTTTAACAGTCATGGCCACTGGTCAGTGAGCGTTACTGGAAACCCTGGTGGAAGTGTGGGGTGTGGGCCCGGGCAACACGAGACCCTTCCCTTGTTCAGGGGATGGACCTGGGGACTGCAGCACACAGTCCTGCAGGGGAGGGGGGTGGCCAGTGAAAGGACAGGAAGTCCAGGGCAGCACGACAGGTGCATTCAGAAGAAAGGGGGGGTCCGTAACCACCTCCTCACTGTCCTCATCCAGGAACCCACCGCCCGCCTCCCTCTGCCCTGACGGCCTCAAGAACCGGAACTTCCCCAGAGAAGTTCGCCAGAAGCTGCAGGACTTTGCTTCGGGCGTGAGCACCAACCCCAGCAAGGCCGAGCGGGTAAGAGCAGATGAGAGGGAGGCCAGGCAACCCTCCCCTTAGCCCATCCTCCCCGGTCCTTAGGGGACTCCCACCCTTAGGTGACATCACCACCCTGAGGGGATTGACCCGCATCCTTAGCCACACCTCTCCGCCTCCCCAGTGGCCTATCTGCCAGGGCGCTGGCGCTCTCCGCCTGCCCTGAACTGCCCTGGGAACGGAGCCCTTTGGCTGGCAGCCGCCTGCACACGTGGCGGGGTTAGTTTCATCACGGGAGTCTTAATACCCCGTCATCCAGTGTGGCTTCAACAGATGCTCACTGAGCGCTCACCGCGGCCGGGACTCCGGCAGGAGGGATGCACGGGTGAGCTCTCGGGATTAGGTGGAGGGGGCAGCATAAGAGCCTTGCCGCTCATAAAGCTGGCGTGCTCCCTTCTCTCCCGGTCCAATCAGCGGGGCTCTCCCAGTGGTCGCCCCGCCCCTTCTCTCCGGGTCCAATCAGCGGGGCCCTCCCGGAGCTCCGTGCTGTGGCCCTTGGTGGTTCGTATATGTCTCCTGAGGAAGGACAGGTTCCTGATCGCAGGGTCGGTCGTGGCCGACGCGCTCTCTCACCGGGCCGGCGGGCGGGCGGTCAGTGGTTTGGTGGCGCCTCGGGAGGGTCCGGTTTGCAAGCCCTGCCGAGCCCTCCCGGCTGTGAGTGGCCGTCGGCCGGGCGGCGGCTTGAGGAGGAACAAGGCCAGAGGCCACGGCGCCGGCCCGCGTGATGCCCCGGCCGCCCTGTGTCCCGGCCCGCTGGTGTCCCGGCCCCGCGTCTCAGGAGCGGGCTGGGCAAGCGGCGTGTTGTTTCGGGGCAGGAGGACCTGGCCTCGGAGACGCGCTTGACCACGGAGCAGGTCTACAACTGGTTCGCCAATTACCGGCGGCGCCAGAGGGCCCTTGTGCAGCGCGCGGCGCCAGCCCGGGACTCGGCGGAGGACGGCACCGCGAGGGAGGCCGTCCCGCCCCCCCCGCAGCCCACAGGCCAGCCCCACCTTGGCTCTGGGTGCGTGGACAGGCCTCAGTGGTCGGGTGAGTGGCCCCTCTCCCAAAACCTGTGTCTAGGGCCAGGCCGAGGTAGGGTCACTGGTTACAGGACAGGACCCTCTCCGCCAGCCCCCGTCTGCACGTTCGGGACTTCACCCTGTGGGAAGCGAGATCGCTGAAGCTGAGGGTCAGGTTGGGCTCAGGATGGGCCCAGGTGGGGCTGCAGCGGCGTTTTGCGTTGAGAGGTTACTTTGCGGCCAGGGCCAGGAGTCAGTGGGAAGTGAGCCAAGCACTAGAATTTAGGGTGTTCTGGGTTCCTAATTATGGGTGTTGGTTCAGACCAAAGACAGATCAAGGGACAAACAAAGAATACTCAGCAGCCAGCATGGCTGCTCTTAACCTGCTGGGAAGGAGGCTGGGAGTCTGAGCATCACCCAGCTTCCCCTCCTGTCTGATCGGCTTTTCACAGGACCTGAGGAAAGTGGGTCTGCACAGACCCAGGAGACCACCCAAGGGCCGTGGGAGCCACTGGTCCTGACCCCAGACTTCTCTGGAGACGAGACCATGCCAAAGTCACTGGCTCCCAGGTACTGCCACCCACGTGGGCCATGGGACCGTCCCCTGTTCAATTCCCCATCCTCAGTGGGAGACCAGGCCTGGAGTGGGCGTAGGAATGCCTGCCGGACACTGGGACCAGCTCAGTGATGGAGGGCAGAGAGAGCTGAGACCCCAGGTACAGGGGAGCCACTGGCAAGGAGCCCACGTCATGGACCCCAAACTTGTTCCCTGGAGCCTGACTCACAGCCTGACTTAACGTAAATTTTGGAGAACGGGGAAAACAAAGAAAAACATGCAGACCTATCTCCTAAAGGCAAACCCGCTGTCCTCGTGGTCTGTTTCTCTCTAGCATTTGGTATGGTTGGTATATCATTAAGTTAGTAACAGCCAACATTTCTTGCTACAGACCAGGCCCTGTCAAACCGCTTTCCCTCACCCTGTTGCCCCTGTGGTGCCGCACAAACTGCTGTGAGGAAAGTGCCGGCAGCAGCAGGACTGAGCCTGAGTGTGGGACCAGGTCCACGTCTGTGTAAACATCAAGCTGTGCCCACTTTTTCCATTTACACTTGTGTTTTCAGCGTCTCTCATGACACCACCTGGGCTGGCACCTCACATCCAGGCTGGCACTACCCAGGTGTGTGGCCTTAGGCAGGTTCCCGTGACCTCTCAGTGTCTGCTTTTTCTCACCTGTGAAATGAGGATAGTGATGGACCCTGCCATGCACGTCATTGCACAGATGACAGGGGTGGGGGGTTGTTAACAAAAGCCCAGGAGCACCATCTGAGACACAGGGAGCATTTGGGGAATATTTTAATTCTTTAAATTATTAGCTGCTGCCTAACATTCCTTTAAGATCCACCTTCATTTAATCATTCAACTATTAGGCTCTTCCTAATCATTTTCAGCTTTCAATATTGTGGAACAGTGCTTCATTGAAGGCCCTTGTAAATAAACTGCTAATGTATCTTAGGTTTCCAGCGGTAGTATTTTTTGTGTCTCTGGAACCCTTGCAGCCCCAGGGAGAACTGTGAAGGCAGCGTGATTGGGGTGGACCCCACAGCCATCTGTGGCTGCGTTGAGTCCGGAGCCCAGATTCCCAAACTGGGCCAGAATCTCCTCCCAGGCCCACCTCCCCCAGCCTGAGGGAGCCTCTGCCCACCAAGGGATGATGTTCGCTGTGCTCCCCAGGTCTCTGCAGGGTGGTGAGATGTACCAGGAGGGGCCTAGCCACGATCCTGCCACTCTTCCTCCCGTCTGCCCTGGCCCTGGCCTCTGCCCTCTGGCTGCTGGCAGCGACACGCTGGACCCCTCTCTGGGTGCCCCCGAGTCGTGGCTGACGTCTCTTGCACTGGCATCCTCCAAGGAAGTTCCCTTCCAGACTAGGCAACTGATCCACAGTCACGGGCTGGACCTCACGATGCGCCCTGCAGATGCTCCTCTGGCTGTGTCCATCGCCGCCCTTGGTGAGCCCAGCGCCACAGGTGGGTCTCGCTAGACAGACCATGTGTTTCTACATCAGATGCTTCAGCTGCTTGTATGTCATTTGACGGGGAAGAATTCTGAGGGGCCAGGACTTTCTGCTTGAATCTCATGTATTTGATTAGACCCCAGACCAGTGCAGTTGGAACAGGCTCTTCCCACCAACAGCCTGGATATTTTTCATTTTATTTTTGTTTTCAAAATAAAATGTGCACGTGACTAAAAAAATAAGATGGTGAGGAAAGAGTTAAAATGAAATGAAATGGCTGCCACCCCTGTACTCCAGTCCCTGTAACTAACCAGCCAACATCTGCTCCAACAGAGGAGGGCTGAGCAGTTCAGACCCCTGGCCCTCTCGTCCTAGTTTCTTCCTTAGTTGTAACTGTCGCTATAAATACCTTTAAAGAACACGTATTCAGGTATATATTTTGTGCACCAAACACGATAGCATCTTGTGACATCCCAGCTTCTAAGGAGGATGTTGGCACTGAACTCAGCCCGTCACCTAAATTCCTTAGTCTTCTGTGGTTACATACAGGTCGTCTTGTAGTTTGTCATTGCCTCCCTTTTTTCTTACATTGTCTGCTTTTATCAACATCCCTAACTTCTTGCAGTGTCTTAAGCATCCCCTCTGAAGACTTGTTGCTGGGGCCTCCTTCTTCCTGCTCCCAGTCTGGGGTGGAGCCGTCATCCCAGGAGCAACTTTAACTGCTTCCCTGGGTTTGCTTCAGTGTTTCCTTAATTGCAAGTCTTGTTCCTTCTTTCTTGACTCTTGTTATGTTAGAGAACGTCTTTAATTAACTTTATAAGAAAGGGTGCCTGCAAGGTAAAGTGTCTGATTCCTTGCATCTTCTGAAATTGTCTTTAATCCGCCCTCAAGTTTGATTAACGATTTGTCGGGGACAGAATTCTGAGTTTAAAATACTTTTTCCCTTAGAAATTTGAAAGCAACACAGCATCCAATCATAGCATCCAATGTTGTCATTTTAAGTCAGATGTCATTCTGATGTTTACGTATTTTTCCTTTATTGGAGCTTTTTATTTTTGAAGTCTTGGTGTTCTGAAATTTCACAGTGATGGTCCCAGGTGTGAGTCTTTTGAATTCACTTTGTTGTTAAGCTTTTCAATTTAAAGAACCAGAGAACAAGGTCTTCTTTAAGCTCTGGGCACTTTTTGTGATTTTCTTTGATAGTTTCCTCCTTCCAGTTCTCTCTTTAGAGCACAAATGTTATTTGGATGTTGGAAATCCTGGACCAATCTCCCAAAATGCTTACCTTTTAAAAAAATTTCTTTTTTATTGTACGTGCTTTTGTCTTAAACTCTGTCTTATGATATTTTGACAGTTATATATTTTAAGAGAACTCCAAGCTCTCTTTTCTTTTTTTTAAAAAATTATTTATTTATTTGGCTGTGCTGCGTCTTAGTTGCGGCACACGGGGTCTCTAGTTGCCGCGTGCAGGCTCTTAGTTGCGGCATGCGGGATCTAGTTCCCTGACCAGGGATCGAACCTGGGCCCCCTGCATTGGGAGCATGGAGTCTTAATCACTGGACCACCAGGGAAGTTCCCCAAGCTCCCTTTTCTTATTTCTGATTTTCCTTTCTTCATAGATCATGTTACTTGTTTTTGTTTTTTTTAATAAATTTTTAAAAAAAATAATTTATTTATTTTTGGCTGTGTCGGGTCTTCGTTGCTGCACACGGGCTTTCTCTAGTTGTGGCGAGCGGGGGCTACTCTTCGTTGTGGTGTGCGGGCTTCTCATTGAGGTTGCGGAGCATCTGCTCTCGGTGCGCGGCCTTCAGTAGTTGTGGCGCGCGGGCTTCAGTAGTTGTGGTGCGCAGGCTCTAGAGCGCAGGCTCAGTAGTTGTGGCGCACGGGCTTAGTTGCTTCGCGGCATGTGGGATCTTCCCGGACCAGGGCTCGAACCCGTGTCCCCTGCGTTGGCAGGTGGATTCTTAACCACTGCGCCACCAGGGAAGCCCCAATCGTATTACTTTTTATAGATGCAATATCTTATATGTCTCTGAGTATCCTAGTTAGAAGTTTCAGAAAATGTGCTTTCTTGCCTGAAGGGGGGAATGTTGGGGTTGTGGATTCAGGCCCTTCCTTGAACAGAGGAGGAAGAGGTGCCCCAAAGAGGAAGAGCCTGGAGACTCATTTCTCCGAGGCAGCTTTTCCATCTGATCGGATTGGTCTTTGATTTCAGAGACCTTTTCCTGTCCATGTTTACTAACAAGGCTGGAGTTGGGATGGGCAGTGGCCAGCCTCATACTGGGATGAGGGAAGCTGGTCTTCACACCGTGTCCAGCCTATGTGAGGGGTGATGTTCTCTGGGAATTGGAGAGCTCCCTGCCGGTTGCCTGAGCACCTTGCTTTCCCTCCCTCCCTGCAAACCTCTCAGGGTCCTTGGCCCCCGCTTATGCCCCAGCTTCCCTTCAGACTCCCCCCACCGTGGGATCAGACCTGTGCCCTGCATCTGCAGAACATGGACATCTCCCACCTGCCAGTTACCCTTCCCATGACACTCCCTTCGTTCTAGGCTTTGGGCTTTTTATTTCTGTTTCTCTTGGAGGAAGAAGATTAAACCCACTGATCTATTCTGTGTAAACTGGAAATGTTCAAATTAGCACTTAACCATATTTCCTGGACCTCAGACTATCTGTAAAGTTCTGCAGGAAAGGGGAAACAGCAGAAGGTGGAGGTAGAGTCATACACCAAATGGTTAGGAAGGTCTACGCTCTGGCAGACAGGAGGGAGGACTGTTGTTTGGGGTCTGAGATCAGGGATGCATGCTAGTTTTACCACCTGGATAGACTTAGGGCAGCAGTGGACCTTCCTTCTTAGCTCACTTTGCTCCTAAATGTCTGTTGACCCAGAATTGATCACGTCCACAGTGGCTTGCCTTTTAGGGTGAAAGACACCCTGAGGGATTTTCTACAATATCTTAAGTAGAGAGAAAAGGCAAGGCAAGGTAGTAACACCTTGCACTGCAGTGAAATCATGGTGAAACCCAAGGTGAAAGGGGAGGGCAACGGCCACGGGCTGGGCCAGCCTGTGGTGAACGGGGGACACTGCGGGGTCTCTACTCAGACGGCCGCGGTGGGCGTAGGGCGGACTGGGGTGCTGAGTCTTTGTTTGGCACCGGGGCTGGCGTGAGATCTAGAATGACAAAGAAAAATTTGAGGTCAGCAAAACCTGACATCGTTTTGGTCTTTGGGAGCCTGCAGAGACCACTGAGATCAGCAGAGGTGGCTGCTCTTTCCTCGGCGCAGGAGCCGAGGCTGGGGGCCGGCCAGGCTGGACGCCGCCTATCCGCGGAGGCCTGTGTTGGGCTGCACGTAGGCTGTGCCCCCTTCCCCCAGCACTGGGTTGTGGGATTTCTTCCCGTGCAGGATTCGCTGACCCTCCCAGCAGCAACGCCCAGAGCACATACCTGGAGGAGGGTCCAGGTACCAGCGGTGGCCGAGTGGAACCACAGGCGAGCGGCTTCCTGGTGCCCCAGCCTCCGCTGCAGGCTCCTGAGTTCACCCTCACCCAGAGGTAAGCTGCACAGCCACAGGGCTCAGGTGACACTGCCTACAGGCCACGGACGGGGTGCCTGGTGCACAGACTCACCATCTCCAACGGTGCAGAGTGCGTCCTTTCCTCATGGATTTCTGGAAACCTCAGCAGTCCCCCATCCTACATCTACCTAAAGAAGATGGTAGTGTTTCCCTCAGAGAGGCATTGGAGCAGATGTGGGCATCCGTTCTGTGGATGGTGCTTAGGCCTCCACGCTTCCCCAGAGGTCTCCCTGGGCCCCAGCAGCCTCTTTCAGGCATTTTCTTTTCCCCAAAGACTGTTTTAGTTTCTGGACAGCATCAAGGTCCTGATTGTATATTCCAAATTGGAGTTTTAAAGGGGCTTGGGACGGCCGTGAACGGCCTAGGTGCTGTGGACTGTGGCCAGTGGAGGCCGTGGCAGTGCCCAGAGACTTCACAGGAGGTGATGTCGGGCCAGGGGTCCTCCGGTGGAGAGGGAATCTACGATGGGGGCCGCAGGACAGGGTCCCCAGGGTTCGGGGTCTCCCTAGTCTGGGAGCAGAAGGCCAGGTGCCCCGTGAGGGCAGAATTACTGGGGGACATGGGAGAGAAGGGGAGCGGCCTCCCAGGTCACAGGCTCTGCTTGCGGAAACAGCCAGACGGTGGGAAAATCCAGACCGTGCTGATGGACTCACTTTTCCGTTTATGACCGGGAGCCACACACAGCAGCCACAGGGCCCCTCGTGGCCTGCTGGGCCTCTCCACTGGCTGGGTCACCCTTGGACTCCAGTGCCCCGGCTCAGCCTTGCTCTGATCTGGTAACCTTGATTCCTTGTTTAAAAACAGCTTCATTGGGGTGTAGTTGGCATAAAGTAAACCAACATGTTTAGATGGTACACAGGACAGTTTTCCGAGTGTGACTTACATATTTCCTACAAACCATAGCTGTGCTGCTAGTCACAGGTCACAGGGCTGTTTCCACCCCGGCCGCCTCAGGACCAAGGCCCTGCTTTCTTTAGCTGCGTTTCCTAGAGTCTCATGGAAGTTAAATCGTATAGCATGGACTCTCTTTTTGGTGTGGCTTCTTTCCCGCAGCCTGACCGCTGTGAGGCCTGCCCCGCTGCTGTGTGTGTCAGCGTCCCTCCCGCTTCGTTGCCGCGTCCCGGTCCTTGGTGGGGATTGTCATCACCTGTTGGCAGGCATTTGGGAGCTCCTGGTTTGGGGCTGCTGTGCACATCCCCAGACACGTGGCGGCCTGCATGTTTGCCTTCGTGTCCTGGGGCTTGTACACCTAGCGGTGGGATGACTGGGTCACAGGGTAGGTGTGGTGTGACTTTGAGGAACTGCGTGGTCATTGTTCCGAGCGGCCGCACCTGCTCCCCCTGCCGCTACCCCTGATTCGGTCCTAAGGACCTCTGGACTCCCTCACACCTCAGGCCTGTTCCTTCTCGTGACCTTCTCTTCCTTCCCATCTCTGCTCACCACCCCCTCCTCTGTGAGCCTGCCCTGATGTGCTCTCTGATTACCTGAGCCACCTGCCCAAGGTGTCACACAGGCCCCTCCAGCATCCTGCACACCTGAGGGCCCTGCAGGAGGAGGCCGTTCCCAAAAGAGAGTCCGGCCCCAGGAAGGGCTTCTGATGGGCAGAAAGTTCTCAGGGTGTGTCGCTCACAGTAAACAGCGTGAGCCTCAAATAGGGCCTGGCAAAGGGCCTGTCCTGACACTGTCCCTTTTCCAGCACCCCGGAGCTGGCCCCGGCCCCGCCTGCCTTCCCTGGCCCCGAGTTGGCCATGGAGCTGGGCCAGCCCATGCCCTCCAGCCAGGTGAGGCCTTCCTACGAGGTACCGTGGGTTTCCCTCCTAACTCCTGGGTCCTCAGCTTGGGACTTTGGAGTGAATAAAACGGGCAGAATTGAACATGGGGCAGGGATGCCTTGAGGCTGGACTTTGGTGGAATGAGAACTGGGAGGCAGGTGTCATGGGGAGGTGTTCCTTACGGAGTCCAGAGGGGGTGGGTCCCAGGATCAGGGGTGACCCAGATGGGAAGGCAGAGCCCACAGACGGTACCTCCGTGTGTGATGCTGTGTTGGCATTCCAGGTGCAGTGGCCCGATGACCAGACCTCCAGCGACGCCTTCTGGGGAGCCAGGATGCTCCTTGAGCTTTCAGGGGGCAGCCTGGGCTGAGCTGCCCCTCGGGAGCCCGGCCAGTGCTCCAGGGGAGCAAGTGTGGACGTCTGGTAACACAAGTTACAGAGGTCTGTCCCTACAGAAGAAGGAGGTCCCCAGAGTTCCCTGGGGGTTCTGCTGAGAAGCACTGAGGGCGGCTGAGCCCCCTGCCATGTTTGAATAGTTTGGTTGGCAACTCCCTATACTGCAAGAAGCATCTGAGAAACATTCATGAAGTCAGCAGTCAGAGGTGGGTCTGTTCTGCTCAGGCAGCAGCAGCTTGCAGTCAAGCTCCTGGGCAGGCTGTGGGCAGGAAGGCCCCTCTCCAGAGAGGAGGGTGTGGCACTGCAGCCACCCTCCTGCCTGTGCTGTGACAGGCCGGCCTTCTCCGCCCAGCCCCGTGGTGAGTGCGGTGTGGGCCCGCACGTAGGCACGTGCTCCGCAGGAGAGCGCTGGGTGGGGCGCGGCGCCTTCCCCTCGCGTTGTGATCCGTTGTGTTTGCCGACCAAGTGTTCTGTTCAATTAAAGTTTAATGTTCTGACACCCCCCTCCCCCATTCACTTAACTGTCCCGGACACCTGCCCCTCCCAGGCCTGGCCCCCATTGCACAGCGCGTGGGCACTACTCCACGCATCAGGACCTGGTGAGGGATATTCGGATCCTTCCCACCGGCTCCGTTTTATAAGCAGCGTCCCGTGGGCATCTCTGCGCTCTGCCCCTTACCTGGTCACTTTGCCCCGGGAAGGAGGAATTGCCCCCAAGGTGGAAGCGGCGTGTCGAGCGCACAGGCCAGGGGCTGAGCTTTGACACCCAGGACTGTCCCCTCTGGGAATGGGCCCTTGACCCTCACCTCCCCGTCCTGTTGGTCAGCAGAAGTGGTAGAGCGGGGAGCAAAGTCAGGTTTGTGCCCTCGGGGCTCACAGGAGAGTGGGGAGAGGCAGAGGACTAAGGGGGCGCTTCCAGGTACTTGCTGGGGGATGGGGTGAAGTGGGGAGCAGCTGAGAGCCTGGGATGCCTGAGTGGACGCCGGGAGCTCCCCAGGAGCGGTGTCTCAGCTGAGACCACCAGTGCTCCCCCCGCAGCCCGTCACGTCCCATCTTCCTCGCCAGAACCGCAGGCAGGGCCGAGCACCACGAGTGACAGGCGTGCCACTTGGACGGCCACTCACATTCCAGGTTCCCGGAAACTCGGGCCTTTCAGTTTGAAAACATTTCCTTATTTTGAAACAATTGAAAACTGGCCAAAAGTTGAAAATGGGGTACAAAGATCTTTTTTCCTTTGAGCCATTTGAGAACAAGTTACTGACCTGCTGCCCCATCATATTCCCCTAATACTTTATGTGTTTCCTTCAGATAAGGAATTCTACACATGCACAGCACCTCCATGGAAATCAGGGAATCAGTCCTGGTGCTTTACCGCCTCCTAATTGCCAGACACCATGAGAGTTCAGGTAGTTGTCCCAGTAATGCCCTGGATGTGAGAGAATCCAAATCCGCCCCATAGCACTGGCTGCCTTTACTCAACAGGGCTTTCAGTGCCCTTCAGCCTGGGACAGTCCCTGGGTTTTCCTGGCCTTCCATGACCTCGACTTGAGGATTGCAAGCCGGTTACTCTGCAGAATGTCCCCCAAAGTGGCCATGTTTGACGTTTCCTTGTGATTTGGGGTTTGCATTTGGAAGGAATATCCCAGAAGTGACGCTTGGTCCTTACTGCGTCTTCTGGGCGGCACATGGTCTTGCTCACCTCACCCCATCGCTGATGGTGTTCATCTCCATCACCTGGTTAGGGTGTTGCCGACCAAGCTTCTCCACTGTAAAGTTCCTCTTTTTCTCTTTGTGTAAGTATTTTAGGGGATGGTGCTTTGAAGCTATGTAAATATCCTGTTTCTCATCAAATTTTCTATTAACTAATTCATTAGTTTCCCTAATGTGCTTACCTAATTCTCAGAATTCGTGAACATTGTACTCTCCCTTTTACCCCAGTTCTGGGATCTCAGACGTCACTGACGTTCCCCACACATGCACACAGTGTACAACCCCGTCACCAAGAGTCACTCTTCATGATGTACCCTTCACCCAAATGGTGATTGATGTAAATAACTGAGTTCCACAACGCATTTTACCCAGTCTTATCCACACAACCTGTCCCCACATGAAGCACGCTCTTCAAACTCACTCACCCTTATTCAAATTCTGTACAACATGTCAGCACAATTAGTGAACGTGCTTTAGGGTTAGGGGTTAGGGGTTATAACGCCCTGGGCTGCTACAGGGTGTGCCACCCGTCGACCTTCCCAGGAAACATGTAGAGCTCTGGGCCTGTCCTGGTCTCCTGTGGCCAGCAGACCCTGGTTGCCCTGGGTGGGGACTGGTCACAGTCAGAGGCGGGACCCTGGTGAGGACCCGTGGTCCTCTCGTGAGGACCTCTAGGGCATTTTCCTCCCTCCTACCCTTGGCAGGCACTGGGCTCCATCCTGAAAGTCCCAGAGCCCTGAGTCGCCAGCTGCGTCAGGTCTGCTTTGGAGAAAATGGACTAAAGTCTCTGGAGCTGACCCTTGACAGACCGGACCTCCTGCGGAGGGCCACCTATGCTGTGTCAGACCTGCGGAAGGAGGCAAGGGGCTCGCCCCTCCTCCACAGAGCACCTGGAGGGAGGGGGCTCTGCCCTCTGGGTCCTGGCAATCAGGCCTCCTTGCCCACCACTTCCCTCCCTGCTTCCTGGCTTGACCCCAGGCCCTTCTGAGAAGAGGGTGTTGGCCCACAGTCTGTCCTGCTCGCCCCTCCTGAAAGGGCCAGCCTGAGCCAGTGGACATTGGTGAGATGCAATGACCAGGCAAGAGTGTCTCTTTCTGTGTCTCCCCTACTGAGATGAAGACGCAGATAGCGGCCATTCCAACCTGCTGATGGCTGGGGGAGGGGCCCAGAGGACGGTGAGGGGTGGGGTCTGGCTATTCCTGGGCTTTCCGGGCTCCAGGAAGGGGGGGTGCTGTGACCAGCTCCAGGGAGCCCCCCCCCCCCGTCCTCATCCTCCCATGGCCCCTGGAGGCTGAGAGCTGTGTCCAGAGCTCCCAGTCAGGGCCAGAGTGACCACCCAGCAGTGGCCTTGGTCTGTCTGTGAAGGGCCCTGCCTCTACCCTCACCCACTGTGGTCTCGGGGGAAGGGGACAGAGCAGAGGGTGCCTGTATCTGTTCCTTAGGGCTGCTGTAACAAAGTACCACAAGGGAATCCCTGGCGGTCCAGTGCTTAGGACTCCACACTCTGACTGCTGAGGGTGCGTGTTCCATCCCTGGTCGGGGAACTAAGATCCCACAAGCCGCGCGGTGCAGCCGAAAAACAAAACAATGAGGTGCCACAAACCAGGTGGCTCAGAACAACAGAAATCTGTCGTCTCGTGGTCCTGGAGACTGGAAGTGTGGCATCTAGGTGTTGGCAAGGCCTTGAGGGCACCGGGGGGAGGATCTGATTCAGGGCTCCCTCCAGCTTCTGGCAGCTCTTGTCTTGGGACAGCATAGCTGCAGTCCTCACAAGGCATTTTCCGTGTGTGTGTGTGTGTGTGTGTGTGTGTGTTGTCTGTCAAAATTCCCCCTTTTTATACCAACACGATCAAAGTGGGTTCCGGCCAACCCGAATGATTTCCTCTTGACTTGATCATCTGCAAAGACCCCATATCCATGTCATGTCACATTCACAGGTACTGGGGGTTGGGACTTCCACACGTGGATTTCTGGGAGCACAATTCAACCTGTAACAGTGTTCCTGTTTCTGGCAGTGATCTCCACCCCTTGCTGGCCTGAGGCGCCTTGGTCCCTCCCTGGGGCAACCCCATCACGCTTACTGGGGGCCCCAGGCAGGAGACCCTATCCCTCCTGGCTGTAGGACTTGGGTCTGGCGCTGGGCTCCTCCGCCCAGTGAGGGCTGGGGCCAGCCTGTCCTGGGGTTGGAGGTGCTAAAGTATTGAAGGTAGTTAGATGGAGTCCTGGCTCTCTGGGTGCAGAACCATATCCATGTTGGCGGGGCCAGCGGGGCCCGGACCGTGTCTTCAGTATCCAGGGAGCGGAGAGTGTGGACGGAGTGAGGCGCAGGCACCCTCAGCTCTAACCCAGTACAGAAGCACTAGCGTGGATCCGCTTCTGGAGCCGACCCCTGGGGAGCCCAGGCCTGTGTGTCTGTAACAGCATCCGCGGGGTTCGTGCGGCTTCTCGTGGACCTGGGCCCCCGCGGGATTACACAGCTGGGAGCCCTTCTGTGTGGCCGGACCGTGTTCATCTGGGTCACGCACTTGGTGCTGGTGGCGCCCGAGTGCCACGCCACTCCAAGGCTGTGTCGTGGGTGAGCCATGCCTGCCCTCACTCGTGGTCCCGACAACACCGCAGTGTCCTTCCCCTGAGCAAGATGCCACCCTCTGGTGGCCTGTGGAGCCCGTGCTGTCCCCAGCTGGGACTCGGGGGACAGCGGCCGGGAGGGCAGAGCGCAGGCGTCGGTCTTGGACATGGGCACGGAATCTCATCCCCGGGGCTTTGCCCCAGGGTTTCTCTTTATTTTCTCACTAGAATTTCATCAGGGCTCCAGTCGACCCTTGAGCCAGTGGGGCTGGGGCGCTGACCCTCTGCCGTCAGAATGGAGTATGACTGATGGTCGCCCTCCGTCACCCTGGTTTCGCATTGGTGGATCCAGTCTGCAGCATTTTCTAT
Organism: Balaenoptera musculus; assembly: GCF_009873245.2. Classification (NCBI taxonomy): domain Eukaryota; kingdom Metazoa; phylum Chordata; class Mammalia; order Artiodactyla; family Balaenopteridae; genus Balaenoptera; species Balaenoptera musculus. The sequence goes on along the minus strand of NC_045798.1, from coordinate 28,201 downwards.
TGAAAAGAATCCACACGTGAGTAGATCCGAGCGGTTCAAACCCGAATTGTTCAAGGGTCAACTGTATTTTACGAAAGCATCCCCGCATTAAGGCGCTGTCACTCAGGGCACACAGCGTTCTTCGTACAGAAGTGGGTCATAGTGGTACTTCCGAAGGGCCGCACGTGCACCGGGGACCGGCCCCGCCAGCCACCCGAGGGCCAGCCGCCCCTGCGTTCTTGCTCTCATTAGTGTTCTGATGGCCCTTTCTTGTTACAGTGTCGATGCCGTTGAACAAGTTAATCGACACGTTGAAAAGGAGGTGTGTTAAAACTCACAACATTAAGTTTAAATCCAGTTTTTACACCAAAACGAGAATATATTAAAATTTTTCCTTTCTGGCTTTAATGGAAGTGAGCTCATCAACAACTTTTTCCTTTTGTTGAGAAAGTCACAGTTTAATAGGCAGCATATTTGTAATACTACATAAAATGTCTGTTTTGTAAACAGTGACATCCTACACTAAATGAAATATGTAAGCATATCAAGCTTTGTTATTAAAATCAGAATTTGTTAAAGGTCACTTAACACTCAGCTGTTAACTGTGAACCCAAACGGTCCGGGGGTCTTTTCTAGTGGGAGATTTCTAAGCACCATTCCCGGCTTTTCTATGCTAATTGGTCTGTTTACATTGTCCTTATTTTTGGGTCCATCTTGTTAATGTGTATTTTTACTAGGAATCACCAATTTCTTCTAGGTTTCCAATCTGAAGCAAAAGATTTCTTTTATTTGACTTTAATTTTCCCTCTCTTTCTAGTTTTCTATAGAATTGTCACAATTAATGAGCACTATTGAAACATTATTATTAACTGCAATCCATATTTTATGCTATTCAAGTTCCCTTCCTTCTACCTTTTTCTGTTCCAGGATCCCATCCAGGGCACCACATGACATGTGATCATCATGTCTGTTTAGGCTCTTCTGGGCTTGGACAGGTTCTGAGACCCTCCTTGTTTCGATGACCATGGCAGGGTGGTGGAGGACCGGGCAGGTACTCTGTAGGCTGTCCCGCATTGGGATTTACTTGGTGTTTTTCTCATGGTTAGACGGGGGTTATGGGTTTTGTGGAAGCAGATCACAGAGGTCAAGGGCTTTCTCATCACTTTATATCAAGGCAGTAGGCTCTCGAGACACTTACCACTGTTACTGTTAACCTTGGTCACCTGGCTGAGGTAGTTTGTCAGGTTCCCGCTGCGCTTTGGAACCTTTCCCGACAGCTCCAGCCAATCCTGACCACTCCCCTCTCTGAGTTTCTGTAGCTCTGATCTTCAAGTCACATGTTGCTGGTCTGCTTTCTTCCTGTAGTATCTGTTCTCTAGAAATCCCATGTCTGGGAGTCTCCAGAAAGTTGACAGTTTTCAGGAGGAGAGAATATTCTGCTGTACCCTCCTCTCCCTAGCTCGGTACTGGACTCATGGTAGGAGGGTGATGTATTTATATCAAGCTTCTGATACCGAGTTCCTCTGCTGAGTTTATGATTAACCTTTCTTTACAAAAGTGTATTCCTTTTTTTGTCCCACCCCTGTTCCCCTCAGGATTGAGGAGTATCAGAGAAAAGGGGCGGGGGGGAACCGGTCAGGACCCTGCAGGGCCCTCCTGGGTTCAAAAGACTCTCCATGTCCCCCATTTCTTGTTTGCAGAGAAAGGCTTTAGTCTCCTAGGCCTTTCCTGAGTTCCAAAGAGCGGACACATGCACTTACTAATTAGGGAAGATAGGGAATGCAGAAACGAAGGAAAAGCAGGCCCAGATGGTGTCAGAGGAAACACCAGGGGCCAACCAGGAATTAAAATTCTTAACCCATCACATAGGCTCTAAGTAAATAATAAAATGCCTCAACTGTGGCCTTTGCTCTCTCCTAGAAACAGGTTAAAGGATGACAAGACCATGATTTTCTAGTTTGCTTTTCAGGGACATGAAGATCAATCACAGTCACCAATGACACATTGAGTCACAGGATGGTGCTGGGAAGTCTGCAACTGAGGTCTCATCAGGAAGCTGAAATCACCAAGACCCCCTCTCATTTACCCTTTTTGCCTTTAAAGACCTTGCACCCTGGCCAGCCAGCAAGATGGACCTGAGACAAACCTGCATCCCCCACCTTCTGGACTGGTGCACAGCTCAGGTCCAGCCGCTTGTCAATATTCCAGAGGCAAGTGCTGGCAGGAACAGAAAAATTGCTTTAATAAGAAAGCCAGCAGTCTGGGGAGAAGGCAAACTCATGTCCCAAAACCAACTCCAAAGAGTCTGCTTAGCCACGAAAAAGGTGAAGTAATCTCAGTTAATCACTGAGGTAGGGGGTCCAAGCCATCCCACGCCCCACTGTGTGCAGGCTTGTGGACTCCTTGTGACCTCTCTTTAGATGCTATCCTGCTCACACAGTTTGCTCGTGAGGTTACTGAAGGCCAAGCTGGGGAAAAGGTCCAATCATCTGTTAATTACTTATTCTTTATATTTCTTTAATCTAAGGAAAGAACCAACAGGTTAGGCAAAGTATTATGTGATCAAAACATTTGGAAGATGTGCTTGGGTTAGTTAAAATATAGCTTTGCTGAAGTGGTAGGACAAACGGGGCCTCCTGCAGAGAGCTCTTTCCTGCCAAAAGCTGCTTACAGATTAATAAAACTCTCTCTGCTCCAAACGCTGATGTTTCTGTTTGTTTGGCCTCATTATGTGTCAGGCACATGAACTTGGGTTCAACAACACTTCTGGGTCAGTGGCTTTTGACTAGGAGATGGCACGCTTTTCTCATGTCATAATCCGAGGGCATGGAGCGCATCTGTTAGGCCAGAGAGAGCAAGAGGACAGATCGGGCAGTTCCCTTTTTCCCTTTGGCAGATGTCGTGCTTTGCTTTCTTTTAAGCAGAGTCTCTCCCTGACGCTTAGCACCTTTACCCCACTTCGCTCACTCTGCCCGCAAAGGATCTGCCTGGTGAAATCTTTGATCAATTGTTTGGAGACAGAAGGGCGAGAACCTTCTCTTGGTGCACACGCCCCCCCCCGCCCCCCCAACGCTGATAATCCCAGAGCAGCTGTCTTTAAACAAGGGCATGAGGAAGGCCAGCCACAGAGGGCTTTGTTTTGTTGAGTGGAGTTTGTGAGTTGATGTAACCCATCAATGGGCTCGTGCGCCTGTGGCACAGAAAGCCCAACTCCTGCAGTGGGAGTTTGCAGCAAAGTAAGGGCTTATGGCACCAAGCAAGAGAGTGGGTGACAAGCCTCAGATCCACTCCAACTTGACCGTTTTTAAAGGGGAAGAACAAAGAAGTTGGGGTTAATTATCATCTTGTGACACATTTTTTAATATTTTTTATTTAGCTGCGCTGGATCTTAGTTGCAGCACACGGGATCTTCGTTGTGGCCTGCGGGCTCTAGTTCCCTGACCAGGGATCGAACCTGGGCCCCCTGCACTGGGAGTGTGGAGTCTTAACCGCTGGACCACCAGGGAAGTCCCCTTGTGACATTTCTTAGTCGTAGTTTTGGGGCTCAGGATGTCTCTGGTTTGCCACTCTCTGGAGATCCATGGCTTGGCCATCCGTGAGCTCATCTTGCTCTGGAGAAAAAACACGACTTTGTATGTTGATGATGAGACCTCATCTGACTCTGGGGGTGAGTGCTCAGTGAGCAAAGGATTAGGTCAGAGGGGACAAGAAAGGGAATAAAGTTTTGGACAGAGGCTAATCATCAACATGGCAGGGGAGCTCGGTTTTAGGGGGACTTGGTTTCACGGAGAGCTGCTTGTGAGAACAGAGATGAAGGGGGACTGCAGGGGAAGACAGAGGGAGACCCGGGGTTCTGGTAGTGGGAGAAGAACTTTTGCAGATAAGACCTCGGAGAGCTAAGGAGGAGAATTTGAAAGCTTTGCTGATGTTGTGGAGGGAGGAATTTCCCTCTACGCTTCTAGGTTCTTCTGACTGGTCTAAGATTTAAACTGACATGAGACAGATTACAGGAGAAAGTCACACAGAAGTTTAATAAAACGTATGCTTGGGAGCGACCCAAGAAAACTGAGTAACTCTCCAAAATGCTGGAAACCGTCACCTTTTTTTTTTTTTCCAGAAATAATGTATTTATAAACACAGAAATGGTTACAACAAAGATGGCCGTGATGAGTGGGTATGTATATATTTATATATATATATATATATATTTATGTATAAATCCTTGTCCAGCAACTGACTGTGGCACCTAAGGAGGTAAGTCCAGTCCTTACCATTTGCCCCGAACCCTCCCTTCTCTGCAGTGCCCCCAGTTGTGGGGTTTCACAAAGAACCCACAGCTCCTTAGGCTGGGGATGGGGAGACTGAGCACAGGGCCTCAGCTGGCAGAGAAGCGGAGAGGCTCCAAGGAGAACCATAACCCACACTTCTAAGCCACCCTCGACCAATTTGGGGATCTCCAGCCCTTGGGGACCACATCTCAGCCCTTGCCCCTTTAACAGTAAAGGAGGTCTGACCGCCCCCATCTCCTTCCAGCATTAGGTAGGAAGTGAATCGAGATCATGAGGGGAAGAAAGCGGCTCCCAGGGACAGAGGCACAGCAAGAATAGAACAGGAGGCTGGTTGCACTTAGGGCTCCCTCCTCTCTGACGTCTGGGAGGACTGGCCTCTAGTCCTCTGTCAGCCCGAGCTTGGAGGATTACGAGGGTGAGGAGAGAGAAAGTGCCCACGCTGGAAAACTCTCCATGAGGTCACAGCAAACCCCTTCCCTGAGCACCAACCCCCAGTGTTAAAAGCTATGCTTGGGCGGGGAGGCTGCTGGATTTCGCTACCAGCTCAGTACTCCACTGACATTCAGGGGGGCTGACGTTCCTTCTGAGAGAGGCTGAGAATAAGGATGGTATCCTGTGGAGGAGGGCCGTGCCTGAGGCCCAAGGAGATGGAGCCGTGGCCTGTCAAGGAAGAAGAGGACTTTTCCTCTTTTCGAGTGGAGCTGCAGAAAGATGGGACCAGAACTTCTTTCCCCTCTACCTGGCGGACTGCAGCACAGGTCTCCACGAGCTGGCCAGGTGCTCCAGCGGGATGGTGCTGCTGGTGACAGTGAGACAGAGGTCCTCATGATGCTCCGCCGTCTTTAGGGGGTCAGGTCAAAGGAACACTGGGGGGAGGGCTGGGGGGCTGCCCCCGGGGACCGGAAGTGTGGTGGCTGCAGCCGCTGCGAAGCCTGGGGGGCCTGGGCCTCAGGGCAGGGTGAGAACAGATGTGCATCAACAAGGGCGCGGTCGGCTGTTGCCGGAGAAGGGCTGCGCCCTGCCCCACCTCGCTGGCTGTGCTGCCTCCGCGCGCCTGCCCTCGGGCATCAGCGTGGACCGAGTCCAAGTCAGAGCAGCTGACCCCACAGAGCCAGGCGTCCGTTACCCAGAATATCACGGTGGTACCCATGCCGTGGACAGGACTGCGGACTGCTGGAGTCTCCTGTTCTCAGAGGTGGAGGAGGGAAGGGGGTCAATCAAGGGGTCCCGGTTTGGTCATCACGTCCCTCTCAGGATCCCTGCGACAAGGGCCTTGTCAGCTCAGACCTCCCCAGCTTCAGCTCCCATGAGTGTCTCAGCTCTTCCCCCGCTCACAAGCCCTGCGGGTGGTCCCTGACCTCTCTGAGAAGACAGCATTGACCCTCACAGAGGAAGGAGGTGGTGGTGGGGATGGAGGTGGCACCGTGGCCACCAAGAACCCCTGGGGCCGAGAAAAGAAGCGGATGCTGGAATCAGGGCTCCTCTGTCCTCTCCCCTGACGATGATGACGACCATCAGAGAGAGCCAGACGTGCTCCCTGACCTTCTACTCGAAGGCGGAGATGCGGATGCACTCCAGGTCACACACTGAGACCAAGCCCCACAAGTGCCCACGCTGTTGCAGCCCTTCGCCAGCAGCTGCTACCTGGCCCAGCACACGCGTATCCACTCAGGGGCCAAGCCCAGAGATGTAACTTCCGTGAGAAGTCTTTCCGGCAGCTCTCTCACTCCAGCCGCACGCCCGCATCCACACCGGGACACGCAGGTGTGCACAGCCAGGCTGTGAGAACACCTCCACACAGCTCGAACCTGCAGTCCCACAGGCCACGGCGCAACAAAGGTAAACCCTGCCAGGGCCACAGCTGTCACCGGGCACGCTGCGACACAACCTCGCTGGAGACGCCCCTGTCCACGCACACCGTGAAGCAAGGTGTACACCTGCGCCGTCTGCAGCCGGGCCTACACGCTGGAACCACACCTGACGCAACACATGATGCGCAAACACATCCCTCCTGATCTCCTGCAGCGGTGGCCCAGGCCCAGGCCCTCACCCTAAATACCATCCTCGGCTAAAGACCATAGAGACTGTGGGGGAGGGTGATTCGCGACCTCAAAGGGGAGGAAGGCAATTCACACGGAGATTGAAAAGCAAAGGCTTTGTAAACAAACCGCTGGGCTGCACTCTGAAGGCCTGCAAGCCCTGGGCCTGCCCAGCCTCAAGACCAAAGATCAAGCCTGGAGTCAGCGACCACCGCAGAGTCCTACGTGGTTTACTGGCTCGGGGATCTCACACGTGCGAAGCAAAGTCCCGGAGCGACGCCCCTCCGTGCGCAGCAGGCGGCGGGTGGGACAGGCACCAAGCTTCCGCTCTGCCCGGTGAGGGCACAGGCTGAGAGCTGAGGTAACCTGCAAAGGCCCGAGGGCGGGGGCCCGGCCAGGCTGGCTTCCGTGTGGCCCGTTGCACCCCAAAAGCCCGCTCTGCCGCCCTCCCACCCCGACGCAAACAGGTGAGCCACGGCAAGCTGGACCGAAGGCTTTGCATTGTTCTAAAAAATTACCGTCTAACTATGCAAACAGACACCAAGTTTTAACAGCAGAGAGAGTTTGCTTGTGGCGATACTCAATCGGGCCCGCACCGCAGGCATGACTCCCGGTCTGCGCCGGGTCCTGCAAAGCACCCGTGCGAGGCGCGGCGTAACGTGTAACGTGCAGCGGCAGCTTCCCAGCCGTGGCCGCTGACGCAGCTGGCGATCGCTTTTTCAAACAGCACGTGCAGACCTGTGTTCACAACTACCTCACTTCTGTGGAACAGGCTCCTGGAAGCGAGCGCAAAGGGCGCGTTTTTAGTCGATGCTGCCAAACCGCTGTCCGCACGGGTTGAGGGAACCTGCGGAGAAGTGCCGCGCTCCCGGCGGAGGGTCTGGCCTGCTTCCAGCTCTTTCCTCCCGACAGGGCCTCCAGGGCGCCCGCCAGGGGACGCGCTCTCGCCGCCGCTTCCGGGCCTCAGCGCCTTGTCACGAGCTCCTGCCTCGGGGCCCCACGTTTCTTCCCGTCGCGACTGGCAGGAGGCCCGCGACCCCGCACCCTTCGAGAGACCCAGGTGTCCCCCAGCGCCGACAGCCCGCCCCACCCGGCTCCAGGAAGGGCGGGAAGGAGGCTAAGGGCCGAGCTCATGGAGAGGGTCCTGGAGTTCGGGAAGGAAGTGGGCTCGGGGGGCACCCCGAACACTGAGGGGACCCGGCCCTGCGGGCACAGAGGGGGCGGGGGGCAGGCGGCTCTGCCCTGCGTCCTGCCCGGACACCTCCGTCTGGCCGTGGCCCTGCGCCGCCTGACCTCTCCCGGCGCCCTTCTCCCCGCGGGGCCCGAGAAGCCTCCCCGGCGGCCCGCCCCGGACGCCGGACTCAGTCACCGTCGCCCGGACGCCCCCCACGTTCACTCACCTTCATCCGCACGCCCCCAACTACCCGCGCCAGGCGCCCGGGGCCGCTTCCACGCTCGGCGCGCACGTGCTCCGCCTGCACGTCCGGGGAGGCGGCGGGAAGGCGCGGTTGCTACAGTGTATCGAGGCCTCCGCCAATCCCTGCGAGGGCCCCGCCCGACGACCCCCACCCGTGCCCTGCGCCCCGTAAGTCCGGGGGGCCTGCGGGTCCGCCAGCCTGGGTTTGGGGCGTTCCGGTGGTTCTCGGGGAGCCGAGAGGTTCTCGGGGGTCCGTGGCATTCGGGGGGCTGCACGGGAGCCGACAGGTTGGGGGGCGAGGGGGGGCGTCGGAGGCGCCACCCAGCCTGCTTCTGCGCGTTCTCAGGTCCCAGAAGGAGCGGAGCCGGGGTCCTGGGGGCGCTGAGCTGGGGTGGAGGAGAGGGCGCCATGACCCCCGGCCCCTGCAGCAGGAGGAAGCTGTGACCCTGGATTAACCCCACGCCACCGCCCTGGAGCTCTGCGGAGACAAAGCCCGGCTGGGGTCGCAGCCCGGGGGGGCAGACATCCCCGCCCCTCCCGTGCCTCCGCACCCCCAGCCGGAGGCCCCCGGCGATCCCACCCCCGCGTGACCCTGGGGCGCAGCTGCGCGCAGCGGAGAGGCCTTCGCGACGGTGGGGGCCTGGGGGCCCGAGTTCTCGGTGACCCTAGTCAGCCACGCAGGGGAAGCCTCTGAAGTGCCGCCGTCCTGGCTCGGACACGGTCTGGCCTCTCCCCTGTGCAGTTTAGTTTGCGGAGATGTTGCGCACACAGCGAGCTGGAAGGCACTCTAAGAGAGGAGACCAGGAGGGTTTCGAGTTGCTTTTTAAAGGGTGGTCAGGGCAAAAATTCTCTGACATCAATGCTCATGCCTAAACTTACCCAAAAGACTTCGGCAGAAAGAGAAACATTTCAGCGTTTGTTCACTTGAAAATCTGGAGACGACCCAAGCGCCTGGTGGACTATTGCTAAACACATCACACTTCACAAACAGGATGGGCTCCTGGAGGGTAATTAGTAGTTGCGCGGAGAAAGAATGCTTCCTGACCCGACTAGTGATACATTGTACAATAAAAACCGCTGTTACAAAGCAGTGTGAGTGAGACGAGCCCATTTGAAAAGTACAGACACAAAATGATGTATGCCTCATTGTTAAACCCTGGTTGCCACCGGGTGACAAAATTATTGTTTTATTACTTTTATTTGGCTTTTAAATTTTCTCCTTTTGCTTATCCATGTTTTCTAATTTTTATAAAAAGATAATCTGTTTTTCTCGTTTTAAGGTTCTTTTCAAGAAGTGAGAGAAAAAACATAGACAGCAGGGTTGGGGGAAGCAATCCCCACCGTCCAAATATACTAAGGCGGACGTGGGTGAACAGAGAGGAAATTGGAGATTTGCTGCAGGAAACCCTCCTGTTGTGGGAACGCGATCGCAGGCCCTTTCTCCAGGACCGGCTGGTGCTCAGTGAGGATATTCCTGGTTGCGCTCCACCCGTGAAGCATCAGTGAAGTTAAAACCTCAATGGAAACCAAAATGTCCAGGTACCTACGTTATTAAATTTAAATATAATTCAACAAATTTTATGATTCTAATTCATTGTTATAAAATCAGTTACTTTTTTTGGCTGCCAGGTGAGAAGTTATTGTTTACAAACATTGTCTTATTTGAGCCTCCCAAGCCCCCTCTGAGCGAGTCATGTTCCCTTGTTACTAAAAAGGAAATAGGTCCCAGTGCATTTAAAACACTTCCAACCAGTAAGTGGCCTCCTTTAACTGTCACACTCAAAAGCATACATTCTTAACTGAAGCACATAATACTTTCAAGTATTCTAAATCAGGGCAAACTTTTCGTAAGCTTCATTTTTAATAGAGGTCTGATCTTCCAACAAAAGGTAGGCCAAAAGGTAATTATCCAACACCGACTGTAAATAGAGGCTGCCTCTCTCTTCCATGCTCACTAGTCTGAAATGCAATCATTACCACATAACGCAACCTAAGGCATACTAACCTGCTATTTCCTTATTTTCTATTCTCTTCTGGACCCAGGCTACCTGGGGCGGACTCCCAGTTCAATTGCTTAATAACTGTGTGACTTTGGACAAGGTACTGATCCTGTACCTTCTCTCCTCTTGGTAAAGTTTATGATTTGTAATAATAACAGGCCCTCTTTCCTCTTTGGTTTGAGATCATTAAATGAGTCAGTACTCTACATGCGCTATCTTCTTTACCATTTTGTTTCTTACCGGTGTTGTTCACTTTTAACACATTCAAAATCTGGTAAGGGAACTTCCGCCTTAGGACTTGTCCTTTTCAGAAATGTCCTGGCCATTCATGTACTTTCCCCCATAATGAGTAGCTGAGCACATTTTTTAAAATCCCTGATCCATGGAAGGTTGCAAGCCCATCTAGATACAGCCTCCTAAGAACCTCTACTTCACCCTGAACCCTTCTTCCCTCCAGGGAATTACCTTCATTCCCAGAGGTCCCCCTGAGGGAGTTCCTCGCCCACCTGCACTGCCCCATGAAGCCTTCTCGAAGCCCCAGGGTAAGTACCCCCTGGCAGATTTGTCAGACTTGTCTAATCTGTCTGTATATTGGGGTGCTTGTAGCCATTGGAGACCAGTCCTTTGGGCCGTTCGTTGGGTTCACAGAACTACGGGGAGCAGGCCGTCTGGGGAACACCCTTGGGAAACCAATGCCTGACAGAAAAAGAGAGGGGATGTTTGACGTCCTGGGTAGAATGCTGAGAAGGACAGAGGGAACGTAAAGAAGAGCTTGAAAGAGTGACTCAGCTGTCCTTCCTTTCTTGGAAGATGGCAGGTGCAGGTGGGGTGGGGAACAGGAAAACCCTCCCAACATACTGACCCAGAGGCACTAGGAATGCTTTTTTTTTTTTTCTTTTTTTTGCTAGCGAATCCATGATGATTAAAATATTAAAAAAATTTTTTTTAAAGATGAGATGAGTATTACCGATTTTTCCTTCTGCTTCAGGGTCAAAGGTGGCTGGGCAGTGGTGCTGTGCCCAAACAAGGCCCACTTCATCTGCTACAAACCTTCTTTCCCTCTGGTGGTAGGTCAGGTGCAGGGTGGGGACAGGGACTCAAAGCCCAAGGTCTATTTACTGAGCATACGGGACTCTGTGAGGTGGGTATTTTGCCATCATTCCCATGTGACAAGATGCCCATCAGAGAGGTTAAGTCACTGGTCTACTCACAGAACTGGTAGGGGGTGGGTTTGAGGTTAGCCCACTCCCATCTGGCCCCCAAGTGTTGGTTTTCACGTCACCCAGCAGCACACTGACTCGGAGGGTGGGAGAGAAGGAGGGAAGCCTCGCTGCGCACTACATTCTCATTACTCAGTAACCGTGCTTGTTACACTCCAGGCCCAGGCTGGACACTGACATCACAGATGAGTGAGTGTCCCTGCGTTTGAGGAATCCATCCTCTCAGGACCTGTTGATTGCCTACTCTGTGCAGAGCAGGAAAAAAATCAATCTATTTATCTATTTTTGTCATTGAAAAAAACCTAAATAGATATTTAACCAAAAGCATTTTAAATTAACATAATATTACATGTGAAAACTTGCACAGACATACAAGTCCAAGAAAATGAAAGCACATTGTAAAAGTTCTTGATGATTTTGATTTTCTATCCTTGTAAGTTACATAAAGTGCACAGATCTTCAGGGTTTACCTCTGATTTTTCCATATGTGCAGATACTGTGTCCTCACCATTTCCAGCACGCTTCAAGGCTCTCTCGTGCTGGTTTCCAGTCACTACCCCCCCCCCCCACGGTGACCACCCTGGACTTAAGTCACCAAATGTTAGCTTTGCCTGTTTTTGGACTTGATCTGCCTTCTTAAATGCTACAAAATTTCCCCCATGTAACCTTCCAGAAGGTCAGTTTTTTTCCCCTTTACATTCAGGTGTACAATTAATCTGGAAATAATTTTAACTTATGGTACGAGGTATGGGTGTGTCAACTCCCTCCCCCCTTCAATAGGACATCCAATTTACCTGATTTATTGAAGAGTCTTCACTATTGCACTACAGTGGCACTTTTTGTCTTAAATCAGATGATGGTACATGTGTGGGTCTGCTTCTGGGCTCTCTGATCTGTTGTTCCATTGGTCTGTTTGTCCAACTTTACACAAAACCATACTATTTTAATCATGGGATAAGTTGATATTCAGTGTGTATCCTTCAATTTTCCTCCTCTTTGTCTTTGGTATGCTTCACCCTTTGCATTTTTACATGAATTTCAGAATCAGCTGGTTAATTTTGACAAAAATGCATCTACTAGGACTCTGAGATGGCACTGAATTTATACAACAACTTGGGAAACGTTTGAGAACAATATTGAGTCTCCCAATTCTCAAATATAAAATAAATCTCATTTATTTAATTTCAAGCAGTATTTTGTAGTTTTCTGTATAGAGGCTTTTCTTTAGCCTTATTTCTGATATTTTTGATGCTACTGTCAATGGTACTTTTCGTTCCATTATCTAATTGTTTTGTAATATATGGAAATACCAATGACTTTTGTATATTGACATTCTATCAATTTCTAGCAACTCTGCTAAATTCACATAATTCTAACAGGTTCTGTAGATTCTTTTGGGTTTTCTAGGTACATAAACATATTGTGTAGGAATGACAAGTTTTCTTTCATTCTTTCTAATCTTCACAGTTTTAAAAAAACTTATTGCACTGATTAGGACCACCAATATTCAGTGTTGAATTAAAGAGGTAATAGTTGGGACTTCCCTAGTGGTCCAGTGGTTAAGACTCCACGCTCCCAGTGCAGGGGGCCCAGGTTTGATCCCTGGTCAGGGAACTAGATCCTGCATGCTGCAACTAAGACCTAGTGCAGCCAAATAAATAAATATTTTAAAAAAAGTAACACTATTAATTAAAAATTGTATTTTGCTATCTTGCTAAATTGATTTGTTATAGTGGCTTTAAAAATTCTTTTTATTGGAGCACAGTTGATTTACAGTGTTGTGTTAGTTTCTGCCATACAGCAAAGTGAATCAGTTATACATATATCCACTCTTTTTTAGAGTCTTTTGCCATATAGGTCATTACAGAGTATTGAGTAGAGTTCCCTGTGCTATACAGTAGGTCCTTATTAGTTACCTATTTTATATATAGTATGGTATATATGTCAACCCCAATCTCCCAACTTTTCCTCCACCCGCCCTCCCCAAGGTGCCTTTTTTTTGGGTAAAGTTTTAAAAGGAGTTTCAGTGAAGGCAGTCGTGCTGTCTCTGAATAAAGTTGTCATTCTTCCTTTCCAATCTGTATCCTTTTTTTTTTTTTGGCCACGCCACGTGGCTTGCGGGATCTTAGTTCCCCGACCAGGGACTGAACCCTTGCCCTCAGCAGTGACAGCACAGAGTCCTAACCACTGGACTGCCACGGAATTCCCACCAATCTGTATCTTTTTAATTTCTTTTTCTTGCCTTATGCAGTCAGCTAAATCTTCCAGTACAATGTTGAAAGAGAGTAGTGAGAGTGGATATATTTCACTTGTTCTCAATCTTAGGGGAATCTATTCACTCTTTGACCGTTACGACATTAACTGTAGACATTTTTCAGATGTGCTTTATTAGTTTGAGGAAGCTACTTCCTATTCCTAGTTTGCTGTGGTTTTTTATCATGAATGTTATGGAATTTGAACAAATGCTTTTACTATGCCTGTTGATGTGACCGTATGATTTTTATTTTTTAGTTGGTCAGGTATGAATTACTGATTGGATTTTGAATATCGAATCAGCCTCAGCTTTGTCTTCCCAAGATAAACTCCAATTTGCCTTCATGTATTGCCCTTTTATATATTGCTGGATTAAATTAACTAGTTTTGAGGACTTTTACATCTATGTTCATGAGGAACATTTGTAGTTTTTTAAACAATTTGTAATCCTTTTTGTTTTTTTTTAAAATCAGGGTAATACTGACTTCATGAGTTAAGAATTTGTCATCTATTTTCTGGAAGAGTTTGTATAGAATTGGTATTACTTCTTTCTTAAATATTTGCTAGAAATCATCAGTGAAATTATCTGAGCCTGGGTTTTTCTTTGTTGGGAGATTTTTAACTGAATTTAAGTTCTTTAAGAAATGTAATAGGTTACCCTTTCTTGAGTAAGCTTTGGTAGTTTGTGTCTTTCAAGAATTTAGTCCATCAAAGTTGTCAAATCTGTGTTTTGTGTTGCTTATCCCTTCCACTGTTTTTGTTTCACTGGTTTCTGGTCTTATCCTTACTATTTCATTCCTATTTACATTGGGCTTTACTCTTCTTTTCCTAGTTTCTTAAGGTAGGACTTTAGATTATTGATGTGAGACCCTTATTCTTTTCTAACGTAAGCATTTCGTGCTATTAATTTCTCTCTACACACTGCTTTTTCTGCATCTCAAAATTTTTGATATATGTTGTATTTTAATTTGTACACATCGTATATAATAATAATTCAAAATATTTTCCATATTATGCTTGAAATTTCTTGGACCCATGAATTATTTAGAATTGTGTTGCTTAATTTCCAAGTGTTGGAGACTTTTCTTTTCTTGCTGCAATTGGTTTCTTGTTAAACGGCACTATAGATGGGAGAAATTTTGCATGGTTTCAATTACTTAAAAAATTTTAGGATTAATGACTTAGGACATGATCTGTAATGGTGAATGCTTCACATGTAATTGAAAAGAATGTGTATTCTTCTGTTGGATGTTCTAGACATGTCTACCAGGTCCAGCTTATTGATGGCATTATTCAGGGCTTCTATAGCCTTGCTGATTTTTAGTCTCCAAGTTATGTTACTGAGATATAACTGTTGAAGTGTCCAACTAAAATGGTAGAGTATATTTCTCATTTCAGCTCTGTTTTTGCATGATTTTGAAGCTTTCTTGTTAAGTACATGCACATTTAGAATTGTCTTTTGGGTAAAATGATGGTTTTCATTATATAAGGTACCTATACATTGCTGATAATTTTCTTTGCTCTGAATATATATTTTCTTCCATAAAAGGGCACATATTTTCTAATGTCAGCTCTCAGGCTGGGAGATAGGGTGGGGCTGAGTCAATCTGATATGTATTTCAGCTGTCTGAGCTTTGTTGAAGCTTTTGGTTGATTTAGTGCAAAACTGCCTTCAGATATTTTGAGGGCAAATCAGAATGTTTCCCTCGGCAGGGCCTGGAATCTGAGTGTGGAGACGCTGTAGAGATTTGCTTGTGCTCACAGCCAAGCTGCCAGCTCTCAGAGCTGTGCAAAACATCTCCTTGCCTTACAGCCTGTAGTTTATTTTGGTTTTTCTGAATAGACTATCACATCTCCAAACAAAAGGATTTTTGTTTCAGCCCCAATCCCCAATTCCTTACAACTTTTTCTTCTCACACATTGGCTAGAATTGCCATTACATTGCTATAATTAAAATGACGAAAATTCTTTAATTTGATAATTTGATTAAAAAGTGGCAATAACTAAAGCTATTCTGGGTAATCTATGTAGAAAGAACTAATTAATAATGGCAGCAGACTACACAAAGCATATTTTACAGTACAGAGAAAGATAACACCTAAACATCCTAGGTCTTATGATGTAATCCTTATTGTTTTCCTGGTTATTACATTTACTTACACACTTTTAAAAATCTTTATGTTCTATTATGAACATGCATATCATTGACATTTAAACATTTTCTCCATCTTTTCCTAAAAGTTTGGAACATCTTCACAACTTCAAAGTAATTTGTAGAGGAAATTATTTTTTCCAAGTGAACCAAAATAATAGTGAAGTAAACTTTTCTGCTGAGGCTTTATCCCATTTGAAACATTCATAAAATCTTCTTTTCTTGTATTTTTTTTTTCTGGCTTGGTTTCTCCGAGGTATGAGCTTCCAATACCTGCAATTCATTCGTTTTATATTTTCTCTCATTAAAATCCTAATTCTTAATAAATTATGAATTTCAAAGGATTGTATTCTATATTCATTTGCATTATGGGATTCCTCTTTGTGGATGTTAGCATGTTAAAAAATGACTTCTGACATTCATTTCATTCATATTGTTCCTCACCTGCACAAACTTAAAGAAATGGTATGACTTCTTGCTGAGAACTTTCATAGGGTTCACTGAATTGATAGGGTTCCTGTGTACATTTACTGATATTTTTTTGTGTATATAAAAAACAGCATTCTTTGGATGCCCCTCCACATGCCATACATACACGGTGTACCATGAGATTATTCCATTTATAGAGTTTCTCTCTTGTACGAATTTTCTGGGAATTCCTGTGAATTGACTTTTTTTAAAAAAAATTATTTATTTATTTATTTTTGGCTGCATTGGGTCTTCATTGCTATGCGCGGGCTTTCTCTAGTTGCGTCAAGTGGGGGCTGCTCTTCATTGCACGGGCTTCTCATTGCAGTGGCTTCTCATGTTGCAGAACATGGGCTCTAGGCATGCGGACTTCAGTAGTTGTGACGCGTGGGCTCCATAGTTGTGACTCATGGGCTCTAGAGCACAGGCTCAGTAGTTGTGGTGCACGGGCTTAGTTGCTCCACGGCATGTGGGATCTTCCTGGACCAGGGCTCAAACCCATGTCCCCTGCATTGGCAAGCGGATTCTTAACCACTGTGCCACCAGGAAAGCCCTGAATTGACTTTTGAGAGAAAGTTTCTTACATTTACTTCACCAATATGTTTCTCATCTTTATGAGTTCTCTGATGCATAATGAGCTGTGACTTCCAACAAAAGGCTTTCCGACATTCGCTGCACTTACAGGGTTTTTCTCCTGTATGAGTCCTCTGATGTGCACTGAGAATTGATTTCTGAGAGGTTTTTCCACATTCACTGCACCCATAGGATTTCTCCCCTAATAAGTTCTCTGATGTACAATGAGCTGAGATTTCCTAATGAAGGCTTTTTCATACTCGTTGCATTGAGAGGGCTTCTCTCTTTTGTGCATTCTGATGTATAATGAGCCGTAATTTTTCACTGAAGGATTTCTGACATTGACTGCATTTATAAGGGTTTTCCCCTGCATGAGTTCACTCATGTACAATGAGAAGTGACTTCCAAATGAAGGCTTTTCCGCATTTGTGACATTCGTATGGTTTGTCTCCTGAATGAGTTCTCATGTGTATAATGAGGTATGACTTGCTACTAAAGGCTTTCCCACACTCACTGCACCCATAAGGTTTTTCCCCAGCATGAGTTCGCTGATGTGAGATGAGCTGATCTTATCTATTAAAGGCTTTCTCACATTCATTGCATTCATAGGGATTCTCTCCTGTGTGGGTTCTCTGATGTACAATAAGGTTTGACTTTGTATTAAATGCTTCCTGACATCCACTGCATTCAGAGGGTTTCTCTCTTGTATGTGTTCTCTGATGTATCAGGAGCTGTGACTTCAAACCAAAAGTTTTCCCACAGTCATTGCATTCATAGGGCTTCTCCCCTACATGAGTTCTCTGCTGTGAAACGAGCTGGTATTTCCGACTGAAGGCTTTCTCACATTCACTGCATTCATAAGGATTCTCCCCTGTGTGAACTCTCTGATGTATAACAAGTTGTGAATTAAAACTGAAGGCTCTCCGACATTCACTGCATTCATAGAGTTTCTTTCTTGTGTGAGTCCTCTGATGTATAATGAGGTAGGACTTTATCCTAAAAGCTTTCCCACATTCATTGCATCCATAAGGTTTCACTCCTTTGTGACTTATCTGATGTACAATGAGCTGTGACTTGAAAGTAAAGGCTTTCCCACATTCACTACAACCATAAGGTTTCTCTCCCATGTGGGTTCTCTGATGTACCATGAGGTTTGAGTTTGTATTAAAGGCTTTTTGACAATCACTGCATTCATAGGTTTCTCTCCTGTATGAATTCTTTGATGTATAATGAGTTGTGATTTCAAACCAAAAGCTTTCCCACGTTCATGACACCAATAGGGTTTCTGACCTGAATGAGTTCTCTGGTGTGAAACAAGCTGGTCTTTCCTACTGAAGACTTTCCCACATTCACAGCATTCATAGGGATTCTCCCGTGTGTGAATTCTCTGATGTATAGCAAGTTGTGAATTGAAACTGAAAGTTTTCTGGCAAACACTGCATTCATGTAGTTTCTTTCCTGTGTGAGCTCTTTGATGAACAATGAGGTAGGACTTGCTGCTGAAGTCTTTCCCACATCCATTACATTTGCAGGGTTTTTCTTGTGAATGAGTTTGCTGATGCACCACAGGGTATGACTTGCTGCTGAAGGCCTTCCCATAGTAACTGCATTCAAAGGGTTTTCCTCCCATACGTATTTGTTGGCATATGAGCTGTGACTTTCTGTTCGCAGTTTTTCCAGATTCATTACTTTCACAGTATTTTATTCCAGTAAGAGCTTGCTCATGTTTAGAATGGAAGGATGATTCCCTTTGTGCATGAAACCCATTAGGATTCTTTCCAGCATAATTATTACTGAAATCTATATTATATTTCAAACTCTTTCCATTTGTGACATATTTATGAACTTTTTGTCTTTTTATAAAAAGTTTTAAATTTTTGGTTGTGTTTGATCTTCGCTGCTGTGTGTGGACTTTCTCTAGTTGTGGTGCACGGGCTTCTCATTGTTGTGGCTTCTCTTGTTGCGGAGCACGGGCTCTAGGCATGCAGGCTTCAGTAGTTGTGGCACGTGCACTCAGTAGTTGTGGCTTGCAGGCTCTAGAGCGCAGGCTCAGTAGTTGTGGCGCACGGGCTTAGTTGCTCCGTGGCATGTGGGATCTTCCTGCACCAGGGCTCTAACCTGTGTCCCCTGCATTGGCAGGCAGACTCTTAACCACTGCACCACCAGGGAAGCCCTGAAGTTTTTGTCTTGAAGAAACATAATCTGTACGAAGAAGACATAGTTTTCCAAATGCAGTACACTGATAGCCTTTTGACATACTTCTCAGCTTGCCTTGATTTTCCTGATGCCATTCCATACCACCATCAATTTCCCAGACTTCGTCTAGAAATGAAAATACTCACGCTATAAATAGTAACATGATCCTAGTACAGCATAAAATTGCCTTATAAATGTCATTTCATGAGGTTTTTCTTAGTTTCTGAAGTCAATTCTGAATGTAAGTAAAATCTCAAGTGTAAACATACCCAGACTCCTGGGCTCTGGGTAAAACAAAGCAAAACAAAACATGAAAATAGGCAAAGGGAACTGACAATAAATAAAGGTAGTCTTGAGTTTCAAAATTTTGCATAATGTCTTCTTTAGAAAGCACAAGGAAAAATGAGCAAAATATAAAGAAGTGGGAAGAGATCTCTGAGCATAGGCTTCATTCGACAAATAATCGTTAAATACTATTATGTGCCAAACACTGTGCTAAGCTCAGGAGAAAGAGCAGAACCATTGCAGGTTGGTTTACAGTCCTCCTGGGAATAAAGTTCCGCTGAATACTCAAAGAGATGAAAATAAATTCACAAGAAACATCACCGAGATGTTTCAGAACACTGACAAGCAGCAGCTAATAAAGCTTCCAGAGAAACCAAAAAAGTTTCACATAATGGATCAAAATTTAGAATGGATCTGACTTCTCATTAGCATCACTAGAAGAGAAAAACAGAGGATTCAGGAGTAAAGTAGAGGCACAGGTCGCAAAATCTATATCAAATGCACCGTTTCAAAGGAAGCTACTGTGAGAGGTGTTCCAACAAAACAAACCAAGAAAAAAGGTGACACAATGAAAATAGAAAAGAAAATCTAAAAGGAGATTCCAGGTTAAAAACTGTACAATCAGGTCTTGAGAAAAATCAGGTTACACTGGAGCAAGTCAAACGACATGGGAGTGATGTCACCAGGAAGATGAAATTGACAGAATCACTAATTTAGCTGAATGTACCAAAAGAATATTTAGACATGTGAAGACGAGTCTGGGGTTAAATTAATTATAAATACATTAATGATAACAGAGAAAACTTTGTAGGAAAATAAAACAACTGAAGAGAAAAAATGATTTATGAACAAAACTAACCATTGTACACTTGCACGATTTGCCCATGAAAAGAAATTACATGGTCGTAAAGATATAAAAACTGAAGACTGATCTAAGTATGAAATAGCTTGATTAGGATGATGGAGGTATGGGAAGAGAGTGTGTGTATCGTGGGGAAGAGGAAATCTTTACCCTTCATACTGAATAATTAGAGGAGAAAATCAAGGTGTAAGAGAATAAGTTGTTTATTTAGAAAACATGGAGGTAAGTACCATAAGAAAGAGCTAAAAGAGATGAAATTGTTTTTCTCGGGGCGGGGGAATGAAAAACAGAAGGGGCAGGGTGCACAGAATGCTGTTTAAACATAGAAAAAACTCCAAAATCCAAAAATACAAAGTAGATAGGGAACTAGACCCAGGACTAAGTGCTCAGTCATAATCACAAATATTTGGAGGTTGAATAGAAGAGAGAATGGGTAGAGTTGACCTAGGCGTCCCAAAGTAATATGCTGACCAAGGCAACGGACAGAAAAGAGTATTAAGAGAACACAGAAGCAGGTCAGGTTTGAAGATTGCAACATCACAGGATCTTAATACCTCATTTCAGGTTCCCTACATCCTAAATCTGAACCCTCTTATTCATTTTGTACACAACCTCCAAATTATATTTTCCCAAACATCAATTCCCAACTGGGACAGTACCCACCATATGCAGTGAGAAATGAACATGAGCATGTCTGACTATTACAATGGCTTTGGAGGGAGTATTACTGGCTATTACTGGATTGGCCAAAAAGTTCCTTTGGTTTTTAAGTAAACATAGAAGATACGTTTTTCATTTTCACCAAGAACTTTACTGAACAACATAGTCACCATTTTGTTCCACTACCTTCTGCCATTTTTCAGGCAACTTCATAATTCCATCTTCCCGAAACTTTTTATCGTTTTGAGCAAAGAACTGTTCCAGGTGCCTTTTACAGTCTTCCAGGGAATTGAATTTTTTTCCATTAAGAGAATCTTGTAAAGATTATGGAAATAAATGGAAATCCAAAGGTGCAATGTCTGGTGAATATGGCAGATGAATCAGAACTTCCCAGCCAAGATGTAACAGTTTTTGCCTGGTCATCAAAAAAACATGCGGTCTTGCATTATCCTGATGGAAGATTATGTGTTTTCCGTTGACTAATTCTGGATGCTTTTTGTCGAGTGCTGCTTTCAGTTGGTCTAATTGGGAGGAGTACTTGTTGGAAGTGATCATTTGGTTTCCCAGAAGAAGCTCATAATAGAGGACTCCCTTCCAATCCCACCATATATACACAACATTACCTTCTTTGGATGAAGACCAGCCTTTGGTGTGGTTGGTAGTGGTTCATTTCGCTTGCTCCATGATCTCTTCTGTTCCACATTATTGTACAGTATCCACTTTTCATTCGCCCGTCACAATTCGTTTTAAAAACAGAACGTTTTCATTACATTTAAGTAGAGAATCGCATTTGGAAATATGGTCAAGAAGGTTTTTTTCCCTTAACTTATATGGAACCCAAACATCTACGCAATTAACATAATCAAGCTGGTGCCAATGATTTTCAATCTTTGATTTGGATATTTTGAGTATGTCGGCTATCTCCCTTGTGATATAACGTTAATTTTCTCAATTAATGTCTCAATGTGATTGCTATCAACTTGAACTGGTCTACCTGACCGTGGAGCATCGTCCAGAGAGAAATCTTCAGCATGAAAGTTCGCAAACCACGTTTGACATGTTAGATCAGTCACAGCCCCTTCTTCATATACTGCACAAATCCTTTTCTGCATTTCAGTTGCGTTTTTACCTTTCTTGAAATAATACAGTGTAATAGGCCAAAAATGTTGCTTTCTTCCATCTTCAATATTAAAATGGCTACACAAAAATTCACGAATTTTGATAAGTTGTTTTTTAATGCACACTGATACGACAGCTGTCACAATACAATCTAACAAAACTGTTTGGAATGAAGTGAGGGTTAGGGTTAGGGTGTCCAGCCTTACGTCCCATTCAGCTGTGAGTGTAGATGTGGTCAGTCCAGTTGCATCACAGCCCCTGATTGAATTTTGTAAGAATTCCTCTCTCTCTCACTGTCTTTCTTTTTTTATAATTAATTTTTATAATGGGGTGTAGCTGATTTGCAATGTTGTGTTTCTTGGTGCTGTACATCCACCTGAGTCACTTCCAGAGAGACATCAATAAATTCTTTTCTAGTTTCTAGTAGTCAGATATATGTTTTTTCTGTGAATAGAGTGTGCTGAGTCCAGTTCCTTGAACAATGAGTATGTCTTGGCGATTACATTATTGGCGTATGGAACGGTATCTGTGCCAATTTCAACCTCCTGGTTTATGCATCACCGCACCACACTTTTCCCCTTAAGCAGCCGTAAGTGTGTTTTGTAAATGTGTGATGGTGTTCTGTTTGTAATTCAGTTCATGCTTGGCGATTTTTAGATTCCCTTTATAAGTGATATCTTATGATAAGTTTCTCTTGCTGTCTAACTTATTTCACTCTCAATGACCATACATAAGTCCCCCTGAGTTGCTGCAACTGGCTTCATTTCATTGATTTCAGGGCTGAGTAATATTCCGTTGTGCTTAAGTACCAAATTTCCTTTCACCATTTTTTCCTTCCAAGGACTATTAAGTTGTACCCAAGTCGAGGCTGTTGTAAACATAGCAGCAGTAAACGGGGTGCCTGCGTCCTGTGAATTTTTGGTTTTTCCAACATATAGGCCCATGAGTGGAAGCGCCCTATGCTTTGTAGCTCTGTTTTTTAGATGTATTAGGAAACACAGCACACTTCTCCAGAGTGGCCGTTGGCAATTTACATTCCCCCCTTCAGCATAACAAGGCTCCCTTTTCTCCTCTCCTTGTCCTGCATATCTGGTTTTTACCCTTTGTGAGGATGGTCCTTTTTTCTGATTCGAAGTGATACCTCTTTGTAGTGTTGATTTGCATCGCCCGCTTCTTTGGTTGGCCAAAAAGGGCATATGCGTTTTTCCTGAATATATTCTGGAAGTTAAATTTGAGAGACAGCTTTTTTTTTAATTGATTAATTAATTAATTTATTTTTGGCTGTGTTGGGTCTTCGTTTCTGTGCGAAGGCTTTCTCTAGTTGTGGCAAGCGGGGGCCACTCTTCATCGCGGTGCGCGGGCCTCTCACTATCGCGGCCTCTCTTGTTGCTGAGCACAGGCTCCAGACGCGCAGGCTCAGTAGTTGTGGCTCACGGGCCTAGTTGCTCCGCGGCATGTGGGATCTTCCCAGACCAGGGCTCGAACCCGTGTCCCCTGCATTAGCAGGCAGATTCTCAACCACTGCGCCACCAGGGAAGCCCCTTGAATAGTTTTGTATTTAAAATTTGTCTGTGGGGACTTCCCTGGTGACGCAGTGGTTAAGAGTCCGCCTGCCAATGCAGGGGACACGGGCTCGAGCCCTGGTCCGGGAAGCTCCCACATGCCGCAGAGCAACCAAGCCTGCGCGGCACAACTACTGAAGCCTGCGCGCCTAGAGCCCGTGCTCGCCCACAAGAGAAGCCACCGCAATGAGAAGCCCGTGCACCGCAACGAAGAGTAGCCCCGCTCGACGCAACTAGAGAAAGCCCACATGCAGCAACGAAGACCCAACGCAGCCAAACATAAATTATAAACTAAAATAAAATTTGCCTCTGAATAACTTTGAGTGAATTTGGTATAAGTTGTAAAGTTTGCATCTACATTCACTTCATTCCAAATGGTTTCCAATTAATTGTTCCTTAACTACTTTTAGAAAACTTTTGGGATAGAGACTCCATTTTCGTTTGAATTTCCAGTTTAATGGATTCAGCAGTCCTGTCAGTAGGGCACGCTGCCTCCAGTGACCTGTGAGGGAGGCGCGGCCTGCACTTCCTGCACTGACCACAGGGTGGCGCCGAGTTCGCCTCTCTGACCCACAGCGCATGCTCGTTCCCTGCGCACTCGATTGTGAGGTCAGCTGAGAGGAGTTGAGCCTCCTCAGGCGCGGGGGCGGGGGCGGGGGCCTTCGGGTAGGACGCCCGGCTCAGCGTCTCTGCTGAGAGGAGCTCGGTCTCCGTCTCCTCAGGACTCGCTGGGGTTTCGGCTTCAGGACAAAGTGGGGCTGCGTCCACGCTGACTAGGGAACTAGGCTTCCTGAGGACCCAGGTGATGCCTGAGGAAAAGGTGAAGAGACGGTGAGGAAAAGTGGGGAGAAGCTTCCTGTGGGCGACTGACCGTTGAGGGGGTCCGTCTTCGTGTGAGCGAGGGAGGGCTTGGCGTGGAAAGCTGGGTTTTTGGTCAGGTTTGTGTGCAGGGTAGCCAGCATGAGTTATGGGGCGTCCAGTTTTCCCAGCACCATTGATCGTGGGGAGTGTCGTGCTCCTTGGTGTGTCCTTGGTCCCTGTGTCATAAATTCACCGACCCCGTCCGTGTGGGTTGAATTCTGGTCTCTCTGTCCTGTTCCTCTGGTCCCTGTGCCCGTTTTGAGCCAGTTCCACACTGTTTTGGTGACTGTAGCTTCTCAGCAGAGTGTGACGTCAGGGAGGGAGATGCCTCCAGCCCGTTCTCTTTTTTCAGGGTTTCTTTGGCTATTTGGGGTCCTTTGTGGTTCCCCACAGATATTAGGAGGATTTGCTCTATTTTGGGGGAAAATACCATGGAATTTTGGGAGGGATTGCATTCACTGTGTCCACTGCTTTGGGTAGCATGGATATTTTAACAATATTAATTGTTCCATTCCATGAGAACAGGATATCTTTCCATTTATTGGTGTGTCTTTCAATGTCTTCATCAATGTCTTCAAGTTTTCAGTGTGCAGGTCTTTCACCTCCTTGGTTGACTTTATTCCCAGGTATTTTGTTCTTTTTGATGCAGTTGTAAATAGGGTTGCTTTCTTTCTCTTTCTGATGGTTCATTATTAGTGTTTAGAAAGGCAACTGATTTCTGTGTATTGATTTTGCAACTTTACTGAATTTATTTATTAGTTCTAATAGTTTTTTTGTGGAATGAAGTGGAAAATTGGAATTCAAAAATCCCACTGTTTCTACCATATCCAGGTCGTCCACAACACGGAGGACAGCGGCTCCTAATATAACCTTCCCACAGTGCCTCTAAATGACATGTGGACTTTGGGTGAACTGGATCTGGGTAAGGCTTGGCTTCTATATGGAAGTTTGATGTTTTCTCTGCTTTTCTGGCATGCTGTTGACATACATGATGTTTTGAAAAGTCATTGACTTTCCAGTAATTTCAAACATACAACTTTACATACATAAAAACAAGTCTTGTACCTTGATTAAATATACTCCTAAATATTGATGTTGACATTATTAAAAATGGAATTGTTCTCATAAATTCTTTTTCAGATTATTTTTTGCCAGCGTATGCATATAAGATAGATGTTCATGAATTGATATTTTGTTCTATAACTTTGCTTATTAATTAGTTGATTAGCTCAAATAATTTCTTTGCTGATTATAGGTAGTTTTATATATAAGATGATGTGACCTATGTTCTGTGAAGAGACACGGTTTTAATTTTTCCATTCACCCATGGATGCCTTTTATTTCTTTCCTCAAGATTCTGGGTAGAACTTCCAGTACACTATTGAGTAACGGTGATGAAGGCCAGCTTCCTGGCCCTTGTTCCTGATTTCAGGAGTAAATCTTTCAGTCTTTAACGTTGAGCATGATGTTTGCTGTGGCTTTTTGTACTACTCTTTTCCATATTGAACAAATTTCCTTTTATTCCTGCTTTCTTGAGTGTTTTTCATGAAATAACACTGGATTTTCATTGTAGATTTTTTGCATTAATTGATATGATTATGTGTTTTTACTTCACACCATTATTGTGGTTGAATACATTGCTTACTTTTAATATGTTGAGCAACCTGAAATTCCTGGTGTAGAGATACTTGCTTATGGCATTATCCATTTAAAGTTCTGTTGGTTTCATGTTGCTATTATTGTGTGATAGATTTTTACATTCATATTTATAAGTTGTACTGGGGTAGTTTTCTTGTTTTTTTCCTTTATTTTTAAAATCTTTTTTAAAATAGTGGTTTTATTTCATTTTAATTATTTATTTATTTTGGCCACGTCCCATGGCTTGTGGGATCTTAGTTCCCCAGTCAGGGATCGAACCCGAGCCCTTGGCAGTGAAAGCACAGAGTCCTAACCACTGGGCCACCAGAGTATTCCCCAGTTTTCTTTTTCAAGATGTATTTGTATAATCTGATTAGACTTGGCTTGGTGTAAGTGGTTTGGAGGGTTAGCATTAGGGCTGGGGCTGGTGTGAGGGTTGGGGCTGTGTATGGTTTATGGTTGCTGTTATGGTTTAAGTTTTATGGTTAATGAGTTATTTATGGGTATGGTTAATGAATATATTTTATGGTTTGGTTATGGTTATGGTTTTGCTTATTGGTTAAGGTTTATGGTTTTGGTCTCAGGGTGTTAGGGTTCTGTGTTAGAGTGGGTGTTAGGGTATGGGTGAGAATTGGGGTACAGGTAGGATGCGGGTAGAGCATGGGTTAGGGTAAGGTACAGGTTTAGGGTACGGGTTAGGCTAAGGTTAGGTCAGGGCTTAGGGTCAGGATCAGAGTTTAGGGTTAGGGTCCATGTCAGGATTAGCGTCAAGGTTGAGCGAGGCCATTGTTTTCTGCTCCTCCAGTGCTGGATTCTCATTGATAGATGAATGAAATGTCTGCTCTGGTCACCCACTGTTTCAAATTGAGCTCAGCCTTAGTCAAGGGTTCTTAGGGCCTCAGAGGTCATGCAGGGTTTCCCTCCACCCTCCCTCCTGGGAAGGGTGATGCAGGCCCCACTCTGTCTGGGCAGCCCCAGGTCCAGCATGGCCCTGACATGCAGGATACTAAGTAGACGTGATGTAAGACTCGGTGCATCAGTCTGCCAGCCCCCAGGTGCTGCCTTTTTTTTTTCTTAATTAATTAATTAATTAATTTTGGGCTGTGTTGGGTCTGCATTGCTGCACGGAGGCTTTCTCTAGTTGCGGCGAGTGGGGGCTTCTCATTGCGGTGGCTTCTCTTGTTGCAGAGCACAGGCTCTAAGCGCGTGGGCTTCAGCAGTTGGGGCTCGCGGGTTCTAGAGCGCAGGCTCAGTAGTTGTGGTGCACGGGCTTAGTTGCTCCACAGCATGTGGGATCTTCCCGGACCAGGGCTCAAACCCGTGTCCCCTGCATTGGCAGGTGGATTCTTAACCACTGCGCCACCAGGGAAGTCTGGTGTTGCGTTCGTGAGGGCTGGTGGGGCCCTCTTGGGACTGGACGGATCCTTTGTTCCATCTGCACGGGTGTCCAAGCAGGTCTCAGAACAGCCCTTGGCCTCTGAGCATCCAGGCAGGCACCCACGTTCCTCCAGCTCAGGTTAGCCTTGGCCCCTCCAGCCCCCGTGGCCAATTACTGAGCTGATTGTGTCTTTACTCTTTAAAATTAAATCACTGTCTCCAGGTGGGCGAGAAGTTTACTTGTTAACTTAGTTCCCTCTTCTCCATTCTTTGGCCACTGAATAAAGCCTGTGCTCTGTCGGTCTCAGCTTTGGTTTCGTTATTCACCTATTTGAACCAGAATGGAAAAAGGAAACGTTCCCTGTCGAGGCAGTGATTCTCAGCCAGGCTAGGGCCCGAGTAGGGTTTATATGACTTAATTTGGTAACAATGTGTAAGGGGATGGTGGTCTCTGCCTGTGGGGTGGTGGAGGGCACACCTATAGCCACAACACTGGTTCCGTGGACAGCATGGTCCCCTGTGGGCCTGGACCGTGTGCTCTCGTCCCCCCACGCCCGACACCACCTGACGGTCATGACGTGGTGACACTGGCTGCTGGGCGTCCAATCAGGAGGGACCCAGAGGCAGCTCCTGGTGCCAGACCAGACGTGTCTTTTCACAGGCCATGGATATACTTGGTCTGAGGACTTTGCTTTGTGTCTAGAGAACAAACTGAGCCGCTAGCAGCTGATCTGTGCTGTGGATTTGAAACTCATGGGCAGGGCAAGAGCTCCCACTGGACACTGGCTCGGAAGCTTCCGCACGGGTGATGACCACACCAGTGCTTCCTGCCTGAGCCCTCCAGGCTTCCCGCCTGCCTCCTGGGGCCCCAGATACTGGGCTGATAGGGCTCAGCGGCTGCTGGGACTTGAGGTCCAGATGCTCCCAGGTTTGGGGTAAACATGCCACTACCCACTGTAGCCTCCCTTCTCTGAGGTTCAGGAAACAGGAGGACCCACCAAACTGAGCCCATCCCTGGGCTCTGCTGCAAGTCTGCTCAGATTTGCTCTCCTGATCCTGAAGACAGTCCTGCGGGAAACAGGGCCTGCGATTCCCATACTGATGGTGTTCTGTGGAGTTTCCATGGGATCCCTTTCTACCCTGTTCTGAGCAAATTACTAGTCAATCCATGCTACTGTCACCCGATGAACAGACTGGGAAGTTGAGACTCCAAGAAGCCTAGTAACCTACACAGAATCACAGATGTGGGAG